>NW_022987778.1:937500-1605000 GCF_902827165.1 Trematomus bernacchii
CACACTTTTCAATCAATCCAATACTAGTAGGTACTGTAGGTTAAAATCAAATATATGTAGCAATGCGCAAAGGCAGTGAAGAAGAAGACTGGGATAACCCTTGATATAAAATACTCGTATGCTTTGAAAAGTCTTTATGAGGAAGGAAAATCATTCAGCTGTCAGATCTCAAGGACACACTCAATGTGTTTTGGTGAGTAACTCTGAATATAACAGAACTTTTAAAAACTCCACAGGGCTCCTTTAAGTTATTCATAACATGACCTTTTCTTAATGGGGGGTGAAAAGGCAAATTAAAGTGACTCAGCATATCTTCTCACCAATTTTCTGATATACAATCTCAAACACAACTTTTCTAACCTCTTCATTGGATTTTACGTGTGTCATCAATAAGGAAATGTATTCATGTTGTCATTTTTCATTCCTTGCAGCCTTTGACAGCGATCCCAGAGCACACTCAGAAGAGATGACAGTATTTGGATAACAAGGTACGAGTGTCTGTGTGAGTTTCTTCAAATCTTTCGGTGTGTGTTTGTGTTTTGGTATGTGTAAAAACAACACGGTGCACAAATTGAGTCCAGAGGGAGCAGATGAAGGCCTCTAGTGCTGACAGCTGATGCAGAGAGTTGGAACATAGATTTTGACCGCACTCTTACACTGAAAGCTGTGCCAACCTACCAACCTACTTACTGCCTGCATTTGTGTTTGACCGAGAACACAACTTAACTTAATGCACCCAGGTAAAGCCCAACAGAGGTCACACAGTCGACCGAGAAGCAGAAAATAAATCCCCTCATTTAACAGCTTAGGCAGCGAGCGTTTTTCAGGAGCAAACACACTCCTAAGAGAAGTTTCTGGTGTTTCCAGCATGCAGATGATGCGTGACTTTTATAAAAGCCTTAACAAATGGAAGGAGTAAATGAAGTGGACAGTTCCTCCCAACCGAAACATCCAGGAGGTTCTACAATCTTGGAAAAAATAGGTTCACATTTAGTTTCACTGGTCCAAGGAAATAATGACACATGAAAAAGTATCCTGCGGCAACTAACTTTGTTGGTAGTCGGACTCACAGAGCCTGAAACCCAGTGCACTCAATATTAGTCAGACAAGATTCCCTCTCCCTCAGGGTAGTACAACAGATCTATTGTTATTTGTTTTACGGCTGTTTCACCACAGAGAATGCTTTGAAGACGAGATAATCTATATTCCAGGTTAAGGTTTCATACCCTGCTTCATGCTGCCATCAGTATGATTCGTATTAGCTGATATGGACCTGATAGAAAAACTAAAAACAAATCACTCGGATATAATAATCAGGATTTCAATTAACAAATAAAAAATGTCCGACAGGGGCCGACTCCACTGGTCGGAAAACGAAGTCCATTTCTATAGAAGTCTATCGGCCCGTCCACACGGCGGTGTGCGTTGAAGCTTCAACGCTTCTGCCCATTCACTTTGAATGGGGTGACGTCACACTTTGCCGAACTGCATTGTGGTCGCGTCGCTTCACGTTGCTCGCTTCGCGTTGCTCGCTTCGCGTTGCTCGCTTCAAAAGTTGAGCAATGTTCAACTTTTGAAGCTTCGACGGAAGCGTCAGCCAATCAAATCATATGCCAGTACAAGCTCTAGCCAATCAAACCGCGTGCTCGTGTGTCCGGGGCGGGAGATTCATGTGATTGGTTGTTGGTCGAGCTTCAGACACGCCCGCCGGCAAGCTTCAACGCACGCTGCCGTGTGGACGCTGCGTTAGAGAAAACTACCCTACCTCTCACTACATTTTTTACATCAGAAAACAATTTCCGGATGATTATAGGGCCTCAATTGCTATTTTCAAGCATCACTAGAGCATGATGTTCATTTTGTGAAATATGGTCTCGTTCCAATTGTTTTCTGTGTAGAACTTTAACCCTTTTTTTTTTCAGGTTATCAAAGTCCATCTTGGTTGCCTTGTTCAGCTTTCTCTATTACTTTGCACCAACCTTACGGAGCACTTTTGGTTCCAAAAAGGCACAAGAAGTAACACAAATAACATCATCATAACCAGTACAATATCATAGTAAAATAACATAAATCCATATTCCAGGTTAAGGTTACCCCTCAGGTTTTTTAAAGATAACAAATGCAACAAAAACGGCCTTTGGCTGCCGTACGTATGATCCGATTCCCTGATATGGACAAAATGAAATCACTCTCAGTAAGGCAGTTTGTTAATTAATCAGGATTTCAATTAACAAAGAAAAGATGTTTGCATTATCTCTGCTGCTCCAGATAAAGCCGGGAAGCAAATTAAACGAGGTTTTTTTTTCGTCTGGATGAGCATCAGAAGGAATGCTAATGACGACTGACGATCACACGGCAAAAAACTGTAGACTTTCAATGGGGTGTTTATGGGAAGAAAACAAGAAATGTTTTGCTATCACATTTGATTAATTATTATTATTGCTTGTGTGCCCACCCAGTTAATTTCTAAGAACTACAAAACATCGCAGTTGAGTCAGATTAACCCAAACAAAACCCTTTTTGAGGTGTGTAATAATCACTAATTTCACAAGAAAACATTGTGCTTTATATGTTCTGTCATTTTAATGCACAGTGTTTAGTACATGTGTCATTGTTATATTTTATGCTTGCTATTGTTATTTTTTCTTTTAGCAATTTAACTGCATTCCCAGATCTCAGCAGTACACTTGCCATTACTGATGATTTATATGTACTGATAAATATGATGCTGCATGAAGATAAGATTAAAAGGGGAAATATGCTCCACAATTTGTGTACTGCTTGCATTGGCCACACATCCGAGGTGTTTGTTGACTCAATATGAAATACTGATTAGTGGGTGAGCACGGCCTCCAGAAATATATATTAGCGCCTCTGTGATCAATAAGGAGTTTTAGCTTTATTGCGTGGCAATCAATAACACCAAAGCAAACCATATGTTCATTAGATTCCATGATAAATTTGTGAAACAATAGCTTATTGATTCTTACAGAAGTTTTATATCACAGCAATTTAAATGTGGAACCCTTGTAGATTTCATAGTTAACAGATTAGACGCTATAGAAATGGTGATTAGATTATATTCATAGCTCTCCTTGCATTATTTTACCTGATATTGGCAACGCTTGCAAAACACCATTTGATACATTGCATGTCTGCACTCGGGGACATCCAATTAAAACGCAAAGGACTGACAAGAGATCTCAAAGGCATATCAATTAGGGTTAAAGGCTAAGTGGGAAGGCTCTCTGTAGCACACATCTGGTTCACCACTTTGTTTTGAACGTCCAGCCATGCACCGGCCAATCGATGCGGGCGGATACAGGCGATGAGGGAGCAGAGTCCACAGTGGAATCACATGGTCGGATCAATACCCAGCACTGTATTTCACCTCTGTTAAGACTCTCGCCCACCACAGTCTGGAACACACACATCAGAAACAGCCTCAAGAGCTGTTTCAAAGAGATTTGGGCAGCGCTTTGTACTTCCATTGCAAATTAACTCGACTGACAGGTTTTTCAGGAAGTTTCACTAACATAGGAGGAGATTAGAGAACAAAATGAGAGCTTGACCATTTACATTTTTAACTTTTAAAAGAGACAGGCAGACAGACAAGTGAGGATGTTATCTCCAGAGAAACCAATCAATGGAGCCAATCTCACACCCAGGAGGGCTTTACTGCCTGGCACTTATTGATGCTTTCACAGTTGGGGCCCTGCTGCACATTAAACCCCCCGTTCCCTCTTCTGCCAATCGGGAAGCAACACTAAAAAGCCCCAAAACACTGTGGAGAACAGTTATTCTTTCCAGCTGAAGGCTTTTGATTCTTTTAGAAAATTGCTTTCAATCTATTCCGACATGTTTAATAATAGTAATTACTTAAAGGTCCCCTATTATACTGTTTTTCATCAATATATTATAGGTCTCAGATATATACAGAACATGTCTCTGAAGTGTTTGGCTCCAAACACCAAACAGATCCTTGCAGCATCCCATAATCCCCTCTGTTTCAGCCCTGTTTCAAAAGTGCTGATTCTCTGTCTGTTACTTTAGATGAAAATAAGGAGCCCCTCCCCACGCCCCTCTGATACCCCTTTCACACCAAGGCTTTTCCCCTTCTAGCTCCGTGCTAGAGCTTTTCTGGTTCAGAACCGGTTCTTCGGTTTAGCGCCGGCTCTTTTCACACCACTCAGAGCCCGACTGGTGCTGCCGCTGCTGCGTCATGACGTCACAGTTTACGTCGCTGAGTTTCTCCCCAACGGAGCTCACCTCACAACAACGGGCCGGGGACTGTGTCGGGTCGATGATCGTGTTGCTTTTAATCATACGAAGCCAGATTAAATTAAATAACGACTTCTCCAACCTTATACTTTTCTCCAGAGTGCCGTGGTTCATTGTTTATTAATGTGTTTCAGCGGCATTTAGCGACCGCTGCAGTGCTGCTCGTCCACCGGAGTTTATTCTCCCGTTAGCTCATACGGCTCTAAAGTATTCACTGTCTGACTGTCACACAAGCAGCTGATACATATCCCCAGTTCCCCTTAAGTGAATGTGTGTCAGTCTGAATTGACGCTGTTTGGCATCACAACGCTGTTATGAAAGTTTCTCTGGTATAACATGGTTGATGTTAGCATAGCAACCGAAGCTAAACTGACTACTTGCTAAGCCGTTTTCTACAGGCACTTTTTACCGGCGTATTTTTCATTATGATTCTACTTGTGATAGTCGGACATGACAACCTGTGCAGCCCATGTATTGATTCCATCCGATAGCTGCTATAATAACAAACAAAACGTCTGCCTGCTCTCCACAATGATCAATAACAGCGAACGGATGGTCAAAGTAAGGTACAAATAAACAGAATCACACGAAGCCTGGTTAGTGTTGCCTGACTTTATAAAGCGTGTTTTTTTTATAAGTGTGTGGTTGCGTTCTAGTCACTTTGCTCAGCACTACTGCTGGTTACAACTTTTATTTGCCGTACTCGGCTCAACTGTTAGCTCAGGTTATTCTCGCCCCCCTCCGATGTAAGCGTGACGTATGCGGTTCTTGCTTCTAGACGGACAACTTTTTGGTGCTCGAAACGAACCGGATTCCGGAGCTTAGAGGCTGCTCTGCTGCGGTGTGAACAGAAAAACCCGGTGCTTTTCAAGCTCCAGCTCCGAACCGGCCCCGAAACACCGTTGGTGTGAATGGGGTAAGAGAGACATTTGGTTAAAAAGAACACAATGGTGCTCTAGGAGGAGAGTCAGGTGATAAGGTGGCGGGGGGGTTACCTTGGTTGGTGATTGGCTAATGGTTACACAAGCCAAAACATCGTTATGACATCATAAAGTGGCCAAAATCTGATCAGCTCATTTTCAGACAGGATTTTATATAAATGGATCAGGACAAAAAGAGAGAGAATCTTTTTTCCTGAAACTTTCATTTCATTTCAATCTTTATTTCGAACAGATAACAAATAAAAAATAACAAATGTGAAAAACAGAATACCGTATTGTTAAAATACAGTATTTATCCACATTCATGATAATATTTATATATTCAACAAAAGAAAAGTCTTCATATTAATAATAATAATAAATCATATGTGTCCGAAAGGGAGTAGGAGGAAGCAAATGCTTATTAATTCCCACCCCTTACTTGATCAATGATTGTCCTTTAAATCATTATGCAAGTTATTCCTACCTACATTTACATTTATACATACATATATATACATACATATATTTCAGAACCTCTTTACACAGAGGGGACACATGTTGATGTAGAAGAGACATGAGAAAGTGGATTTTGCATAATATGTGACCTTTAAATGTATATATAGTGCCTTAGCAATACGAAGTCCAGAACAATTTTTCGGTGCAGCCTAATTCATCCTCTGTGTTCATCTGAATCTAGGTTTATCGTGAGATGCGTTTAAGGGTTATTTGTGAGGGGGTGGGTGTGCAGTGAGGAATGACAGAGAGGCGCGCGTTAAAAAAAGGATGCACTGAACAGAAACATTTGTTCTTCATATTTTGATGTTCTTTAATGATTTATTTCAACGTCCATAAAAGAAGTGAGGCGAAAGGAATCAATGCACCTTAAAATAACATCACATCCTTCCTGTCACACAACCCTACACAAAAACACACACATCTCAGTGTTACATAACTCAGCGTGGTAGTTCAGCCCATCTACCCATAAGAAACACAAAAAGACAAAAAAACATTGTAATATTGATCCGAGGCTTTCCCACAAAGACAGCAGATTTATGTTTTTGGGAATGAGATGTTTAAATACAGATGCGGTTAAAAGTCTAGGTGTCCAAATACATTAGACCCTATAAATATAAAAGACCTCCTTTGTTCAAAGACATTTCTTGCTGAACCATTTTCTTAATGTCTTCCATTTTTGTAAAGCACTTTGAATTGCCTTGTGTTGAAAGGTGCTATATAAATAAACTTGCCTTGCCTTGCCTTGCCTTGATCTTCTAAAAAAGCATAACAAGCCAATCAAACTATAGGGATTTAGATAATGCGTTGATTTATTAAGCACTGACAATACATTATACATGCCAAGACATACATTTCAAGGTACACTTGTAGCTCCTTCAGAGTGACTCTAAGGACTATCTAATCTTATCTCATCCTAAATGTTCTTAATAAAGCCAGCCATCCATTGTCTATACTCACTTACTGCAAATAATATGTATGGCATACTAGATTGGGTAAGACAAGTCTTCAAGTGTATTGGTTTTCAAACGAGTGATTCATTAACTTTTTCTTTGCAATTTTGCTAAAGGGTAGTCAAATAATAGTTAATATATCCCTTGGAAAATAGATCATGGCAGTTGTTGCGGATCAGTGTTTTAACTATGGCACCACAGGCAGAAATGAGCAGAACGAAAGAATGACTGACTTCGCTTTGCAATATTTCTGTCATGTTCTTTTGTAGCTATACAGGACACGTCTTCCTTTAACACACATCTCCTCGAAATGCAGCATGTTGTGGCTGTCTAGCTGACAATTGAGATTTTAGATTCAAATCAACTTGATTAACACCTGAGACTTGATGGCACTACCGAGATACAATTATCTGCTGGGTATGAGACGCTCCCAGCTAAATTCTGGGTCCCAGCGCTCAGGATTAAGAGTAAATGAGCTAAAGACCTTCCTTTAAGCATCTCTCAGAGGCAGTGCTGAGAGTTGTTGGAAGGCCACAAAGGAAATAAGCTATTAGGTTACTTTTATGGGGATTAAATAGTATTTCCCCGGTGATATAGGGTTCCTTCTGGCTTCAGCAAACAATTGCCAATATGCTTATTTAGAAAGCAAAGAGCGACTTGAGCATCTGATCGGAGTCGTCCTACTTTTACTTTCCTTTTAGCTTTGTTTTGTTCTCCACCAACTCCTGAGAAAAATCAAATAGCTTCCAGATGCGCTGCTTTCTCTACAAGCCACTTGTTGATTTAGCTCTGCTGTTTAATGCTGCTAACCCGATAGCAAGCAATCTGAAAAGCCAGGCCAATGCAGCATGTATAAACGCCTGAGTTTCCATCTTATCTTATCTTATCTTTTGTCTTAAACCTGCATATTTTGTAGTGACCAGCAGGGGGCGACAACACTGGTTGCAAAAAGAAATAAAATTGAAAAGAAGTCTACGAGAAAATTATCCTATTTCTCATTTGATTTATTACCGCCTTTTCCTGATGATTTTTTGGACTCAATCGCCAGTTTCAAGCTCCATTACAATAATAATAATGTGAATTATGCTCCAATTACAATAAAACTGATGAAAATATAGGGTATGCCTTAGGGTGTGGAAACATTGCCAGATTTACAGGTCCCTATCACAATTGTCTGTTTCAGTGTTGCCAGTGTTTTTTATTTCAGCTCTAACATTTGTATTCATTAACGTTATTGGTAAAAAATCATGTAAATATAAGAATGGTAATTGTTAAAGGTGGGGTAGGTAAGTTTGAGAAACCGGCTCGAGATACACTTTTTGTTATATTCCATGGAATGCTCTTAACATCCCGATAGCAATGAATATCTTAAGTGCTTTGACACAAAATCCATAACAATTTTTAATCTGTGGAAGCCGTAGTACTGTAAAAAGCACGACCAATCATTTGAGCCGGCCCGGCTAAAATAACTGGATGGCCTACCTGCCTGTCAGCCTTCCATCTGTGCACAAACTTATCTCGTGCCCTCATTGGTCATGTGCGCGTTCGTGTGTGTTGGAGGAGGGGCTCTGTAAGGAAGTGGCAGATTTTTTCCGGCTGTGTATTTTCAAATTCCAGCGCACTCAAGCTGGTTTCTCCAAAATTACCTACCCCACCTTTAATCTTCAAGCATTCTGTTTCACTATCACATGTCACTTCTGATTTCAAAGAGACGCAGTAGGATACAATAATCAAAACTGGTACTGTCATAAAAGAGTCAAGAGTTAGCTCACCAAATAGCCTAAAGGACTCACTGCTACAACATGGGGTCAATGAGCAATCAGCAAAGTCCCAGAGGAAAACTTTAAAGAGAGTTAAAAAGGCAACACATATTCCCAATTTCTTCCCAGGAAGCCATCCTCCTCTCTACTGTCCCTCTAAACTGCAATTTGTAGCGCCAGATTGCCTCTGTGCAGTATGACAGGGAGAAGTGGCTGTTTATCAGACGAGCTGGTATTTAACTTTGTAGGACACATTTGTATTGATTGGGCTTTGTAATTTTCTCCTGAGTAGATTGAGCCGCTGGTTGCGGGCTGGTATGCATTAAAATTAACAGGATATGCCTCCAGCATGGCTGAGTAATGCCACAGCGTGGACAGATTCTTAAAGGCATTTATGTAATAAGGAAGATTGCCACAGGAGAGGTCTTTCTCCTGGCAGAGAGAAATGAAATATATATTTTTTTGGTAATAGGTAAATACTGAAGAATATACCGTACCTGGCACTCCACTAAGCTCTGTACTTGGATTTAAGATGTTACATTTTGTTAAAGGTCCCCAATTGTACTGTTTTTCATCAATATATTATAGGTCTCAGATATATACAGAACATGTCTCTGGCTGAAACACCAAACAGATCATTGCAGCATCCCATAATCCCCTCTGTTTCAGCCCTGTTTCCAAAGTGCTGATTCTCTGTCTGTTACTTTAGATGAAAATAAGGAGCCCCTCCCCACGCCCCTCTGAGAGATATTTGGTTAAAAAGAACACAATGGTGCTCTAGGAGGAGATTCAGGTGATAAGGTGGGGGGGGGGGTTACCTTGGTTGGTGATTGGCTAATGGTTACACAAGACAAAACATCGTTATGACATCATAAAGTGGCCAAAATCTGATCAGCTCATTTTCAGACAGGTTTTTATATAAATGGATCAGGACAAAAAGAGAGAGAATCTTTTTTCCTGAAACTTTCAGAGTCTCTTTCCACAGAGGGGACACATGTTGATGTAGAAGAGACATGAACAAGTGGATTTTGCATAATAGGTGACCTTTAATGTCCACAAGGATAATTATGTTAATATGATACTGCTTTATAACGTGTTGCATGCTTCTAAAATAAAAAAGTGGTTCTGTGGATCAGTTTTATTGGTAAGCACTGCAAGGAGAAGGTGCTACATTGTACGTGCCGGCGACGAGGGCCTTTCTTTTTGAAGGTTGTATGTAACTATGTGGGTTTTCTTTATGTTCCTGTTTCCTCCCACAGGCCAAAAACATGACGTTTCAGATGGTCATTATTTGAGGAAGAAGTGATAAGGAAAGACAAGCAGCTTCCAAATGAACACAGGAGTAATTCAAATATTTAAAGAAGACATAAGCCATTTTTCTCAGATATGTCCCGAGGACATCAGGAGATTCAGGTCGCCGCATTGTTGGAGTTTCCCTTTCAAACATGTACGACACAACAGGAGGATTCACGTGTTGAAACTGAACATCTCATTCGTCCCGAACGTCCCGATGGCCAGTCCGCCACTGGATTAAACCGTGATAATGCAGCCATTTCTTCATTTGTTCATAAAGCCTTTCCTGGAATATAGCTTACAACTTTGGCAGCAGAATCTCATTTTTCTTCCAGGTAGACATTTTAGTTGCCATCATGTTGAAAGTTACCCTTCTTCTTCATCACCCATTTTTCCTTCTGGATTCACAACAGCTGCCTTTGATGCGTCATCACCAAGGCCACTTACTTGCCATGAACTCCCCTTGAAAAGGAGCAGCTCTTTTCATATATGAACTCAAAAGAACACCACTCAGGCTCATTACCAGGGACCTTGAAGGGTAAAGTCTGTTGCATCTCCATTATGAAGGGTTTGGACATTGGCATGTTCACATACAGATCCTCCAGGTTTGATAATTGGTTTCAGTGCATGTATGAAGGAGGCTGTGTAGAGAGCAAGGCCAAACAAAAATCTGAACCATTTAGTGATATAATAGATACCAGCACTTTCTTGGGTTTCTGTTAGGACTAGAGCAGCACTTTGAATAACCAAGAGTTTCTTTTTCAGAAACATCTTAGAAAACCTTCAGCAGTAGTTCTAACTCCGTACGAAAGTAGGGAGCCTGTTTTTTTTTTCTCCAAATGGTTTTAATATGATTGATCTTAACCTTGATTTATTTTGTGGTGGTAATATGCTTCTCTCTGGGAATGTGATTATCTGTGTTTTAACATATTTTGTTTTGTTTCATTTGTTTTGTTCTATTGTTCTGTCTTTTTTATTTTGTATTTAAGTATTCCAGGAATGTATGTTGCATGTTTTTATTTGATTGTATTTAATTGTTTAAATGAAATGTGTTTTAGGTTGACTACAGATGAAAAATAGCCTCTTGGCTCATGTCAATGAATGTGCAGTGTCCCTGTTAAATACATGAATAGATAAATAAAGATCTATCAATAATGTGCTTGAGAGAACTGAAAGTGCTTATTGTCTTGAAGCAATCTGGTATGAGACAACCTGATAGTGTGAATGAACATAAGGTTAAGATGCATTTAAAGAGCTGTGAGTGTTACATAGTGATTTCATATGTTACAGAATTAAACAAAGGAAATACATGGAGGCGTTTCAGGCAGTAAGGGGGGGGGGGGTGTGTGGGAGAGAAAGGAACATTTGGGATTTTAGCCGTTGCAGACCATTTACATGCACAACAACATATACAACACACAACAGTAAAGGGAAAACCCCTACAAAGAATAACAGGGCCCCTTTAAAAGGGTTAGCCAGCTCCCTAGCTTTCATTGTCTCTTACTCCTAACATTAGGCTGTGAGCTCCATGGTCCAGATGTTTGCAGATGATACTAAAGTCTTCAAGGTAATTAAGTGTAAAGAGGACGCAGAAAAACTCCAGTCAGATCTCAGAGAAATGCTGAGGTGGTCCGAGTGTTGGCAGCTCAAATTTAATGCAGCAAAGTGCAAAGTAATGCACTTAGGTTTTCAGAACCCAAAATATGAGTATAATATGGGTGATAATTCAAACACTATAAACCTATCCGAGACTCAGAATGAAAAGGACCTTGGTGTGAATGTTGATAATACCCTGACATTTAGTGACCATATCCGTCGGGCAAGTAACAAAGCGAATGGTATCCTAGCAACGATCCGCAGATCATACACTTATTTGGACTCTGATGTACGTTGTTTATACATCTCTCTTGTACGGCCACTCCTCGAGTATGGGAATGTCGCTTGGTCCCCCATGTACAAAAAGGATGCTGAGCTCATCGAGAAAATACAGAGAAGGGCAACGAAGCTGGTTCCAGAACTAAAGGACCTACCATATCAAGAACGTTTGCAAAGTCTTAAGATCCCGAGTATGTATTATAGAAGGGCGAGGGGAGATATGATCGAAGTTTTCAAATATCTCCACAACATCTACAAAACATCATGCCCACTACAACAGGATTATAACACCAGGACTCGTGGACACTGCCTCAAGTTGAAGAAACAGTACTCAAGACTGGCTATCCGCCGCAACTTTTTCACCTGCGTGTGGTTGACTTGTGGAATGATCTGCCAGAAAGCGTTGTCACATCCAAGACGGTTAACTGTCTCAAGTCCCGCCTCGACCATTACTGATCAAACATCACCTTCACTTTGGACTATGTGACTGTTGCCAGCTTCCATAGTATATAAAGAACAGTGATCTACTTATTTATGAGCGACTAAAAGGCCTTAGGCCTATTACAGCCGTATCCTATTGATTGATTGATTGATTAGCTTCAGTCTACATTTTATAAATTATTTTCATAGGAATATTGTGAAATTCTACAGGCTATCATGTCTCTTCAAATCCATCTTTAACAATATACTCACTTATATGCAAGAGATGCCACATTTTTTTAAATATGCATATTGACAGGAACGTTTTTCTTTGTTGAAATTGAATTCTCTGTTTCTAGGAAAAGCAGCACTCTTATGTTAGTCGAATAAGTCGGGTAGTATAAACAAACACACCCAAAGTGACAAAAACTTCAGAGCGTTTCAAAAGGTCTGCACATCAAGCAGGCCTTCAGTAGTTGCATAGCAACAGCAGCAGCCGAGTCCCTCCTCCGTGGTCCAGGGGAAGATACCCTGTTTTTTGACAGCAGTTCAAGTCGTTAGTGACACTTAGTTTACTTCACTTCAGCTCTCGGAGGATTTGAGCTTGTCAATTACATCGGCTTCAGTTCACTGCCTGATGTCAGCTCATTTCCATCCGAGCAGAGGTGTGATTACCCTCCGAAGCACAGAGAGAGGAAGCCTTGATAAACAGCCGGCTCCCTGCTGGGGATCATTATCTTCTTTTTATGCCATTATGCCAAAGGTCAAACTTCGTTTTCATCTCACTTTGAAGGCTCTTATGTGTAAAAGTTCTGTCAGCTAAAGTCTTTCTGTAAGACCTATACATAACAAAAAGAAAACGTCATTCATAATTCCTAACAATAAATGTTCTGAATACATTAACAGCTGCTTATATTATGCAGATTGTCATTGCACAAGGTACAACGAAAAATAAAAAAGGTCTGCGTCGTCAGTGCATGCCATCATTACATTAAAACATAACATTTATTGTAAAGTTCTAAATACGGCATTCTAAGTATCGTAATATGGGTTTGAAGCCTCAAATTTAGCATTTTAGTTGTTGCAACTCTTCTCTTTTTGAGCTTGTTTTTTTTTCTGTATTAGCAGAAGTGACGCAAGCAGTTGCAACAATGCAAAACCGACGTTTTTAGGCAACAGAGTGCCACAGTGACGCGTCCTAAAACCCGGAAGTAAACTCCTTCCTGTTCCTTCGACAAAAACCAATGCAATTTCTCCATAGGATTTTGGAAAATAGCTGGAAATAAGGTCTGTGGTTGAGACACATTTAAGAGACGGATCACGTTTTGTTCAACCGGATAATCTCCACATGTCTACCCTACTTTTATAATTTTCTAATCATAAATCTATCGATCTTAAATCTATCGATTAGATTTATGATTAAAAACGTGATCCGTCTCTTGAATGTGTGTCAACCACAGACCTTATTTCGAGCTATTTTCCAAAATCCTATGGAGAATTTGCATTGGTTTTTGTCGAAGGAACCGGAAGTGGTAAAATGCTAACTTACTTCCGGGTTTTAGGACGCGTCACTGTGGCACTCTACTGGACAGATGTTACAATTACTTTTCTTAAACTGAAAACACACTGTGAAAGGTTTTAAAAAGAAAACACGAAGGGCACCGAATACCCTAAAGCAGGGGTGCCCAATACCCCTTTTTTTTAAAGTTAGCCTTTCATCCATCCTTACTATGGCATTTGCCACTTGATTGACGTACAGGTAAGCCAGTCTGAGATCTCATCTTTTCTAACACGCAGTTCACCACGCATGGTGAATGTACTGAGTTGTATTGTGCCATACGGGCTCATGTAGTTATGAGGGGGCCCTGTAGGTAGATCATTTGTACTTGGTCATTTTAAAAGTAGCTCCCAAGCTGAAAAAGTGTGGGCACCCCTGCCCTAAAGCATACCCTGCTTCATTGTGTATTTCACTCTTAATGTCATAATTCATACAAATTAACATCATGCCCTATTCATACAAATATTTAAAACTTTGAAAATTGAGACCAAAATCTAATGCTCTGAATTCTGTAGAGTTGACCTTTAATGTAATTATTCACACATATATAAATATATATTCACATTCAACTGTATATAATTTAGTATAATAGTGCCAGGCAAATGCAGTGAGACCAGAATTGAAATTCCCTCCGATTCACATCTGCATTTCCTCGTAGACCAAAACCCTGTGGGCTCACACATGAGGTTATTTTTGTTTGCTTGAATAAGTTATGAATTCTTCATTCTTGACTGGTTCACAATGTAATCTTGGTACACTAGGCTGTCATTCTTCTTTTGTCATTCGTTCGAAAAACCTTTCAACAAACCTCCAAGGCATTTATTGGGAATTTGCATTCATAATCACCCTCCTTGCACCATCACTGTGTCTGCTTCAGTGGATCCAGTAAAGGTGTTAAACTAAGTCAGTCTCTGAGTGACCTGAAAGACAAGAGCGCTGACAAAATATATAGAGAAGTTCATCTGGCAGAATACAAATGACTGTAAATATTTGTATCTTCTTACGCCTCACAAAAAGTCACCTGAACCCCGCCATTAAAGGGGTTCTATTATGCAGCTTTTTAGGTTTGATATCAGTATTTTGTGTCTCTACTGTGACATGTCTTCATGCTTTAATGTTCAAAAAGCTCTTTATTTTTCTCATACTGCCTGTGCTGCAGCACCTCTTTTCACCCTCTGTCTTAAACCAGAGCCCAGTCTGCTCTGATTGGTTAGCTGGCTGGCTCTGTTGTGATTGGTCAACCGCTTAGAGATGTCCCGCCCCTTAGCCTATCATGTAAAAAACGTTGGAGCACTAGCCAATAGGAGCGCAGGTGTTACGTAGATATGTCCCTTTGTTCCACACTTTGGAATTTTAGCCTTTGCAGACCATTTACATGCACACAAACCTACGGTATATAACACACAACAGGAAATTAAACCCAAGAAAGCATAATAGGGCCTCTTTAAACTGAAACATTTACCATTCTGCATTTGCAGCATCTTTTATTGCTGTGAGGACAGCGAGGAACAGAAGAAACAAGAGAGCAGGTGTACAGTGCTTGTGAGGTTGTTTTTTGTTATTTGGTCCGTTTCATAGTGGGAAGGTAAATGAGCAGGAAGTCCTGGAAACTGCTCAATCTGATCGTGCCTGCACTCGATCATCCTCTGGCTCTCAGCAGCTAACAAGGGATATGAGTTCTGCTTCCTTTAAAGCAGGTTACAGGACTCCCAGAGGTCCCTGCCATACCGAGGTGGTCCCTGGTGTAAAAGTGAGTGTGCAGGGATGTGTGTGTTTGTACCGTGTATGTGAACTCGTGAGTGTTTATGTAGGTGTGTGTAAGTGGTCCAGAATGGAAAAGAAAGTCCACTAATAGCCCTGTCGTCTCTGTGGGCTCTCTTCCAGGCTCGGCCGACCTTGAGCGGGGGGCTCTTCAAAGTTGACATGCATAAGCTTTCAAACTTGTGCTCGGCCCCTGAATGTTGTAGGAATATCGTGTAAAACCCTTCCATTAATCATGCGACTCCTGGGTCATTAAGCACCTAAAATCGCCTGCTGCAACATCTACCTATGCTGTCCACAATAGCCAGGAGGTATGACATTGCTCTTTAATAACACACACACACACACACACACACACACACACACACACACACACACCACACACACACACACACACACACACACACACACACACACACACACACACACACACACACACACACACACACACGCACGCACGCATACACACCTCCAATCCTCCCTGCCTTATGCTGTTTGCCAGTCACTAACTCTGCTTGTTATGCACGGTTTTCATGCCGCTAATGCAGAGAGACGTGTGTAAATCAGGAGATAATGAAAAAGTAAGGAAGCCTGGATGGGCTCAGTGTGGTTTTAATACCTCGGCTCTCTTCACTGGATGCAGGCAGCAAGACAGATGTGATTTCATGAGGCACGAAACAGTTTGCCTCCCTTTATTGGTAATTATAAGCAATTATTATGTGGCATGATGGGATATCTGGGGCTGCAAACAGAGGCACAGTGAGGCAGTTCAAGTACCGATCACATTGGGCCATAATCTGGAAATCGCTGTTGTTTCATGTGTAATGTTACATGAAGAAGCAAAAACTGGGAGAATTAACCAGCTTATCACATCCAAGTGGTTATTACTTTGAAGCTATCTCTTTGTGTTGCAGAACAGAGGGGATAATCAGCTCATCAGATTCATTTTATTTTAAACTGTCCACTACCTGCCAAGACACAAGCAGCACCAACTAAGCTAGTGATTAGCTGGTGAAGAAAGTAGATCATTTGCTGTGTGCATGTAAAGAGCCAGATCTTTTTCTCATGAGTCATTGAAGACCAAAATGAAACTAAAAGGAGAGTGGAAATTGGTCGTAAATCCATTGGGTAGTTTTTCTCTAAATAATTGATAATGTTGTTCCTTGTCTGACACTTGATTAGCTTGAATAAATAGCCACTGGACAAAGTATCTTCACTTTTATACGAGCAATGAGTCACTTCTGAAATAAAGTTTAGATTTTTTTTTTTCATTGTAATCTGAGAATTGTACATAAACACCTCTCTCAAACTTAAATTACATTTTCACACATTTTGGCGTTTTTATGCACAGTTTCATATTTGGTAGTTTAACCCTTAGATGCATAAGTGGGTCTTTTTTGACCCGGTGTATCTTTGTAATTACATTTTTTTATCATTTCATATTCCAGCTATTCCTCAAAAAACATGTTTTGGATATCATGCCATTCAAATTTTAAATTTAAATTGTATACATTTGAAGAAATTGTAGTTTTTGTATTACTACCCCAAGCTTCCATAAGTGGGTATTTTTTGACCCGGTGAGGTGGTTTTCTTGAAGTATCTTTGTAATTACGTTTTGTTATCATTTCATATTCCAGCTATTCCTCAAAAAACATGTTTTGGATATCATGCCATTCACATTTTTAATTTACATTTTGAGAAATTGTAGTTTTTGTATTACTACCCCAAACTTCCATAAGACCCACATGTATTCTCTATGGAATTTCGTTTTTTTTTTCAAAATGTAAAAAAAATGTCTAAAATTACAAATAGTGAAAAATGAAATATAAAATATTTCTAGTGTGAACCAAAATATAATACTAAATATTATACAAGTCATTTTTCTTAACCAAAATGACAGAAATGGCATAAAAACATATATTATTCTAATACGGGTCCAGTACTTATGGAAGAGTGTAGTGTCCAGTCACTCGTGCATCTAAGGGTTAAATAATATACAGTTAATATATCAATTTCAAAAATGATAGTATGTGTGCACTTCTTAATACACATTCAATGTATGGAAAAAATAAATGTATATCTCTCCACACAGGATGTCAAGCACAGTATATTCTCACTTGTTCTCAACACTCACCTTGCGCTCACAAGTGATTGCTTTTTACAGCAGTTTTCTATCTTTGGAATCTGCCAAATAGTGTCAGTAAGTGAACTAATGACTCTTCTGAGCTGCCATAATGCCAGATGGAGTCCAGTTAGATTGCCCCTCGTTTTTAAAGGAGGCTTCAACATCCAATTACTTTTAATTACTGAGGAGGAGAGAATGCACACAGCACCTTAGCAACAGGAAGTGTGAACGCAGTTTTGGTCTGATGGGGAGTTAGCGAGCAACAGGGCTGACATATGTGGTTTATGGATGACTTCTTTTAGGGTCTCACTGGGAGATCCTGTCTGTGCGCAGGTCCTCGAGGGTTGAATTAGCCCCTGATCCCCTAATCAATTTGGAGATGAAGGAAAATGAACACAGGTTCTCCCACTTGGAGTCAAGGAAGAGATATATTGCTCCTGCTGTTTGTAATTTGCTGCCTGTTTGAAAAGAAGTCCACTTGTGTCCCCCGTTATTATTGCTGTGTGATAACACTGGTGTGCTTCCGTATTTGTGGTGAAAGTCTCAATCAGAGTCCTGGCAGAGACATAAATCATTATTGAGCTTCATGAGCATAGTGACGGGTCTTTGTGATCACGTTAGAAAAATATTCCAGCGCTATATGCATGACCGGTATAAATCATATCCAATGGCATATTTAAAGTATTATCATGCCCATAATGAAATATTCAAATGCCTGCTTGGAGAACGATGGAGCAGGTAAGTCTGTAATGATGACATAAGAGCCCGCAAGGAATAAATGGGATTCATAGGAAATGAATCAGAGTCTACGGGACTCTCAGTGTGACGGATGAGGCCAGAAAGTGGGTCAGAACCACAGGTTGGTTGGTTGGCTGCACAACTGTGCCGAGACACAACGCCCGGGGCTGTAAGGCAACAGAAGACTCTGATTAAATACCCTGAGGTCAATTATAGATTGTGGCTTATTAACATCAGGCTCTGTGATGATAAAAAGGGAGTCTTAGGGATCATTTATTTCTGTTTTTGTCTTTCAAGTCTCCAGAACTCCAGCTGTCTCGACAAAGCTCTGCCATTCGTTAATCAACGGAAACTCGATTGAGCTACCTTTGACTAAAATTCAGTTTTTTCCACCAAGTCAGACATATTTTAATCACCCAAACCAAGCAATTAATCACCGAGCTGTTTAGTGTGATTGCAATGAATATTCAGATACCTACTGAGGTCTTTCGCCCGACCCTTCCTCTCCTCCTCATCTTAATTATATTCTGTTCGGGGGCTCCTGTGGCGGAGCGGCGCCTGTTTGCCTTGCTCACCCAGCCTCCCCTTAACAGTCATTAAGAAAAATGACACAGGCGCAGGCAGTGAAAGTACCTCAGTGTGCAGAAATTAGTTTAAAGGCAGACGCCATACAGCTTGGCGGGATGAATTCTTCTCTACCTGCTCTCGCTCCGTGCGGAGAGTCATAAATCACCGCGCGCTGCTTCCTGACGGGAGAGAATCAGAGCATTATGTCCCTGAAAAGGCTGGGGAACCCCACGACTGCTCCGACCTGCCCTTCAATATGTTCATGCACTTTGTCTGGCATTGATTATCTGAATAATGAGAGTTAATATGGCAGCAAAGACGAGGTAAGTGGGACTACAGAGATGTGAATGCCTTTAAAAAGAAGGGAGTTAGAGCACCGTTGCATTGCTTAAAGGATTATTCCATAGTTTTTAAGGCCCTATCACACAAAGTAGCCATTTCTCTTGATTTCATAGTGATGTCACTATGTATGTTACTGAAGTACAGTGGCGAGCCGTGAGCTTTATACCTAGGCCCTCTGACCCCCACCCCTTCCCTCGAAAAAAGAAAAAAAAATAGTTATTACGTCACAGCGTATACTTCAGCGGAATATCAAAACAACGGCCCAGGGTGCAAAACGCATCAATGACAGCGACCCTCTACCACACAAAACAACACCTGTGAACCCAATTTGTGTTCTTTGACATTGAAAATGATATTGCATTGTGTTTCTTACTTTCGTTGCCGTTGTATGTCTTAAGTGTAATTTGGCATGCTTTTATTTTGAAGGCGAGTTCATGCTGTTGACAGGAAGTTGTTGTTGCTATGGAAACAAGAAAAGTTTCACAGCGGGCGGAACTTGTCATAATGTCCGCGATAATAAAACCCACCCATTTAGAGGGAAGATATGATTGGTCAATTGTACTGTCATTTGACATTACTCTCTCGTTCAGTTACTATAGCGGGCCCTCTGTGAATCGCAGAGAGGGCCAGGCGAGCTTCTTTCATGTAACCCTTCACATTCAAACAGAGAATGAACAGGCAGATTCGAAGGATTTATTTCTTTGGAAATGTTATTTTAAATACAATTAAATCAAGTTTTTTTTCGGTAAAACTAATGAAAAATATAACAAAAATAATATTAAAAAAATATATATTTAAAAAAAATATAATTTTTTTTAATGTTTTTAAATATTATTTTTTGGAATATCTTAGGCCCTCACAGAGGGCCTAGAGGGCCCTGACGGCTCGCCACTGCTGAAGTAAACAAAGGTGTTCAACGGAGGCGTTTTAAGGCAGGTGTGTACTGTAGGAGGGAAACTATCTCTGCAGGGAACTTTGGGATTTTAGCCTTTGCAGACCCTTTACATCCACAATAAAACACAATACAGGGAAGGCAAAACTTCAAAGAACATAATAAGGCCTCTGAAGAACAACTCGTACAGCTTCATCAGCCTCATGCACATTTGTCACAATTAAAAGCAGCAGTTGTTAAAGGGACCTATCATGCAAAATGCACTTTTGTAAGTCTTTTATACATGAATATGTGTCCCCGGTGTGTCAGGGAACTCACCAAGTGTCAGAAAACACAACCCTCTCTCTTTTCCTCCATACCCAAATCTCTAAAAACGGGGCTGATACAGATTTGAATTTGTCTGACGTCAGAAAAGGGGTGCTCCGCCTATATGGGCAACTCTCCACCTATCAGGGGAATGGGGGGTTGGGCCACTGCCACGGCCATTGCCGCTCGAAAGCGCTGGAGACGCTGTAGTACATATGCCAGGCCTGTAAGTGGCGCTGTAGTCTGCCACAAAAGCAGCGAAGAAGACTTCTCACAGAATCAGCCCTTGCAAAAACAGGGCTGGAAAAGAGCAAATAGAGCGAAATGAGGCATGGCTAAAATGCATGATCTGTTTGGTATTTTGAAAAAAAAAACTTCACAGACATGTTTTATATAGGTATGGCCCTACAATATATTATTCAAATATAGCATGATAGGTCCACTTTAAGCAAATATGTCAAAGTTTGAATACATGTATAGGCCAGGGACTGCACAAGTTTACTCATTATGAAATGCATTTACTTTATACGATTATGTTCCCTTGTAATGTGTCTGTGCTTATTTCCTCTTACCTATTGTAAACCTACAGTGTGTTCAGAGTGATAAAGTGAATGTTTTGGGAACATTTAATAGTTGGGGTTAGATTAAGGAAGTTTGGTTAGTGTTAGATATTAGGGTTAGGGTTAGGGTTAGGGCTAAGCATGCATACCATTAGAAACATAACAAGTTGTCTCCATATGTCTGTGCTATTTTCTATTGCTTAAACGCTATATGGGAAAATGACGCCTCCATTCTTTATTCGACCTTCAAAAGCTGTGGTTCATGCATTGTTTCACCAAACTGGGGAAATGAGCACGAGTCGACCACAACACAAATATATATTCTTGAGTGAATTGTGGGCGCCCGTTAAGAGCCCTGGAAACTACCTGGGCTAATTACTACTTGTCTTACGTTGGTAGTTTAGGATATTAGTACCTTGGCCTAGGAGGGTATATTTTCGGCTTGGTTTGTTTGTCTGACTGTCAGCAGAATTACAGAAAAACTGCTCGCCCGATTTTCATGACACAAGATTATAATGGGCCAAGGACGATCTCAATACATTTTGAAGCATTTAAGAAATACAGGGTGTAACTTATATTGTGTGTAACTCTGTTAACATAGCATATTAAAGGTCCCATGTCATGGCCATTTCTACGGTCATATTTCCATTGTTGAGGTCTACTAGAATAGATTTAAATTTTCCAAACTCACATTGGTTTCTCATACAGCATCTCTGTAAAGTATGTGTATTCACTCTCTGTCCTAAACGGCTTGTTGGAGCTCCTGTCCCCCCCTCCTTGTGAGCCCAGTGTGCTCTGATTGGTCGGGACGTTGCGAGGCTCGCTGCTGCGAGGAGCGGACAGGTTTCCGGGTCGGCGATACAGCGAGAATAAGCGAAACTCATCCTGAGCACACACAAACACTCACAGCCGAAGTTTAAAAACAATAAGTGTGGCTTGATATTGAGTAAGAAAAAGGTTTATAACGCTGTGAGAATGGGTCTGCAGAGAGCATTTCTCCGCCATCCCAACTCGTCTATTACCAGCGTTCAGGGAGCTCTATGCAAGTCAATGGGGACTCCCTGTTAGTTAGCCAAGGGATCCTGGTGTGGGAGGTGCTCCGCGGATTGGTCCATTTGGGCCAATCCAGTCATTTGTTGTTGATTTGGGTATTCACACATCACAGAACCCAGGAAGTAAACAATGGAAAATGAGAAATCTTCAACGAGGCGTTCTGGGGCAGCATAGACAGGTCTTTTCTGTGTTAGAGTTTTACTCGCTACAGGGTGTACTTTGAGGGTTTTTGGCTCTGCAGACCGTTTACATGCAGAAAGACCTTCATAACACACAAGGGGACAGGTAATAACCAGAAAAGCATGACATGGGCCCTTTAAGAGTGCTGTGAATGTACCATTGGCCTTGATGATTTGTTATACTATTGTATACCCAAGTAGATATAGCATCTTTACTTAAATCCACTTGTTTTTGTGCCACATTAGACTTTGTTGTTGCAATGTTCTTAATATCGGCAAGCACGATAAGAATAATGAGCAAGAATAAAACCAGAAATATGATTTAAACCTAACCTTTGATGGTAGAGAGTCGGTTAAAAGCTTCTTTTTTTTCATAGAAGAATATCTCATAAATTGACTTTGGTTTGTCCATGTCTAGACATTCATGAGTGAATTCATAATTAGTTTGTCTTTAAGAAAAAAGAAACGTTTTTTTATCCTTGAGAGATAATGTTCTGTGTGTCTAACGTTCGGCTCTTATCTTCTGACTTTGCCTCTGCAGATGAAGCCGCACATCATTTCTGGTTATTTTTACTTTCAGATCTTTCATAGCTTTTCCGATTGTCTTTGTCACTAGCTGGTGGCTATCCAAATCCATTCTCCCACTGTTTCACACCGGCCTCATTGACTGTTTACCCCTCTGCACATACAACAAAACCAACCACATTTTTTCTTTATTCACATTTAAAATATTGTGTATTCGTTTTTCTTCAGCTTTGTATTATTTTTCCTTTTTAGATGGCTTGTATAGCTCAATATTTGACATCAAGTTATTTCTTAAATGTTAACTATTTTCCAGGCCTTAGGCTCGAAAATGACATTCCCAGAACAAATGACTATAACTTCACTTCTAAAAGGGGTAAATTAATAATCTTTGTTCTCAAAGCAATGATACACCTGTGAGTTGGCTGTAGAAGAGTCAGAATCAATATAGATGTTTTTATTTTAAAGTAAATTCAGATTGAACATAGTAAAAAAATGTAAGTTATAGTTTCCGTCTAAAAATAAAACATTACTTATAGTGAAAACCACCCTTGAATTATGGGATAGTAGACTAAAAGCTTTAGGAATCCAAATTATAACATATAATAAGTACACTGTATCAAGATTGATGCAAAACAAGGGAAACTTGACCTTTTTAGAGAGGTTTAGAAAAAAAGCCTCTGGGTACATTCGGGTGTATTTGCGTATACAATAATCTATCTGTACAACATACGACACCCTCCATCTCCATCCTTAGATTCACGATTTAGATAAGGACAATCTGTTCTGTCAAATGGTAAATGCATACATAATGATGATATTTAGAGCCTTTGTATTGGCCAGAAAAGATCATTGTCACTATAGGTCATTTTCTGAATTATCATTTAATGTAATTTCCTGTGTGTCTGATGACAGATGATAATGAAGGTCAAAGATGTCTACATTTTAATAACAATGAGGCTTTTTCTTAACGGAAACAGTATGGGGCTTCATCTCATTAAATCTGCCCTTTAACATTTAGTAACATGACTGTAGGCTTGATTAGATCATTTGAGTAGTTAATGAAAAAGTCTCCAAAGAGCACCGTTTTAGTATATATCATATTTAGTAGTTTTAGTATTTCTTTGAGAGCTTATACACAGTAAAGCCAAATTGACACTAATAGAAATAAGTGAAAATGTCAATCATGTATAGGTGCAGTATCACAATGACACAATGACATTTAATTGTTTTTTAAATTTGTATTTATACAAATAATGCAATATGTTTAGCCTCTAGCCTATTTTTCTCTCAATGTATTCATTAAAAAGGCATTTTCAGGTTCATTATGTGTATTTTTATAAAATGTTATAGGGCCTCTTTAATTCTTTTATGGAAAATAGAAGACAATAGAGAACAGTTCTCTTCACCAGATTTCAAGATGATGTGTTAAACGTTAAAAACACAAATATATTACATTTAAAATGCTATAAGAAAACAGACACATGCATATAATTGACATATTCACGAAAACGTAAACCTTAAGATAATAAGTTCTTATAAATGCCTCATACATTACATTATTAATTTCAATCCAAGATCTTTTACTGATTTGTAAGGTTAATGTAAGACACATTTTACTACCCTGCGGATCGGAGTGAGCATCAAACAGCCCTTTAAAACACATTCATGCGATGTGATTTTTGACTTTATAAATAAAACTGAAAACAGGTTACAGGCAGGAAAAAGGAAAAAGGGAGCAGGCAACAGGAGTGATCTGACGAGGCACTGAGTCACACAGTTTAATGAGAAAACAAGGAGAAGGTGTGAAGGTGGGTGAGAGAATTAGATGACTGTGAAAGGTGGGAGTATATGTGGGACACAGGTGGAAGATCCGGAGAGATGGAGAATAACTATTACAGTTACCAGAGAGCATTCCTCTCAGAAGCACTACATTAAGGGGATTTATAGCTGGTAAAAGTATTTCCAAAAAGCTTAAAATGAATGAAATGTTGCATTTGCTGGGTATACTGTATGTATAGGTGCTTTATTATGGTAGCGAGAATATGATATGACTCAAATATTTCATCATCATTTCCCCACCAGATGCAAAAAAAGAACAATATCAGCACATAATGAAATAGTAAAAGAAGAATTCTGAGATTAAATTACATGTTACTTTTATCCAAAGCGACTTACATACTCAATACTGAGGGCAATCCCCACAGGAGCAATTTGGGGTGAAGTGTCTTGCCCAGGGACACAACGACATGCTGACTGCAGTGGGGTTTGAACCTGTGTCCCCTTGATCTGAACACCAACGCACTAATCCACTACGCCACACGCCACCCCAAGAGATGATGCAATGAGGCCAGTTTTGCAGAACTGATCCTAGTATCTCATCCTCAACAGTAATTCTAAAAATAGTAATTAAATCAGTTGTTCACTGTTTTGAATTTGCTGCCATTGAATTAACATTTTCTACAACTACTTACTGTTTATTAGATATAGGCTAAGCAAGGCAAGGCAAGGTTATTTATACACAGTAGCACATGTCAACAAAAGGCAATTCAAAGTGCTTTACAAGAAATGAGCAGAAACACATTTTACTCTAAAATGACATTTAAATACATTAAAAAACAATCATAAAAGAGATGAAACAGGCTAACGTTGAATGAGACGGATCAGATGTGACGGCACTAATACCAATGATTAGTGGCAAAATGTGGCCAAGATGTATAAAGCATGTTATAAATCAAATGTTGGATAAATTAGATGAAACTGATTGTGATAATAAATACAGGAGGGCCTTTTTCTTTTTCCCAAGATACAATATATCCACCAATGCAAATCATTTAGGACATTTAACTTAAAGTGCACCTATCATGCTATTTTTAGGCAATAGCATAGGTTTCAGATATATAAAAATATATAAAAAACATATCTATGAAGTGTTTTGCTCAAAATACCAAACAGATCACCCATTCTAGCCATGCCTCATATCCCTCTATTTCACTTCCTGTTTCAAAAGTGCTGATTTGGGGTATAAAGCTTTAAAAAAAATAAAAAGGAGGGGTCTGAGCTCATGCGGGACCCGGCAGCTACTGTCTAAACTAAATACTGCCGTGATGAAACGCCATATCATGGATTATCAAGGATTATTTCTGAAACAGTATGGAGCTCAAAGGCTTTCTCTCTTGCCGGTTATACCACAAGGTGAGTTCCTTTTTATTTCCTGCTTCTTCACACACATGCTCTCCAGTACAGGTTAGCTCTGAGTGTTAGCGATGCTAATGTAAACACAGACCATATTACGTCCAAAACAGTCGGGCATTGTTTCTGATAGCAACGTTTCTGATAGGGCCGTGGGTGTAAAGCCAGCCTACATTTCCGATATTACGTCATATCGGACGCAAATCTGTATCAGCTCGTTGTAGCCCCGTTTTTAGAGATTTGGGTACGGAGGAAAAGAGAGAGGGTTTTATTTTGTGACGCTGCGTGAGTTCCCCGACACATCTTTATGTATAAAAGACATAAAAAAGTGCATTTTGCATGATGGGTCCCCTTTAACTGTTATCCATACAGAGCAATCAGTCAAAAAGGCTAAAACTAATGCAAAAATTGTGGAGTAAATGGAGCATTTTTTGGGGACTATCTTTATCTAGGTATTAAGATGATTTGGTGTATATTTACGGTACCATGACAGGGTAAATGGTTTGACTTAAATAAACTATAGTAGGCCTATGTGTGTTCATGGTTATGAAGTGACATGCAGACAATGAAAAAGTGATGTTCTCTAATAGATGTTTAAAACATTACTGTAATATTAATATGAGACATTTACTGACAGCATCACCTGAAAAGTGACTCTTTTAATGTCTATAGTGAAAAGAGGTAATTTTACACCTGGTGGATCTCGTCGTTCAGAGAAGTGAGTTATCAGTTTTATAATTAATCACCCGTGTTAGCTGCCTGAGGGCTGATTTGTTGATCTCCCACTGACAAAAAGGCTTCCTTTTATCTTTACATGCAATTTGAGAAACGTAAAGACTCATATATAACATATATTTTATTTTGTTATTGCACGTTTAACTTTAGCTTCACTTTTAAACTTTAAATGTGTCAGATTATAGCTTTAAATGTACATTTTAATTAGGGCTGTCAGTCGATTAAAATATTTAATCGCGATTAATCGCATGATTGTCCATAGTTAATTGCGATTAATCGCAAATTAATCGCACATTTTTTATCTGTTCTAAATGTACCTTAGAGGGATATTTTTCAAGTTTTTCATACTCTTATCAACATATGAGTGGACAACTATGCTTTATATGTTTGTTTATTATCATTTGAACAATGACACATATTCTCATGAATATTAAACACAACAACCTCTGAACATTACAAATATTCGCCTCAATTCAACCTAGAACCTCTCTCATACAATACTGTGTGTGTGTGTGTGTGTGTGTGTGTGTGTGTGTGTGTGTGTGTGTGTGTGTGTGTGTGTGTGTGTGTGTGTGTGTGTGTGTGTGTGTGTGTGTGTGTGTGTGTGTGTGTGTGTGTGTGTGGAGGATCGTTGGAGCTATGTGCAGCTCAAGGCATATATGCCTGTGTGTATGAGCTGTGTTGCGGCACTATCCGTGCTGAGTGTGCTGTCTGGCTACCTGCATAAAGTCAAGTGCTCGGCGCAGTTGTCGGCGAAATGTCGCTCCTCTGTTTTCATTGAAACAGCTCCTTATATCCGTTAGCTCAGCTAGCTAGCACCAGATGCTAACAACAACACGTAAGGTGTGCTTCGCTCGCGCCACACATACACACACCCTCCCGGTCCTCCCGATGGCCAGTCCGGGCCTGCCGGTGAGCGTGGAAGTGTGGTCTGCCACAAGCGGGCAGCAGGAGCGGGGCTGTCAGCATCAGCTTGTAGATGGTATTTTAAACTCGATGCGCTCTGAAACTACGCGGCCGAGGACAAAAAATACACATGCGTTAATCGCGTTAAAATAATTAGTGGCGTTAATTTTTTTTTGCGTTAACGCGTTATTAACGCGTTAACTTGACAGCCCTAATTTTAATACATTAATAGTCATAGCTGTAATAAGTATTGCACCATTGAATAAGCACAAAGGTGATACAGCCTAAGTATTATGTGTATTGCACAGTTTTAGCTGCTGATAGTGAATTAAGTTGAGTATATGTAAGTACTCAGCTACTAACTTACATTTAAACGATTAATAAATGCAGTTTTATGATACTCCTGTGTTTTTTACAGTCTACCCGAGTCCTTTTTTCCCCCAACCATCTGTTCAGCGAGCAGAACGATCTAACACTTGTGACCGGGCGACTTCATTATGATAAATGAAGTCCTAATGTTTGTGTCAGTTCTGAAATGACTGCCATTATGTTGCATTGTGTCCTTGCCTAATGATGCACAACAACTGATTTGGTAAACAATGGTAGCTGTCAGCGTGAAACAATGTGACTTTGGAAAAACAGCGTCTTATTCGTCCAATGACAATTACCTGTTCCATGAAGATGATTCAGAAGTTTTCCTGATTGCTTTCACTGTCACTTCACACCTGTGCAGATGAAACATTAAGGACGAGGTTGTTTAATCTCCCCATGGAAGACTTTCTTTTTCTGCACAAACAAAGCAAACAAAAATATATTAAAGGGACAATTCCAGCATAATTAGTCGCTTTGTAATTCATTCCCTTTAATGGTAACTGTCTCTTTTTACATGTATGCATCCCAGTTAAAGATCTTTCTAATTACTTCTGTCAAATATTCTCTCCTATTCAGGTCTTTATTGCCACTCAATCTTCTAACGAGCTTTGTAAAAGATAATTCTGCCTATAACACTTCCGCTTAGTTGAATACTCGTTTGTGATTGGTCAATTTGGACAATTCTCGCTAAAAGACCGTTGCTAAAGAGGCTCAATGGACCACGTGCAGTCGAATCAATCTGCAGAAAGAAGTCTGGTAAATTTAACGTCAAACATTAGTAATCTACATCAGAAAACACCATGATATACTTCCTGAATATAAACTTTTATATTTGTGGAGAGCATGAAACTTTGGACTCATGACGGCTAAACTGTCGCCAGAAAAGATGAGTAAAACAGAGCAAGAGAAGGAAAGAAGTTCAGAGAAAGAGCACTGGACGTCAGCAGAAGAAGACAGACAGGAAGTAAACAATAAGGGGAACAGCAGAGGATTACAGACAGGGGGTGTTTCTCAATGTCGAGGACGCTTCCTTGGTAGGACAAGTCCCTCCGAGTCAGGTCCTTCAGAAGCGAGGCAAGAATCCTTCCTAGCCTCTGAAAACGAAGAATTGTGGAACAGGCTAACAGGTGTGCGTCATATGTGAGGCCCCGCCTTAAATGGAGCCCGATTTCCGCCAAAGATTCGAAAATTGGTCCGTGCGCAAAGCATTGTGGGGATTTTAAGACCGCGGAGGATACACATGTGCAGCCTTGACATTTCCCGCAACGAAGGACGCCGGCCTCGGTAGAATTCCAAGTATGCTGGACATTGGAACAGTCCTTCAGCGGCACTCGATGAAGTAGCATCCTTGAAATAGTGGCTCTGGAGCAGCCTTCCTCGACATTGAGAAACACCCAGGAAGTAAACACTAACGGGAACACACTATGGGCTCTGGCGGTGTTTAAAGAATAGTTAATGTAAAAGGAAATGTGAAAAGACTTGGACAGGTACAGAAAACCTTGATCAGTGCTGCCGACATTTTAAGTTACGTTGCAGCCGTGGGTACGCATTGGAACGATCTAATTTATCTTAGCGAAAGCAATACGATCAATTTTAAATCAATAAAATCATTTTAAATCCATATTGTGAGTCAAGACTTGAGTTTATTTAGTATGTACCCATGTAAAAAGCTTTGTGTCAGGATACTGATTAACCTGTTGGTGTTTTCTTCCTTCATTAATGTCCGCCTTGCTGCACATTATCCCTTACAATTCATTCAACAAGAACATATATTTCATCAGTATACAGTCTTTAAAAACTTAAAAAATGTCTTGCAATTTATCAATCAGCCTTTAATGCCACTTGGCTTCCACAGATGACATTTTTTTATGGATTTTTTGTCAAAGCACTTAAGATATTCATTGCTATCGGGATGTTAAGAGCATTCCATGGAATATAACACAAAGTGTATCTCGAGCCGGTTTCTCAAACTTACCTACCCTACCTTTAATATATCTCAAAAATGAAACAAACATATATTACATTTAAAACATTGCTATTTTAAGAGAGGTCAAACTGTCCTTCAAAAGAAAAACAAAGATTTACAACAACAACAGGATAAATGCCAGACTCCACAAAATGTGATGCTAAATGTCTTCAGTCATTGAGGTTGAAACGCAGCCTTCTACATTGCCGTTAATTTTTATAAATAGGTGTGTTTGCTCAGGACGTATAACTTTGCTCACTGTTCGTATGATGGATGGTTATTGATCTTGTCTTACTCAGATAGAGGGATGACTCAGAGTGTGCAGCAGAATATCTTTCCTCCAGATAAGATGTCCGACTGAGATACAGAATTAGAGACCGGATCGATGAGTGAGCATGCCGGTAACATTCATCATCATTTCCCCACCATGTGAATAAAGACAAATATTAGCAGATATACAGAGGAAGACATTCTAGACGCAGTGGGTTTTTAAGAACTGGGCCTGGTATCAAATACTCAGCCAGTATTGATCTGAATATGAATAAATCATTAAACCTAGCAAAGTCAAAACAATGCAATGTCTTCTTACTGTAAACTAGATATATCAGCACTGAAACCAAGGTTTTTATGTGCTTTTACTTGGCTACTTTTGGCACAAATGTACTTGTATACAACAAATATTAATACATATAAAATAAGTGTTGAATACATTTGTTGAAAACTCATTAAAATATGATGAAAATAACCATTTCCCAAGATTCAATGAATCCTCCCACGCTGCTTCGAGAAACTCTTGCTGTTTTGCAAATCATATTTAACTTAACAGTCATCTTAGTCAACATTTATCTATTAGACCCAGTTTACTTTTACAAAATCAGCAGCTCCTAATTGCAGCTTTTTCCTCTCCATTAAAGCCAATTACAGTTGCATTCAGCATTTCTAAATCTAAGAAATGATGAAACAAGAATAAAGTCAAGCCATAAAAAGCCACTCTGCACTTTCTTCAGCATCCATCTTCAAATGCAGCCTACATTAATGCAGTTAATACATTCGTTTTAAAGAGTAAAGACTCATACATGGAAATAACTATTGTAGACTTGATACCTTGTTTGTTTAATCAATTAAAAAAAGTTAATAATAACCACATAATTCCCCACAACTACACAGCTGACAAATAAATGATCAACGGCAGGTAAGTTTAAAAAAATGTATTACCAAACTGTAAATAGAAAGACTAAACCAAACCAGGACTTAATTACAAGCAGAATCAATGATGGGATGAAGTGCAGGAGGACAGGGTTGCGGTCGAATAGTCCATTTAGCTTAGGAACCTTCCTAACGGAGTGAAATGACCCGGAAGTCCCTCAGTGGCAGCCATGATAAGTGCCGTTCAAATTCTCTAAATGAAAGGAAAGGAGGTTTCAAACTTCCTTTATAACCTCCTTTAGCTTAGGAACCACTGGACCTCCCTAACCGAAAGGAGAGGAGAAAATGCTGCCCCACAATGCCTTGCGGCCGCGGCATTTGCCGTCACACAACAGTCGGCCGTTCACGGAAACAACCGATTATGAACGCGAAATGATATCATGAAAGTTACGGTGCTTATTAAGCATTTTAAAACGTATGTGGTAACTTGCCAAAGTGCTTTGTTTTGAACGTTCATCAGTATTATAATCAAAAAGAGAAATATGAACGTTAGTTTTGACTGAAATGATCAAATAAAGTCAACATTTCACAGTCTTTACTGAGCTGTGTGGGGTTTGTTCAACTTCTAAAAGATGTTTGAATGGTGATATACACAGTGATAGATGTTAAGGACTAACCGTTATAATAAATACATTTGTATTGATTTTAAGATCTTTTCATACAATCATACGTATTGGGATCATTTGTATTAATGTGGACCGGAGGGAGAGGGTGACGAGCATAAGTTTCACTTTCCTTTTTTATTTCAATTCCAACTTTGGTCATGATGAAGAATATGTTTCTCTGTTGTCCCCGTTCATAAAGCATAAAGCAACAGCATCAGAGCACGGTGCAGAGTCTCTAGATGAGTTTACAGTAGTCCCTCGTTCTTATTAAACATCCATGTTGTAGTCCGCTGTATAGAAAACTGTAGTATCCATAGTTTCCCCACAGCAGCAGACGCACATTTATGACCTCCGCTGGCGCATCATAAACACGTCGGATAGTGAAAGTGCAGTCGGATTCTCTAAAGTACCGCAGTCTCTTCTCCTAAGTCCTTTAGAATTCTCCTATCCACTATCCCTTAACCCCGTGACGTTTCACACAGAGGTCAAGGGATAGACGATAGGGTTAGACGTGAGGAGCTGATTTTTGGACTATTGGACTGCAACCCAGGTGGTTGCAGGGCTAATAGGGAACAGGTGATACTAATAAGGACAGAAAAGGTGGGAAAACACACAAGGACAGGAAGTACAGAAAAGATATGACAATGGGACAGTGTTTTTACAAAATCAAACAGAAAAGAAAACATGATCATGACATGTTTATAGGACTTCTTTGACAAAAATCGAAATTATATTTTAGGCCCCTGTAGTCTGATAAAACCTCCACAAATGATGAATAATAAACTCCCTTTTTATAGCACACTTTATTTTCATAAAGCTGGTAATGTGTACCGAACTAGACATGTAAAAAGCAAGGATGAATCTGGATTAAATACGGACAAGTGAATGTGTGGAAAAGCACACAATTCTCAATCCTTGAAGCATCCACTGGCGTCCACATTGTTAGTCAATCTTAGCAGTTCTTCTTTGTGGTGACAATCACCGCTGTCAAACGCTCAGTAAGCCGAGGCTGAAGTCTATTCAGCGACGCTGCTTTGTGGAGGCCATCTCTCTCCAAACTGATACGCAACGCGCTGAAAACTGTCTTCATGTCAATCTCCCATTTTTCTCTCTTTGATTGTTGCTTTATCTGCTTCATGCAATTTACAAGATAGCAGGCTGGATGTGTAATCCATTGTCCCAATTCTTTCATATCAGCCTGTTTCACTCCCTCGCACCTCTCTGCTATTATTGAAAATTATTATAGGGTTACAGAAATGTCACAGAGCCACTGCTTGGACCCTTTTTCACTTCAGTAGTTCCTGGAAGTGAGGGCCTTTTTGTTCTGCTGTTGAACGAATTGTAAGTCATTCTGGATAACAGCTAAATGACTCACATAAAAATGCTAATTTGGTGCCACTCAAAGTAAGAGGCATTTTAATATTTTGGGGGAAGGGAGGGGTGGTGCTTTTCTTTTAGGGCTATATATACGCTCTTCTTAGACAGAGTGGTGCTAATAATGCTGTTAGTGTCATAAAAAGTGACAACGCACAGATGAAGCACAGCGGTACCGTGTGGATGTGTGTGTGTGTGTGTGTGTGTGTGTGTGTGTGTGTGTGTGTGTGTGTGTGTGTGTGTGTGTGTATGTGTCCCTGGAGATGCTGAAAATGATGGAGAAGACTTACAATGCTCATCACACGCTGGCACGTACCTTACACAGTACAAAGGAAGCTCTGCAGTGTAGGAAGCATTATTTGTGACACATTCAAGGCACAGATGGAAATGGGAAAATATCTGTTTTCACACTGGATTTGTTTACATGTACCATAATAGCGTATGAATAATTTACTTTAATCCAAATGAGTCATTAACACCTCAACAGGACCAATCCACACCTCCCTCAGGCTGCTGTTTTCTTTCTTCAGTCTGAACAGAAATTCAAAGTGATTCAAATTTTCTTCGACAAGTTGGACAGTTGTTAATTAGTTTGTCTTTTTTAATCATTTCAGGAAGATCAAAAGAAAACCTGCACGTCACTGTTAATCAATGTGTCTTTTCTTCTTCTTTATTGCTGAGGTTTTTATTCGCATTGCAGAGACACTGTGGTCACCTCTCAGACTGTTGACAGCTGAATATTTTGACATCACTACTGATTAAACCCAGGAGAGAAATGCAGTCTGGCAGAGTTAATAACATTCAAACATGATTATGTAACAACAATATTGTTTTATTATATAATAATGTGAAAGGACAAGTTTTAATGAGTGATGTGTTTCTCTTCACTCCTTCAGAAGAGACCGAGCTCGCAAATGCTCTAGGCAAAAGTTTGCAGACAACACTGCGACTTGATACCAATTAAAGGGGCCTTTTAAGCTTATTTTCCGGTTTCATATTTGTATGTAGTGTCTCTACTGTGACATTTCTCCATCCTTTAATGTTCAGAAAGCTCTTTATTTTTCTCATACTGCCTGTGCTGCAACACCTCTTTTTCGACGACTTACAAAAGCTTCTGTTACCAAAACCTTTAAAAACTTTTTTAGACTTTCTAAAATGAATTTCTTCAATTTAAATAAGAGAATTTCATTACTAAGAATCTTTTCTTCTGTTTTTTGGCTCAACTGCTTTAAATGGCAGAAATACGGAGGGATGAGCTGTTAACAAGATAGCTTTGTTTCAAGAGATCAAAAGCCAGAAACGTTGTAACTAACCAGTGTTTTCAACAAATGTTTTTTTTTTTTTTTTCAATTGCATGGCAACAGTTCTGCAGATTACTGGATTCCCATGTCTTTGTGTGTGTGGTAGAATATGACCAACTTCATAGATCCCTGAACTCGACCCTTTTGACCCAATAGACCACATCGACCACATTGAGCCCATCGATCACATTGACCCATTGACTCCATCTAAAGCTCCTTACACACCAAACTGACACCAAAGAACACCAATGAACACCAAATAACACCAAAGAACACGTCCCGATGGAACGTCGCCTCACGTCGCCTCACGTCTCCTGCGTCTTGGCCATGTGTCGCACTGGAACACACCGCAAAGACTTCAGCCGACTGCCAAGTTGCACGTACGAACTGCGCATGCGTGAGTGGCAATAACTCTCCTTACCAGCAGGCGGCGGTAGTGTGTATTCGTCATTCAAAAGAGGCAACCGGAAGACAGACTGCGTGATAACCGAGAGAAGAAGAACAGACTGCGTGATATAAACAAACAACAAATAGCGTGTGCGTTCCATTTTCACTCTACAGCGAGAAGCTCATGGGGCTTTCCCGACCCTGTGTCGAGAGCTGGAGTTAAATGAAATCTCAGATTTGCCTTCTTAATAGTTTGTTTGGTTCCCTCACTTCCGTTTCGCTTCTCATGCACTGATTCGCTAAGCTGAACAGCCAATCGGAGTGATTTCTTTGGCCGACGGACTTTGGCCGACAGCCTACCGATTCAACATGTCGAATCGACAGCGGAAGGTGTCAGCACGGCCAAAAAGACACGACGGTGCGGGACACACCAATCTGAGTAGGGCTACGCGACGCTCATCGACGGCCTGACATCTATCGACGCCGAAAATCGGCTCGGTGTGTAAGGACCTTAAAACCTTTAGGATGAACTGGAACGCCGACTACCAGCCAGAAAAATCTATTGGAAAGCCTGAAGACAGAAGAGTGAAGGATGTTATAGCAGCAGATGATCTTCTTGTTTTTTATGCATGTGTCGTTCAGAGGGTGACATACTTTTCACAATGAAGTCTCTGTGTTTGGTAAGGAGCAAGAAAGAAGTCTTATAAAAAGGGAGCACTTCCTCTGTAAAGCTTCCTGCACCATGATGAGATACCAGTGGCGAGCCGTGAGCTTTATACCTAGGCCCTCTGACCCCCACCCCTTCCCTCGAAAAAAAGACGTTATTACGTCACAGCGTATACTTCAGCGGAATATCAAAACAACGGCCCAGGGTGCAAAACGCATCAATGACAGCGACCCTCTACCACACAAAACAACACCTGTGAACCCAATTTGTGTTCTTTGACATTGAAAATGATATTGCATTGTGTTTGTTACTTTCATTGCAGTTGTATGTCTTAAGTGTAATTTGGCATGCTTTTATTTTGAAGGCGAGTTCACGCTGTTGACAGGAAGTTGTTGTTGCTATGGAAACAAGAAAAGTTTCACAGCGGGCGGAACTCGTCATAAAGTCCGCGATAATAAAACCCACCCATTTAGAGGGAAGATATGATTGGTCAATTGTACTGTCATTTGACATTACTCTCTCGTTCAGTTACTATAGCGGGCCCTCTGTGAATCGCAGAGAGGCCCGCTATAGTAACTGACATTCAAACAGAGACTGAACAGGCAGATTCGAAGGATTTATTTCTTTGGAAATGTTATTTTATTAAATCAAGTTTTTTTTCGGTAAAACTAATGAAAAATATAACAAAAATAATATTAAAAAAATATATATTTAAAAAAAATATATATTTTTTTAATGTTTTTAAATATTATTTTTTGGAATATCTTAGGCCCTCACAGAGGGCCTAGAGGGCCCTGACGGCTCGCCACTGTGAGATACTCAGAAAGCTCTCTGGTTGTTGTTGTTGTTCCTGCACCAGAATAACACACTTCTTCCCTGAGACATGAGGGAGTTTCATCATGTGCCACTCAGAAGTTTCAGAGAGCATTCACGGCACATTTACCTTCACAAATGTCAAGCTGGTTTTGTCATGCATGTAACCGTGAAAAACAAAGCTCAACCTTTTTCCGCTGCACACATATGGCACTGCACCGTCACTCAGTTGACTTTCTGCAGGCGACCTACCTTCTCCTGTAAGAATAATCTCCTCCCCACCTTTCAGCGTACGTAGAGATGCCTAAATCATTTGTGACATGCCTATAAATGTTGAATCAATTAATAGAATTGTAAGGCGCTGATCTCTATGCACACTTTAATGTTGAATCTTCCATTGCGTCTTCAAAGTGGGCTGAAAATAGAAACCAACCCATAATTCAGTCAGCTGTGCATGTGACACAGGAAAAGGAAGAGAAACTTATCTCTGGTTTCTAGACTCCTTATGATCAGGAATGCATGTATGGCAAGAAGACTGGATTCTCTTCAGGGACAATTGAGATGGAGATATGGGTGCTCAAGTGACTGATAGCATCATTAAAGAGTCCCTATTATGCTTTTGGGGGTTTTCCCTTGTGTGTGTTATATAGGTTTAAGTGCATGTAAATGATCTGCAAAAGCTAAAATCCCGGCGTTCCCTCGATGGGAGAGTTTCTACACACACTCCCCCCTGCTTGAAATACCTACATTGGACTCCTTTGTTTACTTCTATAACATAGTGAAATCAAAACGATACACTGGCGCTTCTATTGGCTAGCGCTTCAACACATTGTACGTGATAGGCTAAGGGGCGGGACATCTCTAAGCGGTTGACAAATCACAACAGAGCCGGCCAGCTAACCATTCAGAGCAGACTGGGCTCTGGTTTCAGACAGAGGGTGAGAAGAGGTGCTGCAGCACAGGCAGTATGAGGAAAATAATGCAATGTTTGAACATCAAAGCATGGAGACATGTCACAGTAGAAGCGCAAATTATTAAAATGAACCTGAAAGTGAGAATAATATATCATCTTTAACAAAATTAGGAAATGTGGCTCTTTACAAAAATGCCTAAACGTTTTTTTAGGGAGTAAAGCCTTTGAGAAGTTGTAAAGTCACTTAGCTCCTGAACACAACTTTGTGGAGTAAGAGAACTGTGCGGGCGATCTGCTTGGTCAGCTCTTTTGTTAAACTGGAAATCCAGATTATTCTAACCAAAGGTGACTGCCCCTGCATCTGCTGCCCCAGCAATTAATGAGATGGGTCTCAGGAGCTACTGAGGCAGATCCCCGGATAGAGCTGTCCACTTTATCTTAGCCTACATGGAAACGTTGCAGGCCAGACAGTGATTTAGTGTGTGGGCTTCCTAGAAAGGTCACAGCTTCCTGTACAACACCACAGGACCTCCCCTACTGTATCCACCAAACAGTAATGTGGGCTGACTCTGCATGCCCCTCAGCTAACATTATTCTTTTTTTGTCATGCTTTTAAATAATTCACACTTAAGATGCCGTTTTCCTCCAATCCACTCGAAAAGGACTTGAAGTAGAGTCCAAAGAGAGGGTGTACTGTAACTTCTTTGACGATATTGGAGGTGCTTTTTCAACCCTGTCCTTTGTATGAACATAAGATATAAGTCTGCAGTATTATATAATTGTCAAGTGAAAGGCTCTCCACTCATGAACAGCAGTGGAAGTGGTGCTCACCGCACAGTGTTGCAGAGCGTCGTGCCGAGGAACAATGTAAAGAGTACATTGGAAGGGTTTGGGTGAATGAATAAAAAGTCTGTAGAATAACCAACACATTTAGAAAAATGAAATGCAAAAATCGTTGTCAAAGTCTAATTTTCCATCCAATGTCCTCCCAAAAACATTTTATTGTAATGTAACATCAGTCCAATGAAGCCCCTGATCTCGATAGACAACTCATTATTAGCATTGCAGCCATCCATGTTTGGTTAAGGTACATTTTCTCTGGTGAGGAAAAGTCTAAAATAACCCTTTTTGGTCCTTTGAGCTAATCATGGCTCATTTCATGGACGTATTTCCCATCAGAAGAAACCAAGAAATAGGACTCAAATAGAAACTGACTGAATTTTGAGCGCAGAGTTTCACTGATCATCCTGACAGGTCTTCTGCATCCGAATACTGTTGCACTTTCAACTCTTCATCCACCAACAAAAGTATTTTTCTCAAAGACAACCCAGCATGTTCATGTTCTTAAGGTAAAGGAACTGGAACAAGATGATGAATTATCTAATGTTGCTTTTTCCAATTGTGGAACTCATCTTGTTCCTCCAACTTATCTGTGTAAGAAGAACTTTAATTGACTCGATTGAAAAAAAACCATCCAGGCAGAGATATCTTTCCTTGATCTGTTTTATAGGAAAAGTGATGTACCCCTTACATTTCACACCTATAGGCTGCCCCGTCTTATTATGGTGGTCAAGTGAGCCATTGCATATTCTTGGTTTCCAAGCGGGCGCCTTCTTTCTTCTGTGTTATTCCAATTCATCCCATAGACCTCCAGAGGGTTCAGCAGTGATTCCTAGTGTCCCAGGCTCATGCCACATATTTCCCTACTTTGGGGCCCAGGTGAAGTCCTTTTTCTTGATTTAGAACAACTCCAGAAAGCTACGTTACTGCTTGTCAGATGCCCTTGCCTTTGAATCCAATCCAATCTTCACAAAAACACATTTGGCAAAAGCAAGTTTATAGTCTAAAAACAGATTTTGTTGAGCTATGGGAAAGCTGTTAACTGTAAAAAATGGTCTTGTCCTCTAGTTTCTAGTTTTCTTTAAGTGACCACAAGAATATTGTTGACTTCTTGGTTCTCTGACAAATGACAGAATAGGACAGAGAAGGCAAAAATATAGAGGTTTCCGAACACGTTTTGTTATATAATTCTTCTTTTGTACTTTTGAGGCTATTTGTAATCCACATTAGGAGCAGAAATGACTTGTAGGCTTTGTTAAAGCAGCTATATTCATCTGGTATAAAAGCATCAGATTATGGACTCAGATTCAAGGATTATGTATTGTGTTTATGCTTCTTAGGGTTGCACAACGAAAGTAGCTAATTTCTGTAGATTGGTGCATTAATAGCACGAGTTCAGTTACTTTACTGAAACAAGACAACACAATTGGTCTGTACTCGAGCAATTTAACTCTCCCAAATCAGCCTTTGTGACAGAATGAGTTGTCGCAGAGATAATGTGCCATTAACGTTGACATTCAGCTTCTGCTTCTCCTCCGCTGCTTCATGGTAGGAGTCTTGTTCATGGCAGCGGGGAGGGTCAGTTCACTCCCAGAACACTCATCAAATCACTTACGTCAAGCCATAAAATGGGGACAACTCTCCAGCTTTTAAGAGAAAAATCCTCTCAGGAATGCTTTGCAATCCATTTAATTTAATGACTACGAAACACACGCACACACACACACACACATACACACGCACACACGCACACGCACACGCACACACACACATAATGGTATATGAGGGTAATTCTACAGAGGCTAAACGAGCACACTCACAGGATGCTGGTTAAAAGAAAAAGTCTTGATTGCAGTGAGATCTTGGTGACGCCTCATCATCTTCACTGCGAGCACAGATGGTTGATAGTGTAGCATCATTTTAACACTTTATTCATAATGGGAGCCCAACCAATCACCTTGCACCATTTCAGAGCAACATGTGCGTGTCTTAGAAAATCAAGAAGATGCTTTCATATCCTGTGGATCTAAAGCATTGCTTTAATAAGGTGACCTTGAGTCGGCTTCAAAGGGTCTGTAGCAATTGACCACTCCTGTTTTATCTGCATCTTTGATCGGCTGCCATCGATCTCAGCTGCCTGTTAAATGAGCAGGAGACACCATTTATTCCGCGGCCTCTTTCATGGGATATAGATCAGTCATCCGGGGTCGTCTGAGATGGCCTCCCGATGAGATCTGACTGAGGGATAGAGAGGAAAGCGATAAAGTGAGGCTGCTCCCCTCTTTCGCTCACGGACGGGAAAGACTTTCCTTCTGCAGCTGACGTGGTTCACATGATGCCAAAAGAAAATCCTTAAACTACTAGTGCAGAGACTCTTAAAGAGGCCCTTTTATGCCTTTTTGCCATTCCTGTAGTGTGTAATTTAGGTTTTTGTGAATATTAATGGTCTGAAAGGCTTAAATCCTTGTGTTCACTCCAGTGACACACACTCCCCCCCTACCTGAAATGCCTCCATAGGACACCTTTGATTACTTCAGTAACATAGTGACATCATTATGTACAACTTGCACTTCTGTTGGTTAGAGCTCCCACATATTGTACGTGAAAGGCTAATGGGCGGGACATCTCTAAGCAGTTGACCAATCACAACAGAGCTGGCCAGCTAACCAATCAGAGCAGACTGGGCTCTGGTTTCAGACAGAGGGTGAAAAGAGGTGATGCAGCACAGGCAGTATGAGAAAAATAAAGAGCTTTTTGAACATTAAAGCATGGAGACATGTCCCAGTAGAGACACTACATACTGATATGAACCTGAACATCAGCAGGAGAGGACTCTTTAATGAGCGCTACATTTATCTTTCTCATACACAGTATTTCATGTTATTCAAAGACCAGTTTTTGCAGAGTAATACCTTTAGCCAGCTTTTGAAGCTAAGGCATGTCTTTGAATGAGGCAAATGGAATGTTTACAGAGTTCACCAGAACTGCATCATTTGATGTAAAAATTATTCTGTTTGTAGCAACGTGTGTGTGTGTACAAAGTGTGTGTGTGTACAAAGTGTGTGCATCAAAGCCAGCAGGCGTGTGTGTGTTACCATGCAGGTGTCTGCACTGAGCTGATAGTGCTCCCAGCTTGAAACTGCAACCAAACTGCACAAGCAGCTTTCAAACTTTGGATCAGAGGAACTGAGTCTCACTATTATCTGAATCCCAGAAGTACGCTTCGCCACTCTCACACCCCCGTCAAATCCTGCGGATCGATGGGTCAAACCTTTCAAAGAAGCTTTGCCTCTCACACACTAATCACATCCTACCAATCGACAGGTCCAGCTTTTCAAAGACGCTCCTGCCTCGTCTCTCTCCTTCTTCTCTATCAATGCTTTCTTGTCAACAACAATTAAAGGGAAACAAATCTTTAGAGACCTTTTTTTTTTCAAATGGCAAGAAAACAGGTAAGGCTGAACTGGCGTAGAGTTGAAGAGAGCAGAGGCAGCACTGTGAGGCTTTCAGAGGAAAACTGTTCGGAGAGCATGTTTAAAACTTAGGATGGGGGAGGGCTCTCTTTCCGTGTGAACAGCCATGCATTTATGAATTTCCACTGAGAGTTTTAAAAGGTTGTCATGGTTCGCTGATCATGAAAATATGCTCAACCTATAAAAGACCTGGTAAACCTTTTTTAATTAGACTGCTAAGTTGAACATGAAAAACCTTGGATATGAACTTTGCATTTCCACATTTAGATGATGTTAAAATGTTGATGTGAGTGAATAATCTTTTACTTTTTTCATTTATTTATAAGCACATTAACAATAGCGGATAAAAAACATGTTTACGATTTATTTATCAGATCAGAATCATATTACTTTTTTATCCTAGATTTTTATATCTGGGGCATTTTATTCAGGTTTAATGGTCTATTTTAGAATAATGAAATAAAAATGAAATAAAAAATGTATATACAAAAAGCACTTAAAAGTACATTGTGCACACTGAACCACAACTACTAAATACAACAATAAATATTTACATGTGATATGAGTATTTCACAGTTTAATGATTGCACCAGTTACGAAGCATTGTCTTTGCTGCACAGTTTGATTGGGTTTTAAAACAAATAAATTCAATAAACTTGCACAACTTTGAGAAAATAGTTCCTTAAGGCTTACGGTGTTTTCCCACCAAAGTGACTGTCTGTACCCAAGAATCCTTGGGAGGTCGCATTACACCGTCTGTTTTTCCATTTTTCCATTTTTCCCATGGCTGTCCATGGAGCGCATCATTAACCAGTTTGAGGCGGAAGTTCAGTGAAGTCTGGTTCACGTGTACAAACAGGAGGATTGTTACCAAGGTGAGATCGCACCGCAGGTCATCGGGAAATCTGCTTCCTGTTGATTTCACACATCTGACGGAGAAAAAACCCACGAAAAAAAAGGAAAAAAAATACATCGTAGCAGGGAAGACAGGCCAGGTCGGCGTCAGCGGATATATAATTGGATTCTCAGCTTGAAAATAATATGGTTTGGATCGGGTACTGGGTAGTGTCTTTGTCACTAGTCCTGTCTTTGTCACTAGTCCTCCTTCTTGTTTTTCCAATAACTGTGCAGTCCATCCGAGGGGCGATGTCCAAATCTCATGAGATATAAAAAGACTATGTAGTGTAAAAACAAGGTTAGTGGATAGAAAATGGGCTTGGATTCAATGTTCCTAAAATCATTAATACATTTTCATTCAAAATGCAACTACATGGTGAAACACCGACTGGAGCGAGGAAGCGTAACTTTATTTCCCCATGTTTTTGTGTTTTTGTAACTAATGGGGACAGTTTATAACATGTGTGCAGTATTAAGGGAAGCTGCTTTATACGGCATCTGCTAATCACGCTACTTTGGAACCTTTCAAGGTAATTGCACACTGTCCATGTAAGCCCACTAAAAGGGGTTGTTTTTACCCATGGCAGGCTTAGTTTGTTGTTGCTGAAAACATTAGGCAAAGGACCCATCCTGAGGTGGACACAGAGGCACCAAACTTCATCTATCTAATAGGTGGCACAAGAGGAAGAGGTTTACCAAAGACAGTAGGGTTCATCTTCTGGGAACCATGAACAGGAATATTGACGTCTGGTGGCAGCAGAGGTTTTATCCTCTGGTGCAGCTAAAAAGAGAAAAAAATAAAAGGCTCCAGACATAATAACACACATTCTAGTTAGCAATGCTGGTCAACCTCTAACATAACAGGTTTTCAGAGTTGGTTTGGGAAAATATAATTGTATCTCTTACGGTTCAATTTCCAATGTCAATGTTTTTGGTTGGGCTTTCTGTCAAATATATAGCCACCATTATTACATTAGGCTGCACATAACTAAACGAAAAACTAAAAGTAGATCTCTCTGTCATTGACTGTTCATTCACTTCCCTTGCTGCTCTGTTTGAATACTGTAGTGTAGACCTTTAAAAAGTCAACCATACTAATTTCACCATTTCACCTATTAAAGGCCTTACATTCTTATATCTATGGGGCTCACAGTCATCAAATGCCAAAAATATTTAGACACCAAAAAGCAGAGCATGTACTCCTTATCCGTTTGTGTGTGTATGCAAATGTGCGTCTGGGGTGTGTGTGTGTGTGTGTGTGTGTGTGTGTGTGTGTGTGTGTGTGTGTGTGTGTGTGTGTGTGTGTGTGTGTGTGTGTGTGTGTGTGTGTGTGTGTGTGTGTGTGTATGTGTAGAAAACAGACAACTTTAGTGACTAGCACATGGATGGAAAACCCTACATTTTAGAGAAACTAGACAGAAAAGTCAAGCAATCAAAAGCAACAGCAAAAATAAATCTTTTACACATGAATTTCTATATTTTTTCTACAAAGTTTTGTTTGTTTTTTCAGATAAGTGTATAATGATGCTTTTGAATGCCAATTTGTTCATGAATTTCTAACTTTGTTTACTTTAATGAGATGTTGGATGTGCCAAATCAACATTACCAAGTGTTTGTCTGTTTTTCGTGAAAAGACGCCTCAGCACGTGCTCACTTGGCAATCAAAACAACAAAGCTGTGTTATAATTTGTTCTAATTTTGAAGCTGGGTTTATAGTATAGTCACACACACACAAACACATACACAGAAAGAAGAAGATGATGAAAAACAACAGTACATGTTACTCAGTGTTACAGTATCATGCTCTTATGGGAGGTCTCTCACTGTAATATGAATAGCTGTGACCTTTCATAGAAGTCCCGGCACTATATCATTGTCTGTGCTCTGGTTTTCTATATGAGCTTAGATAAAGCAGACAGCTCTGCCTCGGGATGTGCCTCAGCAGCTCTTCAGACCTCTCTCATTAATAGCCGGGGCAGCGGACAGTCACCTCGAATCAACTGATTAAACTAATTGAAAGCATGAGACTCTATTACAAAGAATGGTTTGGCTCATCAAATAAAACATGTTATCACTGAGTTCTACTTGGAAATGGAGAAAATGTTGGTATTATTTGCCTGGGTTTTGGATTTCGTATGTGAGCCATTAGAATTGAACTTCTGTCAGGGTTTTAGAACGATGTTGGATCCAAAAGCAGTACAAAAAAACTCTGGAACTAGACAGGAACAAAGACAACAGACTGAGAAACAACACGTAGACAGACAGGCATATAGAGACAGGACTAATTACATCAACAAGACACAGCTTGAGAGGGTAGGTAAAAACACAAGGGCATCAAGGAGATCACACACAGGTGGAAAGAATCAGGGCAACTACAAAGGCGGGAAAAAACACAAAGACAGGAAGTACACAACAACCAAGATGATAACTTCTACAAATGATTTTTACCGCATTGACAGTGGTCTTAAATCCATATAATCGTATTTTCCCTGCAATTCTTACCGTACCACAATGATTTAGGTGGCTTCCAAAAACTACGCACATAAATCCTATCCCTTGTGGTTGCAATCTTTAAAAACGGATACACAGAAACTTCTTTTGACCATCATGAACCCTGACTAATGGGCTTTTATATTACGCATTGGACGTATAGTTGAAGAGCATTGGAATAATGGTCAGCTGGGTTTAATGAGCGTCTACCAATCAGAGCTCCAGTGGTTTGTCCTTGGGCAAGATACTTAACCCCCAATTGCTCCCTAAGGCATGTCAACAGCATTAACAGAATTGGATGAAAAGTGTCAGTTAAAAGCCATGTAGTCGTGTAATAACAGTATGTGGTTGAAGGAAGCAAACCTTCCAATTATCACAAGGAATGTGGCATGTTTGCAGAGTTGGAAAATACCCGATACTGTACTTGGTCTGATCTCCAGGCCTTATTATATTCCAAGAACGTCAAACTATTGACATTTCAGCACAATGGACTCTTTGACGACTGAATGAGATAAGAAGCACCAAACTGTCATGTGACTCCAATGTAAAACAAACCCTTTGGATCAAGTGCTCCAGGAAACGGGGGAGGTAGTACAAAGAGCAAAACAGTCTGCTTAAGAAGGATGTCCGAGTAGATGGACAGGTAAAACAAACACATGAGGCGCTTTCACACCAAGTACTTTGCCGTACTTAGTTCATCAGAACTTAGTTCATCAGAACTTAGTTCATCAGAACTCTTTAGTTCTGATGAACTAAAGAGCAGATCGCGTTCACACCGGAATAAGTCCCTCAGGGAGGATTAGGCAAATGAAGCCGCTGACGTCACTTCTTCTTCTTCTGCTTTGGGTTTACTGGCAGGCCGCAAACAACTTCACGGCGTATACTTCCACCGGAAGTCCCCGGCTGGAAGTCCCCAGAGTTGGGGGGGGGGACTTCCGAGTAAATCGCCAGAAATGCCGACACCTCCTCATCTCCACCGCTCCCATGTTTTCGTTTGTGTTGCCATAAGTTAGTCTCTCTCCATTGGTGCGTGGGACTAATGCTAATGCTAATAATGCTAATGCTAAGGCGGCTTTACAAAACTTTTTGGGAGTTTTACGGGGCGTGGTTTGCAATCCGCCCAGCCAATCAAAAAGGGGGACCTTTTTCTCCCATGAAAGTACCTGCTCTCTAGCAGGGACTGAAAAGGGAGTGAAAAGGTTCACATTAACTAAATTCTAGTTTCGGATTTTTTTGGTGTGAACGCACATTTTTGGAACTATATCGGAACTATACTGGGAGAAGTACTCCGGTGTGAAAGCGCCTATGGATTTCACCAAGGAGATCACTGTATGTTTCCCATGTGAAGCGAAAACTTAATTGTGACTTTTGTTGAGTAATGGTGTACTTAATTTACTCCATGTAGCCTACCTAATGTCCTGTGTCCACATTTAACTTTATTTACATTACAAAAATACTTATTTGAACTCAAACCACAATCTTTTCCTGAATCTAACCAAGCTTTGTTGACAGAAGTGACCCAGTACGTCAAGAAATGTCACTAGTAGATTTGCTTGCTGGTGTCATCAAGAGTAAATTGGCGCGACAAGGAGTTTTGGTTTGGAGGGATCATCCAAATACAGCACATTTCCCTTTGCAAGCATTCACTTGAGTAATTCTGGCTTTAGTCCTCTTGTTTATGCAAAATCAAAGAATTGTTCGACAGACTTATTAGACATCAGTTACTGTGTCAACACACTTTGATTTGGGATTGTTGAAAGGAAACAGAATGGTAATTATTGACAACAAATGTGTGTTTCATATCTCTTCTTTCAAACCTATACATGGCATTAAATTGTATCCAATCATCCAGAAACTAAATAGCTTGTTTAACAGCTATTGGCAAACTTTGAAGACCCAGATGTAAGGTAAATAATGTTGTAAATCTCTAGGTAATGTACACACAAGGTCAGCAGCAAAGACATACAGTATACGACAACATCCCCCGTAAAGCTGCATTCAAGAGCAGCTTTTAGCATTATGGATTCACGATATGGAACAATAAAGTTTATTGGCTTTTAAATGTAAACAGAAATCCTACCCTTGAGTGACAGACTGTGCAGACGCTTGGTTGTTATTATTTGATATGTTTTATTGCTTGTTTTTAATATGTGTACTCTGGAAAGCAGTGTCGAGGCGGAGTGGATTATCCTGATAGAGTTAAGTAAATTGAATTGAACTGCGACATCTCTTTCCATAAACACTGTTTCTATTACGCTGGATAATCCACACGACATGGGAAAGACCTATTGCTGTTGAGTTTTTACTATGCAATTTCTCATTGCTATGAGCCATACATTAAAGCCCATTAATCTCCATTGTTATATCCATGCAGGTATAGGTTGGTATTTTATCGTGTGAATGTGTGTCAGCTTTTGACATGTAAATGATTGGACATGCAACTAATGATATTCATTCCATTTGAATTCAAGTAATTCGAGAGAAAATGTAATACTAATTCGACAGTGCGTTTGACGTGCATGTATAAGTGAGGATTTGTGTAGCCGTCATTGAGATTTAGACATTATTGACACAGCTATTATGAAAATACCAGCAGTAATTCTGAGTCATTTTTTTATATCTCCATCCCAGCATGACAAGGGGAACGAGGCTTATTAGTCACATGGTTCATATTGAATTTGAAATGGCACGGAGTTAAATGCCCACTTCTAAGCATCAGCTCTCACTGGAGAACATTTATAGAAAGATTTTCTTATAAAGAGTAATGTTAACTCGATGACTGCATTGTTCAGCGAGGCCAGTGGACTTGAAAGACACTTCAGCACAAAGAAACGCAATTACACCCGAATTTCCCGAAGTCAGTGGAAGAAACCGCCTTTATTACAAGTAGTTAGACTTGATGGGCGTCTTCAATGGATGCTTAAAAACAGCCGTAATGCTGGAGTGGAAACACATGCTGCCACGCTGTAGAGCACTTGTGGAGAAGGGGAATATCTGGGCTGATTTACAAACAGAAATCGGCCCGCTTGCAGTATACTCCACCTGAAATTAGGCCAGGAACTCATGCATTTTTTCTCAGCTGGGAGCGGTTGAAGAGAAGTGCCCCGGGACCATTTTAAGCAACTGCACGGCTTGCGCTATTCGCCGTATTTCAGCAGCTATTTGAACTGCCTTTTGCAACACAGATGGAAAAACAGGAGTGTTCTCCCCGCTGCTGTCAAGGCCACTTTAAAGCTGGCGACGTTTGCAGATCATGTAAAAAACAAACATTTGATGATCTGCCCTCAGAGGGACTCCTTTCAATTATTTTGGCAGCATTTGAAGAAGGAAGCTGCCATGCTGTCTAGTCTCTGCCTGCGCTCAGAGATTGTTCTCACATTGCAGTGCTACACAGCCACCATGGCACATTTGAATTTCAAAGTTTGCTCTTCCCAAGGAAACTTTCCAGAGTCCCCAAAAAATATGTGGAGAGGTATCTTTTTTTTCATTATTCACTCAATCAAGTCTCAAGAGACGTTGTTTGTCAGTGCCAATTTAGAGTGAGTCCCCTCACATATGGTGCATTAAAGCAGGAGAGAGCTATTCAAACTGATCCGTTAGCCCAGGGACAGAGATTTCTAAGATAACACTTTAATACTGTTCAGATGCAGCACACTGCAAACACACCTTCACAACATACTGTATATGCACACATTTACCATTAATATTCATAAAATATTTGCCACATTTGAGTTTAGACACAGTTTTCCACCATTCATCTTTGGTATGAATCTTTGGACATGAATTTTAACTTTTTACATATTGGTGATGTGACGACCCCTCCACACCACGAGGGGTGCCGTCGGCTGTGTGTGTGTGTGTGTGTGTGTGTGTGTGTGTGTGTGTGTGTGTGTGTGTGCGTGCGTGCGTGTGTGCGTGTGTGTGTGTGTGTGTGTGTGTGTGTGTGTGTGTGTGTGTGTGTGTGTGTGTGTGTGTGTGGGTGTGTGTGTGTGTTTACAGGATCCAGTGCTGTGGGGCCGGCTTCTTACCTGATGAGCTGCACCTGGGTCGGGAAGCCTACAAGAGGAGAGCCAACCGGATTTGTTCGCTCTCTCATTGTACTTTTGGTGTCCACTAAATAAAAGGATTGTTATACTTTAAGACCCCTCGTCTCGCCTCCTAGCTTTTTGTTGCAGCCCAAGAGCCGGGTTGTAACAGTGAAAAAAAGGTTTCTCTAACGTCAGGACTACAGAAATGTACACATTTTGCACTGCAATGAAATATAATGTTAAGACATTGAGAGGTACGGTGACCAACAGGTCAACTTGCCACATTTTCAAAAACATTTCCATTTGGAGAAACACGCTGCGTTTACTAAATGCACATCATTATAAAGTTGGCCAACTGCCACTGTTAAAGGTGACCTAAAATGTAAATTTGAAATGTTAATGGCCGCTGTAGCGTGTTTGCACCTGTAGGCCACCGTTGAAGGGCATAATTAAATGATATGCATCTTCTCAGGACACACTAAGCTATCAAAAAATGAAGGCTACATGGATGTCACATGTATAAATAGTAATAAGACAAGGACAAAAAAAGTCCAGATGGAAAATTGATTCTCACAGATATGTATCCATACCACACAGAGAACATACATTTACAAGCCTTTGGGTTTTAGGAAAAGGTTCTCCCAAGTAGGAACACCATTCTAACCAGCACACAGTAAAAACAATTGACATATTTGACAAAAAAGTCCTGATGTTTTCCCATTCCTCCTCTTCACCTCGCAAAGAGTAATGTTCTTTTAAATCACTTTGACTTAAATTTCTTAAATATTAAGATATATATACATATTGTTAATTTACTAAAAGTCCAAATGTACTTAGATTTTTGAAGAAGTCTTCAAAGGAGTTTGGATTTAAAACCGATTTAGTGCTTTCCTTAAGGCCCGGACACACCAAGCCGATTTTGGCCGATGATGAGCGTCGACACGCCCTACTCAGATTGGTGTGTCCCGCTCCGTCGTGTCTTTTCAGCCGTGCCGACACCTTTTCAGCCTTTGGCCGACTACCCACCGATTCAACATGTTGAATCGGTGGGTAGTCGGCCAAAGGCTGTTGGCTAAAGAAATCACTCTGATTGGCTGTTCAGCTAGCGAATCAGTGCATGAGAAGCGAAACGGAAGTGAGGAACCCAAACAAACTATTAAGAAGGCAAATCTGAGATTTCATTTAACTCCAGCTCTCGACACAGGTTCGGGAAAGCCCCATGAGCTTCTCGTTGTCGAGTGAAAATGGAACGGACACGCTATTTGTTGTTTGTTTATATCACGCAGTCTGTTCTTCTTCTCTCGGTGTATCACGCAGTCTGCCTTCCGGTTGCCTCTTTTGAATGACGAATACACACTACCGCCGCCTGCTGGAAAGGAGAGTTATTGCCACTCACGCATGCGCAGTTCGTACGTGCTTCTTGGCCGTCGGCTGAAGTCTTTGCGGTGTGTTCCAGTGCGACACATGGCCAAGACGCAGGAGACGTGAGGCGACACAACAGTCGGGGGTCCGTCTGTGTCAGTTCTTTGGTGTCAGCTTGGTGTGTCCGGGCCTTTAGATTTAACAAAATGCTATGGAACCCCAGCCCAGCCTTGGCAACATGAAATGCTCTGTGCTGAATGTCAGGTGGCTCGGCAAAGAGCTGATCTGCACCACTGAGTAGGAGCAACATTTGCCGTAATTGGGAAAATATCCCTGAATCCTCACACCAAGAGGCCCAATTGATCTTCTATTTATTCATCCCTCTGTTCCAGAAATTGAGCGGCACAGGGGCTGCAGAGGAGGAGCAGCTTGCAGAAAGCCTCTGGGAGCAGCTGTGCTCCGAGGAGGCCATGTTCCTCATCTGGAGGCCGGTGGATGTGTGTTTGTTAGTGCGTGCTCGTATGTATGCACGCTCGCTTCATCTGTCTTGCTCTTCATGTTAAGGGCAATGACTCATGCTAGAGCGAGGGCCAGAGACAAAACAAGCACAAGCTGGAGACCACCTGCTGGGCTGGAGAGCAGGGCGAAGGGGAAGTGGCTTTCTCTGACATCTATCTCGGCTCTGATTCATTACCGTCTTTACATGAGCAAAAGGTTGCTGTCTGCGGATTCTTTGAAAAGAACATGTGATGCATTTTGTCCGAGTGCTATCCCCCCAAGGCTCGGCAAGCCCTTCCCTCCCTCGCTGCCAACTCTAAGCACTGTTATTTAGAGTGATGCATTTCCCTCTGCCTTCCTGCTGGAGTACACTCTCCATCACCTGCACACACACACACACACACACACACACACACACACACACACACACACACACACACACACACACACACACACACACACACACACACACACACACACACACACACACACACACACACACACACACACACACACACACACACACACACACACACACACACACACAGGGATGCTAACACAAACAGACACACAAACACAAACCAACACTTCTGCCAGTAGTGTTTAACAGCAGCAATTGGAGCGCACACGTCACAGTTTTCAGGGGACGGAGAACTTTATTTTCGACAGGCTTCTACCTTACTGAGGCTTAAAAGGCAAAGTTCTGCCACTGACTCTTTCTGACTCTCACATTAAAGCTGAAGGTGTTGCAATCCAGGTTTTTATTTGCAGTGGAATAAGGTTTTTTAAGTACACTATTAGTAAAACATATGTTTGTTTTCGACTATTCTGATGTGTTTAATTTACGCCCAATAACAGCAATCATCGCCAGTACAGTAACAGATCTTACTAAAATGTTATTAGATGTAATTTAAAATCACTTCTCCATCCCGTCTGATAGACATCATGCAACGGCCAAACCAGACTCTCAATCACATGAACATCTAATCTAATGAAAAAACACTCAATAAAGAAATTATCTTTACGAAACAGTGACTGAATTTTCTCACACTCACAAGCTAAAATGTGTTTTCAGATGTGAAAATGACCGTGGATGTTTACAGTAATGTTGCATCATTTTAAACACCATAACCACAATCTAGTCCCAAATCAAGAACCAAATACTTATAAACAGTATTTGCCATATAATGTAAAAGTAAATTATTTAGACAAAGGTTGGCTTTGAAGGATTTGAACATCATCCAGGGATTTGAAGAAATAATGGTTTGAATTAGGGTTAGGGTTAGATCTGAAAGAGGCCTTATTACTGTATGCTCTTTGGAGTTTTCCCTTTCCTGCAGTGTGTTATATCGTTTTTTGTGCATGTAAATGGTCTGCAATGGCTCCTTTGTTTACTTCCGGAACATAGTGACATCACAATGTAACACTCACATTTCTATTTGTCTATCACCCCAACACATTGTACGTGATAGGGGCGAAGGGGCGGGACAACTGTTGACTAATCACAACAGAGCTGGCCAGCTAACCAATCAGAGCAGACTGGGCTCTGGTTTCAGACAGAGGGTGAAAAGAGGTGCTGACAAAGATAAAAATAAATGGCATATTGAAAATTAAAGCATGTAGACATGTCACAGTAGAAATAAAAAAATTGACCTCAAAATAAGCATCATATGTCCCCTTTAATATTGATTTTCTATAAAGTATAAATAGGCTTATACCTTTATATAGAGTTTCTATAATATCCATTGATATGTTTTGAATCGGACTGTGATAAAACCCATACTAATCAGAACTTGGAAGAACAACCTGAGTATGACAAGATTTTTTTTCAGGTGAAATATGTTGGTAGTATTCTAGTGACAGAGAAAGCTTTGAGTGGAGGTGCCTCTATCGAACCAAACCTCAAGAGTACACACCGAAACCAAATCATGGGCTTGAAATAAGCAGTAAAAAGTGTAAGGTCCAAAAACAAACATGACATCCTTCATTATTGTCTCTCTAAACCTTTTCAGCATAGCTGTCAGCTCGTATTGGTCTCGGCTGTGGTTTGTATCCCGGAATAGAAATGGACAGTCACAGAAAGGATTCAGATTTGAGTGGAAATTTGGAGCTGAGCATGAAGTCCTGCAGAGTGAATGTCTCTGTATTAGTTCCACTCTCTTCTTCTCTCCTCCAGCCTCCCATCCTGTCCGGGTTGAGGATTCCTCTCATCTCCTCAGCAGCCACCATATGGACTCATCTGCATTTCAGGGTCTCTGGCAGGCAGCGAGACACTCTGATGATCCTGCTTTAATGTTTCAGCATTCAGCAGCTCGGCTCCATCGTTTCCAGTGTGGCCAGGGGAGCTAAAGCGCTAAATTGCTGTCTGAAGATACTCGGCTCTGCTCTTAAAAAAGCGACCCACTAAAATGTTCTTGTGCAGGACCCAGTGCATTTTTAATCCCTGGTTAATCAGCGGGGGCGATAGCGCGTGTAAGAAGATTAGTCCGACCCTTATTCATCCACAACAGGGCAGATCCATGTCCGTTTGTTTGAGGAGGCCACTGACATGTGACTGGCTATTTAGCTTTTCATTTCCCTGCCAATAAGATAAAAAACGTTTAATCCTGTGTACTTTTATTCTATTCTGCCATTATTGAAAGTCTCTCTTTGAGCTACAGCTTTGCTTTGTGCTGCTGCCTGATTATATTGGACATTTTCAGCGTCTCAATCTTGTTTCTCCAGCATTAGTAATGGACATGGTGGTAATAAAGTTGTTGAAATGTAATCTTTAAGAGACAGAATCATCAATACACAGATGCTGATTAGGGTCCTCTCGGGCTTAACAGGTTAAGAAATAGGTTGAAGTGAAACGAACTAAACTGGAGTCACACTTCAGGTCACACTTTCACGTAAATGCCCTTCAGTATTGTTTTTTAATGTTGTAGGGTCCTGGTCCAGGGGGTGACATTTAAAATGCTATGTTACTCACTGTACAGTACTTGTAATTGTTAATAGGACCCATGCTGACCATCATTAAAGGGGACCTATTATGCGAAATGCACTTTTTGATGTCTTTTATACATAAATATGTATCCCCGGTGCGTCGGGGAACTCACGCAGCGTCAGAAAATAAAACCCTCTCTCTTTTCCTCCGTACCCAAATCTTTTAAAAACGGGGGTACAACGAGCTGATACAGATTTGCTGCCGATATGACGTCAAATCGGCGGCGGGCCCACATAAAGTTGCTATCAGAAACAATGCCTGACGTGTTTTGGACGTAATCTCGTCTTTGTTTACATTAGCAAGCCTCGCTAACACTCAGAGCTAAACTGTACTGTAGAGCACATGTGTTTAAAAAGCAGGAAATAAAAAGGAACTCACCTTGTGATAAACCCGCAAGAGAAAAAGCATTTGAGCTCCATACTGTTTCAGAAATAATCCTTGATGTGGTTTAGAACAGGATGGTGTTTTATCACAGCAGAATTGAACTTTATCTCCGGTAGAATTCTGATCAGGCATTAGCTCCGCCTCCTCTTTTTTTTTTTTTTAAAGCTAAGGACCCAACATCCGCGTTTCTCTAACAGGGCTGGAATAGAGGGATATGAGGGATTTCTAAAATGCATGATCTGTTTGTATTTTGAGAAAAAACACATCATAGACATGTTTTTATATATTTTTATATATCTGAGACCCATAATATATGCCTAAAAATAGCATGAAAGGTGCACTTTAAAGATCTTTAAAAGGATTATTCTATGTTGTTTTGTACATTTGTTTGCTCTCTGGGCATTTGATTTTAGGTTAAAATGACACATATTTTGAGGACTGAACAAATAAAGAAGTTTGATAACCTTTGACGAAACCTTGTCGGATCTGAAGGGTTTCATAAATAAGAACATTTAATTAAATAGAATTTAAAGCACAAAGTCATATTCAATTTTAAAAACCAGAGCCAAAATTGAATGGTATGAAGTGGTGCCTAAAAAATGTTTTTCTGCAATTTATCAAAATGCAATGAGGAAATCCGATTGCTTTTTGACAAGGAACTGTTTGAGATACTTATTTTCAGGTCGGCTTACACAAATATGTCCTCACTGCACCACTGTACTCACTAAGTTATTGTTCACAAGTTACTTACGGTAAGGAAAATGCTTTGTTAAGGATTTGGTTGCACAATGCCTTTATGTATGCATCTCTCCCCAAAAAAGTATATTGGTACCGCTAGATAATTTAATGTCAGCTATTTTAACGAACCTCATAAAGCACACATCATAGTTGGCAGCTGGTTGAAGAGCCTTTTGTCTGTAAGAGACTCTGATATTGTTTCTCCTGAAGCCTCCAGGGTCCTCAGACCACACAGAGCAGAGGATGAATATACAGAACGCTGCCAAGTTCCTTCATTCTGCTTTCATGTCTCTTTGTTTCACTATTTCTAAAAATAGAGCTGTCACATTTCTATTTCCAGATGTTTTCATCCCATGAAACATGTCTCTCAAATACAAAAAAGCAACCTTGAGTTGTATGACGCCGCTCCTCAGAGATTACCACTGGAGGATGAAGCGCAATGTGCAGGAATATGATTAAAACCAGTGCAAGTAGCCGGGGTCAGAAGTCGTTTTACTTGGCAACTGAATATTCATCAAATTCACCCCTAAACCGTGCAGTGATTAATTGAACCTCCACTGTGATTAAAATAGGAATGAGTTCCTTTCAAAGCCTTAACTCTCAGGGACGGCACATCCTAACTGAACAGTTCATGTTTAATGCATGAACCACTTATTGGTTTATCTTAGTGAAACCACTTTCTGCTGCCAGGTATTCTTTCCTCGCCGTCTGCCTCTATTCAAGCACAGGTTTAAGAGCTCCAAAAAACTTAAAATCCAAGTTTTTAAAGATGCAGTGTTACTGTGTTCTACTAATAAGAGAAACGGTGTACAAAATCCCATTAACAAGATGAGATTTAAAGGTCACCTATCATGTAAAATCCACTTCTCCATGTCTTTTCTACATCATGTGTCCCCTCTGTGGAAAGAGATTCTGAAAGTTTCAGGAAAAAAGATTGTCACTGTGTTTTCATTCTTTTTCTGATTTAAAAGAAAAATTGATGATTTTAATAAGGGAAACGGTGTAGAAAGCGCATTTTTCTGCAGAGCACGGACTCTCCCTCCATGCCCGGGGCGTTGTGTCTCGACCCAGTTGTGCAGCCAACCAACCAACCTGTGGTTCTGACCCACTTTCTGGCCTCATCCGTCACACCTAGACTCCTGGAGACTCTGATTCATTTCCTATGAATCCCATTTATTCCTCCCAGGCCCTTATGTCATCATTACAGACTTACCTGCTCCTTCGCGCTAGAAGCAGGCCGCATTTGAATATTTCATTATGGCACGATAATACTTTAAATATGCCACAGGATATGATTTATACAGGTCAGAGACGACGTTCACACACTTCTGTACCCGGGTTGAATTTGCCTGATAAGTGACCTGACATGCACATATATCTTTGCATGATGAATTACCACGGTTAGGAAAGGGTAAATTCACCACAACAGCATATTTCTTGGAGGAGGACACCATTTACAACCTTCAGACCTGCAGGTTCAGTTTGAAATGAGTTTGGAGTATGTATAATGTTGCTTGTGTTAATTTTCTCCCCCTTTCTAAATTGATTAGTGGATCAGGGGGCTAATTCGACCCTTAAGGAGCTACACCTAGACACAGACTCCCTGGGAGCCCCAGAAGAAGTCATCCATAAACCACACATCACCCGGCGGTTAGCAGCCCGTCCCCTCGCTCCAACACAGCCTGCCGTGGAGAGAAATTGACCTCGAAGTAATTGAATGCTCTTTATTTCCAAGAAGCTAGACAGAAAAGGGGGGAAGATGAAAAAGAACAGATAATAATGAGCAAAATCCAATTAAATACTTGGTTTGTTGTTTCCAAAGAGGACGTGCTTGTTGAGCTTTACAACACATGGCTTCTTTTTGCCTTTCTCACATTTTCATGAAAAGGAAAGTGATTTTTCTTGAATAGGAGCAAATCTCGATATCTACAAGCGCGAATTTACGCTGTCATTTCTACATTTGCATTTCTCTTGTAAGAGCTAAAAAAAGGTTTGTTCAGTGTGTAGCATAGCTCTCTATATGTCCTTTATGTTTTGGAGGATGTACACTAAACTTATCCCGCTTATGTGGTTGTACTTCCAATTTAAAAGTCGAACTTTCAGGTCATATTCTTCTGAAGTTGAGCGTGTGCAGCATTCAATTGTTATAGGGTGCAAGAACAATGATGCCCGTAGGCTAACAAAAAAAAAACAATTTTGTTTTCTTAAATGCGTAAATCATATTTTTTCATGCCCCTGAAATTCCCTGGTTGGTGGGTAGTACTTCCTAAAAGTTGAGGAACTTAGGGCACTTTCAGCACTGATCAAATCTGATTGGTCGAGTATGCCGTCAACCACCATATTTACTATTTGCAGCTGCTGGCGAAGTGCACTGAGACCAGCCTGGCCCTCAGAGACATTATAAGAAGAGATGAAAGCTATTAATACATCACTTTATTGTTTAGTTTATTAGGTTTTTATGTGTCTTTTGGTTAGAAAGTACCAATTAAGAATGCCTATATGTAGTCAGTTAATCCAATGAATGCTTGTTGGAAAATGTTTGCCTCGTTTTTTGGAGATGTAATGGAGCTGCTGGCGGGTTGCCTTGAGTGAATGACAGCCATTTGCTAATCATACATCAGCGGGCTAATATTATATATAATGTCTAATATTCAGATTGGGGTGTTAACACATACACAAATGGGCTAAAGGGACCTTTTTGTTCCTTGAAGTGAATGATAGTATGAGATATTGCTGAATCATCTCTTATGAATTATTGAAGACCACAAACACCTGCTTCTCATCACCCATCTCTGGTTTGCTCCGAATTCAAATCGGCTCTACTGTGCCCATTGATGGCATATTTAGTATTACAGTTGCACTAGACTGTTTGCTGATAATATCAGTATTTATTACTTGGCTTCAAAGACACACTTTCCTGTGTTTTTTCCTTGTTTTAAAGTGACACTTTTTAACGGTAATTGTCCATTTACATCTCTTAAAGGCCGATCGCCGTGACAATAATGTCTCGGTCGATATTCTCTCCTGCACATTAACTTGACTGACTTAGATTCTAAATGTGTGGCCGTTAAGGTATACGGGTCACATAAGGAGCGGACGCCCTGAGGGAAACTCTCTCAGTGAGCAGGGGAAGGTTCATTGGTCTTGCTCAAGGACATTTCAACATGACTAATGGCTGCTGATAGATGGATTATTGGTTTTTGTGGGGACCAAACCTGAACCTTTTGGTTACTGATGCTCGGGGTGGCCGAGGTTCTGAGCTCGAAAACTAAACGCCTTTTTTCCAATCAAGCTATCTTATGATTAAAAGAACGATTCCCCATTGATTCCCTGTTGGAAGCACTAGAAGACATGTTTTGTTTATTGCTATTCTGCAAATCAGCAGACCACGGCGGGAAGAGAGAGCAATTACAAATGCAAATTCCCAATAAGAGCCTGGAAGGTATGTTGAAAGGTCCTCCGAAGGATATAATTACAGCCTGGCTTGATTACATTTAAAGGGAGATGAGGAGGAAATATTCCTGAATTATTCAAGCAAACAAAAAACACCCTGCGAGCATGCAAGAAGCAAGAGTTGGTATCAACCCGATGAGATTGTTTTGGTCTGTTTTCACCCAAGAGATTGTCATCATAGGGGACCAAATACAAAAGCTGTTATGTTTGCTTGCCTAAGGCATTGCCGATGATCTTTTTGAAAACATTTGCTACTCCTCATCAAAATACTATTTCCATGATGTGAGAATGATATCTCTTTTTTTCCACTCAATGGAACAGAGAATGGAGATGTGTGAGGCCAGCGAGGCGCGTTATACATATTTTATTGCCAGCCTCTCTGACATTAGCTGAGATTAATGTGGAGTGCAGTCATTGATTAAACTGCATTGTAACTGGGCACCATGCACTTCTGCACCTCTCACTCAGTGAAGTGAGATGAGGGAGAATGAGAGTGAACATTTCAATTTCCAGTATCCTGATAGGAACTTCAGGCGCTTCCTTTTTAAAGTAGAAGCCCACATGCTAAAAGTATCAAAATACATCAGTATGTGGAGTGTGTTATACATATTCAGCATGTGGAGGTTCTGCAAAAGATTGTACCATGAAAACAGATACAAAGAAAATGAATTACACATTTGAAAGAATACACGAAGAATTGAAGGGATGAAGGGATGGATGAAGTGATAAGAGAAGGGAGAGATGAAGGGATGGATGGATGAAGGGATGAGGGATGAAATAAGGGAAGGGAGGGAAGAAAGGATGTAGGGATAAAGGGATAGAGAAGGGAGGAATAAAGGGAAGGGAGGGATGAAGGGATGAGGAAAAGGAGGGATGAAGGGATGAGGGAAGGGAGGGAAGGGAGGGATTAGTGAATGAAGGGATGATGAAAAGGAGGGATAATGGGATGAAGGATTGAATAGATGAATAAGGAAGAGATAAGTGGCTGGATGTAAATAGATATAAATAGACTTGGCAGTGTTTAGAGATAGGGTTGAAGTTAACAAATTAACTTTTTATTTGCAATACACAATAAAGAAGAACACAGCAGAGACAAAAAAAACTAAAACATTTCATTGGAAATAAACAATTTCATTTCAATATGTAAAGTGCATGTGAAAAGGTCAGGAAACAACTGTTTTGTGTTAACTCTGCAGCTTCTCTAACTCTGCTCTTCTGTAAAAATCAAATGTATTTTGACCTTGCAGCCACTCCTCAAATCTCTTCTTGAAAGAGATGCCAGAAAGGTGAAGTCATTTGTTTTCAAGTGTTTTACGCACACGAAAAAGTCAAAAAGATTACTCGAAAACGTTTAAAGTCTATCTGTTTTTCATACTGTACTTCCCTTAAACTAGTTTCCAAGTACCTGCTGTGTTGAGTGAATCCATGGCTTTAAACACCTCATATTGATCACATAGAATTCCCACCTCTGATCACTCCTTTGAAGCAGACGAAAGACTACAGAGCCCTTCTTTTATACCCGTTTTTTCTTTGACACTGTCACCAATGTTGACAAAAGAAACCAAAGCCATGCTTTGAAGGACTTTGGCGGCCCAGGGGGAATTAAATTACAACGAAACCACCTTCCAGTTGGATTGCATAGCGGGAGATAGCAGCCCTTCATTTCTGCTCTTCACATGTGCTCAACAAAAGGAGGCGTCCAACGTGGATAAGGAAGTGGGAAGGATTAATCTCTGTGACTTCGTGACCCATTTGGAGTGTCTTGTCGGCACGTGACGGAAGAAATCAGTGTGACCTTTGGTGTAGCGCTACGAATGCAGATAATGATTCTCAGCAGGGAGCCTGGAGTGTACATCATAGCTGTTTTTCCACTGCAGCATAATCAAGACTCCGCTTTGACGCCTCTGGATGGAAATTAGCTGCAAGGAGGCGGTGAACTGTGAAGGGCTGGGGCATCACAAGGACAGGTGCTCGCTCACACAGATAAGCTCACTCACTGATACACTTCCCATGTGCACACACAAACACTTATTCATATTCACTTGACCTCTGTTGTTCAGCATATGTGTCATCCTTCCAGTTCTTCTCTGTACACATATGTTAAGTATGGCAATGGAGATCAAACCAATAACCCGGGTGCTGTTTGAGGCTTTTCCTACACACTGATCTACACACTGATCTACACACTGATCTACACAGTTGTGCTGTCACCTCTAACCAGCTCTAATCAGCATAACACAACATGTCAAACCTTTACGCAGCACTCAGAATGAATCATGATCAGTTTCCATGAGGGACACCAACCAGCCAACGCTCTTTTCTATATACTGGAAAGACTCTCGCCAATTCAATACAGTGATATCTGTTCAGTTTTTATTTGTTATCTCCCTTTACTTAACAATGAGTTCACTTCATAAAATGTCTGTCCTTCATCTGCTTTCTTGCTATTTTCAAGGCTATTGTCATGTGCCCAGTAGCTACACTATAGATATGGCAATGACAAGCTTAAGTCACTGGCTCCTCCAACAGTGCACCGTGAATATATATAGGACATTGAACTAATAAAACAAATAACGTAGTGCAAGTAAATACAAATACAATTGAAATAGTGCAAGAAGAGTCTACTGTATATACAAGTAAATTGAATATGATACATTACATAAATAATTAGCAAGATGCAAACAGATGTTCTTTAAAAAGTTCAGGTGTTTAATAGTCTTAACTCTTTAAAGAACATCCATAAACATTCATCTGTTTGCATCTGACACACAACCTGACTTTCACTTATTTTCTCTCCCACCATAGTCACATGGTGTGCCTGTTTCTTGCTTGTACCCCAACTACTAGATGACCCTTACTCACAAGTGTTGGACCCATAACATTTACACACGCATATCTCTCTTACATTGAACAAATTCCACTCCCAGTCTGTTATTCAGGTGTTCAGGTCTGATTGCAAATGAAATGAAATGCAGGAGGATGCAGCTCTCCTCCGGGGTTTTAATTATGTTGCTGTTGAAAGTGAATGTTAACTCTTCGTAATTACAAACAACTTATTAAACCTTGTTTTGCTATGTCAGCACAGGTTGGATTTAAATTGGTTTCATGCAATCTGGGGGCCTGAAACGCTCCCTGTTTTTAAATGGCCGTGTAAACTGTCAGTTCCAAGTTAAATCTCTGACTCCCAAGTGTACATGTGGGGAATAATATGAATATGAAGCAGACAGGGTTGGGAGGGTTACTTGGTAAGAGTGCATGATGTAAGACAACAGAACAATGTAACCTTAGAAAAGAAGAAACCACGTTGTTAAGTATCAAAAAACATTAATTTAGATATTTAATGTATACACCAACAATGAAACACATTAGGGTGGTCCTTACATTTTCGAATTCATTTATTTTAAGCTCCAACCACCGGAATTTGTTATGATAGTCAAGAAAACTCTCCTGGGGAATTTTATTCAAATTCCAACCACATTTACCCCTCCCTCATCAACCTTGACGTTTAGCCTCAGTATAGGGTGGTCCTTCAAATTGAAAGTCGGGAAGTCTAAGCTCCAACCCAACACTTTCTGACTTTCAATTTTAAGGACCACCCTAGAAACACATGAGCACAAACTACAGTTTAAAAAAGCAGAAATAAAATCTGAGCTGAAATTCTCCGTTTTAGTTTAATAGATTTGGGAGGGATGAAACCCTCTGTAATGGTCTCACATGCAGAGCACACAGAGTGAAATGTGTTATCTGCATTTAACCCATCCTAGTAGGCAGCTATTGTACAGCGCCCGGGGAGCAATGGGAGTGAAGGGGGTTGTCCAGTGCCTTACTCAAGGGCACCACGGCAGGGGCAGGAGCTGAACTGGGACCTCTCCAAGTAGCAGTCCACACTCCATATGTAGGTCTGGTCGGGGACTTGAACCAGCGACCCTACGGCTCCCAGTCCAAGCCCCTACTGACTGAGCCACTGCCAGACATACAGTTGAGCTCAAACACACTATTTTATGAACATATGGGTTCATGTACTGAATTAAAAGAAGAACACATTTACTAAAGTAAGTGAAAACCATAAAGCAAAGTCAGTACTACAGAACAGTAAAGCTTACAAAGAAGAAATCAAATCTGATCCTTTTACAACAAACAGTATAATGCTCTTTTTTAGGGTTAGGGTTAGGGGTTTAGCAACATTGTAATCCTGCAAGTAATCCCCAATATAAAAAAAGGAACAATTTTTCTTATGTAGGCCTAACTGTAGGGTTACGTTTATCCTGATTATCCCTTTACATGTAATAGGTTACTCCCCAAGCCTTGAACCATGGCATCACTGCAAAGACCATGAAGTGTTCTGCAGAGTATAACAACAACAAAAAAAGCTTAAGGGTAAAACCTAAAGGAGGATAAAACCAACAGATTGTGGGAAACGACAGCCATTCACACACTTCACTTCCTCTTTATCAGCTGCCAATCAAAAGCCTAACCCCCCCTGCTTGATCCAACACAGCTTTGCCAAGGATCAGCGGCACTTACAAGCTGCCCTTCTTTCAGCACCCATCATGTCTGCGTATGTCTCAGCATCTGACACCATTCCCTGCATCCCCCTGAGCTTCTGTTTTTACAACCGCAAGCATCTTCACCACACCAACTGCCAGCCGCCACACTCTCCCCCCCCCCCCCCCCGCCCTCCCACTCCTCCCATTTGAACCTGTTATATCGCTCATTCGGTCATCTGCTAACTGAGCTTGAAACAATTTCTGCTCCAGGGTTACAGCTGCCCATCTGCACTGTTTTGACATCCGAGTCGCAAGAGGGATAATTGAGAGGGAGAACGTGCTTTCTGCTGTTCCCTCGCAGTAAGGTGGGAAGCAGTGGAGTACAAATACTTTGTTACTGTACTTAAGTACATTTCTCTGGTATCAGTACTTTAATCCACTACTTATTTTTCTGACAACTATTTACTTTTACTTTTTACATTTTTAGCACCAACACCTGTACTTTCTACTTCTTACATTTTCCAAACAGGCTGGTTCCTTTAGTTTGAATGTGTGTTTGGTGGCGTGATCATTATTATTTAGAGTCATTGCGTGCCTATTGATTTGAACACGATCCGTGTATCCATCATTTCCTGCTCTTCTCTAAAGAAGAGGGACCAATGAAAACGTTGTCATGTTGCCGTTGTTCAGCATGGAAACATTCATTAGCTAACAATGACATTATTGTTCTATTAATATAAAGGGAGGTCAGGTACTCTTTAAAACAGCTGCTAGTTATGGGTACTTTTTACTTAAGTACATTTCAAAGCCCTCTTTACTTTTACTTGAGTAAAGAAGTTTAGTCAGTACTTCTACTTTTACCAGAGTATTTTTAAACACGAGTATCTGTACTTCTACTCGAGTAAAGGATGTGGGTACTTTAGCTATCTCTGGTCTGAAGTAATGGAGGACATGGTTTATCTGCAGCGTGTTACTGAACAAGGACCTGTGTTGTGTCGCCTGAAGTTGTGTATGAAGCTTCTATAAAAAGGGTGTTGTTTTGGTGTTTTGTCTCTGCCTTAATCTCTTTTTTAGAGATAGCACTAAATCCAATAGAGACACAAAGCAAAGGAGGGAGTTTTAATATAATTTGTTTTGGGCAGAATTCAATTCCAGTTCTGCATGTGGATCCAGAGGTGGAGATTTACAAAAGGCTGGTGGATACAAAAAAAAAAAACACACACACACTGCCAAGTAAAAACACCTGTACAATGAAATGAAGCACAATAGAACAGCCCTGCATTGGATGTTTTACTAAAGTATGATTTTTACTGGACTATATCTCTGTGATTGCAGTCACACATTTTACGTCAAATATCCAAAGTAGCAACTTGTTAATACCCAATCTCTTTCATTTATTACATTGGTTGATTTTTAATATTTTGACAGTTTCTCTTATACTTTAAAGAGGCTCTATTTTTCCTTAAAGGTGGGGTAGGTAATTTTGGAGAAACCAGCTCGAGTGCGCTAGAATTTGAAAATACACAACCGAAAAAAATCTGCCAATTCCTTACAGAGCCCCTCCTCCAACACACACGAACGCGCACATGACCAATGAGGGCACGAGATAAGTTTGTGCACAGATGGAAGGCTGACAGGCAGGTAGGCCATCCAATCATTTTAGCCGGGCCGGCTAAAATGATTGGTCGTGCTTTTTACAGTATTACGGCTTCCACAGATGAAATTTTTTTATGGATTTGTTGTCAAATCACTTCAGATATTCATTGCTATCGGGATGTTAAGAGCATTCCATGGAATAAAACAAAAAGTGTATCTCGAGCCGGTTTCTCAAACTTACCTACCCCACCTTCAGTGGCGAGCCGTCAGGGCCCTCTAGGCCCTCTGTGAGGGCCTAAGATATTCCAAAAAATAATATTTAAAAACATTAAAAAAAAATATATATTTTTAAAATATATATATTTTTAATATTATTTTTGTTATATTTTTCATTAGTTTTACCGAAAAAAAACTTGATTTAATAAAATAACATTTCCAAAGAAATAAATCCTTCAAATCTGCCTGTTCAGTCTCTGTTTGAATGTCAGTTACTATAGCGGGCCTCTCTGCGATTCACAGAGGGCCCGCTATAGTAACTGAACGAGAGAGTAATGTCAAATGACAGTACAATTGACCAATCATATCTTCCCTCTAAATGGGTGGGTTTTATTATCGCGGACTTTATGACGAGTTCCGCCCGCTGTGAAACTTTTCTTGTTTCCATAGCAACAACAACTTCCTGTCAACAGCGTGAACTCGCCTTCAAAATAAAAGCATGCCAAATTACACTTAAGACATACGAAAGTAACAAACACAATGCAATATCATTTTCAATGTCAAAGAACACAAATTGGGTTCACAGGTGTTGTTTTGTGTGGTAGAGGGTCGCTGTCATTGATGCGTTTTGCACCCTGGGCCGTTGTTTTGATATTCCGCTGAAGTATACGCTGTGACGTAATAACTCTTTTTTTTTCTTTTTTTCGAGGGAAGGGGTGGGGGTCAGAGGGCCTAGGTATAAAGCTCACGGCTCGCCACTGCCCACCTTAAACTGTAGTATGTTATAAAGGTTTTTGTGCATGTAAATGGTCTGCTAAATCCCTGTGTTCCCTCCATCATGACATCACTATGTCACACTCTCACTTCTATTGACAAGCGCTCAAACAGTGCACGTGATTAAGAGTAGGGACATCTCTAAGCCGTGGACCAATCACAACAGAGCCATCCAGCTAACCAATCAGAGCAGACTGGGCTCTGGTTTCAGACAGAGGGTGAAAAGAGGTGCTGCAGCACAGGCAGTATGAGAAACATAAAGAGCTTTTTGAACATTAAAGCATGGAGACATGTCACACAAAATATAAATATGAACCTGAAATTGAGCATATGACCTAAGAGAACCTTTATTAAAATGTATTTCATTCCTTTACATTCCACTTGTTCTGTGTTTACTTTGCTAGGGCCTTTAGGAAGAACTGAACAAACCACATCGGACATAAAAGCAGTGCTGATGTAAGCCAGAAAAAGCACTTTATAATGGAGAAATGGTGAGAAAACCTTAGGAAACAGGAAACAAAGGGAGAACTCTTTTACAGCGCTATTATTACCAGCAAAGTGCATGTCATCCAGTGGTCAGTTTAAGAAGCCTGGGAAAATAAAGCATTTCCAATAATGGAGCTTGAAAGGCAATGGGAGAGTGACTGGCAACAGAAAATATTTCATTCAGAATCAGCACTTTATGGTTGGACTACATTTGTCCTCAACAGAACTGCCTTAAGAAATATTGTTATCTAAACCTCATCTTTTCACACTCTCTTATAATGTTATTAAATAGATGGTTAGCATAAACGTTAAAGCCCTCTAATTCATTTTTGCACCATCCATCCATCCATCTTCTCCCGCTTATCCGTGGTCGGGTCGCGGAGGTAGCAGTTCCAGCAGAGAGCCCCAAAAGTTCCTTTCCCTGGCCACATCAACCAGCTCTGACTGGGGGATCCCAAGGCGCTCCCAGGCCAGCGAAGAGATATAATCCCTCCACCTGGTCCTAGGTCTACCCCTCGGTCTCTTCCCAGCTGGACGTGCCTGGAACACCTCCCTATGAGGCGCCCAGGTGGCATCCTTACTAGGTGCACAAACCACCTCAACTGGCTCCTTTCGACGCGAAGGAGGAGCGGTTCAACTCAGAGTCCCTCCCGGATGACTGAACTTCTCACCTTATCCCTAAGGGAGACGCCAGCCACCCTGCGGAGAAAACCAATCTCGGCCGCTTGTATCCGCGATCTCGTTCTTTCGGTCATGACCCATCCTTCATGACCATAGGTGAGGGTAGGAACGAAAATGGCCCGGTAGACAGAGAGCTTTGCCTTCTGGCTCAGCTCTCTTTTCGTCACAACGGTGCGGTAAAGCGACTGCAGTACCGCTCCCGCTGCTCCGATTCTCCGGCCCATCTCACGCTCCATTGTTCCCTCACTCGAGAACAAGACCCCGAGATACTTGAACTCCTTCACTTGGGGTAAGGCCTCATTCCCTACTTGGAGTGGACAGTCCATCGGTTTCCTTCTGAGAACCATGGCCTCAGATTTGGAGGTGCTGATCCTCATTCCAGCCGCTTCACACTCGGTTGCGAACCAATCCAGTGAGTGCTGAAGGTCGCAGACCGATGAAGCCATTAGAACCACACCATCTGCAAAAAGCAGTGGTGCAATCCTTAGTCCACGTAGACCGGATAAGCGTACTCCCAGGCCCCCCTCCAGGATCCTTGCAAGAGTCAAAAGCTGATCCGTCGTTCCATGACCAGGACGGAATCCGCATTGTTCCTCCTCAATCTGAGGTCCGACAATCGGCCTGACCCTCCTTTCAGGTACCAGAGTAAACTTTCCCGGGGTAGTTTGTGATGCCTCTATAATTGGCACACACCCTCTGATTAGGGCTGAACGATTAATCGATTTTAAATCGCAATCACGATTTTAAATAATGCGATTATCAAATAGCAAAGCCTGCGATTTCTTTTTACCTTTTTTTTTTTGTTCTTCTTGTGTGTCAGTCATCCACACCAATCAGAAGTGCTGTGCTCCACATGTACCAGCCATTGTTAACCAATCAGAAGTGGCCCATGATAGAAGGTGATAGACAGATTGATCCAATCACCTGCCAAGTATTTTTGAAAGTGCCTGCCCTTTTCCAAATGGCTCCCAATGGAGCTTTCCTAGATGGTTTGGTGAAACAAACCATCTGAGTCAGGTCAGTAATGCTCCATCACATGTTCTACATCTATTACAGGGTGAATCTTAAACTGAAGCTTGACTTTAAAGCAACCCAACGGAAGTTTCATGTAAGTTTAGTTCTTTCACTCGTAGCTCGGGCTGCGGGGGTGCTAGAGACGGGAGCATGTTGATACGACCTTCCTACCCGGAGATATGGCCGCATTTTACAAGAAACTTCCGTTGGGTCGCTTAAAAAAACATATCGCAAATCGAATCGCAATATCTGTCAGAAAAATCGCAATTAGATTATTTCCCCAAATCGTGCAGGCCTACCTCTGATCCGCCTTTTTGAAAAGGGGAACCACCACCCCGGTCTGCCACCCCGGTCTGCCACTCCTTCGGTACTGTTTCATTCATTTTGTACCTAGTAACCTTATTTAATAGCCTATATAAGATTTTATGGAATTTAAATGTAGATCACATAGAAAAAGTTTTCGACATTTGTTAACCCCAGAAGCTAAAGAGTTATTTTTCCCTTTCGGCCAAATGCAGTACTTTTATCCTCCATTGTAGTAATGTCCTCGATCCATTAATTGCAGGTGGCCATAAAGTGCATTTATTATATAACACAGTCATTAGTATGTGCAGGGCACTCTACGGTTTTCAGACAAAAGACTCGCCCTCGAGGAAAGTGGCAGCAGTAGAAGGAGAAAAAGTCATCTTGACTCAAAATACTGCACACACTCACAAAACACACATGCATGTATCATATAAAAACATACTGTGAAACATAATGTATACTAGCTGGCAAACCCACATACTGTACATGTAACTGCAAACACACAACCACACACACACACACACACACACACACACACACACACACACACACACACACACACACACACACACACACACACACACACACACACACACACACACACACACACACACACACACACACAACACACACACACACACACACGGATTTCAGTGACAGGAGCTGTGAAGGTTGAGCAGATTTGGAAGAAAGTGTCACAGGCCAGGAGAGATTGCTTCTGAGCTGAGCTACGATTTTAACTCTGACTGTCAACACTGCAGCCATCGCACATATCTGAGTCACTGCTCTGTGGATCTGCAACCTTTTATTTTGGGGCCCAATTAATCCTTGTTATATATTTGAATGCCTTGCTTTAAAATAAAAGCACAAATATTTGCAAATAATTGGTTTGCAGGTTCAGTCAACCACCGGCAACATCTTGAAATAGTTTATTCTCAGAAAATACAATTAAATGGATGAATTTAAGGCTGTCCTCAACTAAGGATATTCGAACTAGTCTATTTGATTTCATCGTCTATCTGTCCAATTTAGTTTTTCCACAAAGAATGATCCAAAAGCACCACTATCTTGTGTTAACCAAAGATTTGCTTAAAAGTATCTTGTAAATAAGTCATTCATTAGGAGAATGGAAGAAATATAAGTTGACTATGTCTAAAACAAACAATTAGTCAATTCAATAACTAAGAGACGGCACACCCTATAATAACACATTTCTTTACATATAGCCATTTGTTGGGGATTATAAAAGTACCAAAATGGCCCTGATTACAAATCATTTCATTATGGTGACAAATACAACAAATCAAATTGGTTGTTTTCACCATTAGTTAAAAAAATAAACAGATAGGTTGAGAGATAATTAAGCTACTGTGATAGTGACTTCAATGGAGCAAAACATAGAATAGCATCAGTTTACATAATCTCCTGCCATCTTCATCATCTGTTTGCTTTTTCATAATCAGGCCATACCTGTTTTATTTCTTTTTTTGTATGTGTGTTTAAGGGGATGGGATGCTGTTATAAAGATGCTCTCCTGTCTTTTACATAACAATGATGATCTTTTATTAATCAATTAGTTTGAACATGAACCAACATACATTACATTACATTACATGTCACTTGTTAGACGCTTTTATCCAAAGCGACTTACATACATTCAATACTGTGGGCAATCCTCACAGGAGCAATTTGGGGTGAAGTGTCTTGCCCAGGGACACAACGACATGCTGACTGCAGTGGGGTTGAACCTGTGACCCCCTGATCCGAACACCAACGCACAACCCACTGCACCACACGCCTCCCTGCCCACCACATACCACATGACAATCCTCAACACTTGTCCTCTGTTTAAACATCTTCAACTATTTCTCCATGGTTCGCTTTGGGACACATAACAGTATACGCGTGAATGCACATGTGTGTGTATGTGTGTATGTACAGCATAGACGTTATTGGCCTAGACAGCTTTGGAGCGCAGCCCAGCCGTGAGCCGAGTTAACCGATGTGTCAGGTGTTGGCGTTTTTTTCCCACCGTCTTGTCTCAAATGAGATCAGCAGATAAGTCAAGCCAAGTCATGCCAAACCAGAAATCTTCCACCTTACTGCTTTCAGCACACCAGCCACTGAACTGGCCCTTTGTCGAATTACCAGCTTCTACCAGCTTATTCTTGAAGAAGGAGAGAGCTAAAATGGCAACAAGTTGAGCAAGTTTCCCTCCAAAGCACTGGGTAAATGTTTACTTAGTTAAATCACCAGGTTGATTTAAAGCCCTTATATGTAGAATACTCACTTTGATAATATATACATTGGGAATTCTCATTCATAGCCCACTGCGGAGGTTTAGAAATAACACTATTATGGATGAAAATTGATTCACTGTTATTGGATTTTCCCCCCTCAGCCGCAGCTAAAACAGTGGACTGATTTTATTGCTTTACAAAGATAAATCTAGAGCTTGTTCAAGGACTGCAGCGTTCCAGGAGTGCAAGTGAATGCAGTCCTGAACAGTATAACAACATCATTCACCAGCGTATTTTCGGGGAAGGACAATTCCACTCTATTGTATTGATCTAACTACAGTATTGCTCCAGTGCCTTCTTTCCATTCAAAAATGGATGAGCAAGTGTATTGTTTAACTGCTTTGCACGAAGATTGCAGATGTTAGAATCCATTCTCACAAAGGATTATTGGTCGCAAACTACATGTTTCAACACTGCAGGATCTCTCACTTTTGTCACGGGTACAGTGAGATAGTGATTAGGAGGAAACACTTACGCCAGAAAAACAATCTTCCACTGTTTGCCTGTGTATAGTATGTGTGTGTCTTCAAGGATGACATATAACTGACAGCTCTGTTGGCATCAAAACTATTGATTTTCATATAATAATATAATAATAATAATAATATAATAATAGACCCAGTTGTTGCCAGTTAAGTGGCTCCCAAACCTCTTCAGAATTGTAACCATCTAGTAAAGGCCCATTATCAATCCCACACTCTGAGTCAGCTCTTATTCAAGGTTGTTTATATCTGATAAACAGTGTGGATTATACCTCCACATAGTTACCAAATGTTGAGGACCAAAAGTAATTGTAAGTATGATGTTTTTTCATCTTCCCTGCTTGCTTCTGTTTCAGTTTTGCAGTAAAAGCATGTGAGTTGTGATGTTTCTGAGCGTTTTGAGTTGAATGTGGCGTTCAAAGTCAAATCAGAAGGTTGGGCAGGTAAGATTCAAATAAGATGATTTAGGATAATCTTTCAGGAGAAAGTGAAAAAAACGATGTAATTAATAATACAACTATTTTACCCTTTGGAGTAAAACATGCGCTGATTCAAGAGCTTTTGCATTCATGGTTAAGCTAGATCTTAAATTGCAACACGCGCATAAAATAAATGACTCTTTTGTTGTTTGAGTGTGAACATTGTCCTTGTACTGAGTTGCTGTTTTTTTGTTATGTCTGTCTGGAAAATGTATAATAAATTATAAGTGATACAATAAAGATCTTTCTTGGTATGTGAGCAGTCAGACACTGCGTAATAGAAACCTTGAACAAGCAGTTTCGAATAGAGGAAAGCTATACAGTATAAGGCACACTTTAAAATCCAGCAAATGGCACCCACTGAGAGGCAGGTATATGTAAACTGGGGTTAAAGAGAGGCAGGTGGGTCCTAATTTGGGTACAAAGGCCAGCCCTGTGTCTCAATTTGCATACTTATCTAATTACATTTGCTATTTTAAGCGTGTCAAATTGTGAAGTATATGGCAAAATTAAAAGTCCTATATATGATAACTTTGATGCTGCAATCCTAATGTTTACAAAGGTAAAACGCTGGAAACTTCTCACACCCAACGACTAACATCTTGTCTTCGTAACAGAAGTTATTCGACAAGCCACGATTGCTTTGCTCAGGTAAACACAGCATTGTACAAATAAAAGTTATATATGTGTCTTTTATTTCACTTTGAAGCAAATGTACCGGTGTACTGGTGTTGAAAACTAGCCGCCATTAATTTTATTTGGGCAATTGAGCAGTTTATAAAGATGTGTTTGCCACAAATGATAACCGTGCTAGCTAGCTTGCTAACAGAGGCAGTCTTCTCTTCAAATATTTGTATTTGATCAATTAAAGGTGGGGTAGGTAATTTTGGAGAAACCAGCTCGAGTGCGCTAGAATTTGAAAATACACAACCGGAAAAAATCTGCCACTTCCTTACAGAGCCCCTCCTCCAACACACACGAACGCGCACATGACCAATGAGGGCACGAGATAAGCTTGTGCACAGATGGAAGGCTGACAGGCAGGTAGGCCATCCAGTTACTTTAGCCGGGCCGGCTCAGATGATTGGTCGTACTTTTTACAGTATTACGGCTTCCACAGATGACATTTTTTAATGTATTTATTGTCAAAGCATTTAATATATTCATTGCTATCGGGATGTTAAGAGCATTCCATGGAATATAACAAAAAGTGTTTCTGAAATAAATTACATACCCCACCTTTAAGTAGTCAGATTTCCTATCATGAACTTGCTAGCTAGCTTACTTGCTAGCTAGCTTACTTGCAGCGGCGATCATCACTTCTGTTGAAGACAAAGCAGTCGGTTACCATTTGAGACAACACTAGCCGGTCGAAACGCACACACTGCCAATGTATTCACAGTGAAAGACATGGCAGTGTAATAATGGAAGTATCCCATTTGAGACACAGCAAATGGGGGTGTGGAAATCAGGTGACTGGGGGAAAGCAGGAATGTCAAAACCTGTAGCTTTTTTTCCTCCTGATGATCAATCTCCAAAGTGCACATGCATGTAGCTACACACACGGACACACATGGACACACAGAGTCTCTTACACACTCAGGAAACACTGAGCGGACAGAGCGGCCCTCATTAATCTTTCACCATCATGAATACAGAATGCGAACACAAGCACGCTGACACACACTCATTTACAGTCCTGTCGTTCCTGCAGATGATTCGAAGTCCTGAGAGCCCGTCATTAGATACACAGCTTCATCTGAACACAGTCCTGGGGATGAATAATGATGCAGCAGTGTGAGCACTTGATCTGCTTAGTATAGCAGCAGCTCAGCTTGCTTTCAGAGAGCGTGTTAGTCAGCATTTATCTTGTCAGTGGACCTCCCTGCTCCTCTGAACACTTATTTGCATTTTCTGACTACATTTATATACCCGAACGCTAACCCTAGGTTCCTTAACTTGCGATAAACATCTAACCTTTACAGAACATTTTTATATATTACTCATTTGCTTTGCCAAATTCATGTTTGACAAGTGGTTCAGTGACAATGTTTTGTTCCTATACAGAAAGTACAACATCCTTAAAGATGCACACGCACAGGGAACAGAACACCGGAAAGGTTGTCTGTGGAAAAGCCTTTCTGACCCATTTCCACGTTTGTCGTTGTGCGCAAACAGTTGTAGTATTATGAAAAATAAAAAAGTCCACAAAGGAATGGGGTCAGGGTTGATGGATGGGTCAAACAGACATAAGACTTTCACCCAGAAGCCCATTTTCTGTGGCCATGTTAAACAAAAAGTCAAAATTTGAATTACGTATGTAACTTTGTTGGATCTCAAATATGTAAAGATCTATGTTCAAAAACACCAAATATCTTTTCAATCCTACTCCCATCTCTTTGTTCCAAATGTCTCGTACAGTATGGTGATGAAGGATGGATCAGAACCGCAAGAATGAGATGGGAGGCTGGCTGTCATTCCCTTAGGAAAGAGGTGAGAAGTTCAGTCGTCGTTGAGGGATTCGGAGTAAAGCCACTGCTTCTTCACAAAGAAAGGAGCCAGTAGTGATGGTCCTTGTAAGGATGCCTCCAGGTCGCCTATAGGGAGGTGTTTAATGGCGCGTTTCCACTACAGCTCGCAGCACGGTTTAAGAGGGCTGTGACGTCAGCGGCCCGTTTGTGGTTGCGTTTCCACTTGGCCTAGTACCGGCCGGCGGGTCCTAATTCACAGTTTTTCTGGCCTCATAAAAACTGGACTCTCCAACGGCGTTACTGGAGTCTGCATGGTACGTTTTTGCTAACGCTCTGTTATTTGCTTGAAAGCTTTGTGTCCCTGCTTTGTGTCCCTATCTGTTCTAAAGCTCACTTCTAACAAATAAGTCTATTTTATCCTTACATTTATGTTCGACAACCCATGCTTTTATGGAGCCCCGAAGGCTAGCTAGCTAGCTAAGGCAGATAGCATTAGCGAGAGCTATTGTTTGCTAACACCATATGTGCCATTGTTTACGTTCAGTATGTCTTTTCTATAGTTGTTGTTGCTATTTATAGTATTGTGCTGCAGTAGTTTGTGGAATTTACAAGTCATGTTTCTGTTCTAGATGATTAATAAGGCTCCTTCAGCTGAGAGGAGACCGAGGGGCAGACCAAAGTCCAAGGGGAGGGATTATATCTCCACGGTTCCCCTAGGAGCGCGTTGGATTCCCCCACTCAGAGGTAGTTGATGTGGCACAGGGAAAGGGACGTGTTGGGCCTTCTGGTAGAACTGACGAGCCAACGAGCCAACTTCAGATAAACTGTTAAAGTTGGATGGATGGAATAATCTTTTCTAACATCTGACCAAGTAGAATTGTTGCAAAAATATATCCAATGAGATCTGTTATACAATGTTAAACAGAAGGTTTTTATATTTTGCTGTTGGAGTCATTGGCTAACAACCCTATTTTGTTGTTAAGTTATTAGGAACAGTTGCAAGACATGCTTCAAGTCAGCATTGACTTTCTTGCTTCATCCATTGTTTACATTGATTATCTGCCAGACTTTCAAAAAATGTGTCAGTGTCTAAACAAGTGGTTAATTTGTTTGGCGTTTTGTCAAACCTAGAAAATATGAAGATTCAAGGTCCAGCAACACAGGACTGCTAAAGGAAATGCAGTTGCATCTGCCCCCTTCGTGATACATGTATAGAATACAACACACTATATCCCTATTCTGTCCAAACAGATCTCTCTTCACTTTAAAGGTTATACAACTCAAGGAGGTTCTCAAAGCATACTAACTATTACACACACACACACACACACTTACCTGGACTCAGTGGGAGTCGGTTTTGAAGATTTCTTATTTGTATTTCAAGGTTGCACCCTGCTCACATAGCTGCAGGGCGATGTCTTTGTGTTGACGACACAGTGGAGTTCACAGAGGAAACAGTGGAGCCACTCGCTGCAAAATGAACAGCAACAAAAAAAGCAGCGGTTAGGAATGGATGTGTAATATTAAATGCAGATAGTTACGACCCTTTTGTAATGAATGAAGGGCATCTGCTACAGAGGACTTCATCTGAAAAGTTTGCTTCCTAAATTAAAATGTAAGCCTTTTCAGAAAATCTTCTCTGGCAGTAATTAAAGTAAAGATTCAAAATCGCATACCAAGTTTTGAATATAAACTTCAGATGATAACGGCCCGTCCACACAGCGGCGTTGGAAGCTTCTTCCAGCCGCTGTGTGGACGGGCCGTAACACTGACCACATGAAGTCTCAACATTTTATTTTTGTTTTCACTTTAATTTGAGCCTCAAGGCAACAGAAACAGCTGCAGCAGAGGAAGCTATAGAGGAAAAACCAACAAACAACAAAATGTTTTCAGGGCAGTACATTTCATTATATTGTGCAAAGTTTAGAGGCGCAAACAGTAATTATAAGAGGATACTTGTCAAACGCCAATGGGGCTTTATTATACCATCAGTCAGTGTTCGAAATGGGGGGGAGCCAGGGGGAGCTTGACTTTGAGATAAATAATTTCATATTTGTGTCACACAGATTAGAAATGTTGAGTTTCTGTAAATAAAAGTTCTTGAAATAAATAATAGTCATTGTTCATTACAGTTTCTGAATATTTGTTTTATATTTGTGAATATTTCTGTGTGTTGCCATCTGTACGTGGCGGCGCTGCATTCTTTGCTACTTACGTTGCTATGGTAACGGTGGCGATGCCGGCGCGGTATTCGAAATGTTCATATTGATATTTTTTTAACTTTGTAATACAAAATATGTCGAAACGAAAACAGCCAAGCCTCGCAGCTTTTGGATTCACAAGCAAAGAAGCGAAGGAGTCTAAAAATGACAACGTGAACGGAAAAACCTTTAGCGGCGTTAGGGTCGAGTTTGACAGCTCCACACCGAAGGAGAGGCCTGCCGATGCGGAGCCTGAAGAGGCTTCAACAATGAAAATGGAATGAAAGGTATCCATGGCTTTTCATAAAAAATAAAATATGTGGATGTGAGATTTGCAAAGAGGCAATAAGTATATTGATCTCCCTGCCGCTCGCAGAAAAATCCAACGCCAGTCAACAAAGCGTGCGTGTGACATATTTAGTAGCAGGATGTGCACTGAAAAATAGGGCTCCACCGAAAGCAAATGGGTAATTCGAACACTGCCATCAGTTATGTTAACGTTTCTAATATTGTATAAATATTTTAGACGCAGTAAACATCATCAATCTTCCCTCCAAGCAGGTTGAAGAAAATAATACAATTGCCAAGAAATACCTAAACCAGCTGAGTCCGGGCCAGTAATAGCAGAAATGATTCCTGTATCCAGTGAAAGAAAAACAAATCTTTAAACCGAAAGAAAAACAGTTTGTTGCATCATCTGGCTTCTTGTGCTCCGGGCGTCCTCTCCCTCCGTTTTGTAACTTTTAAATGTGGCGCAGCTGTTGAAGCCATCAAAACTCCTCAAGTGTGTAAAGAGGCGATTAAATACACTTGTCTCCTTTATAAGTGTCTCCAGCATGAGACCAAGTTCGTCTTCATTTATTGATCCCCGGGGTCGTTTAAATGAAAATGTTGAAAATGGGTAATTACGGCAGCAGAGACGTGAGTTAAAAATTAAAGAGGAATACAACAAAAAAAAGATCTTAGAGGGTGTTTATGATGTTAATAAAATGTTAAGGGTCTTTTTAATGGGTATATGGCTGTTTCTGCACTTTTTTTCATATGCCTACGCCATTTCAAATTTCTCTATTTAATTTTGGATCTTAAAGATGCAGGTTTTCAAAATGAATAGACCTGTACTGTAAGTATAAATGCACAACATTATGTTATATGTCATGTAATTGTAGCTAACCAGGATATGGAGGGTTACTTGAAAAAAAAAAATCCTTAAAATAACAAGTTACCTGTAAAAGAATGTTGATCTAATCTGAGTGTCAATATAGGCTGTGGCTCAGTGGAGGTGCGCTGAACTTCGAATCAAGGGGTAGCAAGTTCGAGTCCCACTGCAGTCAGCATGTTGTTGTGTCCCTGGCAAGACACTTCACCCCAAATTGCTCCTGTCGGGATTGCCCACAGTACTGAATGTATGTAAATCGCTTTGGATAAAAGCGTCTAACAAATAATATGTAATGTAATATATTCAAATAATGTAATCTGATTACTTTCAGTTTGTCCGTTAAAACCATCAAGCAAATAAAGGGAGTAGGTGTACAGATTCACACTTAAAGTTTTAGCCTATACAGAACAGTACAGTTTACAATGAAGAAATATAATCTGATCCATTTACATCAAACACAACATGCTCTTTTTAGTTTTATAGTGTCATTGTTATCCTCTTAGCAATCCCCATTTTTTGAACTGTAACAGTAATCTGATAACGTCTTTTTTTTAATTTAACTGTAAGGGATTACCTTTTTTTTTGTATCCTGACTACCTAATCCCATTACATGTAATCCGTTACTCCCCAAGCCTGAAAATGATTTACATAAACTTTAATATCGCAGTCATGCCTACGGGATCAATTTCAGGATCAAACCACTGAACGTCCGATTGGTGGACACCCATTTACCCCCTAGCCTCATCTGCCCAATCACCTGTAGAGTGCACATCCTTAGCTGCTAAATTGTAGAGTAAAATCCAGTCAATCGTCCTTTACTGGACTGAAGCGACAATACCCAATTATATGACATTACGGTTACTGGACAGATGTGCAGAAAGACAGCATTTCCTCTGCAAAAACACTTAGTGGGAATGAAAATCACAGCATTTACAGGCTGACTTTAATAGCGGCGGAGGTTTTATTGTGAAACACCGCTAATGAACTGCTTCATTGAGATTTAACTGTAAAATAAAAAAGGGAAATTAAAGCATTTAGGACATTTAAAATATGTTTTATTCACACCCTCTAATTACATAATCTCAGGAAAACAAAAAAGACGCTGTCACATTGTTGAATGTAATCTGCGACAATTTGTCAAGTTGATTTCAGAATGTGACGGGCGCTCAAAGAGACTTTGAAACCAAAATAAAAGTGGCTCTGTTCGTATTTATGGCATGTCTGAGCGAACCACACAGCCTGCCCGCTGCAGATAGTGGGACTTTTTAATTGTTTCCTCTCTGTTTAATTAGCACAATTTATTGGAATTTTGTGCTGAGAGGAAAAAAAACACATTAGTTCACAATCAATTACAAGTGGCTGTAGCTTTAGACGCCCAAGAAAAGTGGAGATATTTTTAATACTTTCACAAAAGTCTTTCCTTGGTCAAACATGAGCGAATTTCTGCACTGACCGGCTGTATTTGTCTTCCAGCAGGCAGCCAAAGTCATGGCTGACTTCTCTTTCTGACACAGGTCAACCAGAGGTCACTGGAGCAGCCATACCGCCATAGTAACTCATTCTGCATGATATGAAACAAACATGACCACCCTGGTCATCCATCATCTCTCTAGTGAGGTCCATCCATCATCTTGGAGGCACGCTGACATCCACTTTGCTCCGGTTCCTCTCGGCTGGACTGTGATTGGTCGGCGTTAGGCAGCCTAAGCACAGGGGTGCTTTCACGCTAGCAGAGCAGAGAAACGCCCAAACTGAACAACCCGACAGAAACACATTGATTTAGAAATCTTCAGAGATGGGATTCATCAACCTTGGGGTCTCGCTGTTGCAGTTCACAAGGTTGTTTTCGTCCCGTTTGGATAGAGAACAGCATGGGGAGTGTCAAGGTGGACAGAAAGAGGTCTGGAAGCATCTGTTAAAGTATTGTAGACTGAAACACAGCGAGTTGTTGTCAAAGGAATTGAGAAGTTAGTCTGACTGCAGTTCAGGTGAGAAACATTAATGACTAGTTTAGTCTTGCCGGTCATGGCAGGTTTTGGCTCAAAACAGCGGTTCACTGAAAACTCTTGCTTGTCTATTTTACCCTTAGTCATCATGGACAATTATTTTAAAATGTATCCAAATGATCATAACTTCTCAAACAACTTAAGAAATGTAAGGGCCTGGGTCCACATCGTCCGCGTCTGTTTCTTGCAGATTTGCTTCGCCCCGTTGCCTTTTAACTATTTACCTGGGCTACTGTAGTATCAATTGTTTTGACCAACTAAAAGATTCTCGCTCTCATACTTTATACTGTGTTTGAGCTTTCTACATTTTCTACAGTTCCTGAAAGTGACTACACGAGCACTTTTCTGAACAATTGAGATATTTTCAAAATTGAAACGCTGGAAAAATGGCCGGTCACTCAGAAAAACAGGCGTTCATTTAACTCCAAATTACTGACATTGTCACCTGGATAGGACGTCAAGGCTCGGCGAAGCATAAGCTTATATTTTAATCTTATACATTTCAATATTCTTTTTCAAATGTATTAATAATATATTTTATTAATATCTATTTAATGTTTATTATAGGTTTGTTTGAGCCCAAATGTTGAATTTGCACCCAAATGTTGTAAAACGTAAATTAATAGTTGCCTTTCCTAATTTTAGACGAGAAAAGATGCGCAAAAAAGGCTGTGAGAACAACGATAGACCTAAAGACAAAATGTAAAACTACGTTGTGAAAGATGGGCATGAGGTAAAGAACTAATATAATCTCCACAACCAAAATGTCACTCAGCTGTCAGTATAACGTTGATTTGTCAAAGAAGACAGACTCCATGAGAAACGTAGTTCAATTATCAGGAACATTGTAAAATAAATTCTTATTCTGACATTTGCTCTGCCAACAACAAAACTGAAAAAGTACAATTTCTTTCTTAACTTTGAAGAATAGTCTTTTATATCAGAGATGAAAGCAGCATGACTGGACCAGAGCCCATGGAGAGTTTCAGATAAGATGAAACAGGAGATAAGTTGCAGTGAAACCGTTCAAACAGGACACAAAGAAGAGAAGAACGCGCATTTCTGAGGTCCTTCTTTAAGATTCTGCAGGATAGTATCACATCTGCAGCTTTGAGTGAGCTGGATTGTGAAGTTATTATCGTTAAACCCACCTCAGTGAGATGAATACCCAGAACTGAACACTTGCTCTGAAAAGGCATCTGTGGTAAATGAAAGAGTATTCTGGTGGCGTGTTGTTTAAAGTGACGAGAGTAAATGTTCAATGGGGAGATAAGATGAGAGGGCCTCTGTGTTTGTGATGTTGAGTGCCAATCAATTAAGTGGATAAGATGCAAATGATTACTCTTACGGAGTGGCAACTTAATAGCAACATAGATTCCTGCCAATTACGTTAATTACTTCATTTAATTTACAATGGTTTGTTGCAGACGGTGCATTGTCATCATGGCTAACCAAAGAGATTGGTGGTGAACATGATCAGACTGTTTGATTTGAACAATGTTTGACTACAGTGAACAGTACGGCATGTATGAAGGGGAATTTTACCATTTTTACACACCCTGTAGCAGCAAACTCAGCAAATGCAAATAGCAGTTTCAAGGAGTTTTTGATCTTCAGTATCTAAGATTTTCAATCTTTTGCAAATGGGCATGTTTTTGTGTCCTTGGTTTGCTTATACATACAGTTTAAGGGTGTGGGTGACAAACTGCGCATTTCCGTATAAATATGAAATATACATTTTATTCTACTCTCATGTTTATCAGATAAACAGTAGACCTTGAATTCAATACAAGTTTAATTCAATACAAGTACTACGACAACATGTTCACAGTAATTCATTTTAATTATATAAGTCAATGATTACTGTATGCCAGCTATTAAAAGTTAAACCAAATAAAGGATGAACAGAATTGAATAAAGACGATATAACCATGGACAATTGTATGTAGAAATTAGTAAAATATGACTGTATAAACATGTCTTGATACTGAACTTTATTACCTTAAACCTCAGTTAAATGATTGTCTATAGCAGATTGAGTTACTCTGCTTCTATAATACCTATGAGGTCATTTCTACAGGACACATAACCCGGGTTCAGACTAAACCACAGGTGCAGTTCAACCACAGATTGGGCTTTAAGTGATCATGTGACTTTGACCAAGACACCAACCATTTGCAACCGTTAACCACGGGAAGCTAATGACAGAGCAACCGATCATGAGTCTGTCTCTCCTCTAATGGACTCGAGTCCTCAAGACCTGGAATATCTCTTATATTAACCCTTACAGCTACATTTTTATTGGTTCTAGAGTCAAATAAACATTGTTGATTTTAACTTTCTTGAACACTATGTTTAGTTTGGTTTCCTTTTCCTTTTGCACTATATGTAACAGGTATTTCTTGTGGTCTATAGATCATTTGTAAAGAGGCTATGCATCGCATTAAACAGATGTGTATGAAGGTCACCATCATCACGATCATTATCATTATCACCTTAATTATTACCCCATTATCGTTTTCTTGGGCATCATTATCGCTCTAACCTCACCCTCATCCCTGTCACCATCGATCTAATCTCCGCAGGCGAAGCTGTGTGAACTGTGCTTCATATCCTGAGCACTTCCCAAGTCAAGTTATACATATTTAATGACTCTCACTGTCTGGATTACTTTCTCTCGCCTAATTTGCTGTGGAAGTTGCACAGGAAAAAACTTTTGCAAATTGCAGATTCTATAGTTTATGTATAGTGGATTTGGAGAGGTAATGACTAGTTATTATTATCAGACCTCAGGAGCTGCACTCAGGACATTTGGTACTGGCTGAACTAAACGTCTGATTAAAGATCTGGCATTCATTCTCAAATCATTGTAGGATGTATTGTTAGGATTACTGTAATGATGATATGAAATATAAGTTAGAAGGTAGAAACCAGAATAGAGCGACTTTACGCATTGGGAATAATGTAACGGAGTGTCTTTTTGCACCCGGGTGAAAATAGACACACGGCAGCTATTCGGCTATTTTACATCCATGACACCCACCCCCCAAAAAACGTAAACATCGTCACTTCATGCCGTAAAGCGACACACCTACTCTCAAAAGGGGGATTCACGACGGTCCAGAGGCGCGCAACATCTTAAATAATGATACAAATATAAAAGGTAAGATACATTAAACACAAAATATACCCTTTCCAACAAAGTTATGATTTCTCACTGTTTGTATAATTCAAATGAAATGTTCCAATACGCAGACCTCTTCTAAGATTAGCTAACGCAGCTAATTTAGCCAAGTTTAATGCTACTTGGAAACTTCGCCATAGGTGGTAACCTTAGGTGGTAATGCAAGCATTGTTAGCTACGGACACCCGGGTGTAAATAGTATCTGCCATAATGTAATTGTTGGAGCAATGCATTGTTTTCCTATATTCAAATGGTAAAGCCTATTAATCCAAAACAGTATCTAATGTGTAGCCCGGGTGTAAATAGCATTGTTAGCAACGGACACTCGGGTGTAAATAGCATCGTTAACTACAGACACCGGGTGTAAATAGCATTGTTAGCTACGGACACCCGAGTGTAAATATCATTGTTATAACTACGGACACCCGGGTGTAAATAGCATTTTTAGCTACAGACACCGGGTGTAAATAGCATTGTTAGCTACGGACAACCGGGTGTAAATAACATCGTTAGCTACGGACACCCGGGTGTAAATAGCATTGTTAGCTACGGACACCCGGGTGTAAATAGCATTGTTAGCTACGGACACCCGGGTGTAAATAGCATTGTTAGCTACGGACACCCGGGTGTAAATAACATTGTTAGCTACGTACAACCGGGTGTAAATAACATTGTTAGCTACGGACACCCGGGTGTAAATAGCATTGTTAGCTACGGACACCCGGGTGTAAATAGCATTGTTAGCTATGTAAATTGCATCTGCCATAATGTAATTGTTGGAGCAATGCATTGTTTTCCTTTATTTAAATGGGTGATATTATGCATTTTCGGGTTTTTCCTTTCCTGTAGTGTGTTTAATAGGTTTTTGTGCATGTAAATGGTCAAGAGGGTGCTTCTTAGGGTTCACTAAGTAGAAAATAATGGTTAAGGATAAAGAGCCTGAATTTGATATTTGAAGTCTTACTTCTATCATAAAAATGTTTTTCTTAGTGACTTGTTCCCCTTTTGTACTGTTTTTCTTAAGCATCCTGAATATTTAGTGGCAAATTACAATTATAATGTCTTCGCCAATCTCAGCTGTTAAAGCCAAATTGTCTGTTCCAGCAAAACATGTTGTGATTTTACAAGAAAGACAACTTAATTGCACACTGCTTCAGGTTTTTCCTGCTAAAAGATAATGAAGGCTCAGACGATAATGATACCTCTACATCTCCGCGGGGTCAGCCTGTGCATGTGGTTGAGAATTGCTCATTGTGATTGACAGAGCAAAGATTGATCCACCCCACTCTGCAGTGAACTTTAACACTGGCACTGATACTCCACCACAGTGTGATGCAAATGCACGCCTGCACAGTGTCCCCCCAGTGAACAAGCGTCAACACTTTCAGTATTGATCCACTGGTGACACTGGATTTAATATGCTTTAGACTTGTCAACAACCACCAGGGATGCAGGCCTCTCCCTTGGCTCTCTCACGCTGATTTGATGAACGTTTGGCCTTAAAGCGACAGGAGAAAATCCTACAGAGGGTTTGCAGAGATATGGAAAACATCTCTTACATTGGAATTACATTTTTCAATTTGTATTTCAAGCACAGATGCCCACTTTTCTCGAAATACAGATTCTTAAACATATGATCAGAGTTTCAGCCAATTGAAACCCTATTTTCTTTTTCATTTTCCCATGAATATACCTTGCTGTGTGCAACTGATGGGATCACTCTTCGATATATAAGGTCAAATGAAGCTGTAACTACAAAGCTCTCTAAACTACAAGCCAAGACACACAAATATATCAGTTTATATAATTGACTGACACCTAAACATTATGTTTGTCTGGTCAATATGATAAGGTCAGTATAACTGATGCTATATGCAATATTTCTATTTCCAAGGTAAAAAATGTGACCTTTTTCAATGTTGTATTACTATCGGCTATATGTCTGTAGCCTGTTCATTAAAAAGATATGCAGTCTTCTTACTTCATGAACAGGAAATCAAAGGATAAGATTTCTGAGTAATATATAGTTTGACTCACTGATATTTATATAAATATTCATTTGAATTAAATTACTTTGCATGTAAAAAGGGTTGCTTGCATGTGGGAATTCAGCATTTCTTTAACCTTTGAGTCTCTATCAACAACCCTGTAAGGCAGCAGGCGAATACAAAACTCTGCTTCATTGAACAGCAATAAACTTGTGTCAAAGTTAGTGAAGAAAGTGGATAATTTAGCAGCTAAAGAGACAGATATTTTTCCTCCGGAGCTGTTGAATAGAGCAACATTTGGACTTAAATTCATCAGTTGGACAGACACAACCAATGCTAATGCTGCTAATGTGTCAGGGGGGATTTAGCCTAATTGTTTGCTAACATGTTAGCACATTAGGGATGTGTGTCTCTCACATTGGTTTGACATTTCCCTGCAATGAGTAGACAAATGTATGAAACTTTAGGAAAGTAACACTTTAATGCAATATCATAATAAGGACATACAGAGCTGGCTCTATCTATAGCTTGTTGTAGCCTATTAATTAGCATGGACGTTAATGTTGTTGTATGAACAGTTATTTTTGTACAGCTGCACCAGGTCTACAAATAAACATTTTTAGCCACTTTAATTATCTACATCTACTCCTGCCTTTCCTTTGCTTTGTCTTCTTCACTCTGCCTGTACATAGTTGTTGAAATTGTTTCTTCAGCACATTATATATTTATGTGCAAAAGCCTCCCTCTCAGTGTAAGCAAGTTAATGTGAATCTACATTATTTATCCCTTAGCGTAATGAACAGTCCTAGCCTTCCAAAATCACTGGAATATTACACATCCCAAAGTGTCAGCACACGCTGGGCTATCTACATGATTAGATTATTTGATAGCCTCGCTTCAAGCCCCATTTCTCATTTATTTGGATTCTGTCTTTCCTGCTGCCATTGTAACAAACAGAACACTTTAATAGTTTCTCTATACCATGGTGGCAGTAAAAGCTTATCTGAAGTTGTCCCCTTGCACTGCCTGAGGGTTTCTATGTATTGATAGCACCTTCCTAACCAACAGTTACTGCTGCAGGTGCTGGTAAAATTAACCAAGCATGGTGTTGGTGATTGTTGGACGCATTGCTAATCAGAGGTAAAAATCTCCACAGATTAAAGGAAGCACTTGCAGCGGCCTCACTGTGCCGACGCGCTGTCAGCCCAGCGTGATGATAAATGTTTACGGCACTACATTAAGAGGAAATTACCTCTTTTTGCTAGAGGCCAAATCATTCATTCACGAGCGTAGCATGCCCATCGCCGTCCCTGTCGTAAATTAGTTTGCACCTTTCAGTAGGAAGAAAGGTGGGGAGGATTAGAGAGATCAATCTTTCAGACGGGCAGTTAAAATCATTATTTGGCTTCCTGCAGGACACTGGTTGCGCTACGGAGTGACAAATCGCCCCACGCTGTTATAAACATCCCTATTCATGGACACCCTGGGGTACAGTGGCTTTGTGTCTCTCTGTATGGAGATGACCAGACTGACAGACAGGAAGAGAGGATACTGAGTTAGTGTGGTTATTAGGGCTGCAGGACATCCATAGTTATTTATATGAGCCAGCATACCAAGCCTACAGTGGCTTTACTTGCCAAAGATTCACAGTGTGCTTCAAAGGAAATCCAACCATATCCCCACACAATCTATTTTTTTGAATCCCTCTCCTCCATCAAGGCTGGGAACTGAGCTGGAAGAAAAAGGGGTGAAATCCTTCCTCAGGCGTGGCATCCATGCAAAATATCTGCTTTGTGCATCAAATGTGTCCAAAAATAATCACAATTTGGCCTGTTTTATGGATTTAAAATGCCCCTGTCATGCTGTGACTGACATTGTTTGCATCCGTGTTCTAATACAAGGAGAGATTTGCATTTTTAAAAGAAAAACAGATCCAAGCAGACTTTTTTTTGGCATTGACATGATTCAGACCCACGGGAATCACCGTTCGACCGCATCATCTGCCGTTAATCCAGTTAATCTGTCCAATGGCGACTGTTCCAGGATGGCTGTTTTCTCTGTTATTTTAGGAGAACGATTTAGCATTGTGGAATTAACAATGGCTTAACCTCTTCACAAGATTTCTTTGCATCCCGCCTGCAGAAGGCTCGGGGAAAATATATTCTATGGGAAGCTCGGCCGCTCTTGCTTCCTGCCGGAAAACACAATGTGAAGCAAGATGTTCGCACCAATTACCAGATATCATTCATTGCATAAATGATACTGGGAGAAAAGGGACTTGCTTCCTCTATTGTGAGAGCTGGAATTTCTTGTCAGCATTTCAGTTGGATAGTTGGAAATACCTGGCTGTCCTTTCAGCAGATAATACCCCCCTCTTACCTGCCCTGTGAGATTTTAATGAGGCAGAAGATTTGTGTAGAAAAATCATTTTTTAATTACCGGTAGGGCCCATTTCCTCATTGGTAGTCCTGTAATGACCGAGTCCAGGAAATCAATTTAGTGCTGTATTACAAGAGAGCGTTGCATTTACTGCACGGGCTGAGGAATGACCAGAAACCTTGCATAGTTTGCAGAAAGACCAAAGTCATAAATTCAAACCATTACACAAACTGGACCAAACTTCTCTAAAAAAAAAAAAAGGTATATGGATAAAAACTCCTCCCTCGTTTATTTGTGCTGTCTAAAAAATGTAATTATTATTTGATTACTTATATAGTATGATGGGTTGCACTGTGTACGAGATCCTGCTTTTAACAGGCTGCCTGTACTTTCTTAAAGGTCCCCTATTATACTTTCATCAATATATTATAGGTCTCAGATATATACAAAACATGTCTCTGAAGTGTTTGGCTCCAAACACCAAACAGATCATTGCAGCATTACCCATAATCCCCTCTGTTTCAGCCCTGTTTCAAAAGTGCTGATTCTCTGGCCGTTTCTCAATTGCGAGGATATTGGCTTCCAAGCCAATATTTCGAGTATGCTACGTCATCAAGTGGCGCAGCAGGACCGTTCCAATGTCCAGCATACTTGGAATTCCACCGAGGCCTCGTCCTTGGTTTGGGGGAAATTTCGAGGCTGCACATGGGTAGACTTCGCGTCCTTAAAATCCCCACAATGCTTTGCGCACGGACCAATTTCCCCAAATCTGTGGCGGAAAATGTAAGGCGGGGCCTCTCATATGACGCACACCTGCACACTTGCTAGCCTGTTCCACTCTTCGTTTTCCGAATGCCAGGAAGTATTCTTGCCTAGTTTCTGAAGGAAGTGACTCGGAAGACATGTGCTACCAAGCTCGCGATTGAGAAACACCCACCGTCTGTTACTTTAGATGAAAATAAGGAGCCCCTCCCCACGCCCCTCTGAGAGATATTTGGTTACAAAGAACACAATGGTGCTCTAGGAGGAGATTCAGGTAATAAGGGGGGGGGGGGTTACCTTGGTTGGTGATTGGCTAATGGTTACACAAGCCAAAACATCGTTATGACATCATGAAGTGGCCAAAATCTGATCAGCTCATTTTCAGACAGGTTTTAATATAAATGGATCAGGACAAAAAGAGAGAGAATCTTTGTTCCTGAAACTTTCAGAGTCTCTTTCCACAGAGGGGACACATGGTGATGTAGAAGAGACATGAAGAAGAGGATTTTGCATAATAGGGGACCTTTAAATAAGACTATAGAGGTGATGACTATCAGGAGAATTTCTTTGGAAGGTTTTCATTGTATGAGCTTGTGCTTTTTGGGCAGAAAATGTTCTGCCAACTGAGTAACACACAGCCCAAATGAGTTTAGTGTAATGAGATTTAATTGTGTTTTTAAAACAGAAGCTCTGTTTGTTATTAATTATTGAAGAAATGAAGCTGTCACGGTTGTGACCAACAACATCATCATGTTTTATCTTATTAGCTCTAAATGATCTCAATGTTTGCATTTGCTTTACACACTAGATTAAACCCTGTATATTGGGACATTTTCAAGTTTGTGTTTGTTTTGGATCAGAATTGACTCTGTTGGGAACAGACTTATGTGTATTGGTTTAATGAAAACACTTAGTTTAAAGTAATATTGCCAATATATGTTCTTCTAAATCCACCAAATGTTTTAAGCCAAGTTAAAAAGAAATCATATTTGAATAATAATAGTATTAAATAATGATAATAATAATAATAATGAGAAGAAGCAGACGAAGAAGAAGATTTTGAAATTCAGTAGTTTCATTTTTATCTTTTTAAGTAACCAATCTATTATTGATCCTCTCCAGGTAATAATCAAACAAGCCCCGGTCTAACTCACAGTTTACAGTTAAATATATATTGGTACTGCTCCTCTGGGAAACATTATTAATTCATAATTGAAATTCTGTCACTTCTACCTCTGCCAGGTCCCAACAAGATGCTGATTGGACAACACTTTGGAAGCAACCTCTTTTCGGCCAAAAACCCAGCGAGACGATGTTGTTTTGTTTATTAACCATTTGCACGGCTTCATGCTTGAGATGGATAGTTTCCCCAACACACATTGTCAACCAATGTATCAATAGATTGTTCAAGCGTGGAGCTGAAAGTCTTTAAATGTTCATCTCTATGCATGTTCAGAGGCCAACTGAGACCCATCAGAAACGCTGTGATCAATATTGTACATGTGTCTCCAAGGAGGCGTAAAGCTGATCATTCTGGATGAGGCCTGCTTCTTCCTGCATAGCAAGTGATCTCCTGTGTGTGTGTGTGTGTGTGTGTGTGTGTGTGTGTGTGTGTGTGTGTGTGTGTGTGTGTGTGTGTGTATAGATAGAGTAGATCTATATGCATGCATGTATGTATGTTATATATCCATAAACCCATCTAACCACCCATACGTCTATAATAGGAAAAGTAATGTCCATTCCCTGAAAGGATAGGATGGAGGCTGCATCAAAGGTAAACTGACACCATGAGAAACACAAGCATGGAGCTAGAATAAATCAGGAATAACTACACTTGAAATAAATAACAATATGTATCAGTAAAGGTTAAAAATAAAATCTCAGAAGTATGAGTATGAGAATGGATTTATTCACATGCCGAGTTAAATGAAGCGAGTAGTTGAATGTTTGAAACTGTCTTTTATTATACATGTATTTTCCCTGTAATCTAGGTATTTATAAATATGTTGTACATTTATCAACCATACATAAATTCAGTATATATAATGTAGAGAAAAGCGCAACCACAACATACATTTGTTATGTAAATGCACATTTTGAAAAATAGAAAAATCATTTTTTAGATAGACACACTTTTCCTTGAAAATCATTGTTTTTGCACTTTAATTTAAGTGACCTTGAGCCTCTTTATTTCATCCCTTTGATTTAAAACATTTCATGAATGCATCCATCCATCCATCCATCTTCTCCCGCTTATCCGTGGTCTGGTCGTGGAGGTAGCAGTTCCAGCAGAGAGCCCCAAACGTTCCTTTCCCTGGCCACATCAACCAGCTCTGACTGGGGGATCCCAAGGCGTTCCCAGGCCAGTGAAGAGATATAATCCCTCCACCTGGTCCTATGTCTACCCCTTGGTCTCCTCCCAGCTGGACGTGCCTGGAACACCTCCCTAGGGAGGCGCCCAGATGGCATCCTTACTAGGTGCACAAACCACCTCAACTGGCTCTTTTCAATGCGAAGGAAGAGCGGTTCAACTCCGAGTCCCTCCCGGATGACTGAACTTCTCACCTTATCCCTAAGGGAGATGCCCGCCACCCTGCGGAGAAAACCCATCTCGGCCGCTTGTATCCGCGATCTCGTTCTTTCGGTCATGACCCATCCTTCATGACCATAGGTGAGGGTAGGAACGAAAATGGCCCTGCACACAGAGAGCTTTGCCTTCTGGCTCAGATCTCTTTTCGTCACAACGGTGCGGTAAAGCGACTGCAGTACCGCTCCCGCTGCTCCGATTCTCCGGCCCATCTCACGCTCCATTGTTCCCTCACTCGAGAACAAGACCCCGAGATACTTGAACTCCTTCACTTGGGGTAAGGACTCATTCCCTACATGAATGCAGATGGCCTTAAATGTTGTTGCCTTTGGACTTGTTTCCCTTTAACACACTCATTTGAATAAGGAGGAACGATCAAATACAGTAAGAATCTTAAAACAAGCCAAACATCTTTTTCTGTTTACTTCCACCAGTCTAAACAAAGTGGCACTCTCACTGTGACGGTCGCCCAGGGGATCTGCCTGTATTTTATGCATTCACATAAACCTGTTGCGGCTCCTTTACAGATCCTTTTACATAATACATGAGCAGCGTAGCAGAGGGAATAACACTAACCCTAAAGCTGGCTACACACCAACCCGATTTTGGGAGTCAGAGGCCGTCAGAGGCAGTCGGGCATTCGCGGCGCCCTACTCAGGTTGGTGTGTCCCGCACCGTCGTCTCTTTACGGCACCTTTTCACACCTCCCGCGGGAGGTCAGAGAAAGTCGGCCCAAGCAATCACTCTGATTGGCTGTTCACACTACCGCTGCCTGCTGGTAAGGACAGTTATTGCCACTCGTCCACTGAAGTATTTGCGGTGTATTCGTAGGCGGGCGGCGTAGCCGACGCAGGTGACGTAGCTGACGTAAAAGTCGGGACGCCTTCGGTACGCGTTCTTTGGTCTCAGGTGGGTGTGTAGCGGCCTTAACAACACAACCAGCAACAGTCATCATCAACAACAGCATCAACATGTATGATGAATATGCCAAAAGGAGATAAAAACGAGCCAATCATACATATGAAGAATGATCAAGAGAGAATAACCTTGGTACCAGTAGTTAAACATGATGTTTTAGTAGCAAAGATATTCTTGCCACCGCTCAGATTTATAATGCAGACTACATGATGGTGAGTACTGATTTTTTATATTTATGACCCACGTTTAGGTCTACATTTGAATATAGCAACTCTATTTTCAAGAGAAATGTGAGAGCTTTCTAATGGGGTTCAAATGAAGAAGGGTTTTGTTGGTTGTTGTTTTTTTCCCCCTCACAAATATACAGAACAAATCCAAAACATAAATCTTAAAAATCTCCCATGAATTGGTCTGGGGTCCCAACGATAGACCTTATATAGGAAGTGGACACAGTGACGTCATCCATTGGTCCATCTACAGTACGTATTTGAGGGGCTAGTTTGGCATTTTGGTTGTTGCCATAAACATCTTGGTATTTGCAACCAAAAACAACGTGACAGGGTGGAGCAACGTTCAACCAAACAATGAAAAAGACATTTTAAGGCGACCAACCATTATCTTACTAGAACTGAAAGGAGTACAGTCTTAACCCTCCTATTGTCTTCGTTTTCCCCCCCTTGCTTTGGTGTTCGCGGTCCAATTTGAAGGTCCTGTTTTAACTGCTATTACATTAACACAAAAACCATTAATCATCACCAAATTTCATTTAACACCCTTTCAAACTGTAAATATTGTATCAGACTACTGGTATACATGAACAACTGCAGTAAATATACAAAGAATAGACACTGAACAAGTATTGCGTTCGCCAGGTGTGATTCACATGGGGGTATTGGGCACATAAGGGGGGGAGCACATCTAGAGTATGTGTGTGTGTGTGTGTGTGTGTGTGTGTGTGTGTGTGTGTGTGTGTGTGTGTGTGTGTGTGTGTGTGTGTGTGTGTGTGTGTGTGTGTGTGTGTGTGTGTGGGTGTTTGTGTGTGTGTGTGTGTGTGTGTGTGTGTGTGTGTGGGTGTTTGTGTGTGTGTGTGTGTGTGTGTGTGTGTGTGTGTGTGTGTGTGTGTGTGTGTGTGTGTTTTATCTGATCCGGATGGTTACTAATTCCTTTTCTTTATGGCGGTCGGACCGGGAACACCATGGGTGTTACAAAGTTGACTAAATCATCCAAAATTCAATGAAAGTGGTGATCAGCCATTGTATATGTTCAAATGTCTACTGTGAAGGATATCATAAAGCCTTATATTAATGCAATCGAATGTAAAACAAAAAAGTTATGATTGATGAAAGTAGTAAATCGGTCAGATTTGACCAGAAGACCACAGGAGGGTTAAGAAGAAAACACGGTGAGCATCAAAACTACAACACAACCATGGTACCGATCTCTCAATCACAAGGTAGTTCCACCTTAAATCATACCCTGCTTTGACGTCTATTTTACAATAAATAGGACCATAATATAGGAAGTGATCATCATACTGTATTGAAGAAGACCTAAACTAGCAATTGAGAACGTAACATTTTCAGGAAAATCATAACTAAGGCAATACAATACAAATCATGTTCTTATAGAATCTTTAAAGTAAACTGTATAACCATACTTGTTTTTGCAACTAGTGGAGTTGCCCCATGCTGGATATTAGAGAGAATGCCGGTTTAACGCACTCTGGCATTGGCATAGGAACCAGAACAGCAAACAGGTGTATTTTTGTCGAGGGGTACCTGCCAATTGTCCGATGCAGAGCGAAGAATTAGAGGTTGAAGAATGGCCCCAATGATGAGTGGCTGTCTAAATGAGAGATAACGTTACAAAAAATACTATTTCCCAACCAACTGAACACACACTGTATGTTAAGTATCACTAGCATGGAGCCATGTAGAGTATATTCCTTCAAAGCGACACATGATCATGTTTACATTCAGCATGTTCACTGCCTAGAGAGTCAGAACAGTGTTCCAGGTCGGGATGTAAAAACAGATTAGACACAGGCGCTGGTCTGTTTTGTTGCCGGGACTCGGATGGCTATTTCTGGCCAGGCTCCTATGATTCATCAGGGGCTGTTTGGAGGACTGACGTGTCAAGATGTGTCATTCCACTAATTGTCACTCTGACTTATCCTAAGCCCCTCTTCAGCCCCTGAGCTCTCTTCTGACCCGAGATAATTCTGGTAAAAAACTAAGCAGACAGAGCAGGTTTTGTACACCTCAGGAAAGGAAAATCTGGTTTGGCTCTCTGGAGGTTTAGCGCACAGCTGGACTACAAATGTTTTCTGAACATGAAAACAGGTTTCTTATACTTGCAAGTCAGTTTTTGGATCAATGGTAGACTAAAACATTTGTGCTAATAAATAATTCAACGGTACACTACAGGATTTATTCTCAATCTTTTGAAGGTTGAACTTCCCTCCTCTGCACCTGGCATGCATTCAGGTGATATTTTTTTCAAAATATTTTTGGAAAATCGTTGGCAGAAAAACACTTCAATTCTTTATGTATGTTTTGAAACACACACCATCAAAAGTATGTATCCTCGACTCATGATTGCATTGATAGTATAAGTAAGGCATAGTGAACCATGAGGTGATTTAGATTTAACAAACACATTCTTGTTATGGTGAGTTTGTTATAACTTTTACTCTAAACAAGTGTGTAATATTCACATTTGAGGCGACTGTGGCTGCGAGGGAGTGCGGTCGTTTTTCAACCAGAAGGTTGTGAGTTCGATCACAGCCCATTCAATCAACACGTCGATGTATCCTTGGGCAAGATACTTAACCCTGAGTTGCTCCCGATGGCATGGCCAACGGTGTGTGAATGTGTGTGAATGTTATGCCCTAGGCCTAGAGTAAGGTAAACTGCTCTGTATGAATGGGTGTGAATGGGTGAATGACATGTACAGTAGTATGTAAAGCGCTTTGAGGGGTCTTAAAGACTGGATAAAGCGCTATATAAGTACAGTCCATTTACCATTTACCATTTGAAAATACTACTTTTGTCTCCCGCACTTATATAGTCTTTCTTATCGGGATCTTTTTGAATATTTTTTGTTTTAAAAGGAAATCTGTGTTGGTGTAAAAGTTGTTACATCTGAGTCACCCTCAGATATTACCGCGCTCTAATAAGATATCAGGAAGAAGGTTTCTTTTGGCCTTGAGTTTCGCCTCTGCCTTGTCTTATTGGCAAAACTGGATTGGTCTGAATACTACCTGAAAATAATACCTGCAAACACCACAAAGGCCTGAAAAAGTATTGTATTGCCTAACCATTATTTTGCGGTCAATATTTGTATTTACAGTTAATATTTTAGGATTGGCTTCTGTTTCTGTACTAACTTTAACATTAAAAAAGTAGAATAACCAAGGTTATCCATGTTTTTAACTTATTTATCAGGGAACACATACATGTCTTTGTTTCAAAGTGTGTGTAACATTCAATATAAAGAGATGTTTCCTACTTATAGTGCTGACACTGGGTCACATGACATGGAAGGTATTGATAAGATAAGAGCTTTTAAATAAATAAATATTACCTGCACTTTAACATGTGAAGAGTGCATTTATATATTTAATATGATGTGGAAAAGCCTCAAGTTCTATTGCACGCTTTATGTTTTATAGGAGTTTATATGTCCTGGTTTTAGTTCACTCCTCTAATGCATATTTTTCTCGCTTCATCTCTGCAGCAGCAAGATCAATGAAGTCCATTTTATCTCGTCTTATCTTAAAACCTACTCGTCAAAACAAGTAGCAACTACAGCCATCAAATGGATATAAAAGTGCACCATGTACCATTGATGTATGGGGGAGAGAAAATACAGTCTAGTGGAATAAAAATCGGTCTACTCTGAGAACCACACTGTACTGCAGCTCTTGCATAAATGTACCTCGTCCTCCAGCAGATGTCTACTGGGAGTGAGCATGATTATTAACTCTGTCTCAAAGCTTAAATATGCAGGTCTGTGCTGTCATCAAACTTTTCCTCAACTTCTGCACCACTGGCAGCCGTGATATGATTTATGAAACTAAATTTACTGGACAACATTGAGCAACAATGCCTGGCTCGCTTTGTGTGCCGCCCGTACCGAAAATAAATGTTCACCTCAACAATGTCATACTGCTACTTGCTATAATGAAATCATTTTTCATGCACATTTACATCCCGATATTATTCAGGAGGCTCAATATTTCCATTTGGGGCATGAAAACACCAATTCCCCATCTGGTGTATAAGCCCCCATCGTGATTATGTGCTGGGATAGGCTCATATTACCCAGGGTATCCTATTTAATGTATTTTTTTGTGGTCACACTGAGTTTTCTTTTCATAATAATATCCAAAGTATTCGGCTTAATTATGTATGCTGGGGTATTTGTGATTAGGATATGAATATGCATATAAACAGCTTAGCCCAAATATGACCTCAACTGAAGCATGAGCTGGTATCTACAGTATCCTCTCTGTGAGACTGCGCTCAATGGTGCAATGTCATTTTCACTGAAATGTTTTAATAAGCTCCTCTTAATAGGCCCACCATGATACTTGTGATTAGCTGACATTTTTCACACTGCATATTCCTTCACTGATTAGCGTCTCGGTTTCGATGCTCAGTTCATATTAGTATTTGTTCCTCTACTGTGACATGTCTCCATGCTTTAATGTTCAAAAAGCTCTTTATTTTTCTCATACTGCCTGTGCTGCAGCACCTTGTTTCACCCTCTGTCTGAAACCAGAGCCCAGTCTGCTCTGATTGGTTAGCTGGCTGGCTCTGTTGTGATTGGTCAACCGCTCAGAGATGTCCCGCCCCTTAGCCTATCACTTACAATGTGTTGGAGCGCTAGCCAATAGAAGTGCGAGTGTTACGTGCTGATAACACTATGTTACAGAAGTAAACAAAGGAGTTGAATGTAGACGTTTCAGGCATCTTATATTTTCTTATTCTATATTAAAAGTATGCTTCAAGCTAAAATAAATAGGCCCAGGTTCTTGGAGAGGTTTAAGGGGTCCCTGCCAAAATGAAGGTTGGTTCGATATTACTCTCCCTGTTATCTCCTTTCCGACAATACAGAAAGGCAACAAAGCCTTTAAAAGGCTCCGCGGGATGAAACCTCTATTAAGTCCTCCAGACCTCCATTAGGTCCCGATTGATTTTTACAAAAAAGTTTGGGCAGCTATCTTCTAACTTTATATTCCCCAAAACCCCGAGCATCCTAAAACATCAGGGTTTATAAACCTATTTATTTTAATCTCCTCCCAAAGGAAGGCTCTTCTGCACCAGAAATGAGTCCCACTAAAATCTTATCCACGCCCCTGGGTTTGAGGGGTCTTATCTTCGGTTGTATTTTAAATAGGATGCACTTTGTCTTGTGTTGACAGGTGAATCCAGGGATGTGACCGCTCCCGCCACGCACGCACCGCTGGAGCACCGCCCTCCTGTCCGCGTGCTGCCGGGAGGAGCAGAGGCGCGAGCACACCGGAGAGGAGCACCAGCACTCACTCACAGCACCGTGGGGATGTGACAGCGATCTCCACAGTTGCATATGCCCGGTGAAAACCTCCAAGTTTGTCTTCTGTGAGGAGGAGACAAAGGAGACATTTAAACGCGCGCGAGAGAGAGAGAGAGAGAGAGAGAGAGAGAGAGAGAGAGAGAGAGAGAGAGAGAGAGAGAGAGAGAGAGAGAGAGAGAGAGAGAGAGAGAGAGAGAGAGAGAGAGAGAGAGAGAGAGAGAAGAAATAAATTGCGCGGAGGAGCGTCAGCCGCTGCAGAGATTTCCAGCGGTGCCTTCTCTGTTTGCGCGTGGACTCGCTCGAGATCGGAGCCCGTGAACCGAGCCAATCAAACATTTAGGAGACAAGAGAAAGGAAGAGGGAGGAAAAGAAACACCCTCTTCTTCAGACTCCCAAAACATCTGCATTTGGAGCCCTGCAGATGTAGAGGTGAGTGCCGCTGTGATCACTCTGAGGTGTTGTGTGCTGTGACAGTGAGTTGAGGTGATGGTAGCTGAAGGACTCCCAGGTAAGGACACGTGGTTGGACTGATAAGTGTGTATCAGTGTGTGTTCTGGTTCTTATCGTCCCTGCAGCGTGTCACCAACATGCAGCCCGGGTCACAACTTTACTGCCTCCTCATGTGGGGCTGTGTGTCTGATAACATCGGGAATGCAATAAGTCAAACCCAGAGAGCATGCATCCAATTCCTACCCAACCCAGGGAGCAGGAAGAATCAGAGTCCAGATCTTTAGCTGTGTCTTTAAAGCACATTAAAGCTCCACTGGAGACATAAACAACAGGAGGCTTTGTTTATCTAAATGAAATCTTTGCCTAATGGTTTTCTGCAAAAAACATACAGGTGCCAGGAGGTCAAACTACATAACTGTGTGTGTTATAAGCAGGGTTGGGAGGGTTGATTTAATAATGTTTACAATGACTTATTACCTAAAACATGTAATCAGTAACCTAATCTAACATCATTAAAAACCTGATTACTTTGTCACTTTTGGAATACCTAAATATCAAATGCAATACAAATACACAATATAAAATAAATATCAATACCATTACTTAACTGTATTATGAAAGACAACAGAACAATGTAACCTTAAAAAAGTAGAAATCAAGATATTTACTTAAAACATTTCTCACTTTTCAGTGTTTGCAGAGAAAATAAATTCTATAAGCATAATAATACAATCGTCAATAGACCAAAAATGAAAGTGCACAATGCAGGATCACAGTTTACAATGCACAAATGAAGTTTGTATGCATGTGCTTTGCAATATACCATTCTTGATTTTAAAAAGGTACAGTATTGTAACATTGAAAGCCTACTACAGTAGTTATCCACAATTTTCAAAATAAACCAGTAATCTGATTACCTAATCCCGTTACATGACAACATGACATTTGTTTATATTTGGCGAACATTGTTGAACACTGTAAATGTGAAGTTATGCCTTTTTTAGTTTTGGGTCATTATGAATGAAGTACCTTTATTTTTTGTGGACTGTTGGTTCGTCAAACTATTTGGCATTTAGGGCTGTTAGACTCTCAACTTCTTAATACTGTAAGTAAATGTTTAACTAAAGGAACATTCAATTAAGAAAGAAACTAAATATTAATTAGCAACTGCGCTTAAAACTAAAACAGACAGACCTGAAATAACTTAATGGTTAAAGTGTAAACAGCTTCTTTACAAACTTTGATATCCATAATGCAATGATTTTCACCTTATGAACGCTGGCTTTAAACTGTATACTGAAGGCACGCATTGTCCTTAATGTCGGCAAAGAATTGCATCATCTGCGGGTCGGCTGACGTCCCGCGGTGCGATGACAGCTCCATGGCTCATCCGACAGGCCTGTAGCTAAACAGCAGCTCATTACAAGTACAGCGGCTCGGCTTTCCTCTGGCAGGAGGCTGCCGGCTCATTAGGGGTCACCGAGGGGCGAGTCTCCCTCTCCGAGCCGCGGCTTGTTATAGCAGAGCTCTGTGAAACCACTGTTAATTGGAAATAATTCATTTCCACTGACAGATTGGAGAGCTACACAAGTCAGTAAAAGTATCTGCACTGTGGAAAACTCACAGTTGGACTGATTATTTTGTGTATAATAGCCGTGAGGCAGCAGAGATTACACAGACTGCCACTCCACAAAGGCATGTTTGATCCCTACACTAGAAAATAGTTCACCGTGTCAGTGATTTTGTATTCTTCCTGGCTGCAGGCTGCCCCTGATCCTCAGTGTTTGTCTTAAAGAGATTTGTGGAGTATTACATTCTCGGCTTATCCAAAAATGAGCAAAGAGATGAAGACAGCTATAGCAACACCGATCTGTCACTCAAACTGGCAACTCCTTTACTATTCCCAACTTTAAGCCTTGATATCATTTAAACAGGTGAGCTATATACAAAGTAGTTGTCATGAAGAAAGGAAATAACTATACACTGTAGAGATCAAAACATGTTTCTTGTAACAGGCTGTAATCTGTTTATTTATATAATGTGAAGTTGAGCATTTTGATATGGGGGACTTTGGCGATTGAACCAGGTGTGACCTTGGTGGAAATGCAAATTTTTGTACTCCTGCTTTGACTTCATTCCTTCAACACCTGAGTTGGGGCTTGAATGCGATTCTTATACAGAACAATAAGGCTGCTGATGTTTGGTTAAAAGTCTGTTTAAGTGCAGTATTTAGAAACGTAACCAGGACGGAATATAGTTTGGATAGTCTTAGAGAAAAAGCTAGATTTAGCCTAAAGTAGACCAGGTGTGTGAAGACAGTGAAGCGGAAAAAGATCCGCCGCTAAGACACAAGTCCATTGACACATCGAGTAAAAACAACTGCTCCTAATACTAGACTCCTGGTACTAGGATGGGTTAAAAGCAGAGAACAAATGTCACTGTGTGTGCGGTGTTTGCTCTGCATGTGTGACCATTAAAGAGGGTTTCATCCCTCCCAATTATTATATTATTATACAGTATGAAGGGGTCATGCTGTGCTGTGGCAATAATGAACCCAGTGAATATTGGTATATGCTGCTGCTTTTACTGAAAAAGCCTAAGTACATTATTTCTCCCAGCTAACTTTTTGCTGAAAGTTGCTCCAGCCTCCACTCAGGTAGTCCAGACAGCCACTCACTTGATTCTTCCGTCAAAGGTTAGACAAATGCCACAAATAATTGTGGGCCTGCCTCTTGACCGCGCTCTTGCCCCCAGAGTGTTACGGGGGTTGATTATCTGAGGTGGTGCGGGTCATGAATGTCTGCAGCTGGAATCTATTGGGCAGCCATCAAGCTTCGCTGTGACACGGAGGCAGCGAGGCGTACGCGAGGCTTACGCGATCGGAGAATGAAGGTTGCTTCAGTGATACTGGATCTATTCTCCGGTGTGTGAGGAGAAATCTTAACGCCAGCGCTGACTGAATGACTGAGCGTGTGACTGACTTCCTGCCCGGCTGAACATTGAAAGAATGGACAGTACTTACAGCATGCTTAGCGCCGATGCCAAGATTATGAGAGGAAGGAGTTGAAACACTCCAGGCATGAATCCAGACTGTATATTCATACACTCGGAGATGCATTGATGTTGCCGTCAAGTGCTTAGCTGGTTCAGTGAGCAACGTGCAAAGAGTGAATATCATGTTTATTAAGAGACGGGAAGAGGAGGGGTCTCAGGCTTCGGGTATAATATTCACTCCCATATGCTCAACATAATGTTTGCTGCTACTTCAGGAAGAGTGAGTCAGTCGTAGACAGGGACGTTTTTTCTCGAGTTCACCTTGAATCCCAGCATCTGTTGGGGAAGTTTGTGACGTTCAATTGAATAAAGTTTTCTTACATAAGTTGGTTTCTGAGGATCCAACATAACCTCTTAATTTGTTATCTCAGTATGAAGGAAACTTATGTCTGCCGGATGTCCATTTTCTTCAAATTCTTCTCCATTTTCACTACAATTGAAGGTGCATTACTATGAGTTTCATAACTGTGTGAGCAAGAGTCTTACTCATAGAGACTAGATGGGTTTCTTGCTGTTTGTTATGTATAAAATGTAACCCTTTTTGTACTAAATGTATTTGGTTACCCTAACCCTAACCCTAGTAGTGGTACAGTAGGTTGAATGTTATATTGAGCCAGGAAGACAGAAAAAGCCAAATCTTGTTATGACATTACAAGATGGTTAATGAAATTAGACACATGTTCTTTCCACTGAGGTTTTATACTTTTTTCAATAGCTTTTCTTTTGCTTTTTATGTATCTTACACTCAACTACTAGTATTTGCTCAACTACTGTTCACAAGGGTGAAACAAATCCTTACTGACATTTGCACTCTTAGTTTTATGTAACAGCTGTTCTTGGAAAGAAAAGCTCCCGTTGAGAGGAGACTTTATTAAGCCATAACTGCCTCTGACTGAGCAGTGCAAAAAGAACAAAAAATACTATTGTATCTTATTTCATCTTCCGTTTTATACTACTGAGAGTTCAATACTTTTGATGCTTTAAATGTATATAAAATAATTGCTTAATACTGTTAACAGTGAAGTCCTTACTGACATTTTACTGACTTTTTTAGGTAACAAATCTGTCCTTGGGAAGAAACAGAGACTTTGTTAAGCCCTGTCTGCCTCACATTGCAAACGTTAAAGGTCCCATGTCATGCTTTTCCGGTTATTACCCGTCCCCTTGTGTGTTATGTAGCTTTTTCTGCATGTAAACGGTCTGCAAAGTCACAAACCCTCAAAGTACACCCTGTAGCGAATAAAACTCTAACACAGAAAAGACCTGTCTATGCTGCCCCAGAATGCCTCGTTGGAGCTTCGCCGGCACACACACTCACTCAGCCTTATCTTTTCTCAGCCGCGGCTCCGCGGATCTCCACACACACTCAAAGCCTGGCTGTGAATGTGTGTGTGCTCAGGCTGAGTTCCGCTGTGTCTTGCTGTCTCGCAGACCCACGCAGCAACCAGGAAACGACACCAGTAATCCAGCTCACACTGTCCGCTCCTCGAGCCTCAAAGGGCGAAGCAGCGAGCCCCGCAACGTCCCGCCAACACGGCACCCAGACCCCATGCAGCATTCTTATTACTGGTGTCATTTTCTGGTTGCTAACAAACGCCATTGTAACACATAAACACTGATGTTCTGCTGTAACGGTGCCGGACTCATCAGAACAGAGTGGGCGAGCTGACCAATCAGAGCACAGTGGGCTCATAGGGAGGGGGGAGGCAGGAGCTCCAACAAGCCGTTAAGGACAGAGAGTGAATACACATACTATACAGAGATGCTGTATGAGAAACCAATGTGAGTTTGGAACATTGAACAATATAAATATATTCTAGTAGACCTCAACAATGGAATTATGATCAGTAGAAATGGCCATGACATGGGACCTTTAAACAATATTCTGTTTTATGGAGAAATTGTGTTTCGTTTGAACACAAACCACCCTGTTGGTCAAAGTGTGTAAAACAGGCAGATTTGACATCGCAACAGTGTGCTCTATCTCATACCGAGTTCCCAATGAGTAAAGCCTTAGAATAACTCTAAACAACGAACATAAAATCATATTTTCATGTTAACAATATTGTATTTATTCCAGTTTAATGATTGTGATTGAAAAGCCTAAGGAGGCTGGTAAACATTGCAAAGAGGGATTTGTATTCCTTAATAATATTCGTAAACTTAACCATGTTGTACCCTGAGAAAGGCTAAACCATATCAAAGACTACATTTATTAACTACATCATCTCATTTAGCTGTAGCTGTTATAAACAAAAAAAAAAGACTTATTGACCAGTCGTTGAACCAGGGACCCTGCGGTTGTGAGTCAACTGCTTTCCAGCTGAGCCACAGCCCACACACTGAACCTACCCGAAAACACTGCATGCTATGTATTCCTGTATTTATTCATTTATTCATGTTTTTATTCCTACATTTATTTATGCTTTTATTTATTTATACTTATGACATGTTCCGACCTCTATATAAGTGAGGGTCTGAGCTCTCTTAATTCCATCGTGTCACCGGGCCCGGGTACAGGAGGGGTAACATCGTTCTTATTATACATCCATGGGTATTATGAGCGTTGTGGTTCAACCGATCTAAGGCCCCGGCCCCACGGGAACGCATACGGCAAAACGCATAGGATTAACGCAAACGCAATCGCCAAAAAGCTTCCGTCCACACGCAATATACACCGGATAGTGTCTTGCCACACGAGACAGCTCCATTTAGATCCAACCGCTGGAAAAGCTGCAGTACATATGCCGAGCCTGTACGTGGCGCTGTAACTTCTTCCACAAAAGCAGCAACTTCCTCCACAAAAGCAGCGAAGAAGAATGGTTGTCATGGCTGCACTTCTGTTTATTCCCCCGCGGTGGGGGCCGAGGGAACCGGGCAGAGTTTTTCGCCGGTCAACGTGTGTTAAAGTTGAAATGTTCCGGAAAAAATTATAAAAGTGCCGGTCAAAGGTCTTCTTTGTTATTTATTGAGCTTTAAAACAAATGAACACCGACTCTATATAATGATATACAATAATAAAATACACGGAGCCTGTCTCTTTTCCCTCTCTTCTGACAGCGTCAGTGTCTGTCTCATGCAGCAGCTGATCCAGTAAGTAAACCCGACAGTAAAAATAAACATATTTATAACTAGTTTAGGTAGTTTGAGAGGTAATTAAAATAGCTAAGGGTGATGATCTGACTTGAAGTGTGTGTTTTGCTTAGCTGCATCACAGCGGGAGGAGCTGCGTGTCTCCGTCCTGTCAGATTAGACTTCACTCGCGTTTATGTCCATATCGAGATAAAGATAAATAATCTGAATTCAGTGTGCAGTGTACTTTTGCGGGGGTGAGCAGCAAAGGTGGGGAGAGGCGGGGCTATTGCGTCGTCATTATCAGAAAAGGATGACCGTATAGGCTACCACACGGCCCCGTTGGACCCCCCAGAGCGCTCCGTTCCAAGATCTATCCACCTTTGGACCCGTTGTCGTTTGCAGGGTCCGTTTCTACCGTTCCGTTACGGCGTCGTGTGGCAAAAAGGGCTATACGCAAGAGAAATATGCGGATACAACCCGTGTTCGTTCCCGTGGGGCCTGGGCCTAAAGCACTTTCTGAAGCAGTCACGTGGTATCGACAGGCAGCGAGGCTTCGTTTGTCATCGGTGACGTCACTGGCCCAAAACGATACAAGCCTCCATACAAGCTTCACAAAAAACTTACGGGATTACACGACACACGCTCCGAAGCCTCGCCGCAATACGTAACATCCCTACTGTTCATCAGCTCAGCTTTTTGCCAGGAGCAAGGTGAGACACTGACAATAGGATTAACACAACACACTTAACAATCACTAATTTTAACAAGATTGCGTGCACTTAATCTAGTAAAAATAACGGGTTTTTAAAAAAAAAAATGTGTCTGTGTATGTATGATGTTAAACAAAAAGCAGAACCTTTAGGATGTGTGGTTGGTTGTGAGGCTTGTAGCGATCACATGGTGTCATTAAATAAATAAATGTAAATGGTTTCAAATCAAAATTGTGACTGAGCTTTGAAATACACAAGTCAGTGCTAATCCATCAAGATGTGTTACTATGATTAACTACAGTACAGTCAAATAATTCAAATTTGCTTATTTTAATACAAAAAAAGGTTTTATTTTTTGTGAATAAGGAGTAACACTTGTAGTAGAGTTGGAATTAAGTTTGCTTAAAAGTTGATACCCAGATTTGGGTGAGGGGACGGGAAAGATAAATTATTGGTCTTATTTCTAATTTCTAATTGCTTGGGAGATCTTGTTGTGTGTCTGAGCGACAGGAGAGACCGGCCTCACAGAGATGTGTAATGGGGGAGGGCGTGTTGATGGACAGAGGGGATACTCAGCTGTAATGCATGGCAGAAATGATGAGAGAGGTCGCTGAACTCAATGTGCTGGCATGGCAATTACACACAGGCGAACAAAACAACATGTAGGACCACTCTAACAACAGCCATGATGCATACAAAAAGAACACACCCTGCACATGTCCACATCAGTCACATAACACACATAACACACATTACTGACACTGAGTGACACTTGCAGTCCCCAGGTGCAGCCGCACACATTTAAAATCACACATGACATACATTGGATTTGTTATGTATTCTTTATGTAATTCTGTAATTGAACACTGTGCCATCGCTGGAATCTCGCATTGAATGTCTGATCAGATATACAATTGTGTTGATCTATTATAGTTAGAAAAATGATGAAAATCTATGGCTGTTTGTGTGTAGAAGTTTGGCATTTAAGAAAGTTGAACTAAAATACAAAAGGGAGGAAAGATGGTATGATTTCTTTGTGGTATCAGTCTTACAAACTATGTGCAACTCCATACAGATTTGTATGCGTGCATTTTAATTAAAGTGGACCTATCATGCTATATTTGAATAATATAGTGTAGGACCATACCTATATAAGGCATATTTATACTTTTTTTTTTTCAAAATACCAAACAGATCATGCATTTTAGCCATGCCTCATTTTGCTCAATTTGACAATTTGTAGCTCTGTTTTAGCAAGGGCAGATTCAGTGAGAACAGCACCATCTACAGGCCTGGCATATGTACTACAGCCTATCCAGCGCTTTCGAATGGCAATGGCCGTGGCTGTCTCCTCCTGATTGGTGGAGTTGGCCCAATAGCCGTAGCGCCACCGTCCTGACGTCAGGACAGTGTTCAAATCTGGATCAGTTTTTATCAGATCCGTTGCAGCCCCTTTTTTAGAGATTTGGGTATGGAGGAAAATAGAGAGGGTTGTGTTTTCTGACACTTGGTGAGTTCCCTGGAACACCGGGGACACATATTCATGTATAAAAGACGTACAAAAGTGCATTTTGCATGATAGGTCCCCTTTAAAGTAACAGAAGTAACCACGATTATTTTTGTTATTAATGATGACATATCTTGCTAATTTCATGGTTCATATTAGTATTTTGTGTTGCTTCTGTAACAAGATTTTGTTTTGTCAAAGAGCAGCTTTTAGGTCTTGCTTAAAAGACTCCGGTGTTGTTTTTAGATATTGGGTTGAACCTTGTTTCTTGAAAGAAAAACAAAAAACGGACGGCTGTCTGAGGAAGGGCCATAAGAGTCTTGGATATTTTGACTCAATGTAAACACTCTAAAGAAGGATTTACATTTGTCAGAGATGATTGTACACAACCTTGAGGTGATTTAAAATAACTCTTTTAACTATAGAGTGCAATTTCACCATTAAAACATAACGGCCCTGCATGACAATAGATGAAACTAGCTTTTGGAGTAATTTCAATCCTCCTGGGATTCATTTATGCTTTAAAAATTCTCTTTTACCCCCATTTGTGTTTGATTTGGCTTCTCATTTTGACTTCCTTTGAGCAGGGTTCAAAACCACATTCCCAACATTATTTTTAGAAGAAGTTCTTTGTACCAGTAGCTGAAAGAGAGAAGACTTACTGTAACTGTCTGTATGTGTGAACCTCATGTTTTAAAGGGTTAATTCAACTGTCTGACAGCAGATTGTAGGCCAGTCGAACCATTTTTCAATCCATGTTGCTTTATAAGTCGAGGTCATGATTCCCCTGGCTGAAATAATTGCTATTAACGTAATATCCTGATCTTATTATCCTATCATCAAAATATGCTTTTTAAGGCTTAAAAAGGTGCTTAAACAAACACTGTAACTTGCATTTAGTTAAGGATTAAATCAAATAATTTTAAATAAGGTAATCATTTGGTTGCCCTGGGTGAATAAAGCATTAAAAAATAATAACATTGTGAAAGTATGATCATACATGATTAATGCATTATTTTACGATAAGGACTAGTGTAAAAAAACACACAATACTTGGTAAAATATGTGAATATATGATTCTGAATGAAGTATTGTGCTGAGAGACAATACATTTATTCTAAAGACTTAATAAAAAATACTTACCGATTCTCTTGAAAAAGCGATTTTTATTAATGAGGTCCTTTTTTCAATGATAGTGACAATGTTTGAATAGTAACCATTCCCTCTAATATCACAAAAATACAAAAATAATTGCAATTATTTCCAAATTGTACAGCCCTTTTTACCACCACTGGTTAAACATACATGTACTGTAACAGTTCTTTAACACAATGCTGCATTAGCCCGATGAACAAGATACACTTATAAAACTCAGTGAGCGTCTTCAGAGAGAGCGAGAGCTGAGAGCTGTTAGCACCGAGCGATGAAGGAGTTCAAACAGGAACACTCAGCAAAACTGCTGTCCATAACAGGGAAGAGTTGCTATATGGAAACATTAAGTATGCTTGTGTTTTGAAGTGGAATGATCTTACGCTCACTGAAGTGCGCTTTGCCCGCTTCATCTTCCGTCTCCATGGCCATTCTCCCTCAGCGCCTCTCCCTCCGCTGCTCATTTAGCATAATGTGACTTTCCGCCCATTAGGACCCAAGATGGGCTGGAGACGGTTTATTTAGTTCAGATGTGGGTGTTTTTTTTTGTGGAATACATTCATAAATTAAGAGTTAAAAGGGTAAGTTTGCCCAAAGTACAAAAAACATGTTTTTCTGCAACTTAGTTTGGGTTTTATTTGCTAAAGTTTTTGAGCTAGCAAACACAATGGAAGTGACATTTCAGATACTTTGAGCTAGACACTATGCAAGCAGTTGAAACGTTTTATTATGCTATTTTTTAAAGCTTTCAGGATCATAATCAGAATTCCTTTCATCTCAATTATGTTGATGTGGAGACATTTCAGAGGAGAATACCTCAAAGTCTTGGCACATAAAACTAAATCAATTTCCATTACTTGGTATGTACCAACTTGTTGGGATCATTCTTATGTTAAAGGTGGGGTAGGTAATTTTGGAGAAACCAGCTCGAGTGCGCTAGAATTTGAAAATACACAGCCGGAGAAAAATCTGCCACTTCCTTACAGAGCCCCTCCTCCAACACACACGAACGCGCACGTGACCAATGAGGGCACGAGATAAGTTTGTGCACAGATGGAAGGCTGACAGGCAGGTAGGCCATCCAGTTATTTTAGCCGGGCCGGCTCAAATGATTGGTCATGCTTTTTACAGTATTACGGCTTCCACAGATGACATTTTTGTATGGATTTTTTGTCAAAGCATTTAAGATATTCATTGCTATCGGGATGTTAAGAGCATTCCATGGAATATAACAAAAAGTGTATCTCGAGCCGGTTTCTCAAACTTACCTACCCTACCTTTAAGTGTCGCCAACTTGGGGAGTAACGGAGTACATAAATACAGAATAAATACATGTAAAAAAAAACGTATTCCCTTATACCGTAGTTACATAAAAAAAAAAATCGTAACCAGATTACTGTAACGTAAAAAGAAGCATTATTATTATTACTAGCAGGAATGCAATGTACTGAAATACAAAAAAAATAATATCCATTCGTCCAAAGCCTAAATAAGACCTTATAAGTCAGGGGTTGAATAGGTAGATTTTTAGTGGTCACATGATCAGTCAAATATTCAATTAATCAACAGCAATTTAAAAGCAATTAACCTCTCTGACATTTTGTAGACTGAACGATAAAATCATTACTCACTCAAAGAGTCGTCTTGATTGTACTTTTTTTTAATCATACCTGATACAAATTATGGGTGGTGAGGGTCTTCTTGTTGTCTTTAATTATGACGGTAGAGATGATAATGGGAGCTAATGGATTGCTAGACTGAAGCTTGCAAAGTGCCAAAGAATCAAAGGAAGACAGTGAACTCCCTTATGAAATAGCATCAATGACAGTGAAATAAAAGACCAAAGGCAAGCTGTGTTTGTTTGGAGACTCGGATGGAGGGGAGGGTTGAGATGGGTTTCATAACCAAGCCACATTGCCATTCCCTTTTTTAAAAAAAGGAAAATGCTCACCAGCTGTTGATGAAAGCACGAGGCAGCTTTGATCAGAGAGTGGAGGTGTGCTCAGGTTGACGTTACAGATGTGGACCTGAAGGCGACTGCTTGATTTATTCATTAATTTATATATTTATGAGTTTTTTTTAAGGCAGCTTCAGTTTGGGTAATGAAGAAAATGGTGATTTTAAATAAAAGAAGTGCACAATTAATATCATTTTCAGTGAAACTGGACTAGTGAAATGTCCTAATTGCAGTATAATTGCAGCACTTAGTTCTCAAAATTAGCTTTTTTGTATTTTGTGTCTCTACTGTGACGTGTCTCCATGCTTTAATGTTCAAAAAGCTCTTTATTTTTCTCATACTGCCTGTGCTGCAGCACCTCTTTTCACCCTCTGTCTGAAACCAGAGCCCAGTCTGCTCTGATTGGTTAGCTGGCCGGCTCTGTTGTGATTGGTCAACAACTTAGATGTGTGTTGGAGCGCTAGCCAATAGAAGTGCAAGTGTTACATAGTGATGTCATGTTCGGGAAGTAAACAAAGGAGTCCAATGGAGACGTTGCAGGCATCTTATCTATTCTTATTCTAGGGGGGGAACACAGGGATTTTAGCCTTTGCAGACCATTTACATGCATCAAAACCTTTAGAACACACTACAGGAAGGGTAAAACCCCAAAAAGCAGAATTAATAGTTGTAATTTTAGAGAAAAGTTGTCTCATTCTTTTATTCATCAGATCATATGATTTGTATACAAATTGCAGCAGTGTGAGCAGGTGGTAAATGTAGAACAGCAGAGCGCAGAACAAAGCAGTACATCAAACTCTTACAGACTCCAGTAAACAATGAAACCTTCATGAATAATTGCTTCCAACTGATGCAGGCCGCAGGATTAGCAATAAACATCTGAATATGAGGCTATCTGCGCTGATATTTACTCCTCCACAGTCCCTCCGTTTACAGCTCTCTCAGTGCACTTAAATCGTGCTCACCGAAAACTCAGATTGACAAAGACTGCAAACTCTAAAAGTCAGCATTTGCACGAAGAGCCTCGGGAAGGAAATTCAAATAGCACAGATAATGCACCTGCGACTGAAGGTTTTCATTGTCGTCACTAATTTATCACGGGAACTTCAGGCAACACAGGTGTTCAGATTACTGCTGAGGGGCGGATTTACTGGAGCTCAGTCACAGAAAACATCTGAAAATAGTTGGGAACTTTTTTCAGAAGTTTGCCTACTGTAAATGCATGACAGTGACACTTGAAAAAAGATAACCCATAAAAACATATTTAAATATGAATTTTAAAACGTCAAAATTAACATCATAATACCCATAAGGGACATTGCTGTTGTAATGTTTTCACATAACATTGGTTAAAATAAAATGGTTTAATACTTGAATAAAGATCAGTATAACCTCGAGGATGAGTGCACTTTAGTATTTATAAATTCAACCTCTCCTTTAGATGAGAGAAAATTATTTATTTTTCATTCAAAAGTAGCTTGGATTCACCATTCCTGTTTAGCATGCATTATAAATCATAGGCAATGTAATCTTCTTTAATCAAACCGTTAATAAAATCATAATGCAAGCTGCAAAATGTTTGTAAATGTTCCTATAAATCACATGAAAATACTTGCATATCTTCATATGGACGTCATAGATCGTGCTTTGTGAGAAGATGTCAAAGTCACAGCTTTTTGAATAAGTTATAAGTCCTTTGTTTTGTCTCATTCATTATAAATAGTGCTTATTGCCCTGAAAAGGCTCACTCCATGCTCTGCGTGTTCGACAGCAGGTTTGACGCGGAGTAAATGACACGATACGCCACGAGTTATGCAACCTGCAGTGACAAGCCTTTGAGAAAACTCACTGCTGTCTGTTCACCAACAACTGGACTCTGACATCTACGATTACTTATTTTCCATTTACAAATTGGCTCTAAATTCTCACAGATTCTTGAAAACAAACCATGTGGAATTCTGTAGGAAGTAATTGTACGGATTGTTGAAACTTTCCATACCGCTTTTGGATATTCGCGTAAAATAAAGTTGGCCAATTGTCTGTGTCGTCACTATATTTGAAATGACTAGGTTAGCTGGCTAGCTTTCAGCAGATAAGATCATATTAGATTAGAGGTACATTATTGATCCCAATTTGGGAAATGTTAAAACAATTCTAAAATGTAAACATCTCAAAAACAAGTTGACTGTGAAGATAAACAAATCTAGAAACTATCAGACAAATAAAACACTATAGAAGGGCCAATAAGATCTGTAGTAAGATCGGGAAAAGAAACCAAATTCCCCCTTGCGAGATACTGTACATGAAATACGTCCTCATTGCATAAAAAGAACATTCTATATCTAAAAGGTTGGATTGCCATTTTCAAGATTGAATCAACTCAGATTTGTTGAGCCTTGTGTACTCATTCTCAAGCCAAAACACAACCATTACCTTTATTAAAGGATTTCATAGGGTTATATTGCTTTTAAGCAAGAGCCTTTGGCCAGATGTCTGCTCTATTTAACTAGCTTACTCTTCTCTTCTGTAAACATATGACTTCCCTGTTTTGCAGTAACAGGCCAGGCACCTTGAGACCTGTTGATGCTGTCACATGTCCTCGGCCGCTGAGAAGCATCGATAAACATCTGGCATTACTTAATATCCTGTTATATTTCTGCCACCTTTATTCCTAGATAGACACAAATCTAATTCGGCTCGGTTTTCTTCAGGTACACTTCTGCCGTCACCCCTTAAATTGAGCTCATGAATTATTGAAGTCTGTCCCGCTGCTCCGACGCTAACCTGTAATTAGTTTTGCCCAAGACTCCTCATCATGAGCTGCAGGATGTGGGGGTCTAGGGAGGCGAATACATTGTTCCTTTAAGACTGAAAAAAAAACTGGAGAAAGTGGAAGAGCGCAGGGTGGAAAGAACCCATGAGAAGGCAGGGTTTGCAGAAACTGTTAGTGGCACCTTGGCGAGGAGAGTTGTGCTTTGGGGGGAAAAGGGGGGAGGTTTTGTGGGATTGCGAGGAGTGGAGGGGGGGGGGGGAGAGTCTCTTGAGAGAGTCGAATAGGAGAGTGAAGAGAGAGGGAAAGAACATCCATGCGCAGTGGGAAGACACAAAAAAAATCGCCTGGCTACTCACTGCCTTTACAATGAGTGTTTATCCCACTTTTCTGACAGCCAATGATCTGCTCCCGCATAAATCATGGAGATCATTTAGACCGGTGGCGAGCGCAGAGCACCAGCAGAGCTCCCTCTCACAGTGAAAAGGACCGAGCGCAGAGATGCGTTCACATGCTTTAGACAGGAGGTGAGTGCTGTTTTTTCTCATGACGGTGCTTCATCTTCGAAAGCTTTCCTCTCAGGATGCTGCGCAGCATTTATCTCCAAGCTGAGGAATCTCTCTCCGGGCTCCCTCCATCTCTCACGCTTCTCTCATCCTCATCAAATTAAAATCCCCTCTTGTTCGCTTTGCAAGCCGTGTTTTTCTTCTGTTCTTCCGTCTTTCCTTCCTCATTGTTGACACTGTCATTGAGACATGTCATGACATCTTATCGAGACAATAAATAACATATTCAGGCTTGCAGACATTCCCCTGCAGAGTGCAATGTTTACCTCTCCAACTTCCACGTATTTATGCGTCTCATAACAACCCCTCAGATTAAATTATTATCACATGGCTTGATGCATAAATTGTGCTCACTTTGTGGCGTCCTCACATCATGACGAATCCTTACCTGCACTCCCACTATAGCTTATTCCAAGCTGTGAGAACTTCATTTCACTTTTCAGGAATTAAGAAACTCTCCGCCTCTGCTGAGACTAGAGGTTACCAAACAGGTAAACCCCCGGCTGTCCCGTTTGAGTGAATTGCGTGAATCTCCTGCCGGGCATCGCTTTGGCTCTATTTCATACTATTGTCTGCAGGCGGTGATTAACTGCCCTGCTTGTGGCTCGGTGATTTCTGCTTTGTGTTGAGAGCTGTGCGGACGGGAGGGAAGGGAGGGAGGGAGACGGGCGGGTCAGCTGATGGGCTCTGAGGTGCAGGAGATTTATGACCCCCCAGAACAAAGCTGTGTCTGCTGAGGGACCATAAACCATAAATCAGGGAGAAGTGGGTCAGATTGGGTCAGTGCTCATCTGCTCGCTGCAGATCTGCTTCGCTCTTTTTCTACTTTTTCACACCTGGATGTTTGACACTTTAAGTAACTTTTTTGTTATTTTTCAGTTTGAGTTTTTATCTCACTATCTTTTCTCCTTTTTGATATTTTGTTATTTGGTTTGAAAGCACTGTCAGATTGCTATTTTGATTCAAACTAATACAAAAAAAATTGTTATTCTAAGTTCTGTTCTATAGCTGTATCGATCACACTTTTATATTACATTTTTATCTCACTATCTTCTTTGCTTTTTATATGTTCTTATTTGTATTTACTGTTTTTTATTTATTGTTTGGTAAGTTTCAAAGCACTGTCAGGATTGCTATATTATTTCTAATTAACTAAATACATTTTCTACTCTGAAATCTGTTCTATGACTGATTTTAAATGCCATTTTCTTAATGTCTTCCATTTTTGTAAAGCACTTTGAATTGCCTTGTGTTGAAAGGTGCTATATAAATAAACTTGCCCTGCCTTGCCTTGCCTTGCCTATATCTGTTGGAGGCATGTGGCGCAGTGGACTAGTGCGTTGGTGTTCGGATCAGGGGAGCACAGGTTCAAACCCCACCGCAATCAGCATGTCGTTGTGTCCCTGAGACACTTCACCCCAAATTGCTCCTGTGGGGATTGTCCACAGTATTGAGTATGTAAGTCGCTTTGGATAAAAGCGTCTAACAAGTGACATGTAATGTTAAAATTAATTCATCCATCAATATAAGTTTATTTCCTTTTTTTAATATGTATTTTTTTATATATATTTTTTTTGAGTTTCATATTTTGTTATTTGTGTTTACTGTATTGTTTGTTTGATATGTCTAAAAGCACTGTCAGGATCACTATTTTATTTCAAATTTAATATTTTTCATAAATATATTCTGTACCAGTTGTTCAAATGAGTTTATTCATCACAAGCAGAGTCTTGTCTGTGCTGTTTAACTCCAGGATATTCAGCTGTCAATCATATTCCCGAATGAATTCCTATTTTTTATTTCAAAATGCCATTACCTTCAGCAAGTGAATCACCCCTAATCCTTTCATTATCTCCAGCTATGTTAACTCCATTGGCCTTTAGTCCCCGTTCATCTTAATCATCCTAATTATGTAATATTTGCCTTTTTAAAAAGCCTGATGAGAGTAAAAATGGCATGCTCTCATTTTGGCAGCGACTTGTTAGTGATTGTGTTACACTCTCCTCCGTCTGATTCCAGTCTTCTTGATTCTGATCGCTGGTTTGACTAGTTTTGTGATTTGTCTTCCTGAGGGCAGCTGAAGCCGATGTGAGAAATTGATTTTCTGCAGAAGGATTAGCAGTGGGGTTACAGCTATAGGCATGCATTACAGTGATTCACTCCGCATCTGTACACCAAAGTAGGCTAAACACGTTATTTATTAGCTGTTGTATAAGACTGATATTTCACTAAAACACGCACAGGCTTACAGAAGACACTGTGGAGGTAGTGGGCGACGGATATGGGAATAGCAATGAATAACTTGGAGCTGTGTTTCCCAAGTTCAGACAGCTTGAGTAGTGGGATAAATAATCTCAGCCAGGAAGGATGGATCTTAATTCATTTGTGTCTGTATTGTTGCACAAACAGGCATTGCACACTGCAGCTGGAAATCAAACAAATGCAAATTGCATCTGTGGAATGGAAACATCAGAAGTCTCTCAGTATGGCTGCCATAACAGCGGGGATTTGTACTTGTGTTTACGACAACACTGATCATATTTTCTCCTATTTTTGAGTGAGCGGGAATTAAGCACGAGGCGGAAGCATGCTGCGTTAATGTTTCTGCCTTTATTATGCTAATCGCTGGCAGGTTTACAGTGTGTTAGCTATGTATGGAATTGTCATATACGTGTGGTCAGGAGATAAACACCCGCAAGAAATACATGGCGAGACTTTTGATCAAATACACCTTCACAGATATTTGCTTTTATATGACAGAAAGTGAAAAACAGCTCAGCTTGAAAAGGTATAAAGTGACCTTTTCCGAGCTGAATGTTAATTTATCCACCGTGCGTGAAAATGGATTGGAACTGAAATGTTTTTGTGTGCGTCTCACACATTCAGTTTACATGTTGTTTCACAGTCACTGAGTCATTATGCTGAGGTTTTTGTGGCTATGATGGCTTTTACTGTCAGCGCTGCTATAATGGGTTACACAAACTGCATAATCAAGTCTCCAGGGTCGGCCATTAGGGCCTGCGTTTGGTTTATTACTGCAGTCCAGTCTTATTGTTACATTAGTTTGGACGTGGCTCAGGACTTTACTGGAAAGCTGTTGTTTTGCTCATTAAAATGATTCCCACTGCAGTTTAGTGGCATTATTATATGATAATGTACACCACAAAGCTGCAATGTTTTTATGACCATCTCAACAATGGAGGGAAAATAACGTTGCAGCATACGCAATTGGAAATATATCATTTTTAATATGCATTCATTAGCGCATTATGTTCTAGCCTGACACTTTTAGATTTTAATTTTGGTTGTGGATGGGAGAAAAAAGTGTTTAAAATAATTTTGTTGTGTGAAAACTTTCAAAAATTAAATAAACTTCCCTGGAGCAATGCAGGCCATTTGTGAGGTTATAATTAAAATTAAGGCTGGAGTTTTTTCTAAAAGTCATACATAAAATAAAGTCCTTTTTTCAACCAACATGAATCCAAAGTTGCGTGCTCTCCACAAAATATATAAAAAATAAAATAATCAAAAAGTATTCCACTATGTTTTCTGATGGAGAAAACTAGTGTTTGTTATCCACAGTTAGCGAGTTAAGTTTACCGGACTTCTTTCTGTGGATTGATGACTGCAATTAGTCCCTTGATCCTCCTTAGCAACAGTCTGTTCTCCTTAGCAACGGTCTGTTCTCCTTAGCAGCGGTCTGTTAATGAATGAAATCATGTCCAAATTGACCAATCAGAATAGAGTATTCAACTAAGCCATGTATTAATAAGTTATAATTGCCTTATAGGTGTGAGAGCTCCTGTCTCCCATCATGTTGAGGAGGAATACCAAAAAATAGTAGGTCATAGTATATTTGTGTAGGCATATAAAGCCTATATTGCATTTTTACAAGATACACTGGAAATAGAGTGATTTAATATGACATTTTACTGGAGTTTCCACACTACAACTCAAACATAATAGTTTTATTCTTCTGAATGTGGCAGGATTTTCAGACGATGATTAGAAACACAGCTTGGACAATGTGTAATTAAAATCCCTGTTTAATTGAATCCTCTGTCTGTATTATATACAAGATTTCCAGAATCGGCAGAACACTGCTCTGTACCTTCAGCAGTTTGTCTCCGGAGAGCCCGCTGCACTTTGATGTGAAATATTTCATTGTGCTTTGAATTCAACATCAGGCGTGCATCTGTTCTATGGGCTTAACTCATCGACATCATCGAAGAATGATAATTTCTCCCCAGACAGCTTTGAACGAGCCGTAATGTCATATGCTGCGAATTGATGGCCTTATGCTTAGTGGTGAATAAATCAATGTAGCATACAGAGTAAGATGTAAATGATAGGATAAAACACATCTGCGCTTTTCATAACGGATCTTAGGCGTTTTCCGGCACATTACAGCCATGCGTTTATGAAAAGGGACATTACGCACTGTACAATCTTGATGAATGGCTGATGAATTGAGGTTGCTTTAATCACAATTTGTCCTCAGTTGAATGAATTAGATTGGCAGGTCAGATATAATGAATACCTCGGGCTTTAATAACCCATAAAGAAAAAGGAAGATAAGAGAAATGACCATCAAAGAATCATTTCTGCACAACGTTCAACGATCAAGATGGTGCCGGATTTTATTGTAAAGCGTGACCTCTGACATTCAAACATAAAGAGTAAAGAAAGAACGGAGAATAATAAGCATTTATTTCACAGTATTTAATCTTTAAGATGCTGAGAATATTAACCTCTTGTGTGTGCATTATGGCTTTCATTCAATTTCACGTGTTATTCAAACACTCTAATGATATTTACGTAAGTATTTGTCATAAGAGGTAATTTTGTCTAATTATATTACCAATTTGCCTGGAATAAAAAAAAATAAATTATTATAATTTCATCAAAGCTTGTTTCCATAATTTTTGCCTTGAGTCTGGACCCCCACAGATGTTTTCTATATCACCCTGTTTTCTGATCAAATAATCCCAAAACGCATTAGGATATTTCAATTTACTGAAGTCATTCCTACTGTAAAGAAAATGTCAGATCGCATATCTCAGAGCCTTTTCTCATGTTGGTGTCCTCTGTGTTTTGTAGCTGACACACTGCTGTGAGTCTGGACATATGAAGCCCAAGTTCCTGCAGATCTTAATGGAATGCAGCCGGATACATTATTAATGTCAAGGTGAGACACACACACACACACACACACACACACACACACACACACACACACACACACACACACACACACACACACACACACACACACACACACACACACACACACACACACACACACACACTTCATCTCTTTCTCAGCAGTGTCTTGTCACTGTTCCAGCACAAATGCATCTTTTTGTTGTTGGCAGCCGAACTGGAGACACTTTGTTTAATGGCATCACAAACCTTAATGTTAAAGGAATTGTGACAAACACATTTTAGCTGTCATGCCGAGAGATAGATGACAAGATTTATACCTCTCATGTCCGAACGCTAAATCTGTTAGCTTAGCATGGGTTAGTTTAGCCTATAGCAAAGCTTAGCTTACTGTAAATACTGGAAACAGGAAGTGATAGCTAGCCTAGCTCCGTTGTAAATTAACATAATCCATCTTCCACCACCTGTAAACCTCACTAATTAACATGTTGTACACCATTTGTTTATTGGGTTGAGTCATTTCCTGGATTCTCTACTAGTTGGCAACCTCACTGTGACAACAAGACAGAGGCAGGCCAGATGTTTCCCCCTGCTCCGAGAGTTTTTGCTGAGCTAAGCTAACGGACTGATGACTGTTGCTTCATATTATTTGACCTAAGTATCAATGTTCTCATCATACTCAACAAGAAAGCAAATGTTTTGCCCATTACCCGAGATCTCGAAGGTTTACTATCTTTTGTAACGGTTTAGAGATGTAATTCATCAGCTTACACTAGGACCAAGAATTCCCAAAACACTCCTGAACACATATTGTTTATCGCTAATATCTGGCATTACGAGGTATTTACCAGCATCATTGGTCAAAATACTATATCTAACCATTTTTTCCATTTCTTGGCCTCATAGAAATACTGGGGAAAGGATTATTATTGATATTTTAAGTGGTTCTTTTTAGTTTACAAAGACAAAGCAAACCATGAGGTAGGGCCGGACCCGAATATCCGAATATCCAAATATTCGTTCGTTGGAGTACTATTCGGGTTTCAATTTCGTTATTCGGATATTCGTTTTTTTTTTTTTTCGTTTTTTAAATTGAATTTATTGAAAACTCCAATATCAACGTAAGAGCTTGTGCCTCTTCGGGGGGTGCTAACACTTAACCATAAATGTTATCGTTCACTTTCTCCGTCTTTATAATGTAGATAGGCCTATTACTTTTTCTCCGTTAATCTCCGGCACGTTGTTTCCATAGCAACAACAACTTCCTGTCAACAGCGCTAACTCTCCTTCAAAATAAAAGCATGACCATACAAAATAGGAGGCCAAGCCAAATTACACTTAAGACATATACAACTGCAACGAAAGTAACAAACACAATGCAATATCCTTTTCAATTTCAAATAACACAAATTGGGTTATATACATTAACAAATAACTATAAAACAACAATACTGTAGAATAACAAAATTAATGCTGTGAATAAACCGAAATACACGTGTTGAAGCGGTTCGCTGCTGATTACTACGCACCCCTCCCCCCCGCGCGGGCCGAATATTCGAATATTCGCTGCTGAGTACTACCGAATATCCAGAACCCGAAAAATGGTATTCGGGACAGCCCTACCATGAGGCATTACATTTTCTTTCAACACATTAATAGCCACACACAAATTGTAGTATCTATATAATATTTACTTAAACCAGTGACTGTAAACTGCATATATTGCCAGTTATATCATCTAGCCTACCTATTCTGCATATTCACAGAAAAATAAAGTGTCATAAACATGCTAATAAAGGGGGAGCCTATTTGGTAGAAATGTGTCAACCAATTTGAAATCCACTGAAGAACTCATCTGTTTTGATATGTTAAAATATGGAAGTTTCTCAAAAGTGTAACACATACTTTCTCAAACTTAAGCAGCAAAATCAGTCCTCCGCTGGTAGGGCAGAACACAGCAGGAAACATCCCAAACAAGAGAGTATGTGATAATCATTAGAAATGCGGAAGAAATCTAATTAAATTAATTCTAGTCTGAAAATAACTGCTCCAGCACCTGCAGCTCTGAGGATGCTCCAGCTCCTAATCTCTCATTGGTAAAGTTTGAATGTCATCCTCTGAAGTGTGAAGCTAATGTAAGTCAAGGTCTTCTTTTAGTTTTTTTCTGCAGAATTATTTCAATTAAGTGATGCTGTAATGTTGTTGGCCAGGAGGCTTTGCAGTGTGCCAGCGTCCAACAGTAATGAGCAGAGAACATGGGCTTTCTTAATGTTGCCTAAATTTGCATTTTGCTCACTGCAGAACTTAAGGCAAATTACACCTCTGCGCCTGCCAAATCCTACTCTGCTGCTGAAATAAATACTTCCCCTTTTTTAATGAGTAATGTTGCTTTTTGACACTGTTAAAATAATACGTTGACTATACAGAAGCCAGAGCAATAAATTAAGCACAAAACACTTTTCTTTCTGTATTGATTAGCAGTTTATCCCTCCTTTGTGTTTGAGTCCCAGAGCGTTGATGTCAGTGTGGCTGAACCTGGTTAACGGCTCAGAGCTTATTCTCAGCTCTCAGGGTGGAAAAAGCACTTACAGCTTGTTGTATGCATTCATTATTCCTCACCTTATGATGTCTCATCATTACCACAAGTTTTTCGGAACAATACAGCAGTACCACTCCTCTCCCTTATTCTTTAGCACAGCCTACAAAGTCATTTTGTAATCGTTGGAGATGTCAAAATCAATGCAAACCTCATCACACTTTTCTCCGCTCCAGTTTTACAAGTGGATGGCTTTTCAAGGGCCAGGGTCGAGCACCCCAAGGATCTGCCAGGTCTACCCACCCTACCTCTTGGCCACACTGGGAAATGTTTCTATAGAGTGATGCAGTAATGAGTCCTAAAACCCAGAAAAAATATGTTTTTTCGCATTTTAGCACTTCAAGTTCCCTCGTCCTGAAGTCAATGGTATTTTTTAAGTGTTTGTGCAGAAGACTGAATTACCGTCTGTGGTTAACGCAAGCTTACGATATGTTCACATTTTGTTCTAAGACATAAAATACGACAGCAACAACGTTAATGTCCGCGGCTTCTATGTGTCATAAAAATGGCGGTTGCTAACAAGTGACTAAATAAACGACTAAACGTCATCAGGCTGACATTAGATTAGTGGTGTTGATGTGCAGCCATGAGACTGTGATGTAGTTTGTTTATAGCGTTATTTCAGCTTTTTATTTCAGTTAATTGCATTTATCCTTCAAAAATCTGATCAAAGCGTGTTAAGTATCAAAGACCTGTGTTGGTCAGGATGATTATTTTCTGCAATATACAGAAATCCAATGGGAAATCTCATTGCTTTTTGTTGAGGGACCCGTTTTGGGATCCAAACCAATCACCCAATACATACTCTCTCCTATTAACCTTCCCCTCAACCAGCTCAACACACTTCCCGGTTGGTCAAGTTGGCAAACAATGATTTGAAAATGAAAATGTCCAAGTAAAAATACTTTTCATCTTAAAAATGTTAAAGAAAACGATTGCAGTTCCTTTCCCTCCAAGCTTAACACTATTTCTGCCAAAAGTAAATAAGCAGAAGGCTTTGTTGTTCAGTCAACACAATATTCAGTTTGTTCAATCATAGTGTTTTGGAAGTATTACTGGTGGATAGTCAATTTTAACCCAATTGTTCTGGTATGACTTGTCAAAAGGGTTATAATGAGTGAAAATGTATTCATTGGGCCATTGTTGACAAGTGGCAGGAATAAGTTTACATAAAAGCCAGCTCAGTTTTCCTTGGATGTTCATCAACTCTGCTGGATGCACATGCAGGGTCACGCTGCAGATCAGCTTCCACTGATGCATATTTACTATCCGCCGGCTTCCCGTTTGCCTTTAAACCCAACGTGGAATAGTGTGAGCAGGTAGAGACAGAGGTGCAGAATGAATGGGCGGCAGAGACAGCAGCGAGGTGGACCAGAGAGATTAGCTGGGAAATTGACACTGACAAATCTCATACATTAAGGCTTCCTGGGAGGCAGCTATCGGTAGACGAGGCGGCAGGTACCATATCCCACAAATGGCACTGGGTTTCTTTAATACTCTGCCTGCAGCACGTTGGAAAGCAAAAAAAACCACCCTGTCGTCTAGTGCACGGAAGATAAGGAAGCCAGGTGTGCTCAGAGGCATTTCATTTGACTAATGTGTTTACAGCTAGAATAATGAATAGAGTTGAGGAAGATGAGAGTAATTAATTTGAGCTGTTCTAGCTAAATAACAAAGCAAATACGGGCAAAACTGTTTCATTTCCCTTTGGAACTAGATTTTCTTTTTTTCCTCCCCCTTTCTCGCCTGCTTTAATGAGATAAAACCAGCCTGCTTTGATAAGGAGTCCTAGTTACGAGGGTGTTTGCTTACATTTTATTTATGAAAATGAAGGACAAAGCCGCATACAACATTTACATACATTACCTATCTTTTGAGTTTTCACAGAGGCTTCAAAGATGACCTATTATTCCTTTAGAACAACAGAAATTCATATTTATCCTCAAACAATACAGAATTGAATTAGCAAATTAAAAGTGTTATCTTTAGCAGCTATCGTCAAGGTTGAGAATATTACATGTTACTTGTTAGATGCTTATATACAAAGCGACTTACATACTCAATACTGTGGACAATCACCACAGGAGCAATTTGGGGTGAAGTGTCTCAGGGACACAAAGACATGCTGACTGCAGTGGGGTTTGAACATGTGCTCACCTGATCCGAACACCTACGCACAACCCACTGCGCCACACGCCTCCTATATATAGCCCATTTCCCCTCAGTAAACCGTTTGAAAATCATATATATATTGTATATACGAGCACTGAGAGGGTCTAATTACCAAACATAAACAACTCTCTGGCCTTTACAGCCACACTGCTTGGTGTTTGCCGAGTGCTATTCTCAGTGACTTAACCCCGCTCAAGAGGTTCATTGTGTGTTCCTTCCATCTTTATTTATTTTGGACAGTGAACCTGTTTTCCTGAAATAGGACCAGTGCCCTTGCTGTTACCTAGCAACAAAGTGAGTCCTTGGGACTTAGCACCTTCCAGGATCTTTTCCCCTTCCCCCTACACCTTAAAACGTGTCCTCTTTTGGCGTGTGGAAACACATTTCTTTGCATATTGTTCAGGACATTTTAAGTGCAGTTTGCAATAATGAAGAGAGTTTTTTTAGTTTTAGAATTACAAATGGAGGATTCGAAGGAAACCCTCTTTATTTGTCACACTTATGTACATGTAGACAGAAGAAAGAAATGTGACCTGTGCATTTAACCCATCCTTGTACTAGGTATTTCTGCGTTACTGCATGCAAGGATTGGCACACGATAAGACATGTAGAAAATGGATAGAAACACTGATGAATGTCATTTACATTTAGGGCTAATCCAGTTCTCTTTACATCTTGTGAAAAAAAGTACATACAACATTTCTGAGATATACAGCCCTAAACTACAGTTACTCAGGAAGAGGTAGCATTATCCCAACCTGTGTAGTGAGTGTTTTCAGAAATGCAGTCCAACATTCAGAGAGTGTTTTCACCCCCTGATCACTTTGCCTTTTATCTGTGTCTATAGCAGCGATGCTCATTCAGTCTCCTTGTGGCAGTCTCCTTGTGGCAGTCTCCTTGTGGCAGTAGACCGTTGTGGCACACTGTGAAATGTGACCTCTGCATTAGCACTAGGATGGGTGGGCAGCTTTTGTCTGGTGCCTCAACCAGCGTGATGGAAACTTCTGAAGCAATGGAGATGAGACTCAGAGAGATACGAGGAGAGTAGGAACTTTGATGGCAAACACTGATGGTTTATTTGGAGCTTCGGCCGGAGAATTCACAAGACATGTTCAGAAGATCTCTACCCCAGACCCATGTATTTAGCTGGTTCTGAGAGAATAATCAACATTGTGCATAACAAGATAAAGCACTATAATAACACCTCTATCAGCTGACGCCAACAGGCAGGAACAGGGAAACAAAACACTGACAGCACGGCAGCCAAGGTTGCAGGACTGTGCTCAGTGAGGGCAGTACACACTGATAAACTGGGTCAAAGGTGTGGGCCAAGGAAAATATTTCCCCAACACCCAGGAGGTGAACTGGAACCTCTCCAAGAACCAGTCTACACTCCCTACTTCGATCTGTTCGGGGACTTGAACCGACGACCCTAGTGAGCCACTGCCCCCCAGTGTGTTTTAAATGACACCGTCCAATGAGCCACTGCCACCCAGTGTGTTTTAAATGACACCGTCACAATGAGGACTGTTTTACCAATGTATGAGTTACTGTGGTGATTAGGATGTCAATGATGTGTGTATTTATATTTGCACGTTGCTTTGGTTGTAGTCATAATAGAATACATTCATGATCACTCTTACAATATTACGAAAATGTAAAGGTTTAGTTAGTATATGAAGCCTAACAATTGTACAGTAATATGGCACAGAAGCATCTTTGCAGCAGCAGCAGCTTCACACAGACAATTTTCTTGTGAATTCATCAGACTTTTTATGTTGGTGCTTCATCAAGGAGACAAGCTGTTAAATATTCATGACTGCGTTGTGTTCTTAAAATAAGGCTCATTAGCACTCCCAGCCTCTTTTCAAGTTCCGCCTTTCTCTTGTCACTGTCAAAAGAGCAACACAAACATGTTATTCATCTCGCACAATCTCCGCACTCAAAGTGGGTTGCCGTGTTACACCGAACGATGCCTCTATCTTGAAGTCAGACCGATTCCAATGCTTATTAGATTTTTAGTAGAACCCGTAAGAGTATTGATTGAATCAGTTTAAGTGTTGTGAAAGATGCTGTGCTGAAATGGCAGAATCGATTTCTTTAAATAATGGGAACATATGCTCCTAACAGGATTAAGATTACTCCATTTCCCCCTAAAAAATAAATAAATATTGTGAGCACACTGGCTCAGTAGCTAAATGTTAAAGCTCCTTAAGCTTTTCTTGCTGGGTTCTTTTTTTGTTGAGTTTGCATGATCACCTCCTCTCCATATACATTTCCCCAGGGTGCAGAATTGGACACTAAATGAGTAAGAATAGGTTGTCTGGCAGCGTTACTTGATTGAGAGATATGTGAGATGCATCAGTGCATGCTAGGATCGTGTATTGAACGAGTGAGAACCAGTGAAAATGGATGGAAACATTGATTGATAGGTTCAAAAAATATAATTAGTAAAAATTGTAATCCAGTTCACTTTACTCTTTATGACAATGTCATCATTTCTGGGATATAGGGCCCCTAAAAAGTACAGAAGTGCAATAGTTAGTAAATGTTAGTAAATAGTAAATGCATCCAACACTCAGCGATTATACTTCTGATCAGTTCGCCGGGAGAAATGTTTCACAGCTTCTAAACTTTGTCTGAAGAAGCGCTGCGTATTCAATCTCGGTTTGGCAGTGGAGTGTCAAGGTTTCTGCCGTCAGACCAAAAAAAACCCAAACTAACCTTGTAAAATGACATTGATCACATTTGACTGTTAAGGCGCACTGAATGTGTTGTTTAATTGTCCCCCGCTGTCACTGCAAAGAGAAAAGTAATCCTTCATCTGCTCCGTGTGCTGACATGAAAAGTGAGCGCACAGTCTTTGTTCATCTTTATTTCATTGAATGCAAGGACATGTAATGTTATTAAATGCATTTTATTTTCAGCAAAAATGATCTGATGGACGAGAATCATGTGCAAACACTGACTTTTAGTACTTCCAATCTTCTGAGTATTGCAGACAAAAGAGACTTTCTGTAGGAATTTGTTCTCATTCAGAGTTAAATAAAAGAGATATGCGTTTCCGTGGCAAAAAGGAGAGTTCATAAAAACAAAAATAAATACCACAACATTGGTATTGGCAGCGGCTAATACATTTGACATTGGTGCATCCCTAATTCACAAAAACTCATCCATTCAAGGTGCCACCTGCTCAGGGAAACTAACATGTACACTTTGCAACCTGGGGTTAAACATATTGCCCAAGGACACTTTGAGATGTTTAGGGGCTGGGAATCAAACTACCAACCTACCTTCTGATTGGGAGGCGACCAATCTACCTCAAAGAGATGATTTTGGTCTAGCTACGATAAACACTATTCATCAGTACATTCTTCATTATAAATGGAAGCTTCGGAGTGACTTGAAGGTAAACCCCTGTATTTAATATGAACCATCCCTACTTTATATTTGGTTTAAAATAGGACCTAGCTCATAAAATCCCATAATGTAAGCTTTTAGTAATCATTAATGATTTCATTTAAGTGATGAATATGCTATTAGAAGTGTATCTCTGCATCTGGGATTTTGGCGGCCTTGTTTACTGTAATGTGTGTGGTGTGAATTCGGAGCACTTTATTGAATATAAATCTCTTTAATAGGTAAGTGGATAATGACTACCCGTTTTTACTAATCCATCTGTTGCCTTCCATGCAAATAGTAAAAATCCAGTTTTGTTTCAAGCATTTTCAACACATACACACACACTTTAATAAGTCATTTCAGCAGGAGAGGTTCTCCTCACTTACAGGCTAGGTCCACCCATAGGCAACCTATTAACATCCACTTTATCAGCGCTTCCATATTTCATTAACTGCTTCATCAAACTTTAATGCAGTCCTGCTGCTGCACGTTTGTGTTTTTAGTGCAAAGTCATGTCTGGATTGAAAGCTTTACCTATACGTCTCCTGGTCGAGTCTTAACCACAGCTCCATCTGGAAATTATAGGCTGATTCTCTCGCAGCCAGGTTATTATGACCTCGACGCATACGTGCTCCCTATGGCTCCACATATCCAGATCTTGGATGGATTGTTGCTTTCAAAAGGACATCATTAGTGGTGCAAAATGATTTCACAAAGCCAAAACCTGCTGAGAGCAGATGATGGGCCGGACGCCAGTGGGTGTTCGCTCTCTTTCTCTGCGGACATGGCATTCAGCTGCTGTGCCACACTAAAGTATGTCTGGGGTAATATGCTGCTCTCAGATTGCTGGAGTCCTACTGAGCCTGCGGGCGGACGATTAGCCCAGAGCTGATCGCAGTAACCAGGGCCAAGCAGCCATAGATGAATAGGGCAGGAGATTGGACGGGAAAATTATAGGCGGTGTACAGATGTGTGTGTCCATAATGTGCAGAAAATGTGTTGGTGTTAGAGCGGTTTAAGTGCTAAAACCAAATCCATTTGCTATTGAATTGTTGAAATTATTTTGAAAAGACCTAGCCAGCATGGTTTCATGTAAAAATTCATGCCAGCATCAAAGAGAGCGCCAACGTGAATGAGAACGATTTTAAAAAGGGGAGACTCTGAATGTGGCAATCACTCTGAATAACTAAAATGGCAAGAGGTGACTCACAAAGTGTTTTCAGCATTACTGAGAATGCCACTGGTTATTTCAATTTGACCCCGGTTCAATGTGCCACATGTCAGATGGTTTTTCTATGGTAACAAAGTGCAATTTGATGCTCAGCCTGGGAGCCATTGCTCTTGCATTGTGCTCCTTGCATTCTGATAGCCTTATGATAGCACCCACGGTATTTTGCAAAAGAAAGAAGTGGAAAAAATAAACCTCATTTGGGGTTCAAAGCTCAAACAAATGCTGAGTCTCCAAAGTATATTCTATTTCAGAGCTGTAGGCTATATCTTTTGATGACGTCTCGTATTACACTCTTGGTTTCTGGGCCTAGGGAGGGTTGCTCATGTTCACAAATATTGGTTGAAACTAGTCCTAAGGAAAGATGTGTTTCTAATAGAAAAGTGAGTAGAAATCCAGTTGTATTTGCTCAGGCTCGATGAACCTGAAATTATCTTTAAAGCTTTTCTAGAAAAAAGACAAAAGCGTGTGATTTATGCAGGAAAACTCTGCAAAGGCTATCTAAGTCACTGCTGTCCTAAAGGCACAATATATGAACTGTCTGACAGTCAGTGCCATCTGTTAACACTACATATATCATTGTAATAGGTTTCTTGTATGCCATACTTTCTTAGATGGTGTGTGTAATGTAGGGATATTGAGTCTTGTTTCTCAACATATCGGGCAAGATTTTTTTCAATCTGAAATCATGAACTGATAAATGGTTTAAATTCCAGTTGCTATCTCATAATAAAATACTAATAATATAGCAATAACAAATAGTCATGTAACTTAATGGAAAATCTGTTCACGTTACTAACCCAAGCCAAAAGCTAACGTTAACTAACCCCTTAACACAAATTCAACATTAATTTGTTGTTGACAGTGTAGCTAGGAAAAAATAAGGGACACATCATTCAGAAGTTCACTCAGCCCTCAGGAGTGTAATGCATCATCTTAGGTTCACGCCACTACTGTCACAGGTATTGGTTCTTGTGACATGCTAGTGTCTATAAATGCCTACTCATTTAGTTTCTCTGATTTTATCTTGTGTCTATCACACTTATATGCTTCCTTTTTGTGTTGGTATGTTTAATCCACTGATTGTCACTTAAAGACACACTGCATTTTTTGTTTGTGTGTGTATCTGCACCTCTGAACAAAAGGGTAATTGGTTAGCATATTGAATAAAGCAGCAAAAACCAGGTGGTGTATACTAAAATAAATGTTTTTTACCAAACCCAAACAATGTTAAATATAAACAACTTGGTATTAAAAGAGAGACACTGAAACGAACAAACAAAATAAACTGTAACACCACAACAAAAAGACCATAGCCTCGGAGCAAGCTGCTCTGCTTCTACTTATAGATCTGTTCACCTCGTCAGCCTCACCTGAGTGGAGCGTACCACCTGCTCAGGTAACCCCAGGGTGAACAAGATTAATAATAGCTTTCCAAAGAATACAACAAATAATGGAAAGCATTCAATTTATATTCCCCTGTTACTGATGAACGTCAAAGGTCATATATGGACACCCTGGCACAGTGTACTACTACTACTACTACTACTACTACTACTACTACTACTACTACTACGACTACTACTACTACTACTACTACTACTACTACTACGACTACTACTACTACTACTACTACTACTACTACTACTACTACTACTACTACTACTACTACTACTACTACTACTACTACTACTACTACTACTACTACTTCTACTACTACTACTATTACTACTACTACTACTACTACTACTACTACTACTACTACTACTACTACTACTACTACTACTACTACTACTTCTAATACTAGGGCTGGTCACTTTTAACAATTGGCCTTGTTTACCATAAACATAAACACATTTGAAACATGTTTTTTGTTTAACCTGATAAATTAACACATAAACTAAAACATTGGAATTACATTGATGATTTAACACACACAACAAATATTATTTATCTTACAGGTAGCCTTTATTTTACACACTGTAGTATGAACATGCAGTTTGGACTTCCATGCATGCTAAAATGTATATTTGCTATATTAAACCTTATATTGTATGTCACTTGAGTCAAAATGCATTTATTATTTCATGTCAAATAACAGGCTACAGTGCAGTATTTAGAACACGTGACTAGGTGTGGTAAGCACAATTTCTCATCAGCTCTGACAATAGTGGGCTCCCGTGTAGACGTGACCCTCTTAACACTGCAATCTTGACTTAATTCCCTGCCATATTTCTCACTGTCACTCTGCAGCTCGTGGTGTGTTTGTGTTATCATCACAACATCCCCCCGTAGGCATCGCCCATAAATATCATTTACAGGCTGTATACACAATGAGGCAGACAGGACACACACAAAAAATCACTCCCATAGGGACCTGAAGAGAATAGCAGTTAAATGATCTGGCCTCCTCCAGGACAAGGCAACATTCAATCACTCAAGACAGTCCGGCCCCGAGGAATACAGACAAACACATCACGTTATTGAGAGGAATAAGCTGAAATACACAGGGCTTCAGAAACAAGGTTTACACCAATCCCGTGTTGCCCTTATACTCCCAGCCTCACCCATTAATTATCAATGTGGACTCATAACATGGTTGATTAGTGCCTTAAATTGTCTCTGCAGCCGTGGATCCACAGCCATTTTCACAGGGAGTTGATGAACTCAATGAAAAGTGTGACAATCATGATGATTGATTGTGTTTGTTTTATTGGAGTGTGTTCGTCTGCACTGGGCACGGACAGGTCCTTGGAGAGGGCCATCAGTGTGACGGCTGCAGTGTGCACAGCTTGTGACACACAGTGCCCCAAAGCGCCCGTGGACTATGGCATTGTTGAAAATAAAGGCAATATACTGTAATAAAAAGACATTAAATGTGGGAATGAAGGCCCTGAAGCAGATGTTGTTGTGCCTCCATGTTGTGCAGCAGACCATTTAAACATAATATTTAGTGTGCACAGAAGCCAAAACTTCCACTAAGTAATTTATTTTGGATGCCAAAGTCCTTATTTTTTGCCTGATCTGTTTATTTTATGATTTTGGATGTTCAAAATAAAGTTCTCTATACTGACAGATGCAGAAGGCTCTTGTTTTTTAGAGTAGGACTTCTTTCCCGTCGCGTATTTCCGCGTCACTGGCCGCCACGTTGAGAGTGCCTCCTCATGCCTCCTCATGCCTCATTGCCCTCTGGTGGTCCACAGTGTGGTGACTGGAGCGCCACTTCTCATCATCCCCATATCCACCTGTGGGGTGATTGAAACAAGAGTGAGCTCTTGTCAGGGCCTTGGCCACCATGTAATTGAATTCTACCTTGTTTCACAGAGCGCAACAAAGCATAGCACTGTATAGAGGGTAAATATACTCAGCACTGAGAGACAAACCCAGGCCACGACTGTTCAACAACAAACAGAGGGGTTCTGCTTGGTAACATATACAGACACTGTGCTGCCATTAGAGGGAAACACTGGAGCTGCTGTCAGTGGTTACTTTGGGGGTAGGTAGAAGGCCTTTTGCATTTACACTCATTTCAACCACTATTTTTCCTTTGTCATATATACCTGTTTATTATACGTTACCATTTTAAACCAATCTCCGGGGACCATTAAGTAGTTTAGTAGTGGTAAGGCTCGCGTTAAGGTGTAGCACATATATGTGTGAGTAAGATATACTGTATTTAAAATGCTATCCGTCTAGTTCTAAAGTTTCTGAAAGCAGTCCCATTACACATATTCCATTATGCCTTAGGATTGTATTTGTATTTTTAACTGTTTGCGAATACAATGCAATTGAATTGAATACGTTTTCAGTGAAATTCGAACATGGAATATAAGCTTACTCTTTCAAATATCCCATAAGCAATAATTTGATAGTTTTTATTTATTATTAAAAAGGCTAACGGTAATTAGCCTTAAAGTATTAAAGGTGGGGTAGGTAAGTTTCAGAAACCGGCTCGAGATACACTTTTTGTTATATTCCATGGAATGCTCTTAACATCCCGATAGCAATGAATATCTTAAGTGCTTTGACAATAAATACATAAAAGAATGTCATCTGTGGAAGCTGTAATACTGTAAAAAGTACGACCAATCATTTGAGCCGGCCCGGTTAAAATAACTGGATGGCCTACCTGCCTGTCAGCCTTCCATCTGTGCACAAACTTATCTCGTGCCCTCATTGGTCATGTGCGCGTTCGTGTGTGTTGGAGGAGGGGCTCTGTAAGGAAGTGGCAGATTTTTTCCGGTTGTGTATTTTCAAATTCTAGCGCACTCGAGCTGGTTTCTCCAAAATTACCTACCCCACCTTTAAGTAGATGCTGTTTTCTGTTTCCTATTGAGCACAAGTTCAAATGAACATTAGCTGTTCTTTTGAGTTCCCCAACCATACATAGCTATTGGTTTCGCTCCCACACTTTTCTGCTCCTTCTCTTTTCTTGGAAGAGATGTCTGAAATGTGTTTATCAGAAAATGACCTTGCCACGAACGGTGGTGAGAAAATGTCTATACTCGCAGAAGAAAATGCAACAATTTTAGGGTTTATTGGGACAATCATGGGATATCGACTGTGCTCTACAGAAAAATGATTATGTTGGTGATTTGTTGAAGGTCGAAACAAGCTGTGATTCTGGACAGTAGAAAAACAGGAAGTTGTGTTTTTTACATGCTAAATGTTTTTTAGGCAGGATGGATTAAGGTCGACACGTGAAAAGTAGCTGCCATCAATACATCTAAATCTCATGCCAACATTTAACAATGGTTGGTTTACTTCATCCATCACGATAAACCCTAAACCTTAAACTCTTCCACCCACTAATCATAACCCTAACCATGTGGTTGTTGGCTGAACATTGAGGAAGTGTTTCTGCTCTTCTGTAAAGACTGTTTATTAATACTCACTAGCTAGAAGTTCCTCCACAAACACCAGATGATAATTACATTACCTCTGAATGTTTTATTATGATGTTCAAACTGCTTCAGCCGAGTCCCAGATAAACAAAAAGCTATACACTTTTCCACATAATTCATGTCATCATCATTTGGAAAATAATTATACAGCTCACAGATGTCCTCGTAATGGGACTGATTTTAGTCATTACTTTAAAATGTGTTTTGTTTATACAAGCCTGCAACTGCAAATCAGATATGAGAATATGTGTCTGTTTCACTCAGAGGATAACAGAAAAAAGACTTCTTCTGCCGTTTAGATACTTGTTCACTCTTGTCTTTTTCCAGTGTACTTTCTGCGCCACCCTGATGGGTGAAAAGGTGTGTTTGTTCTTTATATTTTTGACTTTAAAAGGTTTCAAGGAGGCCATATCTCTCTCTCTGGAGGGCAAATGGGATTACATTGTTGAGGCTGCTCTAAGGCGTCACTTCACTGAGGCTTTGGTTGGTGGCCTGTTTGCTGTCGGCTAATCTAAGGAGATGGATTCTCCGAGCAGGGCTCTCTACAGTACAGTTACTGTGCTTAATGGCGTTGACTCCCCAGGACATTGTTTCAATCTAAAGGTCATCATGGTCTTAGCTCAAGCCAACCACCTCTCAACCCAGGCTGATTTGCTCCTCATTCACCCTTGCAAGGACATTTTTCGTTTTGCACTGCTATACTAATTACTTAGAACATACATTGACTTTGTCAATTTAAACACAAGGGAAGCATAACTTAACAGGCTGCTAGAAGGGATATAGACATGTCGTCTGATTAAGCTGCAAGGACTTTTCCAGGAACCTTTTTATCAATCCAGGAACTTGAAGTGCATTTAAATTGCAGGAAACCATCTCTGGTTTTGTGTTTTTTCTGCTTGTCCTGTAACCTTTTTTGATTAACGGCATTACAGACTGCCTTCTGTTTCCAAGGATGATCATGCTTAAGTAACCCATTCATAAAATCTTGGAGAGGCTGTTATAAAAGGAACCTAGACATGTTTTAGTCTTCTACAATACCACCACTGGATTGGGCTGATCTTAATAAAGGTTTCTGTGCTTTGCTTTTTACTCTTTGAATGCCTCACATCAGAACTACACAAACACATCTTACACTTTTTAATTTCACATTAAGCAAACATACCAGAGCTTTGATTGAAGAACAATTCAATATGCACCACCTTAAGTTCGTCAGAAATACATTTGAGAGAGTAAAAATTACCTCAAAAGTAAGAAGGAGTCCTTCCTAGTTAGGACTCAAGACAGGACCAGAGATGGGGTCGCGTGTCGGGGCATTGTTAGTAACTGTAGTGTGATTACTGAATTATAAAATAACGCGTTACACTACTCCGTTTCCGACAAAAGTAATATTATTACAGTAACGCGTTACTTTGTACACCCAACTCTGGACAGGACCATAAATAATTTGGGTTTTCAATGCTGACATCACGGACTGGTCAAAACAGAAACTTGGCACAGTCTTAAATAGGCCAGCACTCTCGTCATAAGTTTCAATACTAACCCATCGGATGGGAAATTCTTGCAGCTGATCTCAACAGTGCTGAAACAGTCGGTTAATGAGGAAGAACAGATGGAGCTCGATACCTTTATCTTAACTACTGCTAATTATTTCAATCCATACAAGGCTGGCTTAACAACAGGGCATATTCAGCAACTGCCTTCAGGCCCCAGACCCTTAGGGCCCACAGAGGCAGTTACCGGTTGGTCATTAAATAAATTGCAGATGTTTTTGGGAATGTACACTGCAAGATTTGTGTTTAATTGAATAATCACAAACCAACAAAGGACATAAACAATAGCAAACAAACAAAGGACAATATTTCACAGTAGTAATTTAATGTTGGTTATTAGGGTTACGTTTAGGGTTAGGGTTATAAGGCAAACTTTGCCCTGGTTACACGCTGAAGAATAAAAAGAATCCTAAGTAAGTGCTTCTACGGAAACAGGATTATTGCCTTTCTGGCACATCCAACTTCCTGAGCGTCTGTGGTTTCCTGGGACTATTTGGTTAAAAGGGTCAAAGTTGGTGAAATTGGATCTGCAATACACTATGTTCCTCACCCTGCATTTCAAACACCGATGGACTACAGGTGCACAACTGTTCTCGCAGCAGTTTCCCACCACAGGAAACTTAGTACCTGCCTGCCTGTTGACAAAATATGACAGCTTCCTGCAACGCTGTGGTTTAATGTCACCTCTAAGGTGACAGGAGGCTCATCAGGCCTCAGATAAGGCTCCTGCAGAGACCGCTCGCCAACTCTAATTTATCTAAAGGATTTCTTATGCTGCATATATTTTGTTCTTTGAGCAGCCAAGCATTAAATTGCTTTCCATTGGGAACAGCTCGTATAACGGGGTCGCCAACGCTGTGGCTGGTTTCCAATGAGATGGTTTGGCAGCAAAGCCAACGCTGTAATTAGGGTCAGCCGGCTCCGAAGCTGCCGGTGGGCCAAAAGGTCGTCACGGTTGCGTTGAGCGTTTGAAAGTCACAACAAGACTGGAGGATGGTAACACATGTCTTCTTAGTCAAGGAACACAAACAGAAATTGTCATAAGGCACCAGCCTTCAACAAAGTATATATACCTAAAAAGATGTATGAAATGCTGTACTTCTAAGAGAATTGTATCTGCAAAGTGTGGCACACATTAATTCTGAGAAGCAGAAGTCAAAGACAAAGGCAGATATGCAGAGATAGAGTCAGGGTATGAGTAGTGAAAGCCTCATAACGAGTTGTCAGCTTTGTCTCATCGTGCCAGAAGCTGACTTCAGCAGCCTTTGCTGTTTGAGCTTTCAGTAAAGCCTCCTGTCTGTACAGTGTGCCTCCCCAAATGTAGCCTGTGGTGTTTTCATGAGGAGACTGCACAGTATGCTTCCATCTGCAGAGAGTTCTCACAAGTGTCCAGGGGTGGAGGGAAGAAAAAAAAACTCCAGGGAGCTCTTTTCTGCTCACAATATTCTCTTTGGCATCGCAGAGAGGTAAAGGCTCAGAGAAAAGTGCAGAGAAGAAACATTTGGACAGCTGCTCAGCAGAATTCACTAATGTCTTGGGTTGGTTGTGATGTGTGCTTTCAGTGTGAAATCATTGACCATAAAGGGACAATGAAACACTATAGAAATATGCAATCACATGAGATTCCCAAACTATCAAAGTAGAATCAAATTGAAAGGAGCTCCTTTGTATATGAGCTATTTTTAATTCTTGGATTCTTATGAGGCAAAACAATTCTGGTAGAAATGTGCAGGGCTAGAAGTGGACTTCATTACTGATTAATTAGATTTCGTACTGTACTGTTGAGCACAAACTACACTGAATGTGGTTAGAAACTCAGCACACTGTCATATACTGACAAGCCTTTCAGTTCAATAAGGACCCCATTTTATGCTGAGGTGACAATTTCCCTGTGCATTATACTAGGCAATTGTACTCCCTTTTTAGCCTGTATTTAATGAGGCTGGCAAAGAAATAATTTCTTTTGTAGGCTTCAGGGCAGAGAGGAGCATACAGGAGCAGGCGCTGCTGCACTGGAGAGTCTTTGATCGTTTTTGCTCAAAAGCACAACAGTAATTATTTTCTAAGGTTTTACGTAATCTTGCAAAATGAGTTTTTGGGTGCAGATTATAACCCAAAGATTACTGTGGAGATGACATGACTGGTGGTTTAACTTGGTAAAAAGCACTGGAAAGGATATTTGTGGATCATGGATGAAATACAAATGTTTTAATTTAAAGTGGACCTATTATGCTATATTGGAAACATATATTGTAGGGCCATACCAATACAAAACATGTCTGTGAAGTTTTTTGCTTAAAATACCAAACAGTTCACCCATTGTAGCCATGCCTCATACTGCTCATACACCTCTTTTGCAGCCCTGTTAGAGAAACGCGGATTTTGGGTCCTAAAAAAGAGGAGGCGGAGCTAATGCCTGATCAGAATTATTTTTTTTATTTTCTGACGCTGCATGAGTTCCCCGACGCACCGGGGACACATATTTATGTATAAAAGACATCAAAAAGTGCATTTTGCATGATAGGTCCCCTTTAACACATGCTCATGTCTTTGAATAAAACATGTTAGGCTGCAGTTTGAATACAAATGAATGAAAGTTTGTTCTCGTTTCAAAAGTGGTAAATAATTTGGTCCTTTTTTTCATTTTTTAAAAGGAAGGAGAAGAGACACTAACAACTAATTAAAAAGTAACTCTGTGGTTCGGTTAAAACTTCATATGCACTTCACAGCATTTGAAATGCCCGCTTATACAAGTTTGAGCATCACATTAATGGGTATGTAGTTTCACAAGGATCATAATGTGTTAGATGTTCTGTAACCTGCATCTGAAAAATCCAATATAAACAAGAAATGTAGTCTGCCCCTCCTTTTACATGTTGCATGGATGCACTTGCAGCATTATTGCTAACATCTAGCCGCAAAGTACCTCTTGGGATCCATGCAGGTTGAGGTAATGATATACAGTAAACACAATTCCACACTAGGAAATATGTTTTTTTCCACAATTTGTATGTGTAAGCAGCACTCATGTTGTAACCTTTGTTCTCTGAGCCACATCGCACCCCTGAGTTCTATCTGGCCAAAACAAAGTCAACGTCAAAAACAGTCAAAGTCAACTTTAATGTCAATTTTTCTGTGTGTTTGTACAGACAGAGAGATCGAAATAACGTTTCCAACAATCCCGAATACAAAATACAATAATCCAAATATACAAATATGTATAAAATATGTATATCCTATACAATCAACAGACACATTTACACATTTGCACACATTAAGATAAAACACAACAACAACAAATTGGAGGGGTTGTAAACGTAAGGGATAATGTGCAGCGGCTGCACTGACGCAAAGTGGAAATACTTGTCTCACAATATTGATTAAAACATAATGTATTGATTTAAAAATGATTGTATTGCTTTCACTAAGACAAAATAGTCCGTTCCACTGCGTACCAATGGCTAGAACTGCAGCTACAGCAACGTAACTTGTTACAACCGAGGCACTGATCGAGGTTTTCTGAATCTTTCCAAGTTTTTTCACATTTGATTTTCCTTTAACAAGTCGTTAAACACTGCCAGAGGCCATACCGTGTTCCCGTTAGTGTTTACTTCCCGTCTCTCTTCTTCTTCTTCTGTTCCCTTTAGTGTTTACTTCCTGTCTCTCTTCTTCTACTATTCCCGTTAGTGTTTATTTCCTGTCTGTCTTCGGCCCAATCCCAAACCACGCCCTACACCCTACCCCTACGCACTACCCCTCCGTTCGCGCGGAGGGTCCGCCACAAGTGCTGTTCCAAACCAACGAGTGTGGAGGGGGAGTGGGCTATCAAGCCCTCAAACAGCGAGTCTGCATCGGTGCTGACTGGAGACCGGTCTCTACCTGACCGGTCTCCACGCAGTGTGTGTCCGTCAGGAAACACGCTGTTTACAAACAGTTCCAGCAAACATCCACTGATAAATTGCGATGTTAACAACCTCATGATAAGTAACCTCATATTTTTTTCACTTAGGATCATACAGTACCTGTGTTTAGTCTAGAAAAAGGTAAATGTGTGCATTTTATTATAAAGTTGTGTATATTTACAGACTGTTGCAAAAACTAAGAAGCTTATAAACATCTGGTTTAAAACTAAAATTCACTCCCTCACGGAGGGGTAGGGTGTAGGGCGTGGTTTGGGATTGGGCCTTCTTCTACTGTTCCCTTTAGTGTTTACTTCCTGTCCGTCTTCTTCTATTGTTCCCGTTAGTGTTTACTTCCTGTCTCCTTCTGCTTTTAACCTTTTCTCTTATCTTGCACACCTCTTTACTAGGGACGGTTTAGCTATCATAAACCCAAAGTGTTGTGCTCTCCACGAATATAAAAATGAAAGTTCAAAAAGTATTCCATGGTGTTTTTCTGATGGATGATAACTAAGGTTTGTTCGCATCTGACGTTAAAATGATCGGCCTTCTTTCTGCGGACTGATATGACTGCACATAGTCCCTTAATCCTCCTTAACGGTGGTCTGTTGTCGGGAATGAACAACCTCTGGAATGTCCAAATTGACCAATCAGAATCGAGTATTCATCCCTTATACAAATGAAAGATTGGGCTGCTTGAGCAAACAGAGTTACAGCCAGTCTGCACCATGATGAACATTCTTCAGCTCCACTGTTTGTGCTGAGGGAATTAACTTAAAGAAATGTTTATTTATCATCTCTCAGAAGAACCAGATGCGTTTTCTCTGCTAGTTGTTGATTAATTATGTATCCACTGGATTTAAAGGAGACCAGCCATTGGTGAGGATTGAGATTAACTGCTGTTTCTCCTGCAATGTTTGGAAAATGAAATTATGACAACAAAGCATTCTCACCGCCTATCTCATAATAAACAGTATATGTGTTGCTGGATGGTAAATAGGTGCTTATATACAGCATCCTATTTTGAGTGTCTTGCTAAAAATTAAGAAGCATCGAGGGAGTATGCTATTTATTTCGCTCTCATACTCACACATCCACACACCCACGCACATATGTCCCTGTTATACGCGGTGACAATAATGGAGAATGTAATTATCTGGGGAAATGGACGAACAACAGAGATTACTTTGCATTACTGCCAAGTTTATAAAGGTGGCGAGCGTGTAATGTCAGGCCAGACTCCCAGAACTAGTGATATTCAACAATTATTTGGGACTATATGGACCGTTATATGGGGCGAGACTATATAAATGAAGTCTGCTGAATGAGTCTCTTAAAAACACGGAAGGTTTTGTCCAGGGCCAGAGTTTGTTTTGTCTGTTTTGAGCTTCGTTAAACGATCAATCAAGTTGAAATCTTCAGTAAATCACAGTTCAGTCAGACAACTCACGTGTTTCTTAATATGTTTATTAGAGCAGCATATAGTTGAGTTTGGCGTCTAGGCTCGGGCCTCATCACTCCACAGATTTACTCAGAACATTGAGTGATGATTAGATAACTATCCCCCGAGCCTACAGGTGGAAACTGGGGTGGAGCTGGGGCAGGCAAGCAGCACGTGAACGCATCAGCAATGTGACAGAGCCGCAGCATTAGCGAGGCAGAGGCAGGCAGACCTGGCAGCTTAAATAGAGCGGCAAGTTAAGGATATTGTGTTTGGTTGGTTGTAAGAGAGACGCGTCACGTGTTAATGTATCATTGGTGCTCGAGTTGACTGCCTGAACTAGATCGCAGGCTTCGCCCCATTTCATATGACAGGCTTGGACGCAATGTGTTTAAAAATAATAATTCATTGGAAATTGGCAAATATCAAATATATAACTAAATCAAATAAGATAGGAAGCCGATACAATAACAAATGAAAAGGGAGATAAAAACAATAATACTGATTAAAATATAAGAGTTTTTCCTGTAAACCACATACTTTAAACTAAACTAAAAGCAGTACTATTTTGATGTCAATTCCTTAAAGGTGGGGTAGGTAATTTTGGAGAAACCAGCTCGAGTGCGCTAGAATTTGAAAATACACAGCCGGAAAAAATCTGCCACTTCCTTACAGAGCCCCTCCTCCAACACACACGAACGCGCACATGACCAATGAGGGCACGAGATAAGTTTGTGCACAGATGGAAGGCTGACAGGCAGGTAGGCCATCCAGTTATTTTAGCCGGGCTGGCTAAAATGATATGTCGTGCTTTTTACAGTATTACTGCTTCCACAGATGACATTTTTTTATGGATTTTTTGTCAAAGCACTTCAGATATTCATTGCTATCGGGATGTTAAGAGCATTCCATGGAATATAACAACAAGTATATCTCGAGCCGGTTTCTCAAACTTACCTACCCCACCTTTAAATGACAGGAAGCCAGTGTAAAGACTTCAGAACTGGAGTGATATGATCCACCTTCTTTTTTTATAGTGATGGCTCGATAGCAGCGTTATGAATCAGCTGCAGCTGTCCAATCTTTTTTTAAGTAAGACCTTCAAAAGACATCGTCACAGTAGTTGTATGGTAAACTACTGTAGAGAGTAGGACCATAATGACTGAATGTATGCTAGGTATAGAGAAGAGACCCTCTATTTGATTATCTCAGGGATCTTTCCAGGATGTGCATCAGTAAGCATGTCAATGACGTAGAGAGGAGCTAAGCCATTGATAGTTTTGAACCATTGGAAGTGCTAAAATGCAAAACATGGCCGTGCAACATGGTAGATGTGTTGATATGTGTCCTTAGACTTGATTTTACAAGATCTCATCATTGTAGACCTTTAATGTCAAAATAAATCTGGATGCTAAGAGGAAACATTGATTTGTGTTTGCAAGGAAAACTTATTTCCCGTTTGGTTGAATCTTACTTCAGGACATAAATGTGACAAGCTCCATAGGATGTCTTTCGATATGTCAAGACTGCCTGCATGTGCAATCTGTTAAAGAACTTCTACCTACATTTTCCCCCAGTGATGCACAGTCGGTCTCGTATAAAGAAGGAGCTGTCAGGCCTGTCTCAGTCCACCCTCCTCTACCACATTTAGTTTAGTGTTGCAGACTTGTTATTTATCTCCTCCATATTTAATGAGGAGTCGCCCTGGGAAGCAGATGGTACATTAGCTGTAATAAACCTTAGCTGACTTCAGTGGTTTTGTGAGGGAACACAGAATTGAGCTGTAAAAAGGCCTCGCTGTCTCGACGCCCAACACCGTAGAAAGGGGTCGAAAGGTGTCCGGTGTGCATGGAGGGTGTGTTCGCTCGCTTCGTACAAACAGATCCCTTTCATGACTCTGGACAGTTTCTCATTGCCCCCAGTGAAGCATCATATATTGATGCGGAGAGAACAAAAAATACTGTTAACTCTGACCCCTTTGTTCGCGGAGCCAGCACTAAAGTTGCTGAGTGAGGGCTTCACATTGAGCTATGTTTTATTGTTGTGCTCAGCAGAAGTGATTTGACTGTGCACACACTCTTACGCGCTTCTTGAGACTCGCTGACAATCTCATATGTTGAACACTTGGACACAAAAGGGACGACCAGGCGGGCATACGTTTGAAATAAATCCTTTTACTTTGTTTCTGAAATAGACAAACACAAGCACATTACTGCAACGTGACTACACATTACTTTCATAAACATAAAATATCAAACGTCTGCTTGCACTAAACTGACACTTTTCAGAAAGATACACAATTCACAATTTAGTTACAGGTGGTTACACTCCAGGCGTTAGTCCATATTAGCTAGCAGATGAAACTTTGATAAAATACGACATAAATATATTATCTGCATTATCGTACCATTGGACATCTGTGTCACTACTTTTATACAACCTTTCATCACTTAAGCTTACCTGACATACACAAACACAAGCACACATCACTGTAACGTGGCTACATACCCTCGGCTAGGTCTAATTAGTGATGCTTTTACCTCTCCTGCGTTTCATCTAAACTTTCTAAAGGACCCCTCAGCTGCCCTCTGTGCCTGTGTGAGTTTTACTCCTTGTAACTAAAACGTTGACATTGCACTTGATCATATATCCCACAAATGATAGGTTGATTAAATATAGAAAATTGAAGATTCAACTTATTGTCATTACGTAGTACAGGTACTATGTAACGAAACGTTTTCTCTGCATTTGACCCATGCTAGTGTTAGGAGCAGTGGGCTGCCATTATGTACGGCGCCCGGGAAGCAGTGTAGGGAACGGTGCCTTGCTCAGGGACACCTCGGTAGCACTTGGTCTTTCCGGGACTTGAACTGGTGACCTTCCAAGTTGCCAAGCCAAGTCCCTATGGACTTCGCCACCACCGCCCTTTATAAATACAACATAAAAAGTGCTTTGGCGACATAACACAGTTTGATGTCCATTACTAATTAGTGATGCTTTTAACTCTCCTGCGTTTCATCTAAAGGACCCCAGTTTGATGTCCATTACAAGGCCAAATATTACTGCGGTTCCAACACCCAAGAAATAGGTTTTAATTAAAATATCATCAAGTTCTGGAGAGCAAGACAAGACTGGTGAGATGACACAGACGGAAGAACCGTGAACAGGCACCTAGAGATTGAAATATAATCACAGCCATTTCTTGAAAACTGTATCTGGCAACAACCAGAGGTTACCTTTGCAATCTGTCATTTTATTTGACTGCTTTCCTCACAGCAGGGGGTTGGTTTAATGCCTGTAATGTCTGAGTGTATTTCATGTCCTCCATTCACACGTTCGAGAGAGACCAGGCACGGGTGGCAGCTGTGGAGAGAGCCTCTATCTCTCTCTCTCAATGTCTGTGGCTAATTTTGAGGATCAAAGGAAGTAAATAGGCGCTTTAAGTCTCTGTTGTGCAATAGCTTTGACCCTTTATATATTACAGTCTGCTTTGAACACCATGGAGGTAAACACACGCCGGTTTTCGGTAAGTCAGATTCGGTGGGTGGGTTGAAATGATTCCTCACCTCGATTGTGTGCTTCCAGGATGTACTCGGAGAAAATAATCATGCAGTGCAGCATATCAAATCATGAGAACGAATAGACATGTCAAAGCTTGTTGCTTGCAATGAACAGCACAGACAACCTCCATGGTCTCAGGGCTCGCTCTGTGCACTTATTCTCCGACAAATGCCATTGTTAAAGAAGCCGAGGCAAGAGATCTTAACAAGTTAAAGGGACTCCCAGGAGATGGTGGTGGGGGGGGGGGGGGGGGGGAAGAAGGGCTGTGGATCACTGCAGGGTGTTCATTGAGAAGAATGAATGAATACATTGAAAGCGATGGCATTCCTGGCGATCTTCGAGGCAATGAGACATTATTGATTTCTAAGGAGAAAACGCATTCTTAATGTGTCCAGGGATCCTGGTTTGTTCTCCATCGTATTCCTATACTCACTCTGTTTCTACAGCTTTTTAGCCAGCGAAAATGACTCAAGAGTGAAGCTTGATTCACAGCTAAAGCCCACTGCGGCTTCAAAATGCCAGTCTAGCTTTTGGAACAGTGAGCACTCATCTCAATGGACGTGAAGGTATGCCTCAACCATCTGTTCCCTTTTGACACAATGCAGTAAATCACCACTTTATTTTTTATTTTTTTAACACTAAAAGCCTTTTAGATTTTAGTAGAAAAAGGTTTCGCGAAGATGGCAATCTGTCTTGATAGAGAAATGCTTTCTGTTAATGCTCCTGAGACTACTTTCACACAAAGAAACACAAGCTGTCTTCAGCTTTTTTTCTTTTAAATAGTTTAAATTATGAAGATTCAATGGCAAATTGATTCTTCTTGCAATATATTAGAAGTTATTGTCGGTATTGGGAAGGGTTTTTTCATATATTTCTGATGTTTATGAATTAAAGATTACATATTATACTTATTTGTATTTTGTGCCTCTAATTTGACATGTTTCCACAATTTGACCTGCAAACTATGTGTGTGCAAATCTTTGTGTTTATATGTGTCCCTGGATGTTGGCTATATGAAGCTGAGGTTGCGTTTTAAAGCCACCTCGCCTTGGCACTGAGCAATAGCAGAGCAAAGTTATCAGTGCTTTTCATATCTGGGCTGACACTCTGGGTGGAAGATTCGGGGGTTAGGTGGGGAGCCGTGGATTACAGATCATATCAAAGCCAGCGAATAGGTATAGTGACTCTGGAACGATGGAAGAGATAGAAGATGAAGACAGACTTTGTGGAGATATGGAGTGCAGCCCCAAGTTTATTATATGGAGTACTGATAGGCTGAGGATAGCAATCAAGAGGATGGTGTGGTGTGTGGCATAGTTGTGGATCAGCGACTTTGGAAAGTTTCTGACTTTTATGTTCAAGGACACAAAGTAAAAACGGAGTTGCCCCTATAAAACACTGAAAGGGGCATATAGGGAAACTGGGAAACTCCCTGGGGCATTCGGTCAGAAAAAAAACAAGAACTTGACGGATATTTAGCGAAACGAGGAATTGGGGCACTTTCAGACTGACTTCAGCCAAGTAGAAAAAGATAAGCACTCTCATCCATGTCAATAGACTCCAATATTGCAGCGAGAGTGCTAATGTACGAGACTCAAAAAACACAATATTTTACTGCAACTCAACTGGTAATCCGGTAAGGTGCTGCATTGACTGTACATATCTTGTAACCTTGTAAGTGAAAGGAACATGTCTACAGTTTATCTAATGATTGCCACCGTAAATGATACAAAAGAATGTCTACAGTATTACATTAGAAGTCATTTGAGGTGCTTTGTAGGTGTCTCTATGTCCTGTTGAGGCGTAGAGACACCCCCATCTTGCTTGCCCATGTAAAAGCCTACGCTATTGGTGTTGACATTTGAGAAAAGTTCCTTTAAATGTGTTGACAGAAGACGATTCAGGCTAACAGCACATCAAGTAATTGGACTTCAATTTTGATGCAATCATGTAAGAAATACCTTTTCACTTTGTGTTTTGAAAGGGGGGGGGGGTTGGGACATTTGTTCCCCTTGAATGGCTGTATATCCAAGAATCGCTTAGCAAAGAGAAGATTAAGTGCACACATTAATCCAGGAGTCAGAGCAATCTTGTAATCCACTCAGTATGCTAATTGCCTGTTCTTTCTCCAGCAAAGGGGTTTACAGGCCATTAAATGGCACTGAGCAGTTGACAAAGGATAGCCAGCATGCTCCCCCACCCACTCTCCCTCTCTGTCTATTTCTTACTTGGACAGGCTGTGGCACACCCACACATTGGCCCTCTAAAGAAATACGAATAATAAAAAAGTGGCACTGTGATTCCAAAGCAGTTATTTATATTTGCAGTAAAGGGTAGAAATAGCTTGTGTGCTTCTGCTCCGAGTCGACCTGACAGTGACACAAGTGCTTCTTGAATGAGCTTTTGGTCTTCTTGACATTGAAGAGGCTATAGCCCAGCATAGCAATGTGTTCCTGTAACATCCGTCCATATCTGACTGCGGTACAAGTAAATAATGAAAGAGAGTTGAGTGCTATTGTCTCCACCGTAGTCTCGCACAACTCCCACTTTGCCCATACACAAGAGAATCGCACCACTACTGCCTGTACAGTCGCCCAAATGGTTTCGACAGCCTCAACATGATGGATGTTTCTTCAGATTGGGTTTCTCTCTACACTGAGAAAGCAACCTGGTAACAAAAGCTTCACTAGCAATGTAAAGGAAAGCTGCAGATAATTAGAAGATTTGCGTCATTTGTGGTGCCAACTGCCAAAGAGCGGGGCTATATGACGGATGACTCCAACAAGAGAATTCGGCATGAAGCCTGACTCCAAATGTAGCTGGTAATGACCAGAGTGTGTTTTTCAGATGCAGCTAATGAGCATGGCCATTAGACATAAATGACATTTTAAAAACCTGGGGAGTAAGAAAATGAAGAAATACAACCACATAGACTGCCTGTAGGCTGCAAATATGGCTGGAGCATCTGGAGGATGCAGCACTCCTGCTCACATGGATGACCTCCACCCAGAGTGTTGAGGCTGTCACTCATTTCTCTGCTGTTGACTGAGAGGATGGAGGCTCATTACGGGGAAACTGTCAGCACCATTCGCCTAAAATATCCACATGGCAACTCAGGGCTCTGTTCAATTGGCACTTATCCTCTGTGTTTGACAGATAAGCCTTTTATGGGTTTATTATTTTAATTTTCCGATGAGCCCATTTGCAAGGACGTTTTCCCACTCAACAACAGCTTTGACATTGCAGCGTATAATTTGTTGTGTTATGTGTACTCAATCTTTACCTCCATCTAGATAAGAAGCCAGAACGAAAATAGTGTGCACTAGAATCCACCAGATGGACTTGTTTTCTTCTGTCTAAACTGTAGCTCTCAAACATGTGCCGCTAAATCCATAGCGCTATACAGGCTTATGTTGCAACCAATCACAACGCACCGTGATTGATTAGTCACACATCTCCAGTTGAATGTGTGCAGATCAGGATGAAATCAGTTGCTGTAGTGTTTGGCTAGAGATATAACATATATATAATCAACCACTCTGAAGAGATTTAGACTGACGGTTCCGATCATTGCATTTCTAAAAGAAAAACCTGGGTGTTTTTAGCTGCCTGAACCCATCAGCTGAATTACATTATAAATCGTTGTTAGTTGATAAGGCTCTCAGATATTGAATTCAATGAAGTATGAGATATATGCAGGTTCAAACCTTTACTGAGAGTTACGAGTCCTTGCTAAAATGTGTGCGTGCGTGTGCGTGTGTGCGTGCTGTGCGTGTGTGTGTGTGTATTTGTGTGTGTGTGTGTGTGTGTGTGTGTGTGTGTGTGTGTGTGTGTGTGTGTGTGTGTGTGTGTGTGTGTGTGTGTGCGTGTGTGTGTGTGTGTGTGTGTGTGTGTGTGTGTGTGTGTGAGTTTGGTCAGTAGATTTACTCTAAAGCAAACATGTTATCATGCTGACAGCTAAAGTTGTTGTTTACTGAGTGGGTGAAATAGAAATCATTTAATTTCCCACCTTAATGTTTAATGTATTAGATTTTTTATTCTACAACGGAGATATTGAGGGTTACAATTAACATTAAAACATTCTTTTTTTAAGGTGGCTATTTGATGTTTATTATTTTTCTCATGAATAATGATGAAAGTGGAAAATGTGTTTGCATGGCGATAAGAAATCCCACCTAAAATGGAAATTGTCAAGATTACAATGTGAAAGGAAAGTTTTCATTGGAATTCTTTTGACATTTTGAATTTTTTCTTGAGAGTGTGAGTGGGTGTCTGTTTATTTATTTGTTTATTCATTGAACCCTGGTGGATATTTTCCTGTAGTCGCTGTATTGCATGCGATGGTATGTTGACCTTCACAGATTCTCTTGTTGTCTCTGTAGGTATTCTGAGGTGATAGCTTTCCGTTGCTGTGAATATGAGGGGGAGTGGTGGGTATGATATGATAAAGTGCAAATGAGATGTTGAGGTATGGCTGTATGTGGGTGGTTGTCTCTGAGGTGGAGATTTTCCTGGAAGCTATGGAGGTCACATTGGAAAACGAGCTGCGATGACTATGCTCCTACCAACACAGTGTTGGCAGTGAAACCCATTCTGCTTGAGAGAAGTGTTTATTTGACTAAAACATGTACGATCCATCCAACATTACACAACTCAACAACACCTACACCTAAATAAATGTGAGGCCTTATTTGCAATAAAACAAAAAAATGTACAATGTTATTTTTCTAGTTCCATGCTAATCTTTTTTTTATATTTATCCACGAATTACAGGAGACATTGCTTGAAATATTAGCAACAGGTTAAGGAACATGAACAAATCATTAGTCCAAAAGAGACTACAAAGGCATTTCTATGGTCCATTCCTGTACACAATGTTTCTCTCAAAGAAGAAACATACCGAGAAAAATGTTCAATGAGACCCAGATTTTTAAACAAACCACCAAAATGTTACTGACCAAAAGTTTTAGGTTTTATCAGAGGAAGCTTTTCCTTTCTTTCTGAATTCATTGTAGCATCCTTTACAAAAGCATCCTTTATGATTGCATCCGTATTGACATTTTCTGCACCACAAAGACCTTTATTTGCTTGGAAACTTACAATTTGTAGAAATTATCCCGCAAAGAGCTTTTCGAGGGGCATTGAGGTTTTGAGTTCAAACTGCACTTGGCAACATAACACATTGTCTCCAGCTCCAAATGGCACAGAGGGTAATTGCTTGAAGGATGAACTTGGGAGGCTGTGGCTCAGTGGTTAGTGCGCTGAACTTCGAATCAGGGGGTTGCAAGTTAGAGTCCCACTGCAGTCAGCATGTCGTTGTGTCCCTGAGACACTTCACCCCAAATTGCTCCTGTGGGGATTGTCCACAGTACTGAATGTATGTAAGACGCTTTGGATAAAAGCGTCTAACAAATGAAATGTAATAATAATGTAATGAACTTCAATTCAGAAGTTATGTAATGTGAAGTTAGTTTACTGAAAACTGTCTGTTTAGAGGAGATGGCAGAGAAAGAAGAAAGATAGTTGTTAACATTATTTAGGAGGGATGGGACAATCACCTTCAAGCTACAGAAGGATTAGGGCCACATGTATAAAGATTTTTTTTTTTTAGGGATATGAAATTAATGTCAGAATTTTTAGATTAAAGTCAGGATTTTCAGAAATTAATTCTGACTTTGTTTCTTGGAATGATGGTTTTAAAAGTCAGAATACTGACTTTTTTTTTTACTGTTGGTCAGAATTATATAATAATAATGAATAAAACATCAGAATTCTCAGAATCTAATTTTGTCTTTTTTATTTTTTGGTAGAATTTTGACTTCAATCTCGATATTCTGACTTTAATCTCAGAATTCTGACTTTAAAGTAAAAACTAAGACTTTCATCTCAGAATTAAATCCAAAGAAATAGTCACATGTTCCTAATCCTCTTCCAAACCACAGTTTCAGTCAAACCACCATTTTTCTGGGAAAATATTTCCTCGTGTAGCCTCAAGAAAATACTTAAGCTGATCCACTTAATGTCTTTGAGTACTAATGTTAGTTAAAAGCATCGAGGGTAATTAATGGCAAGACCTGGATTGTTTTAATAAACACAGTTGACTGCATCCAGCCCCCCTACCCACCACAAAGCTCCCTTTTTAAACAGGCCCACAAAAACCAACCGAGTGAGGAGGACCCAGCGAAATGAGGTCATCTCCACACGTTCTCCGATCCCCCCATTCTTCATCTCGGAGGCAAGTGGCATATAAGAGGATCTATCTTTGTGAATGGTTTTGAGCCCCCAAAATTACAAACAAACTAAAGGCGGGGGATCGATAGAGTGTGTCTCACAGAATGATGAACTGGCACTTCAGAGGGGAAAATCAATGTTGTGTTCCCTTTCTCTCCCCATCCTCCGCTCTCTATCTTTTCTGTTTTGGTCCTCAACTCTCTCCTTCACAGTCCTCATACTGCAGTGTTTAAGTGTGTGTGCTCACATGTATCTCAAAGTCCTCTCACCGTGATTTAATGGTCCTTTGTTTCTTATTCCTTTTTAGCCTGGAAGACCTTTTGCCACTTTGATGTGTGAGCACACCCACCAATAATGGCCAATAGGATGCGCAGTGGAAGTAAGTGCTTCTGGTCAGATTTACCGCTTTAGTGGATTTGCTCCTCCCCTCGCTGATCCTGTAAACCTCAGCTCATCCGATGCAGACATATTGATCCGTGCAACATGGCAATCTTTAAATCATAAAATAGCACTTAATATTAGGCTGCAAAAATGAAACCATGAATTTATTGCAACACATGCCTTGGATAGTCGACTGCATGGTGTTGCATTTTAAAAACCACCTTGGCTGGCAGTGTTGGTGGCCAAGAACCTTGGAAAAATAAAAGCAGGTCTATTGTATATCTTGACCCCTAACCCTAACCCCAAGTTCTCCGAGAAAACATTTTATTCTTAGAGCTCTGTCTGTAGTTTAAAAGTGCAGTGCTGTGGCAATCCTTAAGAATCACAATTCCAAAAAGCGTTTTGTCAGCTCAGTGTTTATTGATTTTGCTTCAGAATTGTTTGTAATACGTAAGCAAGATATTCTGTTGGAAGTAGTGAGGATATTAATCTAAGAATATGCTGCTTGTAGTGATAAAATAGGTCCAGTGTTTGCTATGAGATTGCTTCTCTAAGGAGAGTGGAGTTATCCGATTAAAGGAGCGTGATTATCTCAGTGGGGCTTTGCTGAGCAGAGGCAGGTTGTGGTTTGGATCGGTGTACACTGTGTGTGTTTGTCTGAATAGTACATTTACACCAGCTCACTGACAAAGCTGTGAGTTTTATCTGAGATGGATAAATACATTACTAGCACTGGTGGCCGGAAAACCAAGCATTGTTTGTCAAGCATCTACAACATAAATACGTTGAAAAAGGTGTTGGCTATAGTTGCATGGCTCAAGGGATGTCAACATTGTTCTATTGGTGCGACAAGAAATGAGGAAACGTACTGACTTTAAATATCCTTTACCTGTCATCTAGTACTGCAATCACGTCAAAGTTCGGAACAATTCCTTCAGTTAGAGCGGTTGTCCACCAAATGGAAAGTCAATGGATCAAGCCCCAGCTCCTGCAGTCAAAATGTCAAAGTGTCCTTGGGTTAGATACTTAACCCCAAGTTGCTGCCAATAGCATGGCCAACAATGTTAGTCTTCTGAGTAGGACCTTGTCTCTGACTCTGTATACATGTGAGTTGTTGAATTGCAAATCAGCAAGAAAACGTAAGCTGATGAACATAGCAAATATTATACTTGCTAGACATGAACATATCCTAATCTCAAGCATGTTAGCATTCTGATGTTTGCATGTAATTCAAGCTATGCTGTAGAATGTGTGTTGTTGGTCCTATATTTTCTTACGCTAGCAGAAGAAGGGCAGTTTCCCTATCTGGTGCACACTTTCAGCATCACATTTACTCCGTGTCCACTGGTCAGGTGTCTGTTGGTCTGTGCTGGGCTTTCACACAGACCCTGTTGGAGCTGGAAGGCTGTCAGCTGTGGAGAACTCCTCCTGTCAGACTGCCTCGAGAAATGTAGGGCTGCGAGATGAAGCCTGAGACAGGTATCCATGTGGGGTGAAGAAAGGGGGGGCAATCCATCCATCCATGTATCAGTCTATCTATCTATCTATCTATCTATCCATCTATCTATCTATCTATCCACCCAGTATAGCCAGTGTAAGTCTATATATCTATCCATCCATGCTAGCTAGCGAGCTATCTAGCTATCGATAGATCTAGTCGAGCGACATTAGATATAGATCAGACTAGCTAGTGATATCATGAACGTCGAGCGATGTATCGTCTCGATATACTATCGACGCATAGCGAGCGAGCGAGCGACGAGCGATCTCGCGCGCGAGGGAGCGAGCAAGGCGCGCGCGCGCGCGAGCGAGCGAGCGAGCGAGCGAGCGAGCGAGAGAGGCGCGCGCGCGCGCGCGCGCGCGCGCGAGAGAGAGCGAGCAAGCGAGCAAGCGAGCAAGCGAGGAGCGAGCAAGCGAGCAAGAGAGCGAGAGAGCGAGCGAGAGAGGCGAGCGCGCCGCGCGGCGCGCGCGCGCGCGCCGCGCGAGGCAGCGAGCAAGCGAGCAAGCGAGCGAGCGAGCGAGCGAGCAAGCGAGCAAAGAGAGCGAGCGAGGAGCGCGCGCGCGCGCGGAGCGAGCGAGCAAGCGAGCAAGCGAGCAAGCGAGCGAGCGAGCAAGCGAGCAAGCGACGAGCGAGCGAGCGAGCAAGCGAGCAAAGAGCGAGCGAGGCGCTCGCGCGCGCGCGGGGAGCGAGCAAGCGAGCAAGCGAGCGAGCTAGCGAGCAGCGAGGAGCGGAGCGCGCGCGCGCGCGCGCTCGCGCGCGCGAGCGCTCTAGCGCGAGAGGCGCGCGCGCGGCGCGATCTATATAATCTATCTATCCTACTATATCTATTCTCTCTCTATCTCTCTCTCCTCTCTCTATCTATCTATTCTCTCTCTCTCTCTCTCTCTCTTCTCTCTCTCTCTCTCTCTCTCTCTCTCTCTCTCTCTCTCTCTCTCTCTCTCTCTCTCTATCTATCTCTCTATCTATCTATCTATCAATCTATCAATCTATCTATATCCATCCGTCTTTCTATTTGTCTTTGTATTCTGTCTCTCCTGTCTCCAGGGGTTCAGTTTGGGCTGAAAGCTGCTGTGTGTCACTGGTGAAATATTCAGTACATGCAGGGAGTTTGACGAGCAGCTCTGACACCTCCGCACTCCTCACCATATTCACCTTCATTTTCATTTCCTCCCCGGCTCCAGCACGTTACCTCACAGCTCCTCCAATCTGCACAGTACTGTATGCTCAGTACAGTTATTATGAAAAGAAACCTAAGGCACACTACTTTAAAAAAAAAAATTCATGCCAAAGATATTGAGTTTAACCTTTCAAACCGGCTCTTTACTTAATGCACTTTAAGATCCGTTATGTTATGGGAAGTCTCATCTTAAATATGAAATGAATGAATTGGGTGCATATACTTGACTTATGCCTCTTGACATCTGGGCTTCATGTACCCAGCTGGATTCTATGTACAAGAAAATAGTATGATAAGAGGAAACACATCCACAAGAGTGAAACATTTTAGTGAAAGAAGTGAGAATCTGTGTTATTAAGAATGTGATGTTCCTTGTTTTTTCATTGTTATCTGTTGTATTACAAAGGATATCTCTACCTTGTGTTCTTTGGATTTATCCATGTTGATGTTTGAACATGGCGGCTTATAAGTGGCTCTGTAAATATTTCCTTGAAACCCGACAGCTATAAGAAGAATGTATTCTTTCGTTGTGATCCACATCGTCATATAAAGACATGTTGTCTTTGTTTAGATAAGTATCCCGCAAACAAAACCAAAAAAGGCCTAGAGATTCAAGAACAATCAAACAAACTTTTTGCAAGGTCATCCTGAGGGCATGCCCTACTTTTTAACTTCAAATTCAACACTATCTCTAGGAATGATGTCAATATTGGGCAATTGCTTTCCATGAATCGGTTGCAGCGTGTCCGAATTTCACAGGAGTTCGACCCCTCTAACAGCCATGCAATTAATGTTGGATATTTTCTCAACCGTAACACTGATTTTCCATCAAAATGTGTTTTAATTGCTTAAACTCATTGCCATATGTTCCCACTCCATCAGGATTACTGTCAGCACTGCTGAAGAAATTAGTATTCAGATTTTGTTCTAAAAGTAGGAATACCATACTCTGTTACGAGTAAAAGTTCTGCATTTAAAAGTTTACTTAAAGGTGGGGTAGGTAAGTTTGAGAAACCGGCTCGAGATACACTTTTTGTTATATTCCATGGAATGCTCTTAACATCCCGATAGCAATGAATATAAGTGCTTTGACAAAAAATCCATTAAAAAATGTCATCTGTGGAAGCCGTAGTACTGTAAAAAGTACGACCAATCATTTGAGCCGGCCCGGCTTAAAATAACTGGATGGCCTACCTGCCTGTCAGCCTTCCATCTGTGCACAAACTTATCTTGTGCCCTCATTGGTCATGTGCGCGTTCGTGTGTGTTGGAGGAGGGGCTCTGTAAGGAAGTGGCAGATTTTTTCCGGTTGTGTATTTTCAAATTCTAGCGCACTCGAGCTGGTTTCTCCAAAATTACCTACCCCACCTTTAATAAAAGTAAAACCAATTATTAGCATCGTAAAAGTCCACATTATGAATATTGGCCCAATTCAGAGAAATATAAATTATAAATAAACATTTTTTAATACAATTATTGATGCATTGATTAGTTTGTTGTAGCTGGTAAAGGTGGAGGTAATTTAATAACTGTATATACTCCTGGAATATACTCCAGGTGTTGATTATATATCATGTCATTAATCAAAATCGTGACTTTTATTAATGTGGTTGTTGTTTTTTAATTTGCTTGTAAATCAACTTGGAGCACTTGGAAAAACCCTAAATAAATATTATTATTATTATTGTTATTATATTATATATATTTTTGGTTATTAAATATTCTTGTTATAATTCTTGTTATTATTATCAAATCTGCAAAGCAACTAAAGGTATTACATACATTTAATTAAATAAAAAGTACAATATTTGACTTTAACAGTATGAACATGGAAATGTGTAAGGATCCTCAATTGTGTGCGTAAGTATAGACCTTGAGTAAATTACTATTACTGGTTACTTTACAATCGCTGTCTGTATGGAGAAAAGGTGGGATGGGAACATTTCTCTCCATCCATCATGTTGTCAAATAAAAACCAAAAAAGTGAATACAGTTAATCTACAGCAGCTTAGTAGTAGAACATCCGAACATGTCAAATCCAGAAAAGCTGCTCTGTTGACAGCCGGCCTGTTTACAGCCGTGAGACACATTGATCAGCTCCTTGCTCTCCGCATAACTCCCAGCATCATCCTGCAACACAATGATTAGCCTCGGGGGAACAAGTCAACAGGAGTGGGGCAAAAGTTGCAAATCAGCTTTTCATTATATATATTTTTCCCCGCTATCACCAAACTTTGCAGAAATATCAATATGGATTTAGGGAGTGTCCCTGAAGCAAGGTCCTCAGCTAATTAAATCTGTAATCACTTTGTACTGTAGAAACACGAGGGGGGGGGGGGGGGGGGGGGTGTATGTGGCAGTTTAATTGAAGGCCGGTGGAGTTTTATTTAACACAGACAGCTAATTGGGTCAGAGCTCTTTATCCTCATAAAGCGCAGAGGTTTCCTGCCATGCAGTCGGACCGCTTACAGCTCTTTGCTCTCAAACACAGTTCCACTCTTTCGGGGAGACTGAGACGGGGAAAAGAGAGGAAGACTGTTGTCAAGGATACAGCACACAGGTATTTTACACTGTCTTTGGGAGTTTGGAGTCAGTTGAACGATGGGGGAAGTAATGGGATTCAGAAGAGAGTGGATTTCTAATAAAGGAAGGCGGTTCAGAGATGGAGAAGCCCATGAACTCCTTCCATCTCTCATCTCAGAGGGAGGGCTCATCCGAGAAGGTGTTGCTTCACTGGAGCCCAGCAGAAGATCCTGTCTTGTCAAACTTCATCACAACCGGTTTTTTTCTTCCTTTATTTATACGTTTAGGAATATGTGTCTCAGGTCTAGCAGAAGGTATCTCGAGTGGATTCTCTCTAGTAGCGCTATCTTGATGGTTGTGTAATCTGGCTTGTAATGTCTGTTAAACTGTAAAGTAATAATAATTAAGATCTAAAGAATCCCACTTTATCACTCATCAGAGACAAACTGTGTAAGTTATTAGTACACATATTTTTATTTTGAAACAAAGGGAAACTCATTTTGAAACGGAGTCTTGTGAAAATGTACTTTATTAAATATATTGTCATTGTTATAGTTTATTAATGTCAAATAAAACATTTCGTAATAAGAATCGGAAATCCTTTAATGGTCCTGCAGGTGTGACATTGCGGACAAAAGACAAACATTAATGAAGAGTGAGCTAACATATCAAATAGATGTTCCAATATGAATACATAATAATGTTTAACCTACATTTTTGCCGTGAAAAGCTTAAAAAACGTGTATTTTAATCGTCATGTTAAATTCATTCTGAAACCCATCCATTTGCCGAACCGAGGTGTGAGGTGTTTTGAGTTTGATTGCGGTGCTGTAACAAAAATACTTTTTTGCCGTGTACCACTAAGCAGATGTGGCCTTGTTCGCACAAGTAAAAACCTATGAGGTAACTTCGCCTCACTTTTTAGACACGTCCTGATTTTTAAAACCGGTTTTGTGTATCATACCTGAGCTGTTTAGTATTCTACTATATCAGCTGCTACACTTCAACAGCACTTTTGAACATTCACAGCAGTATGGGAGAAATGTACAACAATAAATAAGTCATTAGGATGTTTAACTTGTCTTGGGCTGTGCACATTACATCAACAAACACCCTCCATTTAAAACAAATAGTGTCTGAGTGGACAAACACTTCATTAAAACTTCACAGAGGAGACAAATGAACAAAAATAAATAGCAGAATCTGGCCAGGGCTGCCTCATTACTCCCTGTGTTTCCCTTCGAGTTTTAAGCCACTGTGTATCCCGGGTTCCTCTGTGAGCATCAGCTCGGGGTTTTGACCTCCCCTTGCCTCTGTGTTACTCACATTTGTGTCTGTCCCCGGGGCTTCTCGTCTAAAGAGCCCGGCCTGAAGAGGCAGGCGGGCCATTCACAGTATTGCGAGGTTAGCCTGGCCCTGGAGAAATCTTCACAGCGACCTGATTTCTTTCAGTTGCTCCCTATATTCACCAGATCTCACACTCATATTCACCAGATCTCACGCTCATATTCACCTGATCCCCTGTCAGCGCCATAATGTGGAGGAAAACTTCTCTTAACAACAGCGAAACTAGGACAAGAGTCCTGTGGCGTAATTGCCGTGCAGACCTGCTGTCCCTGCATATTTGTGTTCAATGTTTAATCTGGCAGATAATCACATCCATTATTAGAAATGATGCGTGACGTCTGCCTCGCTACTGTTTTCATGAATCCTCATCAAAATTGCATATTTGCGATATCAATGGGAGGGTGGTGCGTTGAGAAAGAATATCTCTTGTCATTTTCATCTCGCAGAGTTAATATTAATGATTGGTCCCAGAGTCACGTTCAGCCCCATCTTTTTCATTCTAGCATCTGGATTTAATTGGTGCTACGCTGTAAAGCCACAGCTGCTACGCCTGTTAGGACAATAAATTACCCCAATTAGGAGTCGAACAAAAGAGGCTGTCTGACACCACAGCCCCACTGCCATGCCTAGAGATTGTGAATACGATGGGGATGAGGCTTCTCGATGTACCACAACACCTGCCCCATCATCTCTCTGATCAAAACACAGTTCCAGTCCAGTGCATATATAGAGCAGGAGGAGATTGCTTTGCATGGCCTCAGTCACAGGCGCACAATCGAAATAGAATAAAAAAGCACCACTGGGTTCAAAATCAATGGCAGGTTTGGAGGGAGGTGTGTAATTGCTGGGCGGATGATTAATTAGTGTTTGGATGATGAGTTGTGGATACATCCAGGTTTTATGGCAGCCGCCTGCTATATCGATGGCACCGGTAATGAAGGCAATAATGAGGGAAGGTTTATGAGGACGTGGAATGGGAGGAACAATAAGAACATCTGTGCCGCTCTACAGTTAGAGTATAATTGAGACCATATTTCATTTTCCCTCTTTGAAAGATAGTCCATAGTGTATTTGCTTTATGTAACATGAGACGTATTTGTTTGCCGCTGTAACACATTCAGCAGCTTTAGCAGCTCAGGTGGTCCACCTTTCCGAGAGGACGGCCTCCATCTGGATCAGCACTCCTTCCACGTCGCGGCCTGGCAACATCATCCCTTTGTCTCACCACTCGCTGTGAACACGCCATTAAGTCAGCCCGAGTTTGACAAGAAAAATGAAGTGTGCTATATCCTGTGGCCTCGAGTGTCTTCCTGAATAATGAGCGCATTGCCTGGACACCCCCCACCCTTGTCCCTCCAACTCCCCGCCATTGTTTTTTACAATCCCCCTCAAAGTTTCAGTCTGCCGAGAGTGAAGGGGTCTTTAGGTTGGCGCTTGTCTCTGGGAGAAAAAAGCGGTCATGCAAGACGTGTCAAACTAAATCTGGAAAACCCAGAAAAGAGGATTAGATGAAGAAAGTGGCTTTTATTGATGAAATCCTCATCCCATGTCACGGCATTAGAGAATGCAGAATAGGTTCTTTATCTGAGGAAAAATCCATTATGATATCATGAGATTGGCAACTGTGTGTACCAAATTATATACTTCTTTGCTTTTTTAAACATGTCATATGGCTCTAACTCTACAGCACGACTAAATCACAGAAATATGCTGCCTCGCACAGCTAACCACTGAGAAGAAAGCGAAGCTCCGGCGCTATTTCCTAGCCCAGCCTTATTTCTCCCAATTACCAGCGTGTGAGAAAACAGTCTGACACGACTGACCTCCTCGCGGAGAGCTGTGGTCATGACTGGAAGGCTCTCCCTGCTTATTATGACAGAAGTGTTATGGAAATGGGAAGAAAGTCTGCACCGTGGTGATAGCACTGCAGAAATGGATAGCCTATTATCCACCACTGTGTGATGGTAGTAATGGTGAGAGAGAGGGCATCCTATCTGTTATGGTGATGATGCATTTTAAATGGGTAGTGCCTATTATATATCAGTGGGTGATAATGGCGGCGGAGAGTATCCTCTGGGTTATGGTCATGACGCAGAGGAAAATAGTGGAGAGCTCAGCGCAGAATAGACAGAGTTGTGGTTTAAAGGTGATAGATTGAACGAAGGCAGGGGCTTTTTCTCTGTGTTTTAAAGAGGACATATTATGTTTTTTTGGGGGTGGGTGTAAATAGCCGATTAGCTGTCGTGTATCTATTTTCACCCGCCTTAAAATAAAGGCTATGAAAGTGTTCGTATTCAGCAAAAAAATATATATTCTTTGATTTACAGTCGTCTCTTTCCCAATGTCAGTTAACAGGAAAAAGTATTTTTTGGGTCCATGATGTCACTGACTAGAGCGTAAGTGTAGTTCTAACGTTTGGCCACTAGGATAATTTGCTTCAACGATCGGCGTTGTTCCTGGGGACTTGCCTGAAACACCTTGATTGGACTCCTTTGTTTACTTCCTGAACATAATGACATCACTATGTAACACTCGCACTTCTATTGGCTAGCACTCCAACACATTGTACATGAAATGCTAAGGGGCGTGACATATCTAAGACGTTGGGAATCACAACAGAGCTGGTTTCAGACAGAGGGTGAAAAGAGGTGCTGCAGCACAGGCAGTATGAGAAAAATAAATAACTTTTTGAACATTAAAGCATGTAAACGCCACACTAGAGGCACAAATAGCAAATGTGAAGCTGAAAATGAGCATAATGTGTCCTCTTTAATATTGTTGGGCTAGCTTATGTGTTCAAAGAGCGTCAAAATCCTCAGATGGGAAGACGATGTGCGTGCATACGTGTGCAAACAGAGTAGAAAGAGAGCCTTAGTTAGCTGTCTGCTTGGCCGCCCCTGTGATGTATGTTTACGGCCCATCATCTCTAGCCAATTACCCCGCCTCAGTGTGGGAGCGCCGCGACTCCCCATCACAGCCATCAGAGTGTGAGCATGGAGAGAGACGGTGACAGTTAGCGTTCCTGGACATCCCTGGCAAAGCGCTTGTTTCCCTTAGGGGGGCTTTGGAGATTCATCTTGAAAAAGTAAGCCACAGGGTAGCCGAGTCTGCAGCTGCTTGGGGAATTGCAGGCTTGTCGACTGTGTTTGTGTGCATCAGTGTGTGGTGTGGGTGTTTTAACTTAGCACAGCATGTGTGCAAACTTTGTAAATCCCTGTTTCCCACGCACTCCTGTGTTTGCATCAATATGAGCTGCTCACAGTGTGATGGTGCATATGGTTAGAGGCTGTAAATGATGTGATCATCATATGTTACCCTGAAAAGTCTCAAAGCTGTGAGATAACCTTGGTATATCTGCTCTCTTCCAGATACAGCTGAGGCAGACGTGTTCATGTACCCCGTTCAGGTCAAGCTGCAGACTTTCTCCCACAAACACATCTGACTTCTCCAAGGTAATCTCCTCCTCTGTCTTTTTGCATCAGAACAATGTGCTGAAATATACTTCTGTGCCTCGTTCACCGTTGCTCCTTGAGATTGTTTTTCTCGTAAAATGTTCTCCCGTTGAGAAGCGACATTAGAAAAAGGTAAACTGAATAAAAGTCACAGCGCGGCAGCCGTGAAGACTAATTTGCTTTTATCAGGGAGCTGTTTTTTAACCCTGTTGACGCTCACGTAATCCTTTAACTTCACATTTGGATGATTCCTTTGTGGAACTGAGAATACGCAGAGGTAAGACAAGTGTTTATGCTTTTTATTTTCTTTCGCTCTGGCTCCATATTCACATACTGTGACAGATTGAAACTGCAAAGCTGTGTTTGTGTTGGCTAGACGACGCAACGCTCCTGCCCGGAGGGTTTATCAGGGAGAGAAAATATTGACCGCCAACACTTGCACTTTGGTGGTGTTATTGCTTTTCACACTTTGGTGATACAGAAAGCAGTCGCCAAGCACAACAATCGTAAACCCGCAGCCATATTGACAGCAGCATTGCTCTTCTGTGCAGGGCAGCATAGCAGTTTATGGTGTTTACATTTCAGCTTATTCCACCTAAGTACGTTTTGCAGACAAATAATATGAAAGTGATGGAACAAGGTGAGAAGCAAAGAAAATACATATACTGTTCACGTGAAACCCAAAGGAGCATCTCAAAATCACCACAGCTGTTTACGGCTCTCTATTGTCATTATAAGCTCACCAAAATCACACTTCAATGGATAAAGTAATAGAACAGATGATTATTGCTTATCACTCTCAAGGCAACTGAATAGATTATTATTATTATTACAAAATAGCATTACTATATGATTATGATGATATGATCATTGTGTTATTGTTCGACTAAATTCCAATGTGCAGATTACTTTGTAAAGGCAAATTGTAGATGGAAACTAAGAGAAATCGGTCATGGCATAATCTTTTTACATGTCTGAAGAGTATTGTTTGATGTAAACAATGACTGTACCACAGTTCAAAGAATAGCTACAACTCACTGACTTACATACAAGTTTAACAATATATCCAAGTGTGAGCCTATTAAAGCCAAGATAAAATAAAACATTTGGAGTGGCAATATATGTGATTATGTAAATTCACTTCAAGGGAGCTGATAACAATGTTGTGAGAAAATCAGTCGATGTGTTGGTGATACTGTGCATATAGAAATCATGATTATATTGGGATATATTATTGGGATATTAATCTTTACCATATTGCACAGCTCCATTGTAAACACATGTTCTGCAATGCCTTGTTTTTCCACATCTTGACCGGTTTTCTGTAGTTTATATGGCCCATAAATGCCACGCTGAAAAAATGAACTTGTCTTAACTGCTGTGGCTGTTTTCATTTTTCTAACCTATAACATTTTCAAGTGGTGCACTCCAGCGAATGAGACGTTTGACATTCTCAAACAGCGGGGACTTTAAACAGCTTAAATCAGGGATCGAGGTGATTCTCCTCATTTTCATCCGCCTCAATGGCGTGCCAATGTGGGCGTGCATTAAAGATTCATGCAAACAGCTGTTTCTGCTACAGGACAGCGTGGCTCAGAGCAAGGCTGTGTGCTTGGATTTCAAATCAGGGAAGTCTAGAGGAGCTGGGTTTGAAAGAAAAACATTGCATTGCAGGGCTGGAAGTCAACACGATTATCCAAAAGAACGGGAGCTAAACACTCATACATCCCTGAACATAAGAGTAGGAGTTCAAGTAGACTGAGTCACCTTTTTAAAATGAATATGAAGTCGGCTTGTAGGAGTTTTGGAATACTGACCCAAATATGCTAAAACAGACCTATTAGAAAACAATTCACATCTTTATACACAGTGACCCAACGGTAGAGTAAACAATACCAGCAGTATTGGGGAGTTACGGATTACATGTAACAGGGTTTACGTAATCAGGAAGCAATAAAAGGTATTCCCTTACAGTCAGGGCCGTCCCTGGCCAACATGAGGCCCCACGCAAAGTTATATGATGAGGCCCTCTGTTTCGCGAGCGTCGACGTCGACGGGGGGTGGGGGGGTTTTGGTGCATAGGTGCGCCGCATTTTCGGCTCAGTTGAGGCACCCTCCGCAAGATGAGGCCCCCTCCGCAAGATGAGGTCCCCTCCGCAAGGTGAGGCCCCACGCAGTCTGCATGATCGGCCTGTAGGGAGGGACGGCCCTGCTTACAGTTGTATACAAAATGGCTGAATCTGCATGATGGTTTTCTCTTTCTTTGTTTCATTTGTGCTTGTTTTAATTCTGTAGGTGAACCCATAGGTTTATAAAATAGTGTTTCTGAGCTTCACTGTTTGTATTAAACTAAAACGGAGCATTTTCTGTCAGCTCAGATTATATTTCTACGTTTTTATTGTATTTACTGGCAGTGCATTTGATATTGAGGTGATCCAAAAGAAACAGCAAGTTATACGGTTATTTTCTGATACTCAGATTAGATTTCTCATGTCATGTTTTACATTGCATTTTTAAAGTAACCCTCCCAACCCTGCGTATCAGTGGAAGCAGTCAATGCGATTTAAATGAGGAATTTCCAAACAACACATTGACATTTGCCTAAATAAGCATGACTGTTGGGATTGTGAAGCACCACCATAAGGCTTTTAAAATAGGTGTTTGTTCATTCGAGCTGACATTTGTACGATTTTTCAACGTGGATGCAGCGATGATATATGCCGGCTCCTGACAGCCGTGCAGCTGCTGAATGCAGAGGGCTGAGTTATGTGTGTGAGGTGTGAGGTACATATTCACAGCCAGCGTCATGTTCTCCCCCTCTCTCATGCCCACATGCACTCTGACTCTGTTGTTTACTCTCACATTTGTTCTGTCTCATTTTCACTGTCTCTCATGTTTCCTGTTACGCTCTTCCCTCCTTTGTGTAAGGGGAGACTGAGGGTAGTGTTGCAGAAGAAAGCTTAATTAAATATCTACATTTGTGCTGCATTGGAACGGTTTAAAGGGGCCCTATCATCCTCATTTCCAGGGCCACATTTTTATGTAGTGTCTCTACTGGGACATGTCTCCATGCTTTAATGTTCAAAAAGCTCTTTATTTTTCACATACTGCCTGTGCTGCAGCACCTCTTTTCACCCTCTGTCTGAAACCAGAGCCCAGTCTGCTCTGATTGGTAAGCTGGCCGGCTCTGTCATGATTGGTAAACTGCTTAGAGATGTGTGGGAAATATCACTAAATAACTACAGAATAAGACTTATTTAACCCTTATTTAAACCATGAGGGTCCAAAAGTTGTAAAATGCGGTAAAAACCTATTCCAGAGTTATTTTCTGTCTCCATTCATTTGACTGAGCCGAGATTAGCTGTGACGCTGCTGGAGTGCTATCCAATAGAATCGCAAGTGTTACATAGTGATGTCATTATGTTCCAGGAGTAAACAAAGGAGTTCGATGGAATGGATTGTAGCCTTCACAGACCATTTACATGCACACAAACCTATATAACACACTATAGGAAAGGGAAAACCAAAAAAAGCATAAAAAGGCCTCTGTAAAAATACAGATAGAGCGGAAATCATTAGGTCTGAGTGCACAAAGAAAAACAGTCAATGATCTTTAAGAGTGTAACATAATAACGTTCTCTTCTCCACTGAGACGAGCCATGACCTCGTCACAGGAGCCGTACAGTGACCATCCGAATGGTAATGTGACAGACTGATTGCCAATTTACAGCCCACACAAAAACATCACCCCGCTGAATTCAAAGACAGCTCTGTAATGACAAACAATGCGACAGACTCCAACAAAAAGATATCTGCTGTTTCTTCCTTCTTCAAAATTATGCTCACAATTACAGTGAGAATGATTGGAAACAGCAGTGGCTAAAACGAAGTCTCACCTCCCTTAAAGGAGCCACGAGGAAATATTGCGAGCTCTTCCTGTTTCATATCGCAGCAACAAGCAGATGATCCCCTTCAGAAATAGAAACAGCTGGTTGTGTTTTTCTAATTGTGTGGCTCCATCACCGCCTCTCAGTCCTCGTTCATGAGCAGCTGTTAGCCATGCATCCTATCGGTTTGCTTACATATTCTCTGCCATAAGGCTTGGGGAGTAATGGATTACATGGAACAGGATTATTTCATCAGGATACAAAAAAATGACATGTCTCCATGCTTTAATGTTCAGAAAGCTCTTTATTTTTCTCATACTGCATGTGCTGCAGCACCTCTTTTCACCCTCTGTCTGAAACCAGAGCCCAGTGTGCTCTGATTGGTTAGCTGGCTGGCTGGCTCTGTTGTGATTGGTCAACCTCTTAAAGATGTCCCATCCTTATACTTGGGTATTCTACTCATACTCTTGCACTTTTCTTGCATTTTATGTATTTGTACTGCTATGTTTGTAATTTTCATTTTCGTAATGTTTTATGTGAGGGACTGCGGATGGAAAGTAGCTCAAAGCTAAATCCGGCATATTTACACTTGGTATATTTCATGTTTTAAAGGTCCCATGTCATGGCCATTTCTACTGATCATATTTCCATTGTTGAGGTCTACTAGAATAGATTTAAATTGTGCAATTTTCCAAACTCACATTGGTTTCTCATACAGCATCTCTGTATAGTATGTGTATTCACTCTCTGTCCTAAACGGCTTGTTGGAGCTCCTGCCCCCCCCCTCCCTGTGAGCCCAGTGTGCTCCGATTGGTCGGGACGTTGCGAGGCTCGCTGCTCAGTGAGCTGGCTTACTGGTGTGGTTTCCGGGTCGGCGATACAGAGAGACAGCGCGAAACTCATCCTGAGCACACACAAACACTCACAGTCGAAGTAAAAACAATAAGTGTGGCTTGATATTGAGTAAGAAAAAGGTTTATAAACGCTGTGAGAATGGGTCTGCGGAGAGCATTGCTCCACGATCCCAACTCGTCTATTACCAACTAGGGAGCTCTATGCAAGTCAATGGGACACCCTGTTAGTTGAAAATGGACGCTAAAGGTCCTGGTGTGTGAGGAGCTCCGCGGATTGGTCCATTTTGGTTCCGGGAACCGCATGACGTCATGCGGTTCCCGGAAGAAACAAATGGAAAAAGAGAAATCTCCAACGAGGCGTTCTGGGTCTTTTCTGTGTTAGAGTTTTACTCGCTACAGGGTGTACTTTGAGGGTTTGTGACTCTGCAGACCGTTTACATGCAGAAAAACCTTCATAACACACAAGGGGACGGGTAATAGGGGAAAAGCATGACATGGGACCTTTAAGTGTTCATTAATGTGCAATGTCCCTGCCAAATAAACGAATAAATAAATAAATGAAATGATCACGTACAATGCGAGTGTTACATAGTGATATCAGGAGTCCAATGGAAGTGTTTCAGTGTGTGTGAGAACAACAAAAGCCTATATAACACACTACAGGAAAGGGAAAACCCCATAAAGCCTGATAGGGCCTCTTTAAGTATCTCATGACCATTAAGAAGTTTTATGCAGATCTTTGCCTGCAACTTCAGCTGATGTCGATGGTTGTCAGGCTAGAACTATTTGATTCTGCCGAGGTGAGGAGCAGTAGATACTCACTTGGCTGTGTGGGAAGCAGCCTGAGCAGAATATCTGTTTTTCATCCAGCAGAGTGGCGTGATCTGTGAGCATTTCTAAATGATGGAGGGTAATTACAGCGCTTTTTTTCCCAATCATCTGAAATGATGTTACCTTGACAGATCTCTTTTTATGCTTCTCGAATTGCCTGGGCTTTCTTACATTTTTTTACAAAATGCACAGAACAAAAAGACTCGTCTGAACCCCTTTATGTTTGTAAAGCTTTTCATTTCCTAATTAATTTTGAACCGTGCCAAGAGGGATGCCTAGCTTAGCATACAATATGCTCTGTAGTGTGGCAGCTTTGTCTATGGAAATAATCACGGTGAACCAAAATTGCATCCAAATCCTAAGAAGATTTGACAGGAAATTAACATTTTTTTGTAAATATATTGTCTGCTGTCAGTCTGACACATCAACCCTTTGTTTCTGTTTTTAATGTTGACACTTTAAAGGCTGTCTGTTCTTCAATAAACAATTAAAAAATGAACAATATTCCCTTGATTAGTGGATACGTAGACCCTATTTTTACTTATTATTATAGTGGAAGAAACACACTTTTCCTACTATGTTTTTAAAGGTCATTTCAAGAAAGTTTTAACCAAAATAGAAGTATGAGAAAAAGTTGCACACAATAGCCCAACATGACCAAATATCATAAAAGTTTAACCGTATCTCCAAGCGTGAGCATTTTGCAGCATGGATTTTTCCTTCCAAACTTGGAGGTACACATGAGAGAAGTGTAAAGCTTCCCCCTGGATTGTTGACATGGCACTATCTTTGGCTGACACCCACATGGTATTTTTCTGCAAGCTGGAAACCCACTCAGCATTCTGTCTGTTCGGTGCGAGAGGAGACTCACGGCGGCGACCTCCAGGGATGTCGATTCCCACCAATGCATGCGGACTTTACAGTAACATTTTGCCCCAGTGTCAGGCAAGAGGAGAGGAGAAGTAGAGCGAAAGAGAAGAGACTATGAGCTTAATGTAGATCTGTCATCAGCTGGCTGCGGATCAAAAGAGCAGCATTGGCAGGCGGAGCACAGAATCCACCAGAGCCTCATCTCCATGCCAAGCTCCAGCTTCTCTGAGGTAGACAAGCACACAGGGGCCTGGCTCCAGGCGAGGAGAGTGTGTATCTGCATGCAATGTGTGAGTGTGTGTGTACTTCTCGGGGGCGGAGAGGTGTGGGCACATGCACAATGTCTCAAGGCAAGGATCTGGCACTTTGAAAATGTCACCAGAATCCCAGAAACAAAAAAGAAGAAGAAGAGAATAGAGAAAGTGTGATGAACAGACGCGTATGCTCTGGGAGGTGTGGGATGTAGAGACTGTGGAAGGCAGATTCATTTTTCAAAGTGGGAGATTGAGAGGAATAAAGATGATGGCACAAAGACAGAGAGATGCAGGCTCTCTTTACTGTACACCTCTGCAGCATTAGTGTACAAACGCAAGTTAGTGCTATAAGATGTATTGAAATTGCCGCCTTCAGAGGTTTCTTTCTTTCTACTTTTGATGTTTAATTGTTGGGATTTTGAAATGTGTTGGCAGTATTTAAAAGATAACTGTAGAGAAGATCGCTTTTTTTTAAACCCTCATGCACAGGACATATACACATTTTGTCTGAATATACAGTTGCTTATTTCATGGGGAGGCGTAAGGGCTAAGAGGCTTCCATGTTTTAGGGAGCCAGGGAGCAGTTGGGGGTCTTCATCAAGGACACCTTGACAGTGCCTAAGTGGTGAACTGAGCAACTGTCGCCCCATAGGAGGCAAATTACCCTGTTTTCAAACATGCTAAATCTGCAAAAAAGCTCTTTATTTATCTCATAGTGTCTGTGCTGCAGCACCTCTTTTCACCCTCTGTCTGAAACCAGAGCCCAGTCTGCTCTGATTGGTTAGCTGGCCGGCTCTGTCGTGATTGGTCAACCGATCCAACAGAGCCGGCCATTATTGTATCAATGTTAGGTCAGGTCTAAGTCCCTTACCTTTCTTTTGTGCAATAGGCTTTGTTTACAGCTGTTTTGTTGAAAACAAAGATATTCAAGGTTGAGAAAAAAAGGCTTCAGTGAAATTACAGCAGCAGGCAGCAGATGGTAAAAGGTGAGCACCTCCACTGACAACAAAAGTCTAAGGAGTACACACTCTCCACAGCTCAAAAGGTTTCTAAAGAGAGGGATGCTGTGTTAAGAATTCAAGACCTGAACTTGCCAATCTCGTCCAGTTTTAGTGTAGGAGGACAACATCTCCCCTCTGAGGTGTTTTCTTAGTGTTTGTGGGTGTGTGCGTGCATGTTTTTGTGTGTGTGTTCTCTCGTTTACCCGAACTCAATGTCAAACCTATTTCCAAACCACTGATTCAGCTAGTTGTGGAGATATACAGCGTTGCTGCCAATGCTCACCTTTAGAGATTACGGTGACATTAAAAGCGGCATATGGGTGGCGAGTGGGGAGACCCAACTGCTGCGCGCCTCATCTGATGCAAATGTCCTTTCTCACCTCCATCAGCAAAAGTAATTACGGCAAACCACTGTGACATCTCAGGCTGCACGGGAGATGGGAAGAGTCCCTCGTATAGGTCACGGAAATACACCCATCTCTCTGGGTAAGGAGGAGACAATTATCTTTTTGTGCCGAGAGGCGGTGTTGAGGGAGGAGCCCTCCACCCTCTAACCCCCCTCCCCCTCCCCGGCTCCTCGAAGTGAAGTGTCTTTTGTACCAGCAGCCCTGAGGGACGCAGTCAAGATATTGACACGGCTGTTAGCATGCTTGGGGCTAAAGAGATATATCGTATAGCTGCGCTGTCTCGCTTTACAACTGGGGCTTCATTAATATGTCGGCAAACATGTGTTTGGTTTAGATTTTTTTAATGTATTTTTCCAGTCACTGCGCAGATATGAAATTGACATGCATATTGGCAGTGTCTCTGCTGCAGTATTCATAGGATGTCATTTGCCCGGGCCTACCAGACATGTATGTTAATAGTTAGCTTACACATTCTTGCTATAATATTAAAGAGGACATGTTGTGCTAATTTGCAGGTCCATATTTGTATGTAGTGTCTCTCCTTTAAAGAGTCCTCTCCTGCTGATGTTCAGGTGTATATCAGTATGTAGTGTCTCTCCTTTAAAGAGTCCTCTCCTGCTGATGTTCAGGTGTATATCAGTATGTAGTGTCTCTACTTTAAAGAGTCCTCTCCTGCTGATGTTCAGGTGTATGTCAGTATGTAGTGTCTCTACTTTAAAGAGTCCTCTCCTGCTGATGTTCAGGTGTATGTCAGTATGTAGTGTCTCTACTTTAAAAGAGTCCTCTCCTGCTGATGTTCAGGTGTATATCAGTATGTAGTGTCTCTACTTTAAAGAGTCCTCTCCTGCTGATGTTCAGGTGTATATCAGTATGTAGTGTCTCTACTTTAAAGAGTCCTCTCCTGCTGATGTTCAGGTGTATGTCAGTATGTAGTGTCTCTACTTTAAAGAGTCCTCTCCTGCTGATGTTCAGGTGTATGTCAGTATGTAGTGTCTCTACTTTAAAGAGTCCTCTCCTGCTGATGTTCAGGTGTATGTCAGTATGTAGTGTCTCTACTTTAAAGAGTCCTCTCCTGCTGATGTTCAGGTGTATATCAGTATGTAGTGTCTCTACTTTAAAGAGTCCTCTCCTGCTGATGTTCAGGTGTATATCAGTATGTAGTGTCTCTACTTTAAAGAGTCCTCTCCTGCTGATGTTCAGGTGTATATCAGTATGTAGTGTCTCTACTTTAAAGAGTCCTCTCCTGCTGATGTTCAGGTGTATATCAGTATGTAGTGTCTCTACTTAAAGAGTCCTCTCCTGCTGATGTTCAGGTGTATATCAGTATGTAGTGTCTCTACTTTAAAGAGTCCTCTCCTGCTGATGTTCAGGTGTATATCAGTATGTAGTGTCTCTACTTTAAAGAGTCCTCTCCTGCTGACGTTCAGGTGTATATCAGTATGTAGTGTCTCTACTTTAAAGAGTCCTCTCCTGCTGATGTTCAGGTGTATATCAGTATGTAGTGTCTCTACTTTAAAGAGTCCTCTCCTGCTGATGTTCAGGTGTATATCAGTATGTAGTGTCTCTACTTTAAAGAGTCCTCTCCTGCTGATGTTCAGGTGTATATCAGTATGTAGTGTCTCTACTTTAAAGAGTCCTCTCCTGCTGATGTTCAGGTGTATATCACACTACAGGAAATGGAAAACCCCAAAGAAAATAATAGTGCCTCTTTAAAAAGGTCAGCATGACAATAGTTTCAGATTTGATATTTTTAATAGTAAAGAAAGGTGTTTCTTTACATTTATATCTATTTCATCCTCTATAAAATAACATTTGATTTGCGGTTTTCTTCCGCTTGCATCGGCTCTAAATTGCACATTTACACGTTTATTTTTTCAAGTGATAAAACCAGGAAATTGTTTGTGCTTTTGCTTAAACAAAATATTCAAACAAAAAAGCATTCATTTGTGAAATAGGCATTCACGCTTCCTGAACTGCATTGATGCCTCCTTGCAAAACTAATCTGAGAAAAATTGAAAAAACAAACATTGCATTGGCCAGATTAAGAATCCAACCCCATTGTGCTTTGGAAAATCTACTTGTATGTCTAAGCTGTGTGACTTAGATAAAAAGCCAGCCGTGTTTTTCAGGCTGGAAGCAATAATCCTTGTGTTTTCCTATTTTCTTTCCTCACTTCCTTGTCATGTTGTTGGTGTGTTTTTTGCTCGAGTGCTTTACCTAGCAGAGGGTCCCGCAAGCCCCTCCGCTGACCCTGCTGTTCAGAGTCAGTGGGCTGCGGTGGCCCAGAGCGGCTTACGCTAACCTCTAACCCCCTGGCACTCGACGCTGGTTTAGCTCTGCTGAACAAGTCAACTGGGCTTTGTGCCCGAAAGAGGCGACCTGCACGAGTGTCATCTGGCCCTGAAGTGAGACCCCCTGCACCTCAGGGCGAACCCCAACACATTAACCAACGTCCTCCTGGGACAAGAGGGCATGGCACTCGCTAAGGCTGGCTCAAAGACCTTTTAGCAGTGGCCACATTTAGATCTGTTGGAATGGGAATGCATGCAATAATGAAACTGTGGACACATGTCATCAGAATCAGAATCAGAAACTGATTTATTACCAGGTTCACACGTACGAGGAATTTGACTTGGTGTCGTGGTGCATACATACAAATAAAAAACAACATTTTAAAAAAGAACACAGATAGCGAACTATATTAAGAACAATGTAATACAAATATAGTAAGATAGCAATAAAATAAAGCAGTAATTTGCATTGAAATAGAATGCAATCAGTTATAGAATATAAAATATATGCAGTAAGCAATATTGTCTTGTCTTTGCGTACATTTTAAATATAAATATTGAAACATGATGCAGCAATTTATCCGCAGCATCTATTTTGTTGCTGTTGATGCTAACAAACATATTAAATCCAAAACATTTTGGGGAATTTACTCTGTGGTTTACAGGCTTAATGCAGTACAAATTGCTCTAATCTGGCCAGATTCTGTCTAAGTCTGACTCAGCTGCAGGGGCAAAGTGCATGCTGTTCCCTGAAACACTCAAATCCAGTCATTACACAACGTCTTTTTGTGTCCAAATAACTTGGATGACACTGAACATTGCTCACTGCAGCGAACGCATCCTTGAAATAGGTTGAACTCATAAGACTTTATTTATACCATACTATTAAAAACATCTATATCAACTGACATAAAAAAGAGCAAACTTCCTGAAAATATTGTCATGCTGACCTCTTGTTCTTTTAAAGGGGCCCTATTATGCTTTTGTGTGTTGTATAGGTTTTGTGCATGTAAACGGTCTGCAAAGGCTAAAATCCCTGAGAGTTTCTCTATCTCTCACTCAACCCTTGCCTGAAAGGCCTCCATTGGAGTCCTTTGTTTACTTCTGTAACATAGTGATATCACTATGTAACACTCAAGCTTATATTGGCGCTCCAACACATTGTACCTGATAGGCTAAGGGGCGGGACATCTCTAAGCGATTGACCAATCACAACAGAGCCGGCCAGCTAACCAATCAGAGCAGACTGGGCTCTGGTTTCAGACAGAGGGTGAAAGGAGGTGCTGCAGCACAGGCAGTATGAGAAACATAATGAGCTTTCTGAACATTAGAGCATGAAGACATGTCACAGTAGAGCAGGGGTGGGGAACCTTTTTCCTCTCAAGGGCCATTTCAATTGTTTTCAACATCCTCCGAGGGCCGTACAAATGATTGACCTCTGCTTAAAAATACTAAAATCACAGCCCATTCATTTCGCCTTTCTTTCATGCTGTGCAAAGAAAAAGCAACCTCTTAATCCAGATATCTTACCATGACTCGCGCACGCATGCATGTGCACGGTTGTGACATGACCACCACAACAGAAAGATATGGACACAAGATGTGTGCAAATGTATTTAGTTTCCTATCCATGTGGACATGATTTAAGTCGGGGGGGGACCTAACCTCCTCTAGGGGGGTCCGAGGGGGCATGCTCCCCCGGGAAGATTTGTTTTCAAATGTTGAAGTTAAAAGCATCAATCTGGTGCACTTTTGGCACATTTCCACTACACGGTCGGCCTCGGCCACACTCGGTACGGCTCGGTACGGCTTGGCCACGTTGGGCCTTAACAGGGCCGACTCACTTCATGCTGCGCTTCCATTACAGTTTAGGAACTGGGGTAGTTACTATAGTAACGCAGTGTAGGCGGAGCCGTGACGTCATCTTCAATGAGAAATCCAGAAACACAACACAGCCGTTAGCTGTGAGCACTCAGAGCTCACAGCTCCTCATATATGTTCAGAAACTCGACAAAAGTTAAACAAGTACAAACCACAGACTGCCTGTGTCATGGTGAATACAGTCGCTGCTTTATTTATGTCTGTATAGGCCGTTGTTGTGAGTGTGGACGGTCGGGGCATATACTGCGTTAGCTTAGCCAATCTCCATCTAGAAAAACACGAATTTTAAAAGGTTTTTCGCCTGCCGTCTGTCTGCAGACTTGACAAAGCATTAATTCATGGTTTTTACTAACCGGTATCAGTATGTTGTTACTTCGGCATCCTTTTGAAACGTGTATTACAATTAAATCACGGTCAAATATGTCCATCTTGTTGTAGTTCTAGCCCTCTTGCCAGCGCTCCTCTCTCTAGTTTAGCATACTCAGCCCGACTCAGCCCTGTTTGTTGGCCCCGATAGAACCACAATTTTCTAGGGCCAGAAAAGAGGTGAAAAAGTGGCCCCGCGCCGTGCCGTGCCGGAACTAGGCCTAGTGGAAGCACAACCAAAAAAGGGGACGGCACGACACGGCACGCTTAAAGCGAGCTCCGCGCTGCAGTGGAACTGCGCCATTTGAGAGCAACATTAGGAGATCTATGGATACATCTCTCAACACCCATACGAAACAGAACTGGAAGCAGATTTTCTTTTCTTTATGGATATTTTACCAATCACTCCCCTTTTAAACTGTATTCTTGTTTATTAATAACAACTTTGTTTTAATCTCATATAGTATTTTATACCTGTTTACTTTATTCTCTTATTTTTTTATAACTATAATGATCATATAAAGATGTGCCTTTACCTCATTGGTTGTAGAAAAAGCTTCTTATATTCGTTAGCATAGCTAGCTAACCAGATGCTAATAACGACAAAGTTATTGGCTGTATGATCAGTATGACAGATGAACAGATCGCCACTGGGCTTTCAACTAAAGACACGACATGTCTACGGCTCCTTATGGCTACTGCAATTTCTGAAGCGGCATTCTGGTGCTCTCCGTCAGAACTGCACCCCTGTCTGTCAGACGAGACATATACCACGTGATGACACGTTAGGCTCGTGTTGTGTTCAAGGACCCTGACCTTGGCCAGGAAAAACAGGCACTTGCTTGGTTAATTATTTTGCGGTCTAGATTTCTTTAATTTTTTTCTTTTTTGCGTGTGTTTATAAATTACCTCGAGGGCCGTACCAAATGGTCTCACGGTCCGTATACGGCCCGGGGGCCGGAGGTTCCCCACCCCTGCAGTAGAGGCACAAAATACTGATATGAACCTGAAAATGAGCATAATATGGCCTCTTTAAAACATTGCACTAAAGGTTGGGGTTAGGTGTGTCAGTCCACTGGTGGATGTGTTTAGGTACAAAGGAGCACACTTCCAACCACAAGGATAGAAGTGTGCTTTTCTGGTTCTTCATAATTCTTCAAATAATCCCTTCTTTCATTTAAAAATGTCTCTTTAAAAAACATTTTTCTCTTGGCTTTACAGTATTATGGTCAACAGAACAGTAGCCTCGAGTGCTTTAACATTCGTGAAAAAATGCAAGTGAAAGCAACAGACGTATGAATCGTGTTCCTTATAAATAAACATCCAAACATCAAACACTTATTTTACTCTACTCCAAATGAAAATGCACAGTCTCTGAATGCAAATATATATTATTTTTAAACCTAAGCATTTTACAAAATAAGAAACAGAAAGCTTTAAAGCAGAAATACTTCAAGTAAAAAATATGAATCTTTTAGTGTTTTTTGTCCTTCCTGGTCCAATTCTGTGTTTTAGTTAAGTTGGTTATGGGAATGGAAACAATTTAAATTCCAATAAATATAATTCAATTATGCCATAATCAGATTAATATGGTGTGGATTTCAGTGAATCCATGATGTGCTAAGTATTGTACACCCACTATCAGGCATAAGTGAAAAGAAATGAGTTTTCTTCCACTCTCAAGTTGTGAGTTGTTGACAACAAAACTTATGAAGCCATATTAATTTTAGGTGTGTAGGTGGGGTGGGGGCGATTAGCAGCTCTGTGCAATTAGTTATTACACTGAGGGGGAACAGAATCACATTCATTATGTGAGAATACGGCCACCATGATGGAACCTCTTGAATTGTAATGAAGGAGGCCCCCTTGATAACCATGAATTCAGCAATTAAGGTTCTCATATAACATTCAAATTATGTGCATTTTAACGACGCGTTGTGCCACGGAAACACTCTCATCTTCCGCTGGTTTCAAGGAGCTTTCTTGCTTGCAAATGTAGGACTAATTAGGATAATTAAAGTGTTTGATGTTCCACATATGTGCAACAATTGAGAGGGAAAGCAAAAAAGAAATTGTAATGAATTTTAAGGCTTTGTCCTCCTCTGTTCCCTCGCAATAAAACAACTCAGATTCCATTTATTTCAGTGAAACAGTTCTTACATTGTTTGGGAAGAAATTGGCTTTATCATTTTGCCAAATAAAGGACTTTGTCTCACTCACATGTTAACTTTGAAGCTCAAAAGTAACCATGAAGAAACTCAAGTTTTTTTTCTTTAAAACTTTGTGTTCCTGAAAGTTATGCTAAGCACGTACTTTTCCTTGTCCCTTTTGACATACAGTTATACAAATACATGCATTACTGATAGGGTGCACAGCATTTTCACGACTTTTGGTGCGTCCCGCAAATTGAGACGATGTCCCACATATTTTATTTTGATTGGCCAAAACGCTTTTCTGCGGAGAAAGGCCGGCTCGGTTCGCTGACGGCCGGCACCGCCCATTATTATATGTTTTAAACGGCATTATGTAAGTTGCGCTGACAGGCGACAGAGGTCCAAAGTGTACCCAACCCCCCCCCCCCCCCCCCCCCGTTGACAGTTCATGCGTCAACATTACATTTACATGTCCCACATTGTCCCACACAAACATACTCTCTGTCCCACTTGTGGCTTTCTGGCACCTGGTCACCCTAATTACTGAGAGCTGTCTGAGTCCACTATTTGGCCTCTGACAGGACAAAAAAAAGCTAAAAGCTTGGCCATGACAATCTACATTGTGTTTCTACATGCAGAAAGCAGTAGCTGCAAACCCTAGGTTTCACAATGTGTGCTTTTAACTCGAGGGTTTTGTCCCTGAAATGTCCTTATTTCCATTCCTACAAAAGACTTTGAGATATGACAGCTATTTTAAAGCAAGAAGCAATATCGCCTTGACATCAACTGAATGCACGTGCCTGCATTATGTATGATGTATGTGTGAGAAAGGGAAAGTAAGACAGCGAGAGGAGGGCGGGAGAGCCCCCTTGCTGAGCTTTTATCATCCTTAAATGTACCAAAATGAGTCTTGGGGAAAACGAAGCTGTGTGTCTTTTGAAGAATTAATAAGCCCGTCTCATTTGGATGTGTCTGGCGTCTCGGACAGCCTGTGGAAGCCCCACTTCCACACTTTCCTGACAGGGCCTTTGATGATCAGTGATAACGCACAGCGACTCCCAGGGAGCGAGGCATCCAACAATGAGGGAAGAGTCAGTGGAGACCGGCTTCACTGATCCTGCCTGAGCTTTATTATCTGGCCTCTCTCCAGCAAAGGGGTGCATTAGGTATTCCTGAGACAAAGCATTTGGGACAGAGTGTGTGCCTATTGTTCGGTCCTTCTTGTCGAGGAAATCTCATCCTTAGACAAAGGTTACTGGTTCATTCTCCTGCAGACAGTCTTTGCCCTGGTCAGTTGGACATTTTGTTAAACCCTTTTGGATAATATCCTTTTTAATTGATATTTCCCAGAATAATTCAAAGTGTTATCATCTGCACAGCTTTTTAAATAATTGCCTTTAAGCTGCTCGAAAAACTACAAAGTCAAGAATGTGATATTATTAATAAGTGAATTTAACTTAGTCGTAATGTCATTGGTTGTTTTTTTTCATTTACAGTATAATTTGAGGTCCCTCTGCATTACATTTTGGTCTAAATGATAATCCATTCTCATGTCTCTTTAGTGCCACATTACTGCAGCATGAGGAAGTAGGAGTGATTAGTGCTATTGTGATAAAAGCTATCATTCAGAAAATGTGATGGAACCTGGTGATTCAGAGAATCCACAAATAGGTTTCAGCAAACAAAATAATCGGGCTGGGGTGATATTGAAGCAGGTACGTAACTATGAGCCAGTGCAAGCCAATTTTCTACTCTGCTACTCATAACCCACAGGAAATGACAAAAAAGCATTGGCTGCCTTTGTTGAGGACAATTTTGTGATTATGGGGTTGATAGCTTTACTTCTACATCGTAGGCACATCTTTCCTTTGTGGGGCTTCTTTGGCAAGCTCTTTATACAAAAAATGTCACTCACTCACTGAAAGGTGCCCGACATCCTTTCATCCTATAAATATGGTACAGCACTTACTGATTTATGTATTTTGGGGAGGTAATTGGTAGCCAGGGGAAAAGGCACATTGTTAAGAGATATTGAAAGTCAGGATTTATTTGACCAATGGCAGGATAGGTTGGTAGCGATGAAACACATCACCTGTGTGTTTATATGTACATACTTTTACAAACTGCATCCATTCATCATGCTATGAGTGACTGTTTGAACAATGTTTAACTTGTTAAACCCGGCAGCCCCCGCAGGCTTTTTTTTCACGAAACTGTGTCTCAGGGCTTCTTAACATTTAACAACCTATTAATGTGTCATACCCACTTAATGAGAAGAAACTCAGCTAACTGACGATATGAACAATTTTTACCGAAACAAAACACAAGTCTAACGCCGAGCCTCTGAATTAGCCCTGAGCGAAAAAATGCTAACGCACTTAGCACAGAACTCACGGTAGAAATACTTTATTACTTATCGGATCTGCACAAACAAGATATCAGATTAAAGCTGAGATTCCACATATTCCAGAGGTATAAGTATCATCACTGTGCGACAGGCCAGCGAAGGCAAACCCAGACAACACCACGTAGCTTCACAGAGCCAAAACGGCAAATATGTCTTACCTTTGCTGTTTTTCTGAAAGTTGTGTTCAATGACATTAAAACGATAAAAAACACTGCTGAAGGCTAATCCAATGTCTCTGTGTCCCTTTGAAATGATTACTGATAATCCATCATCATATTTATGGCTATAACCTAGTTTTCAGTTTTCCGTTTTCAGAGCGTAACATAGCTTTTAGTTTGGGCAAGCTGCGTGCGCATCACTCTCATTCCTCAATGGTAACGTGTAGGTGGATTTAGGAACTTCCCCCTCGATTCTATTGGCTCTAACGGTTCAAAAGAGGTGTCAATCATCAAAATCGACGAGGGGGGCCAGAGATATGGCAAATACACCCAAATGACCCCAGAAGTGTTTTTTTTTTTTCTAAATCTCTCTAAAAAGGTCAAATGTCACTTGTTTTGCATCAATCTTGATACAGGGTACTTATTATATGTTATAGTTTGGATTCCTAAAGCTTTTAGTCTACTATCCCATCATTCAAGGGTAGTTTTCACTATAAGTAATGTTTTTTTTTGGACGGACACTATATGTTCAATCTGAATTTACTTTAAAATAAAAAAAATCTATATTGATTCTGACACTTCTACATCCAACTCACAGGTTTATCATTGCTTTGAGAAAAAATATTATTAATTTACCCCTTTTAGAAGGGAAGATATAGTCATTTGTTCTGGGAATGTCGTTTTCGAGCCTGAGACCTGAAAAACAGGCTCAGGGGCTAACAGGTTAACTTTCCAATGAATAATGGCAAAGGACATATTCTGCTCATTTTCAGGTTCATATTGTATTTTGTGCCTCTACTGTGACATGTTTCCATGCTTTAATGTGTAAAAGGTAGAGAAGTGACACTTACTTTGGGATGTTATCCTTTGTAGACCATTTACATGCACATAATTGCGGTGTTATTTTCCAAGGTCAATTGAAGAATGTGCACTTCATCTTTTGATCCTGTCAGAACCTGAGCAATAATTGGTGGGAAAGTTCTTTGCATACATTTTGCCCTCACCTGAAACATACTTGTTACATCAAAACCAAAACTTTGACAGGGAGCCCCGGGGAAAGCCTGTGACCCTGTTTTAATATGTTGCCACAGGCAATTTCTCTGCTGCAATAACGTGCTCTCACTCACTGACATTTGTAACCTGACAACTGATGGGAAGGCAAAGATAATGCAATACACCATGAGACATAGGAGATGGGTGGAGGTATACCGTACACAAGCCTTTGGGAACGTCCTTCTACTTAATAAAATATGTCTGTTGAACAGATTCGTACACATGGGACACTCTACATCAGGGGTCTCCAACCTTTCTTCATCTGAGAGCTACTTAGAAAAAATGAAAAGTGGCCAAGAGCTACTTGCATCACATCGCTTACATTTATTCACATAGCCCTCATCAGTTGAATTAAGCTACTTTTGTACACGTGTGAAATTGCAATACCCAAAGCTTATCAAAAATCTTAACTTCACATCAAGGTCCAAGAAAACGACAATTTCTCACATATTATTATGGCCCTCATAGTAACTGAACATTCACATTAATGTCCAAGAAAAAAAGAAACATTTTTCACTTCTTATTATGGCCCCATAGTAAATACATTGCCTTAATCACCACCTTACAAGCATCTTATGGCATATAAAATAATAATAAAATAAGTGCATTCACTCTGTTTTACAGTCAGTGAGATGACTGGCACTGCATGGAGTCCACCATAGAGGTAGAAGTGTACCCACTTAGGTTCACTCTAGAGTCATTAAATGTTCATCAGTCAGTCTTGTTCTGTATTTAGATTTCATGACTGTGAAGCTGACCGTTGAGCGGCCCGACCAAGCAAGGAGGCAGAGGCAGAACGTCCAAAATACAACCCGGTGTGGGCATTTATTACTCACGGGCACATGACCTCAATCTCGCTGTTCACGTGAGAACAGTCACCAGCCACAAGGATCTCACACACCACACAAAACAGGAAACACAGAGCCTAAATACCCACACTAATTAACCCAACAAGACACAGGTGAGGGGGGAGGAGACAACACTGGGCACCAGGTGAACATAATCAGGAGCAACAGACATGGGGAAAGGGAACACTTTTCAAAATAAAACACATGTGCAATATACAAAGCCCGAAGCCGTCAGTCCACAGTGACGAAGCCATCTTCGTCACTGTGGACATCCAGAAATGTTGTGAGTTTTGCCGAGACTTAAGCTGAACATGATTTTGGGGATTTATAACCTCCATCTCCATCTCCACAGGATTGACACTGAACAGTTTAGCCATCTTCTTCTTCGTCTTGACATGAATTTATAAACCATAATAAATCAATTGTATAGGTCTAGCCTCCCTATATCTGTGTGTGAAATTGTTCCATCCTCAAAAACAAAAAACGAATACTTCTGCAGTCTAGCTGCAGCTTCTAGCAACGGTCTGAATGTCCTGAATGTGGCATCACACACATGACTTGAGTCTGAACACAGCAGACAACAGGAGTATTTACAACAGCATTATAAAAACAATATGTGCACTGCATGTGGGTACACCTTTATATATACAGTCTATGGGGTACACACTTATTCTCTGTCTTACTGTTACATAAATCCCATGAATGTGTGAGATTAGCTTCATCATCTCAATCAGTGATTAAGTGAATAATAAAGTTTCTATCAGGTTACTACCAGCCTGTCACTCATTATTTTTAGGGAGGAGACGGTGATCGCGGAAGATTTGTTCCTCCTGCCTTCACAAACTTTACACAAGTAGGCTATTTATCAACTGAAAATAGCAAGAGGACATTCATACTCTGCAATCCAAGACTTGATTAAATCCACCAAAAACCTGACATGGTGCTAACGCGAGTATTTTTTAAAACATAAATCCATGTGTGTCTGAGCCGCAGCGACACGGACTGATTCAGGTGCATTTATTGTCGTCGGATTTTTTCTACACAGTCTGTGAACCGCGAGGGGCGAGCTACTGAAAAGCTCAGCTGCTGATCGACGTGTTGGAGACCCCTGCTCTACATGCCATCCTACCTCATAATAACCACTGAGGTTGTAAGCAGAATCAACATAGCTTAAAGACTGGATGATGGGAAGCCTTACTGAAAGAGAGCATCGAGCAGGATATCGACATGGACAGCAAAATTAGAATTGATTTGCAGAGAAAAGGGGGCTGCTGTCTTGCAGAGGCAGCGGCTTCTGTGAATTCCTAATCCAGCGGTCTTTGAGGAAATCTTTGTAGCAGAACTGGTCTTTCCTGACTCTCACAAGCATTAGGCTGTGAGAAGATTCAACCCCTATGAGATGTTTGCAGATCAAAGTTCTAATAGGATTCTGGGTTTTGAGCATTTAAAATGGGGGAAATGATGTCATGATAAGGGATAAATCTCTGTTTTAATGAATTGCTTTGAGTCAATGTTATCTGCTGACTGTTTTCAGCGTGTTTGCTTTGAGTACGTATTTAAAAAGTCTCAATGTGAAGTCCGTTTTAGCTGCTGTGAGTTGATGTAGGACGGAGATGTAGAACCGAGAAGCACATTGTTTTTAATCCCATGTCCCCTACAGTTTGAATTGGACAGCAGGTCCACAACAGTTGACATAAATCCCACCACTGGTGCTTTAGTGCAAGGCTGCCGGAAGGCAGTGAAATCTAAACTGAAGTGACACTTACTGACTGGGCCAAGGGGAAAGGAGAATGAGCTTTTCCTCGGGAAAGGGGATACCTTTCAATAGGCAGATTGACAGGTTGAGCAGTCAGAGGAGATGGAAAGCACTTGTAGCTGCTCGGACGCGCCGAGGGGTCAGAAGCCAGGGCTGGCAGCTTCGCCAGAGAGGCGGCGGGTTTTCCCTGTGACATTCTTGTCAAACGTTTGGCAGCAGGATCTCTCACAACAAACACAGCAGGACGCTGACGGTTAATCTAATTTCACCGGCCCCAATCTTGTGCATGGCCTCAGGGGAGCTGTTATGCCTCGACAACATGTTGGAAGGTTTGTAGACAGAAATCTTGGATTCACTGTGTGCTTGGTAGGGGATTCTTTGAGGGGAAAAGCTTTTTAGAGTAATACAAAGAGGTACATACTTTAGAAGAAGAAAAACTTCTCCTGTAATCTCTCTTGTATTTCATACTGCATTGATATGACAGAGGGAATTGCTTTTATCATCGAAACACCCAAAGCAATACAGTGCAAAGAACAAAGAAAATACAGTGCAGAGAACAAAGACACATCGTGACAAATGCCACTTAGAGCAGAATACAAAAGAACAACATACCCTCCGAGCTATTGGCAACCCTTAACCCAAGAAATTAATGTTTAAGCTTAGAATTATTATTATTATAGAACAAATAATTAGGCAATACTGTAGAATCACATCCCTTTAATTGTTTAAGGGACTTACTTAACACCTCCTATTTAGAGAATCATCAATCAACATCTGTATTTTCACATTGAATCCAATTAATGTGCAATCTTTCAAATTGTTTTACCGTCTCTTTTAGCTCATTGTTTTAGGATGTACGGCACATGTAATGTTTATTTTAGTATCAATGCTCTCAATAAGTATCGCACCAAACAGCAATCAGACCTATTAGCAACTACATAAGGAAGAAAGTCAACATTTGGCTGCTCAATATACAATTTGTTGAGGGTGGAGACCAAAACTGAGCAAAAACTAGTGTGCACAATTGATATATATCCATCAGGTGTGCAGAAACATGTTATAAATGTGATTATAAAATTACTATATTTATGCTGGATGTAAGAAGTCAACTGTTGGCTAACACATTAACAACTTTACAAGTCACTAATGTTGGAGCTTTCTGCCACCACTTCACATGATCATGAAATATCTATACTCATCATTAGTTAGTTATTTATGGCAAAGCGGCAACGGTTAAAATGGCAACGAGCCAGTAATCACTCAGTTGTCATAATTGGGTCGCATAGCCGGGCAGAGGAAGTACATAAAGTAATTATGTTTTAGTTGACTTGATCGTCTGCTATTCCAGCAGAGCTGCCAGGGGATGTTTGATAAACAGCAATGAGACGTCTGCTCCAGGTTTTTTTGATACAGCTCTGCTTTACCAGCCTTCACTTTGAACTGAGCTGATAGCAGGGATGGATGTTGTCCTCATAATTTAAAATGCTTCTACTACGTTGTGTTCTTGACAGGATTTGCCTTTAAATTCTTCCCCTGGCAGTGCTCCAGTGGTTGAAAACATATTGTTTATACGGCAAATAGGTGTTCTCACAGTTCAATGTTAAACAGGCAATACACAACAAACAGAAGGATAATGGAGGGTAAGAGAACATTTGTCACTTCTAAAGTGAATTACTGACCTGTTGAATAATGAATCGAGGACACCAAAAGGAGGAAGTCTTTATCTATCATTGAACTTACAGTTTTATTATTGACCTTACATTTGAATTATAGCTCTAATGGAGTTGTTTTAACTGACTTTGGATTTGGAAATGAATATCCAAGAGAGCATGAGTTTCCATCTACCATCCGTTGAGGGATATAAGAATTAATATGCATAACCGATGAACTCACAAAATCCCAAATTGGCATTTTAATGTTGATTATCTGCCGAGGGAGAGACAGCTCCCACGTGCAGCTGATCTTGCTGACTCAATAATACAATAATAAGACTAGATGAAAAGCTGGAGGGGTACAAAGCAAATTCCTCGAAAGTGCTTAATTAAAAAAATGTAAGATTATAAGCAATTTTCAGCTTAAGAAACTCTTATTATTTAGAGAACCTCTGATAAACACAATGTCAACTGCCATCAACAGACTCTTTGCAACAGTTAGCAACTTTTAATAGTCTTCTGGGATCTAAACAATTTCCCATTCATTCCAAGTCAAATGAGCTATTACAAAAGCATGGGCTACAACCGAGGCATTTAACAGCACAATTACATTCCAATGGCCTAGTATCTATTGAGCAATTAACCTTTGGTAAACCAATTATTATTTAGTATGTGATGACAAAAGTTCGGTCCTAGAGGACCCATGTCCCGTTTTAATAGACGGTCTTATGCCCTATAAAAGATGGAAATGTAGAGCCATTTTAGTGCCCTATTAGCTTAGCTCCGCTGAAACACTGCCAACTTGCTTCAGACGTGAGTATTGATTAATTGGCAAGGAACCGTCTCACCGTCTGGGTTGGCGAGAAGGAGAGAACAAATGGATGAAAATGGATTCGGCGGACTAAGGAAAAGTCAGGTTGTCCGATCCATTGAGAGCTGGTGTAATGAACTGGGTGCGGACCAAGGTCTCTCCAATGGTCCGCATGGAGCCTGTAGCAAAGGACCTCTCTCACCTGTAAAGTCCGCCAACCAGCTGTTCCACTGCCCGTCCAATGCCATGTTATTACTATCGGGAAAGGTTACCAAAGAAACTTGCATCAACTCACCCCAATCAACTCTACATTGCCATGAATTCGCCTCCAAACAATCATTCGAGCGGGTTTGACAGCTAACTGCACTGCCCATCTATTCACAGAGCATTGTGTAAATATATAATGCATTAACTGCCATTAGAGCGCACTCTGTCATTTGAATGACATTGTAAATGGCTTTGTTGATTTGTCACTGGAGGATCATTTGTCATTTTAGTTGTGACTTCAACAATCTGGACAATTCCCAGCCCGTTATATCCCTCATGGAACATGGAGCAGCTCAGCCATAAATTTATCACAGGCAATGCCATTACCTTTAGCTTGACGGCCCTCAAGCAACAGCAGTGCAATAATAGAGAATAGATTTTATCCCGTATGGAGCCAAGGCTTTTGCTCATGCTTTATTTCCCCCTTCCAGCCTCTGAGATAAGGAGAAAATAAGGTAGCCACTGAAGTGTTATACCTACCTTAATGAAAGGTTTTAAACTGATACTGGTATTGACTCCGAAGCCCCCTGGAGCACGCCTGTATATCAGATGCTGTGTCATAAATGAAGATCAACAATCCTGTTAACTTTCCCTTACAATAACCTGAAGGAAAACCAAATCAAGCGGCACATTGATAAGTCTTGTAATTACATTTTCTGATGTGACACAATGAATCTCCTGTGAGGTCATAGAAGAGATTATGAAACGCCTCAGATGATGAAAATGATGGATCTGATGTCGGTCTTTGGCAGCTCAACACATCTCTTGCAAATATTGGAACCCAGATCTTTGATATGAGGGCAGATTTTTGACCCCTCCCCAATTGAAAATGATAACACAGCCTGGTCAATATTTTTTCATTGGGGGCCATGTCGCAGAGTTGCTATCTACTTGAAATGCATTGTGTGTGAGATGTTATCCGGAATATTGATATGAGCGCTCATTTCCTGTGTACCAGCAAAGCTTTGGTGACGGTATGAGTTGTTAATGAAAAAATCAGCGGGGCTTGTCAACTGTCATCACGACCAAATGAGGCAGTAAGAGGGGGGAGGAGGGGACTTAATAAAGCACACATTTCTCTTTACACAAATATGTAGCCTGATAAGAATGTTTGTATTAAGAAAAACTCATAATGCTGATGTTTTTTTCTTGAAGAATTAGCACCGAGCGCTGTCAGCACCAATAGGAAACCCTATCAGAATGTTAATGTGATTCTGCTAAGGCACACATTTTCCTGCCAACACAAATTACAACATCTAAGCCGGATTAGGACACATCCTTTCATTACTTTATTTGATTTTCTGACTTCCTCTTTTCTCGTGCTTACATTTTTAGTCTGGCTTGCTAAAGGGCTTTAGATATGCAGTGATTAGACGATAGTGGCTTAACAAACTCGCTTCTGAGGACTTGTTTTTATAGGTAAACATAGGGGAAGATACCACCATGAAACATTTCCTCTTGCAAATTAATGATCCTCTCATTGTTGTCCCTATCTGCTGCTATTACTGCTATCCCTGTGGTTCCAAATAGCACAATTCAGCTATATTTGTCCTCAAATGATCTGATAGTGTATGTGGGCAGGAGAAAAAATGACCCTAATACCACAAAAATCTGCACTCTCTTTGTCACACTTCCAGCCGCTTTATTAGCATAGACTCATTTGTTTCCTATTAATTATGCATTAATGTCAAACCACTAATGGAGGCAAGGTCAAGGCATCAGGAAGAAAAAAAAAAATGTCAGGACTGAATCTACCCAAAGGAGCTATTTGAAGAGAATGAATGCTGAAATATTTCTCACATTTGTGACTGGACAGTGCCGCTGAGTGCGAACACCATGGGATGATGGGGAGCTTGTTAAAGGTTACACAGAGCTACTGGGCTCACCCTCATCTCAGAGACTATTCTACCTTTCTTCCTTCTACCTCCCACATTTTCTTTTTCTCGGAGTCCCTCTGGTCCTGAACTCAGTGCTGAGCCTTTGCTGAGAAGCCCTAGCCTGAGAAGAGCACGACTCCCCCCCCCCCCCCCCTTCCTACACCTCTACACCCTCATTATCGGCCACCATCTGCCCGACCTTAGCCTCACATCACTCCTTTACACCCAGCCATCCCATCAACACTCCCCTCTCACTCTCCACTGGCACCTTGGCTCACAAGCCTGCCACAGCTGTCATCTCTCTCCGAGTAACACATTTGTCCTCTTCGGCCGTGTTCTATGCTCTGTAATCCCTCTGTCTTGAGTCCCTCTTACATGAACAAGCTGTGTGTAAGCCACTCAAGCTGAAACACTGATCTCTGAAGTAGTCTCCAGACTTTTTGTAAACACACTTCGGAATGGATGCAAGTGGTGCTAACGGGCTCTGTGGAATAGAGCCCGTCAGATACTGTTAGTTTGTTTAGTTTAGTTTATTTGTTTATAGTGTCGTGGACAGTCCCGATTAATCAACTGTCACAAAAAAACAGTACATTTGGCAGCTTTAGCCAACATTGCTAATTTCCAGCTGTTGTCCCCGGCCAGATGATAATAGACACCTTTTTAAAATCACAATACATCAACAGCATTAGTTATAAAGAAAGGATGAAATCAATTGCCAAATGCTGAAAAATAAATCTTGACATTTTTGAAAGATGGCATGATAGCGAGTAGAGATCCAACACTTGATGCAGTTTGATGTACCTCAATGTGTTGTTACAGACAAAGTCTCAGTCAACCTAAAGCGCTTCTTTCAAAAGAACATGAAAGTCAAATCTATTCCTCTGAGTTGGAGCCTCTGCAGTCACCACTGACCGAACTTCTGTGTGTCAGGAGTGTTGATGGCAGAGCAAGTTTTGCTATCAGGCCTGTCTTTCTGTCTTCATGTTGTCTAAGACGTTGTCTGCTCAGAGAGCTTAGAGGCAGAGCTGGGAGAGAATGGTGGGCTATAGCTGCTCGTCTTGACAGATAAACAGGATTTTGTGTCTGGCAAGCCGAAGATTGTCAGCTCCAATCTCTTGAGAGAATTACAACCGGCAGTCAATGCTAGGACACTGGCTCAACAGAAAGAGCATCAGACCAGTGTATTGATGAGTCGGAGATGTCGACTCCTTCATCACGATTGCACTGCATGGTTTATTCATGGCTAACAGAGCCATTGGGTACAGTTCAAGGTTCCAGGATCTCTGGCATGCACTGGTGAAATGGCCTTGTAGAAATACACAATGTAAATGTCACCGGATTTGTGTAAAAGCATAATGAATGTCGCTTGATTCAAGAACGGCTGACTCACAAGGCACCTGAGTGAATGCTTCATGATTTATGAGCTTTTTCATTTTCACCTTTCATCTCTAGATTGCCTCTTGCATCTCTCGGCTCACTGTGTCTGTACCACAGCGGTAGTGGGAGAACAAAGGCTTTAATTGTGTGACGAGTCGAGCATCAACATTTAACAAATACTACTCGCGGATGCTACTGTTCTCTCCCAGCATGTGGGGTCAAGCTTTTGACCTTTACGCTTTGAATGGAGCCCCGCAGGTCACATTTTTGTCTTTGTTAAATGTCAGCAGTTAGTGTCTCAAAGCGATGCCGGCAGTTTAAAACATGGCAGCTGGATAAAAGCCACCGCTCTGCCATCTGGTGCGTCAACCAGGTTGGTATTTCCTTTTGTCATAGAGGCGGGTTCTCTGTGCTCTCTAAATCAATTGCAATAAGCGGGCTGTGTGACGCTTTGGCGTTGAGCAGCATCACTAAGAGATGAGGGGGCTCAGATGTGACGGGCCCTATTAACCAGCCAGCTCTCCTCTTGATTGGATCATTATGGTGCCCCTCGTCTGCAGGAAGAAGCCCAGTGTCTAATTGAACAGTCTGCATTTCTGTTGACAACACTATCATTTCTACATATCCCCAAGGACAACACTCGACTTGTTTTTTCTGCCCGTGTGACGAGGTTCTCATGAAAATAATGTCCTTTTGTGAAGACAAGTTTTGGTTCATAAACATATACTTGAAGGAATGGTTTGAGGGGGAGAGGGTGCTTTGTAATATACAGGGGCCATGGATAGGGTTAATTGGATCGATGTCCATTTCTTTAGCCTAACCAAAGCTCAGATGTTAATCTAATCTCATGTCTGACTGGGGGAGGGTGCACAACGTATAGAATGAATTACATAAGATGTCAAGAGGAACATGACTAAATAATTTAGTTACCTAAATGTGGAATGGCATTAATCGGATGGTGGCTATAAATAGAACGAAGGTTGGGCCTACATTGGTTTACTGTACATTGGTATAAATATCCACACTATGGTTTAGCCAGTGGTTTTGATTTCCAACATTAATGTGTGACCATCTTATCCGATCAATATGTATTATGTCAGTGTTTCATTTAAACGAGTTAGGGTTAGGGCTAGGGTTAGGGTTATTCTGAAGAAAGAAAGATTATTTTAAATATATTGCTTTTGAGGTATAAATATTCATTTTCTATCCTGCTAAACGTCTCACAACCCCTAAATTGATCTTGCAAAATCCTTTAGAGTTGGACGAACAACGTACTGTACTTGACACTGTGGTCACATTCCTTTACTTTTAATGTTTCTGCTAATTGAATAGTGACATTTATAACCCCTGTTCAAGGTACAGTTTATTAGCTAATGAATCTCATTTAAAATGCATAGGATTGTAGTAAATGTATTTTCCTTGAATTACCGCTGATTGCAGTTAAAACAATCAAGCAAACCAAGGTAATGATCTCATCAAGCAAAGTCTTTTGTTCGAAGCACTCACTGATTCTCTGTTGGCATCCTGCTGCTGGCTCCTTAAGTTGTTAATTATTTTGAATCATATTTCACCTTTCAATTGAGCTACAATATAAGGGTACATGTTTTTTAAAGCTAAAAGATTTGAGTTCTATTTTCAACATAATGGACGGATCTGGAGGACGCATCATTTTCTGTCATCTAGTCTATACGCTTTATGTGTATACCAGCAATTGATGTATTCAAATAATTCTGTGCTCAGTGGTTGTCAAAGTCAGGAATGAAAGCTATCAACAGCATCAGACAACTGTGTCCAAAGCAATGTTTCAATATTTTGCATGCTCTGGCTCCCATATGGCGTGTTACATTTCCTCCTTGAAGAGCCCACCATGCGTATTATTGTGTTCTATTTTAAGAGACTCCCCACCATGCAGTGTGTAGAGTGAAATGTAGGGGTTTCACCGAGCGTCTGTGCCCACCAGCGCCAGCCACACAGCAGCTGTGACTGATAAAGCGGATCCTTTTCCACAAGGGAAAACTTGTTCTCTGCTCCTTCTCGAATCTCACCCAACAGTTCCTGTCCTGTCCCCGGGCACAAACGTCCAACTTCTAAATGCCAACTCAGTCAGGAGTTATCGCTGCTATTTCCCTTGTGAAAAATGTCAGATGGATGGTGATTTTCTGCTTTATGATTTCACGGGAGTGGTGACCGTACACTGTGTGAGAGACACTCTGTCCTAGTTTGATAAGTGGGCCATAATAATGAAAATGGCTTTTTAAAAACTAAGGTAAAGCCACATTTCAGCTCCGCTAGGTCAACTGAAACGGCAAAGGACAATGTTTAGCACAGTGTTATAATCATTCTTATTTCATCCTTATGCTCGTGAAATTGTGTGCAAACTTAATATGTTTGCATTTTGTCATAAATCTCATCTTAAATGTACTACAGCCCTCCATGAACATCCATCACTGACAGAACTGTGCTGCCTCTCATATTGTTAATTTGGGCAGTATTTCACAGCCAGCGAGACTCAAATGAGAGAGTGAGCAGGCCATGGCTCAGCGCCCATTGTCACTCATCCTGAACAAAAGGCAATAATCGCCCATGCATCTCGAATCTGAGCCTAGAATAAAACAAGGTGCGAAAATGAGCACCATTGCAGGATGAGAAAAACGTGAAGAGACGCTCAATGACTCGCCTTACACACTCAGCATCACTTAACATTCAACAAAAGGCAAGTCCAGCGACGTTAGGCCACTGAAGACAACAGCACCGTTTTATTGTGATGGCAATAGAGAGTGAAGTGGTTGCAAAGTCAAGAGATCAAGGAGGGAGTAGAGTGATTTGACTGTAGGTTGATGCAAAGTGTCACTGTAGAAGCTACTTAAAACTCTTACAGTGGGATTTCACCACCATTTGTCATATTTCCTTTTGAGCCACGAATGGAGCAGAAAGAAGAGGCTTAGTGGATATTTTTAGACTCTCTTTGATGCCTTATTAGCTGGACTGGAACGCTTTGACTCTCTTAAAAGCAAATATGAATATATCACAATGATGGCAAAGGGCCAAGAATAAATCACCATTTCTGTGACAATCAATTACAGAATGGAATTGAATGAGATGCCTTCACTAGAAGAAGAACAAAATGATACATACAGGATGTAGCTTGCCTAAAATAAAGATGAGAAGCAAATTAAATCTGCCAAATTACCTTGATCAAACTTGCCCTCTGAAAATGTCTGTTTACACTTTATTTCCAACATGTAGAAAATAAAAACATATAAATCAATGTTAAGTGGTCGTTACTAACAAATTGATTAGTTATACTCACATTACAGTACCTAATTGAGCACCAGTTGGAAAAAATATTACCAAAGACTTATTTGCACTTTTTAGGATTCGGAAAGTGCACATTTGGACTCTAGGATTTTGATCTCGAAGTTTAGAAATTGATTGGTCCCCCTTCTGGTACTGAATTTGTTTACAAAACTGATCACTCATACAACCACTGTAACCCTAACCCTAACCCTAGCTTGCTAGATGCAAAATATAAATGAGATTTGACAGTGCTTCACAGGCGGACAGTTGGACACAATGACACTTGACATATTCCCTGTGTAAACACGACCTCCTACTGTTGCTCCGACTGGGTGCTAAAGACAGCACAATGGAAACAGGGAAGTGATACCAGCTGGTCTGAGACTTGGTGGCATCCCGAACCCATTCTGTGAACCTTTAGACCAGGGGTGCCCAACCAGTCGATCGCGAGATGTGTCTAAAAATAGAACAACAATATTCTGTTTTATCGTTAATGTCCTATAACATAATCTTCCTGTGCCAGAATAATGCACTTGAACGCATCAAACTAAGCTTTGTGATTGGCGTGACCCCATGTATCGGGGCGTGGCTGGTGGACAGTGGGCACTAGTTAGCTGACGTTGTCCGTGTCAACAGGAGTGACAGTCCGCACACACACAAGACCGCAATTATGGCAGAAGCAAAAAAGCCCAAAATATCATTTTCACTCTGAGTGGGAGGATGATTATTTTTGTATCTATTCCAATTCAAAGTCCATATGCGAGCGTGGCTTTACCGAAGAAGGGTAATATAGAGCGGCATTTCAAAATGGTGCACAAACGCTACGAGACGGAATTCCCTCCTAATTCTGCCCTACGCTCTTCTGTTCGTTGCGTGCATATGTAACAGAGTTAAACATGTGAATACATAATTATAAGTTTGTGAATGTTTAATTCATAAGTTGTGAATTTCAAGAGATGAGATTGTTTCATTTAATATTTTAAGTTTTGTTTCCCGTGGGAGCACCGTCCCGTTGCACGTCTTTGTTTACTTCCGGTATGTATTTTCCACCCTCCGCGGACTGGCCATCTGTAGAATCTGGAGAATCACAGAACAGCCGGTCGTCAAGGGCCGGCTCGATTCGCTGACGGCCGTCACCGCCCTTCAGTTTCTATGTTTTTAAAAGGCCTCATTGAAGTTGCACCGACAGAGGTCCGCCGTTTCCCGAGGCTCCCCCCCAGTTGACAGTTTGCTAGCACCCCAGCCCCCCCCCCCCCCCCCCCCCCTCTCTATTTGGACTGGTAGATCTCGGCAGACTGGCAACTTTAAAAGTAGCTCTTGGATCAAAAAAGGTTGGGCACCCCTGCTTTAGACCAACCCAAAGACATCCCCCCTGTTATTAATGCTCATGAATACTCGGTAAAGCTCAAAGGACCTTTTTCACATCTAGCTATTCATTTAGTTTGCCCGTACAGTGTTATTACCTCTCATCCTGCAAGTGTCTTACTGAATACTAAGCGATGTGTAGTGAGTCCAGGTCAGACAGAACGACACGGGGTACCTTACCACCCAGTAACACTGATTGAGGTCCTGTCTCACTTTTCCTTTTTCTGGTGCAATCTTTCAAGACAATGTGAAGACAACCCCATGGCCTCTTCAGCCCATTAACCACACATCCTCCCTTTTCTTTCTGCATGGTAGCAGAGGATGCAGCTCCTACACACTGTTAAACACAGATTGCACTTACACATGGGTCGCAAAAGCTCCATTAACTCCATGTGCCAAATACTGCGCACAGTAGGAGTCATGAATATTTGAAGAGGGCATCGTAAAGCTAGGAGATCTTTGAGCTCAACTCACTGGTCACCATGCATCTTTAATCGGGTCCGCCCTGCTTGTCCGACAGCAGGAAAAAGACCCAGAGTTTGAGAAAGTAGCTGGCCCTGTCCACCTTGATGAATAAGTAAACACACTCAACCAGGCAGAGATCCAGTTGGCAGGTTTTGAGTCGATAACAAGTTGATTTGTTTTCTTCTGAAAGCTGCATTGTTTACACGATACCGATTACCCCTCAAATTTGATCCATTTCTCAACATCTTTCCCTGAGCTTTGACACAGCCTGGCTCTCTGGGCGACCACGTTCTGTTTCTCCTTTCAGCGTGTCCAAGCAGGAGCCACTTAAAGGTGATTTTCATGGCGCAATAAAAAAGAAATTAGGTTGTGCCTGCACTAAGCTTCTGTTTATGAGGTCCTCATGAATATTTTCCATCTAAATTTGTGTCAATTTTAGAGCAGCTTCCTCCAATGGAGACAAACTTGATTTGCCTGAGTTATTGTGATATTCATTGTGTACACCGGAGATTGCTTAGTGCTCAAGGTTATTTTCAATAGGAAGCTGTTTAATGTTAATGCTTTGTATAAACTCCTGAAAACAAAATATGTGCATTTTCTCTTTGCACTTCTGCTTGAGTAACAACAATATCCCTGCACTGTATATTGAGTTAAAAAGCACATTTTCTATACATCAAACATTGATAAGTGTGTTCGGTTTTCACAAAATCCAATCCGTTCCATTGCCTGCATGTCATCAAACCAATAAACAATAATGTTTACCAAATGGCTTTGTTGTACAACATACCCGCTTATTAAAATGGCATCTCATTAGAAGCGTTGAGCAGCCGTTTTACATGAGATTAATTGGGTTTTTTGAAAGCACTTTCTCTTCATTATCATTCTGTCTTGCAAATGGATTCACTGCAAAGGCAATGCATATTCATTTTACAGGAAGCTTGAAAATTGTTCGGAAATGAGCCAAAGGTGGAGCCGGGCTGGTGTGCCGACTTACGCTGAATAATAAACTCAAAGCCTCGGCTCTAGAGGTGAAAATGAACGGCTGTGTGTGCGGAATACATTTGGAAACCTGCTGAAAACATGACTCTCACCTTCAGTGGAGATAATGTAGTTAACATGTTTAAGCCTTCAAAATTAATTACTTTTGGGCCTGACCTGTTTTTAAGTAGCATTTATTATTTAAAACATTTAAATAGTACACATTCAAACATGAAGACTGAAAACGATGAACAGGATGTGTGTGTTTTTATTGCCCATGCTGTCAGGTGAAGATTTGGATGCAAGGCATCTTCTTGGCATCCTCTTACACTCTAGTGGCATTAATAATGCACATAGACAAGCTTTCACTGGATTCTGATTTGCTTTCAAAAAGGTAGGAGGAAATGTGCAGCATACTCTCTTGATAGAGAGGTCTAGTTGCACTTTCATGAAATGAGGATTCTCTCTCTTTTCTTTCTTTGACGCACTATTTTGTATGTGTAATGTGTATTTTCAACATCAGAGGAGCCCACTTGGCTAAAAGCCTGCCCGAGGCTGAGAACCAAACAAAAAGTTTTCCTTTTTGCCAAGTTATGAACTCTTTTACCTGAGGCAGGATAAGGTACTTCAAAGGCAAAGGGCATCCTTTGTCAGCATCTCAAACTGACAGCAACAGATCCTACTCAAGAGTAATTGCAGACAACCACTATTCCAAAGAACTAGTCCCTTTGGCTACACATCCAGAAACAAGACGCACTATTTCACTCAGCTGTAACTCAGACGGATCCCTCATTAACGTTGGGTTAATGAAGGGTCTATCATCAAAAGAAAAATTCACAGTGGAGGGCTTTTTTTTTTCAAAGAAGAGTAATTAAAAACATCTCGTCTACATTTAATTGTTAAGTGGACTAATTAAAATGTTGACATACTAGCATGTAGCAGTCATTACACATATGTAATACTAGAGAATATATAGTAGATTGTCACACCCGTTTTCTCTGCAGGGCACGTTTGTCCTCAACCGGAGTCTAATTGATTTTCTGGAGGACAAAGAGGCAGAATAAGACCTGGGAAATTAGCCAATGTCATCTTTGTGGAGACATTCTTAGTCTTTAGCTCTGAGCATAAATGTCACTGAACAGTAAAACACTCGTTAATTAAAGTGTAATTGTATTATAGTTGGTTCGGTGCCTCATTTAGTTCCATCTGATTATAGCAATAAACTGCCACCACACTTTTAAATGCAAGTGATAGAAAAAAGCTATATAGACTCTGACTTTGTGTTATTATGTAACCATAAATCTAATCAGCCTCACTTCACGTCACACATAGGGCACCTGGCTGTGGCCCAGTGCAACCACTGGCCTTTAGTGTTGGCCATTAAGCCGCTTCACAAGAAGAGATGGAAGTAAAAGGTGCAATTAAACAGACGTTTCTTGCCCCATGGCACTAAATGCCAATAATACATCTGCAGGTGGTTGATACCTCAGTGTTTTTCCCAAATGATGTTATAATTTAATAGAATGATTGATGGAAAACTTATCTTCTGACCAATCAACGGAGGGATTTGCTCCATAGTCTTTAATGTTGCTTTGCCAAGTGTTAGGGTTAGGGTTAGACTTTTCCTGTCCCATAGCACAATATTTCTATAATACATCTGCAGGGGTTGATAGAGATGATGATTGACAAAGTTACTCAACAATATCATGCTTTAAAGGCCCGGACACACCAAGCTGACACCAAAGAACTGACACAGACGGACCCCCGACTGTTGCGTCTCTGCGTCTTGGCCATGTGTCGCACTGGAACACACCGCAAAGACTTCAGCCGACGGCCAAGAAGCACGTACGAACTGTGCATGCGTGAGTGGCAATAACTCTCCTTACCAGCAGGCGGCGGTAGTGTGTATTCGTCATTCAAAAGAGGCAACCGGAAGACAGACTGCGTGATAACCGAGAGAAGAAGAACAGACTGCGTGATATAAACAAACAACAAATAGCGTGTGCGTTCCATTTTCACTCTACAGCGAGAAGCTCATGGGGCTTTCCCGAACCTGTGTCGAGAGCTGGAGTTAAATGAAATCTCAGATTTGCCTTCTTAATAGTTTGTTTGGGTTCCTCACTTCCGTTTCGCTTCTCATGCACTGATTCGCTAGCTGAACAGCCAATCAGAGTGATTTCCTTTGCCGACTGCCTTTGGCCGACTGCACGGCTGAAAAGACACAACGGTGCAGGACACACCAATCTGAGTAGGGCGTGTGGACGCTCATCGTCGGCCTGACGCCCACCGACGGCCAAAATTGGCTTGGTGTGTCCGGGCCTTAACAAGTTATTGTTTTTTGGATCAGAAATTCAACACCATGCAGTTTTGATACTTTCACATTTTCTTATTTTGTGGCGGTAGAAAATAATTTACTGAATTACAATAAAGATATTGTTCAATTCCAGCACAATTAGAGGGGTGTTAAATTGTAGTAGCATTTTTATGAGAACCTCTGATCCAAATACCTCAGTGTTCTTCCCAAATTATGTTATAGATTAATAGGATGATTGATGGAAAACTCATATTCTGACCAATGAACGGAGGGATTTGCCCCATAGTCTTTAATGTTGCTTTGGCAAGGGTTATGCTGCGTTCACACCGGACGTGATGCGACTATTCGCTTCGCTCTAATCGCTCCTATCGCATCGCTCTAAACGCTGGAGGTTCACCGCGGCTGCCAGCTGTGTTTATGCTGCATTCAAACAAGACGCGCTGGCTCGGGAGCTACAACTACAACAAATGAACATATTTTACCGTGATTAAATTGTAATACACGTTTCTAAATGATGCCGAAGTAACAACATACTGATACCGGTTAGTAACAACCATGAATTAAGGCTTTGACAAGTCTGCAGACAAGACGGCAGGCAAAACACCTTTTAAAATGCGTGTTTTCTAAATGGAGATCGGCTAAGCTAACGTTGTCTATGCTCATTCCACACTCATAACAACGGCCTACAGACATAAATAAAGCAGCGACTGTATTCACCATGACACAGGCAGTCTGTGGTGTGTACTAGTTTAACTTTTGTCCAGTTTCTGAACAGATATGAGTAGCTGTGAGCTCTGTGTGCTAACAGCTAACAGCTGATGTTTTGTGGTTGAACGTCAGTGACGGCGGATGAGATCCTCACCGCTGATTGGCTTCCGCGAGAACGCGTCACGTGAATTTGACGCTCGAGTTGAAAAAATTGAACTCTCGCGTTTAACGCGGCACCGTTCAATCGCCTCAATCGTGTGATTCGCGCCGCGTCCACCGCTTCATGCGCGCCGTCGGAGCGAATTCGCGTCTGTCCACGTCTCTGCATTGACTTTACATGTAATCGCGCCGCCCCCAAACAGCATTAGGCTTGCCCCATAGCACAAAAACTCCATAATGCATCTGCAGGGGTTTGATAGAATTGATGATTGATAAAAGTACTTCAACAATGTTCTTAAACAGGTGCTTTGAACTGTTTTGATTGTTTCTTATTACTTGTCGAGACAACAAATGTAACATTATAATTGAACTACAGTGAAGCTGCTCAATTGCAGCATCATTAAAGGGGTGAGTTGCATTTTTATGAGAACCTGGGAGCTCATTTATGTCATCAGAACTACCACAGTGTTTTGCATAAACAAGGTTATAAAATAATGGGCTGCTGATGGAAAACTCAAGGTCTGAGCAATGACCGGAGGAATTTGCTGAACACTGTAATGCTGCTGTGGCACAAACAGGGTCGTTAAGGGTGAATAAGTACAGGCTTAAGTCCCAGAATAGCTCATTAATATAGTCCATGTGCTGTTGGAGATTCATGGGCGGTCAGACACAACAAACAGGAAGGTGAGATGTAAGGAAAAAACAAGTCTGCACTTTATCAATTTGTTGTAAATCTAATATTTTAAAGGATGTCTCTGATGTTCGTAACAGATTTTGAATCCTAATGCAGTCCCAGCAGCCGAGCTAATCTTCCAAGCGTGCATTACAGTGGTATCAAAGATTCTTTTGAAAGGGCTTTTCATCCATGAAACGTTTGTTTTTGATTACCAAAGGAGAGGCTCAGCGAGGGCTGCCCAGTTAGGGGTATTGGAGATAAACGTCTTTTAGCGATCGGCCGTCACACATCCCCCATCAAATATTCATGCTTGAGACTTGGGAGAGTATTCTATATCCCTGCATCCTCCAAAGTCTCCCATCAGTCTAGTGCTGGGATAGGTAGTCAATGTCTCGGCAAAGAGGCGCCTCCAGAAGAACGGCAGGAAACATGCGCTTCTCCTCTGAGGTATTGTGTGCTACATCTCATGTTCTCATTGTTGCTCATCCTCCTGCGTTTGGGAGGAAATCGTTTGTGATCTCTGGGATTGTGAAGGTTGATTTTGAAATGTAAAACTTTAAAGATTACTTATGTCTTGAGTTGAACTTTAAAGACTACTGCGATCCACTTGCACCATGCATGAATGTTTGCCTCAAGAATTCATACAATGATATATATTTTCTACGAAAGCTAAAATAAAGGATGTTCAAGCTATTTATCTGAACTACCTTTTTTTCGCTTAGGCATGATTGCTGATTTTGCTTTATAGACCAAAAGTGAGCTTAAAACCTTTAAAAAAGTTTCCCTTGAGTTAAAAGATGATTTCAGAAGATCACAGGGAGCCACTTTACAAACTAATCATGCAACCATTTTGTTTAAAGGAGCCCTATTATGCTCCCTACAGGTTCATATTTGTATGTAGTGTCTCTACTGTGACATGTCTCCATGCTTTAATGTTCAAAAAGCTCTTTATTTTTCTCATACTGCCTGTGCTGCAGCACCTCTTTTCACCCTCTGTCTGAAACCAGAGCCCAGTCTGCTCTGATTGGTTAGCTGGCCGGCTCTGTTGTGATTTGTCAACTGCTTAGAGATGTCCGTCTCCTTAGCATATCACGTGCAATGTGTAGGATGTACGTTTTTCATATTGATGTCATTATGTTACAGTTTTAGTTTGTGGGAGAGAAACTATGACTCGCGATGGGATCGGCAAATGTTTTCTAGCAGGTGATATGTTGTTGAACTATCAATTTACACGTTGTGGAAATGGCTGAGTAACACTATTAAACACAGACATCGAGCAGCAGTTTATACAAATCACAGTAGGACTCCAGGAGAAACTAGTCCTGTGAACAAATATGGCTTACGGCCCGTCCACACAGTAGCGTTAAAAAAATCTGCCAACGCTTCTGCCCATTCACTTTGAATGGGGTGACGTCACTTTGCCTCACTTTTCGCCGAACTGCATTGTGGGAAGCAAAGCGGAGATTTCCAGGCATCTCAGGCTTCAAAAGTTGAGCAATGTTCAACTTTTGAAGCTGAGGTGGAAGCATCAGCCAATCAAATCCTGTTTATGCAAATCTGACAGTACAAGCGCTAGCCAATCAAACCGCGTGTATGCTGGGAGAGACATTCCGCAGGTCATTTCCTCATATTCCAAAAAATGGAGGAGAAATTAGCGGTAGGGAATCACCCGGTGCTTTATGACCAGTCCCTATTTACCTACCGGGATATAAACCGGAGGAGCCAGGCATGGAGGGAGGTGGCAGAGACAGTGGTAGGTTTTCGCCTGTTTGGGGAGTTTATATCCAGTTTACTTCGGGCTTTTTTGCTTTGTATGTTGGGGGCGGGAGATTCATGTGATTGGTTGTTGGTCGCGTTGCTCGCAAAAAATCCCCAGGCTTCAGATACGCCCACCTCCAAGATTTTTTTAACGCTGCTGTGTGGACGTACCGTTACAGGTTTTTGGTACATTGTGTTACAGCAATTTTAAGGCTGCATTTTCCTAATTACCCCAAAGTTTTTCGACTAAAATGGAGGCTTAACCTTTAAATGTACCTCAGTATTTTCAGCCGCTGCTATACCTGGTTGGGAGATTTCCCATTCAGCTCTATGGCCGTCCACGCTCTGCTTGACCAAAAAGCTAATTCCCTAAGTGCACTTCAATGTATGTGCTGTCATACTGGGTGAAACTGGGCCATCTTATTGTGTCTCCAGTCCTCATTTCAAAACAGAGCCTTTTGAAAAGCCTGCCAGTGCCCCTTCCTCTCCCTCACTAAATGTGTATGGAGGAGATAGTGCATTCTCATGTTATCTGCCACCGGCCTCTTGCCCCTTTAGCCATTTTTCTCATTTCACAGATTTGACCAGGAGGTGACCTTGGTTTTTTAAGTGCTTTAAAGGCAGAGCCAAGTCTCCTCTTCCCTTTTTCCCTTCTCACAAATGGAGACACAGAGAGAAGGAGAGAGAGAGGGGATTTCTTTCCAGCCTTTTCTTCAATGGCCTTTTCCCCCCTTCTTTTTTCTTCATCCTCTCTCTGCCCTTAGCCACTGTCCAGTTTTTTTATAGAGTAGACAGTGATGACAGGCTGTTGTCTGCTAATTCAAGTGGGTCTGTGCTTTTAATGTAGAAAATGGCCTCGGGAGAGCAGCAGCGTATGTTTATGACACATGACGTCAGGCACAGAGGGCAGCCAGGGAGTTTGAAGTCGGGTAGACACGCAGTCTATTAGCCGAATGAGATAAAACAAAGAACTAATTGAATATCTTTTCTGCCCTAGAGAATACTTCACAATATTCAAATACTACTCATCTTGTGTCTCAGATGTAGGTAATAATGTATATCCCCGGCCGCAGCTTTACCACCTCACACAAGCGATGGAGAAGAAGACCATACGCCTGTGTATGGGGGCTGTACACATGTCAAGTGTGTTTTCTAGTGGAAATAAGCAGCCTCTATTGCCGTCCCTCCCAAGTGCCCCCCTGGCAGAGCGCTAATCTGGGTCAAAGTGCTAACTGCTTAGAAGGGCCGTGGAGAAGCTCGGCCACGTATGATACATTTCTCACACCTCACGTCCTTATTATGCGCACCGCAGTCAGAATGTTGAAAGGCTTTAGCTTTTCCCTTTAACCTCAAACTTAAACATCCAGATAACTCTGAATACTTAAGTAGCAACCTCTCTTTCACATCGAGACCGTCAGTGACTGTTTCCATCAAGAGGCCGACAGCCAGAGCTACGGTGGCCGACAGGTGCAAACGCGCTACAGTGTCCCAAAACATTAACGCTGTAGTTTAAGAAACGATATATAAAACACACATGCAAATCAAGAAACATAACCACAAGTACAAAGCATTTAGAAAACATTGACAAACATGTGCATTAAGCAGCACTTTTACTTAACGCTACACATGTTTCATGAAGTTGGTGAAGATGTTTCTTCACTTGCATGTGTTTTGACACATTTTTGTTAATACCTGTCGGCAACCATATGGATGTCTTTGATAAAGCAAGTACTGTGTATACTGCCACATCATCAGCATATTATGCTCTTTGATTTCTCTCATTGGTGTCTCATGATAAACGCAGTCACAACTTTAATATCACTGATATCATTAAGGATTGGCTGTCGAGCGATGGCACAAGTCCCTTAATAGCTATAAATGAGATGAGAAACGTTCCTTTTCTTTGCCAGACAAGTAAGTAGATATCAAATAGGGGAACAAAGTTGGAACTGTCTGAGGAAGCTCTTTACAATCTCATTTTAATTATGGCCCAGGCTGGATGATCTAGGCGATTGTACCACGAAGAGAAAAGGGCCTCAGCCGTTTGTTCTGAATGTTTTGAAGCTTGATTGCTATGAAGGCAGCATCAACGGGTGGCACTTGCTCAGTGTTTCATGAGAATCTACTCCAGCTTACACCACCTGTGCCTTTGCTGCTCTGAAAAAAACAAGCCCTAATGTGGATGAATTGAAAAGCTTTGTTGATTTCTCCAACACATGCTGGAAGGAGAACAATGCAATGTCCCGAGCTTATTAAAGGCAAGGATGCAGGATAGAAAAGGCAGTTTGGCGGTGCTTGGAAATATTCTTGTATCATGAATTGTAGAGCCTGACAGGTTGAGACCATTTGGGGTTTCTTTTATGCTGCAAGGCCTTCTGGGAGAACAGCTGGATGTGCTGGATGTGTCACTGGACTGCTTCTTTTCCCCTTGAGGGTCGCAGTGGTGGTAGCGGTGGCAGTTGGCGGTGGCAGGGGGAGGGTGGCGCACTTGGACAGTGTGTCTGTAGGGATTGCATCTCTCTCACACACACACACACACACACACACACACACACACACACACACACACACACACACACACACACTCTCCCTTCTACCGCAACCTCCACCACACCTCCTCCTCCTCCTCCCATTAGAGTGAGTGAGCTCAAGCTGCTGACAGCGGTGACAGGAGAGGCGATAGGGGAGGGGGGTGCTGCTGTTGACGAGGTGTACATCTGTTCTGATCCTCGCCTGTTCTCCGAAGTTTGACGCAGCTGGGATCGGCAGAGGTGGGAAGTAGTGGAGTACAAATACTTCGTTACTGTACTTAAGTACATTTTTCTGGTATCAGTACTTTACTCCACTACTTATTTTTCTGACCACTTTTTACTTTTACTTCTTACATTTTTAACACAAATACCTGTACTTTCTACTTCTTACATTTTCCAAACAGGTTCATTACTTTAGTTTGAATGTGTGTTTGGTGGCGTGATCATTATTATTTAGAGTCATTGCGTGCCTATTGATTTTAACACGATCCGTGTATCCATCATTTCCTGAGGCCTGTACTACGAAGCCGGTTCAACATTACCTGGATATGTTTGAGTTACCCGGTTTACCTAATCCAAAACAAACGTGCTCTCGCTAAGCGGTACTACGAGGCTGGTTATCAACTCGTTAACTCAAGCCAGCTTATGATGTGATATGATATGAATGATAATGGGACACATCGACGTCTGCACTCACAGTGCCGCGGACTGTACTCAATGTTACTCTGATCCGGTTACTTATGTCGTGGCAGATATTTAAGTAAGCTTTCTTAACGCTAATGTTATAATAGTCAGATTGCTCTGAAGATGGGAGGGGATATTCTATTCATTTTCACGTTCACACAGTCAGTTGATTTTTGCCGGCTGTCTTTCCTGCAACGGCAGTTTTTCTGTATTTCCTTTCTCCTGTAATATGACTTGATAGCTTCGTAGTACAGGCCTCTGGTCTTCTCTAAAGAAGAGGGACCAATGAAAACGTTGTCATGTTGCCGTTGTACAGCATGGAAACATTCATTAGCTAACAATGACATTATTGTTCTATTAATATAAAGGGAGGTCAGGTACTCTTTAAAACAGCTGCTAGTTATGGGTACTTTTTACTTAATTACATTTCAAAGCCATACTTCCTTGCTTTTACTTGAGTAAAGAAGTTTAGTCAGTACTTCTACTTTTACCAGAGTATTTTTAAACACGAGTATCTGTACGTCTACTTGAGTAAAGGATTGGTGTACTTTTGCCATCTCTGGCGATAGGGGAGGTGCTGCTGCTTTTGACGAGGTGAACATCTGTTCTGATCCTCGGTGAAACCGCCGGTCCTCTGAAGTTTGATGCAGCTAGGATCGGTAAAGCACGCCAGGTCTGGGGACTATTTAATAATCAGAAAAACCACTTGACAGATTACAAGCAAGAAAGTGAGCAAAATAAGAGTTTGTGTTGTTGCCTCAAATAATATGAAGACTACTTTTGTAGAGACGAGATCCCACCTCAACCATGATTGGCTGTTGTGACACATGGCTGATGGGAATGACATGGCGGATCCCCTAGTAACACAGCTTTCAGGCTGTAATTTACCACACAGTATGTTGATAACACCCCTACTGACAATTCCCCATTGCATCCCCATAATTAAGATCATTTTCATGTTTCTATAAGGGGCGTGGATGTCTGACAAGGGTCGCTAAGTCTTTGTAGATGATAGATTCCTTTGTCTGGCACGCTGTTAGAATTTAGTAATTGGTAAACTGTTTGACCAATTTGAATTATTAACAAAACAGCCATTACATAATAAAGGGATTTATTATTCAGCTCTGTGCCGCAATTTTGTTATCAACAAAAGCCTTTGTTACTCTAGGCTTTTTATCGAGACGGAAAATCCATTGAAAGTGGCTAAAGGCCTGACACAAAGCAACTGCTGAATCCCTGCAAATCTGCAGGCTTAATTGATTATTTGTGCAGAGCTGTATATCTGCAAGGTGCAGGATACCCAGGGGAAATAATGTAAAACAGATAACAAGATGAAATGAGGGAGAATTGCTTTCTGCTACCCATTTTATTAATCGTTTCCCCTTTTCTTATTCTCAATGAGTTTCCCTTCTAGGTTTTCCCATTACAGGAACGCAGCTTCACATTTTGAAAACGCCGTGTCCTAAATGGAAAGTTGAGAGTTGATTGAAGAAGGCAAGAAAAGTGTTTGTTAAGAGGTTATTTTGATTTCTGAATAACACATGGAGGGACTCGATTGTGTGTGTACCTTAGATTCCCAAAGGAGAACTTTCCTATTTCAAATCTTTTATTCATTATTCTGCCTTTCTCTGCTCCCCGACAGCATTCAAATGAATGAATTCATTACAACTTCACTGTATACAAACATTTATCTGAAAACGCAATCTATTCAGAATTCTTCTGATTATATTTTTCCGGGGTTACTCCTGCTACGTGTTCTCCGAGGCATCCTTGTGAAAATAACTTTTAAAAAAGAGCAACCTTGAGAAGATGGGATGTGAAATGGCTGTGGAAGTCAACTCATGTCTGATGCATGTCAGTGCCACCGTGCTCCATCCTTACCCTTTTTCCATTTTCTCTGCTCCTCGCTCCCCTTTCAAAACACTTGAAAACAAATATTGGTATTGTTGCCATGCAGGAGGATCGCTTCAGCTGGGCAGCAATCAAGCCATTACAAATGGAAAGGGGATGGTAGGCCCTTTGTTTCGTTTTTTTTATGTTTTAGTTGTGATATAGAATTCTTGGCATTAGGTTGCACATCAGGCCAGACCATAATTGCCTTCTCCTCGCTGGGGAGCTCCTTGTTTTCCATTTGAAGTCTGCCTCTGTCAGATTTAACCATTAGAGAGAGGGGGTGTATAGCAGGGGGAAAGAAGACAATTCCTGGATCAGTCATCGCATACGAGCTGCCAGAGAGGCATGGAGGGCATTGAGGATGAATCCAGAGATAGCTTGCCAAGGTACTTTTTGCCTGGAACACAGAAAAAATGAAATATTGCTGAGAGAAAACTAGGTCCTACTTTATATAAAGTAGGACCTATATACTTTACTGTGTTTAGTGTTGAAACAATTACATGATGAATCGATTATTTATTCATCAAATGTGGGATTTTGCAGTTTTTTCATAAATGTATTTTGGTGTTGCCCTAATGGGCAAAGTGCTAAAACAAGCTCATTTAAGACACTCATTTGAGCTCTGGGAAGACATTTTAAGACTAATTACCATGAATTGAAGCCATTTCATATGATTTCTGCAGGATATGCATGGTAGCATTACTGTACATGTGTTTTCCTAAAAAATAAAAATCCAATTCCTGAATTCAATGGCACTTTGTGGAAACATTCATTTTTCATTTGTTTCATGATACTAGTCTACCCACAGCTCTTCACGTAATTTTCCAGTCCCCTTGTTTCTCGTTTTCCACTCCCTGGTGTACTTCTCTTTCTGCACAGCAACACAATAACCCTCCGTGACGTCAAGTATTGATGGGCAGAAGATTTCCAGCTGAGAGCCATTTTCAAACCCCAAGGCACAAGTGATGGTTTGATAGAACCAGGTGATAGTTTCCTCCAGAGGATTTTTAGAGGCTCTCTGGGCGTATTTTCTGCCTTTTCTCTTCCAGGAGCAACTGTAGTAACAATCCAAGGAATTTCTGTCTCCAAGCAGGTTGTGGGGGTTTGTTTCATCCACAATGGTATGAAAAAGATACAAAGGACATATACCAAAATTAAATAGATAAGAAATATTGATGGATTTGAACTTTAAGTCACAAGAATGAATTCATTCATTCATAGCATTCTATTTCCATGTAAATTACTGCTTTATTTTATTGCTATTTAACTATATTTTATTACGGTGTCCTTAAAGATTTTTTGTTTTATATTAGATTTCTTGTTTTATATTTTATGTCTGCCCCATGACATCAAGTCAAATTCCTCGTATGTGTGAACCTACCTGGCAATAAACCTGTTTCTGATTCTGATTCTGATTCTGAATGAAAATGTAATTACATTTCTGAGGTCCTTACAGCTACTACTCTTTGCCTTTGTCACAGTTTTGTTTCCACCAAGATCCCTTTGTGTCAATCTGAGGGGATTTAACCTCTTACTGAGAGCACGGTTTTCAAGAGGACGGACAGCTGATGCGAGTTAAGTGCACAGCGTGTTGCTGGGTGTAAGCGAGCAGAGAGGCAGCGGTGTGGTTTATTTGGTCCAGTTCACACACACAGTGCATAATGGATATTTAACAGCCCCCAGCCTGCTGGAAGTGTGCTGTGTCCTGGAATGGTGCTGGGGACATCTGACGGGAGTGTGTGACTGCCAGGATGACACACCCATTAAAACACACTTTCACTGCTAGGGATTCATGCCACAAGAATGAACACAACAACACATACAGTATCCATACTGTCATCCGTATACCTATTCTAACACATTCCAAAAATATACAGTAGACTGGAAATAGGGATGACGATGTTTTAGGTGTTCTGCCATGCATCTCAGTCACAGTTAAATCTAGGGTACGAGAAGCGAGCATGTTTCCCAGCTGTGCCTTTGGCAGGACGAGCATCTCATCCTCTTCCTGCTCTGAGCCCATACTGAATTATTGAAAATAAGAAAGGCACCTTGCTTTGTCTTGTATCACCAGAATAGACATCCAAAACTCAAATTGGAAAACTCCCCTCTTACACGATGTCGAAAAGTTGTTAAATTGTAGCTCTCCTCGCTGGTTCTCACAAAGAATACCATTTAGTGTTTTTTTTCTAGGTCAGGAGTCTCAACATAGCTTATGTTTGTGCAAAAGGAAAGAGCTGCTGCTGAGTTCTCACCAAAGGAAGTGAGGCAGGCGTGAGAAGCGGGCGTTACCTGAGCCCTGGTGTCAGGAGGACTCATGTTCTTGAACCATCAGCTGATTGCAGCAAAGTGCCTCTAATGATTCTTCTCATCATCATGCTGCACTCAGCTTTCTCCAGCAGAACACTGCAATTTACTGTAGACACGCCACACATATAATGGAGACAACGCCACATGTTCTGCTGTAGCCTGTACTCGGTAATCAGGACATTCTGTCTGCACGGACACACTGTTGGTAACACAACGTTAACAAAGCTCACACAGAAAGAAAGATTGGATATATTGGTAGCGATAAAAAACACTTGAATAGATAAATGTTGACGAGCTCGTAGCGCGGCATCAGATTCTTATGTTTTTATTTCGAGAATGTCAGCTTTAGTCATCTTATAGCAGATTTAGAGTCACAACATTTTGAATTAACAGGTTTTGCTATGGTTCATCCCTCAAACCGTCAAACTGTTTAATCAGAAGAAGTGTTATTGTTAGACGGAGGGCAATCTCGGAACCCATTGACCTTTTGGTGAAAAAAATGATGAAGCCTCTGGGGGCAACGGGCAGTATTTAAAATGTTCTGTCAGCCATCCAACATCTAAAATTGTAGTATTACTTAGCTGCAATGTTGTGGTTTTGTGTACTATATTCGTGATTTAATTAAATTGTTGATTTGTGTCTTGCCAACTTTGAATGTCAAGAATATTGAAAGAATATATGTTCACATGTTCACGACTTTACGATACCATTTGTTGGACTTCACTATACAACTGAAGCCATTAAGTAGTTCACAACTGAAGCAGATTTACACATTTACTGTATGTAGTAATGCTCATGTTGTAATTGTATAGTCAGAAACATTTTCTTTTAAATGACGGATAATTGCTGGCCACATTATATCTCGCTGGGTCGAACATTGCACAGAACAGGCTGCAATGGATGGATACAGTATGTTAAATTCAGTTTTCAAGTGTGCACAAAGAGGTATTGACTAGCCGAATCCCAGGTGAGGCTGACTCCTGGCGCGAGTGATCGATGTGTGTGTGGTCATTGAACTGAGCTTAGAGGTAGTTTGTATTCTATTAGGCACCTCTGGGGTTTTGCAGCAGTGGAACAAAAGCGCATGCTGATGCCTAATTGCTGGCAAAGAAAAAAGCAACGCCATTGTTACATCTGTAGGCTTTAACTTCTTTTTCTCCTTCAGTCAGTCTCAGCTGCACAGTTGCTGTGAGGAGTTGCCAATCCCGTTGTGACCGAGGCTGATACATAATTATGTTCTACCTCAAAGCTGTGTTATAGCTTTGCTTATAAGCCCCCTGATATATATGCATTTAGCTCTCGGCACCTGAAAGACATTGTGATTTTCTTCTATTTTATCTCTGTTGGGGACAGGGAAACACTTCATGAGTAATTGATTGACAAGATAAAGTGATATGCATCCATTCAATGTATGACTGTATGGGTTTATGTGCCTAACATCGTAGGGAATGACATGCAGCTTGTTTTCCCCCCATATAATGTATATTACCTACATGAGATAGGAGCAAGAGCATATATCTATCTATACGTACTTACAACTACATATCAGCATAAGTCGGACACTTATTCTCAAAATATTATGTAAATAGGTTGCAATATATTGCGTTATATTGTACAATAGGCGTCTTTTCAATTGATCAAGGCATCAAAGAGTTGTTTACAAGAAAGCTTTATTCAAATTTCAAGTTTTTTTCATCAAAGCTTTGAAGGACCTTGAAACCAGAAGGGATTTATTCCCCACATCAAACTTCTGCACTAGTAGAGAAACTGAATCATTGCTTTTTCAAGCAAAACCACAAAAGATTAATTAAATTAATAATCCATTTTATACTCCATGTTGTCTCTTTCTTCTCATATTCTTCCTTTTATATCTTTTTATTTTCTTCTACGGACCACAAGTCTTAAATAAAGTGAGCTGAAATGAAATAGAAAATTGGCTTTTCTCTTGAGTAATGGTGGCGTGTAACAAAAACAAGTAACAATTTCACGACAAAGAAAAGAAAGCTAGTTGCATAAAGAACGTCATCACCCTTCATCAGCAGCTACACATACAAGGCTAGGGATTTGTTAAATGGTTTATATTTGTCATTATTATTGGCCTTGCAACGTTTGATTTTCATCAGTAATCCATTGTTTGGCCAGTCAATATCCTCTATGTCTTGAAGTGCCCTTTGCTTTCCTCATACAGTAAGTGATTTGAATCAATCAGACAAACAGCAGATTTGGTCCAACTCTCTCCATGAAAAGGATTTAAAAAAAATCACTATTACATGTAGGCACCATTACAAGTCCGTAGAAAAATAATTAGCATGCTGGTGGAAGATAATCATACATGGCCGTATGGTCCTCAAATTAATCCTCCCACAATCTGTTGATGCAGGGGTGTCCACACTTATATCACCGAGGGCCACATACAGAAACATATATACGAAGGGCTGGGCCACTCACTAGAGGTATATCGCCTCATACGTTAATTTATAAGTCAGCAAAATAAATCAAATGTAGGTAAATTATGCTTAATAGTTGAATATGCTTTAAGAAAAACAACAGCCTACTCTCCAGAGGGGTTCATTTATTTTGTTAGCAGCTCATTCCTTAAAACAGAAGCCTCAGATTGCGTATAATAAGGAGAAATAGGAAGGGTTTATTTCAAGCGTGTTATGAAAATAAGTTATTGGGCTTTTTTCTTATCAACTTTAACTGACTGAATACTGTGTAATATATTTTTTCATCTATATTTAAGAAGTACGATACAAGACAAGCGCAAGTTTCATCTGTGGGCCATACTCCATTATATTTTTTTAATTTGCTAAAATTGCCCGCGGGCCGCATTTGGCCCCCAGGCCGTAGTTTGGACACCCCTGTGTTGATGCTTGATAAAAAAAAGGCAATTGGCTAGCAGCGTGTCAAGCTGATGACATTCAAAGCAAGTGTTGTTAATGTGTTGTTCTCATGTGCTTCTCATGCAGATCCCAGTGAGAGCGTGTTCATCATGAGGCTGGTGTGGAAGTCCCTGGACAAGATGAGGTGTCTGAGGAAACGCTCCACCATCCCCTTCCTCGGCTTCCTCATCACCTTCCTCCTCTTCCTCAACCTCTACATTGAAGATGGCTACGTGCTGGTTAGTATTTGCCTTTAGCAAGCATTTCCCAAATTGGACTTCTAAATGAACTTAGTATTGTATTCCTTCTTAATGTCGGAAGAACAAATTAAACCAAATATGCTCACTGTGTTCTTGTGTTTGTTTACCCAATCCCATGTTGTCCCTTTTGAAATTGCTTGTTTTAAAAGAAGCTAATGTTTAAAATGTTCATAACGTGGACCCAAGTCGAAATCATCCCGTGATATATTTCTTATTCATGATGCCATCAAAACGTTGTGATCGCAGTACATTAGCTGTGTTTGTTATTTAAATTATTAAGAAGTAGTTCACATCTTCAGCACTCTGGTGCTCTTCTCAAGTCCGTTTACTCGGCTATGCAAACTGCCGAAGGGGTTTTGAGAGTCCCTTTGTCTCCAAACATCCAGGGTTAGCTCCGTAACGTCTAAACACATATTGTCTCAAGTTTGTACAGGATGTTGGAGACAAGTTTAAGAAAATCTAAGACTTCCACCCATTTGAATTATTCACAGTAGAAATTGTAATTTCCAAGTAGACTTCCCTGTCCCTTTCTCACAGTAGTAATGACAGCTTAAACATGTTTTCTTATTCTCCTTTGTTAATAATGCAATGTAATGTTTTTCATGCTGCGTTCCAGGAAGGAGATAAGAGGCAGCTCAGGGAAACATCCGTCCACCCGTCGAGCTCAGAGCGATATGTTCACACCTTCAGAGACCTGAGCAATTTCTCTGGAAGCATTAATGTCACGTATCGTTATCTCGCCGGCACGCCGTTGAACCGCAAGAGTAAGTTTAGTGTTTGTTTAAAAAGACATTTACATTGAGTGTTTTCATTATCTTTGGGGGAGTCATACAGTGGTTGTGAACAGGAGCTGAGAAGAACTAAAACTTAAAAATCTGTGACGTGGGTTTTAAAGCATTGCAATAAAATACAACTGCTCCACAGAGACCTTTTTACCTTGAAATTAAACACTACGCACCCCTCTGTTCAAGTGTACCATGATTTAGTTCTTGAAGTGTTACCTTGAGAACAAAGCTCTAATTTAATGTGTAATACACAATGGACGGGAAAAGACTCGGCTATAACTATATCTGAATATTTCTAATTGAGAAAAATGTGTTAACATTACCATACTAACTTTTAATGACTTTTTACAGTCTTCGTTAGTGAATGGGCTTCTCTGTGTTGGACTACGAAGGACCCTTGATTTGTCTAAAGGATTTGAAAGAACCTCTGTTTACATCATACATCATTTTTGTTCACAGAGTATCTCACCATTGGACTGTCATCAGTCAAAAGAAAAAGAGGAAACTACCTCCTGGAGACGATCAAATCCATCTTCGATCAGTCCAGCTACGAGGAGCTGAAAGAGATCGTGGTGGTGGTCCACCTGGCAGACTTTGACCTGGCCTGGTGTGAGAACCTGGTGCAGGAGATCACCAGGAAGTTTGCTCACCACATCATAGCGGGACGCCTGCTGGTGATCCAGGCCCCGGAGGAGTACTACCCCTCTCTGGACGGGCTGAAGAGGAACTACAACGACCCGGAGGACCGCGTCCGGTTCCGCTCCAAGCAGAACGTGGACTACGCTTTCCTCCTCAACTTCTGCACCAACCTGTCTCACTTCTACATGATGCTGGAGGACGACGTGCGCTGCTCCAGGAACTTCCTGACGGGGCTGAAGAAGGTGATCACCTCCAGAGAAGGGTCCTACTGGGTGATGCTGGAGTTCTCTAAGCTGGGCTACATCGGGAAGCTGTACCACTCCAGAGACCTGCCCCGCCTGGCTCACTTCCTGCTCATGTTCTACCAGGAGATGCCCTGCGACTGGCTGCTCATCCACTTCAGGGGTCTGCTGGCCCAGAAGGACGTGATCCGCTTCAAGCCCTCGCTGTTCCAGCACATGGGCTACTACTCCTCCTACAAAGGAGCGGAGAACAAGCTGAAGGACGACGACTTCGAGGAAGACTCCATAGACATTCCTGACAACCCTCCTGCCAGCCTTTACACAAACATCAACGTCTTTGAGAACTACGACGCCACCAAGGCTTACAGCACTGTGGACGAGTACTTCTGGGGGAAGCCTCCTTCCACAGGAGACTTCTTTGTCATAGTCTTTAATAAATCTACCAAAATTAGTAAAATCAAGATTGTCACTGGTTCTGATGACCGTCAAAATGACATTCTCCACCACGGAGCGCTGGAGGTAGGAGAGAAAATAGTAGGGACTAAAAAAGGGAAACAGTGTTCCTCTTATATCACATTGGGGGAGTTTAAAAATGGCAACATTGAGGTTCAAGACGTAGACCACAAAATTGCCTTTGACATTGAGTGTGTTCGTATTGTGGTGACAGCCAGTCAGAAAGAATGGCTCATTATTAGAAGTATAAGTTTATGGACTACACAACCCCCCAGCCAATAAGGACTGTACACAAAGACTCTTAGTATCTCATAGAGGTAAATGTTTTGGTTATTATTAATTACTAATTTATGTATTTCCAGGTTTATTTATTAATTTTGTATGTATTTATTGATACTCATTTTGATTGCAAATCACTATAGTTTTTTATACCTGCAAGTTGTTATCTTAGTGGAGCATCTTCCCAGTCAGGACTGTTCAGCTGACCTCAGAGTATTCATGAACGTGTTTACTTATTTCAGATTTTGATAGCCTTGTTAATCCTAGGGCTGGGTGATAATTCAGGGGTGTGTTTGACCAACTTTAAGGGATATCATATCGATAAAATGTAACATTCTTCTGTACAAATCCAGTGAATCCAACAATTAGTTCATCACTCAGAAGTATCTCCCTAGTCTAAAGTTGGATATCTCTTATTCCTCTGTGCCATAGAGCTCCTTTGTTTTTCGAAAAACTATTAAAGTCAGTGAGCCATACTGTTTCATTGGATGGCATGTTACAGTACTTCATTACAATAAACTTGGGCACTGTAGTTCATTTCGAGTCAATCCCTCTTACACCGTCCTGCTGCTGTAAATACTCACTAGAGCACCAAACGTGTAATAATCCACAGCTGAAAATTGTTTTTAAAGATTTATGTTTTCAGTAGGAATAAAGGAGCTCGGGGCTGAGGTCCATATACAGGGTAGGAAAGTCAAACACTACTGTAAGGTGTTCGGATCAGGGGTTCAAACCCCACTGCAGTCAGCATGTCGTTGTGTCCCTGGGCAAGACACTTCACCCCAAATTGCTCCTGTGGGGATTGCCCACAGTATTGAGTATGTAAGTCGCTTTGGATAAAAGCGTCTAACAAGTAACATGTAATGTAATGTAATGTAAGATACAAAAAGACATTGCCTTTTTTGTCTTTTCATGGGATTTGTAGAGAATGTAATCACCAGGGAAGGGATTAGGGTTAGTGTTAGCCCTTTCCTCCAATTCTTCTAAACTACATTTAAATCCATAACAGTTAAAAAAGGTTTCCTTGCATTTAATGTGACTTTTGTCATTTTAAATAATGATACATCAGTATCCATATGTCAATATCATGGGTTTTCTTTCAACGATATCGCCCAGCCCTAGATAACATATTTGTAAGTCATTAGTAGAGTGCACTGAACCAATCATTTATGAATGTTTTTGAAGGCTGTTCAGAAAGGTGCTTCAAGTGAGGAATGAAGACACATTTGACTTAGGGAACAGCATCCTACTGATTTTATACCGTTGTGTTAATTTTATTACAATTGAAAGCCGTAGAACACAAAGGATAGTTAATATGAAGTGTATCTAAATTATTTTCAGACACTTGTTCTCCTTGAAAATACCATCCAATTAAAGCTATTGTGTCTTTGTACATTTATCATGACTGATACTAAGCCCGCAAGTGTAGCTCCAGGATTTCTTCTCTGAGAATGTCCCCATTTGGCCCTTAATTATTTCCCAGGGAAGTAGCAGAGGTCAGTGTTGCCTTTAATATTCCTCATGTCACACTAACTTTTATTCAGTTTCAAATATTCTCTCCTGGTTTTAATCATCTTCTCGCTGTGTTTGAGCATGTGTGAGTGGGCCGAGCTCTTTTCCTGGCGCTGTACAGTTTGTTCCGTCAGGGCTGCTGACAGGAGAACAATGTTTGTTTTCACCCATCTTCTCCAAGAGCTGAGATTAGATTGCACACTGAAGAATGGGCTGCTCTTAGGTCTCTTGTTTTTTCCAACACAGCACAATTTTCCCCCAGTAAATTGGTCTGTGTTTGCCTCACTCTCTACACCAGCAAAACAACATCTCCCCTGAAGCTATAGGATCTCAATTCGCTCTTTCCCCGATGTTGCGCTCTCACTACTCCAATGTTTCTGCTCCTACATGGTTGTGATCTTTGCTGTCGCTTCATGCAGTCCGCTGCGTTATGGAAACTTGCTCATTTTTTTTCCTTTGAAGATCCTTTTCAAGTTTTCCACCTTGCTTTACGTTGTAATACAGCAAATGAGAATTAACGCTGCACGTGTGAACTCATCATCTCAGTGAGCCTCGGAGCGATTCAGTGCCATGCTTTGATAAAACCCTCAACCCATGTTTATTTGACCTATCAGTGACGGATTCTACATTTGAATGGCATCGAGAAGTCACTCACAATGCAATAAAGAGGTCAATGTTTACACATAACACTGATGTGTTTTAAAGCACATGAGGTGGAAGCAGAGCGTCATTAAGCATGCAGCGACAGTTTAATGACGCTTTGTTCAGCTTTCCTGCGATAGCCACCTGCTCCGTGTTTTCCCTCTAGGTGTTGTTCAGTGTCACAGATCAAGACCTTTTGCAGATTGGCTTGTACCGCCACCTCAAAATCCTTCCTCAGCAAATCCCCCATGCGCTATCTGAAATGAAATTAGAATGCCCACCACCAACACCACAATATAGCTTATTGTTTTTCCTCAGCATTTCCCTTGGAAAGTCGCTATTCATTTTGGTGAATGATTCCGTGACCTGCATGAATCAGCTCCTTGGAGGGGGATGTTGTTTGAATGGATGACGCTCGGAAACACAATCTACAATGTGCTGCGCGTGTGTTATTCTTTACGACGCACACCATGGTGCCAATTTAGCCTAGTATTACCTGCTTATGAGCTATAAACACACGATGTCACCGCAGGGCATTTAGCTGTTTCACAAGTGTAACGGATGGCTTTGATAGGGCTCGTGCCCAAACAGAGCATTCGCTGATAGTTTTCGAGGAGAAATTGCTGTCTGATCTTTATTTTAAACAAGATGGCAGCCAAAACAAGCAGCACCCTGCAGATTTATGGACAGATTTACATCCTGGGATCACAACAAAATCTGCATAAATTCCTCAACTGGATGTCAGCAAACTGCAGCGCACAGCATTCTTTGCTATTGGCAGCATGTTTTGAAACCACAATCCATACTGGGGCCTTGAGGGAACAGTGTGCACAGGATCAGTTGTTTCACTTAATACTGAAGGATGTATCTCCCTCTCTTGATTACCTACCGCCAATAAATGGCCATCCTCGCTGTCAATTTGTCAGAAATCACACACTAAAGTAGGTAGATCTCTGTGAGAGAAAAGGGAAGAGGGTTGTAAACCACTTGCAGGCATGTACATGTCTAAGTTTGTTTAATTATATTGGCTCTAAGTGTCTGATCCCCCAAAAGTTACAAGCAAATGATGAATGTTATGACATGTGGTTGGAGTTATATGAAATGTGAGCTGTCTTCCAGTGGAGCATGTACAAAGTGCATGAACAAAAATCTTTCAGTGGATAAAACAACTGCTTTTTTAGGTCAGGATGTCAATGAATTATTGTTCAGATTCTTTTAATTAAATTGTACTGGGTTTGTAGAAGCGTACCAATACTACCTTACAACTGGTCGGAGTTCACATGTGCTGTATATTGTTAAGTGGAGCGAGTGTGTTACGATGTTGTTTCCGTGTCTGTTTTACTTTCCATCGTTCTCTAAATGGTACTGTATTGTAAGATGACATATATTTTTTTACACGTATAATTTCAAATGTTGTACTGTATATATTGTATTCGGAATTAAATTAGATTAAACGAATGAATGCCGACTTTGTGGTGCATTGTGTGTAAGGAGAACAACATATTGTGACGGTGACCAACAGGTACAAACATGCTACAATGGACGTCCATTAGGAGAAATGCGCTGCAGTTTCAAAAACGATTTAAATAAAGAACACAAATATGCCAAAACACATGCAGATGAAGAAGCATCTTCACCGACTTTCTAACACATAAGCAGCATTTTGAGAACATTCAACAACGTGTGCAAACAAAACATTCACAGTGTTACTTCAAGCACTAGATCAGCGGTTCCCAACCTTTTTGAACTCAGGACCCACTTACTGTAAGAATCTAAAAAAAAGGTGCGGCCCACATTCAACCATTAACAATACGGAGGCTAAATAAAATGCTCAGAGTACTTTTTATTTTAATTAGAAAAGGAGCTGGCCATCAGTAACAAACAGACATTTTTATTACACGGTTTAGTTGAATACTCGATTCTGATTGGTCAATTCAGAACATGTGACACGTTGTTAATCCAGTAGTACAGACCGCTGTCAAGGACTGTAATGACTGTTGCTAAGGAGGATCAAGAAAAAAAAGGAAAAGAGGTTCAAATAAAAAAATCTTAATTTTGAAATGTTTCCACACAAATCATAATGTTTTGCAAATTATTTGGCGGCGCACTTGCAATGCCTTCGCGGACCACTAGGGGGCCGCGGCCCACAGGTTGGGAACCGCTGCGCTAGATAAAATAAATGCTACAAATACAAAACGCTTTGGCACATGTTTTATATTTTCACAATGTTTCTCCTACTGGAAGTGTTTGCACCTGTCGGCCACCGTACATGATTAGTGGTTTATAAAGGCAAAAACAACACTATATACATGACCCTCAATCAAAAATATTGTCTCTCTGTCTTGAACATGTTTTGTTTCACTGTTTAAAATGTTTATGAATAAAAGTAGAAAGTACAGCCTATATTTTAAATTGAAATGGGTATAAAAAAACACAACTGACATTTGCAGTTCCTTGAAACTTGCAGCGAGAGCAACCCTGACTCAGATCTTACTGAAGCCAAAAGCCAAAGCCATACATTATTCATTTAAATATGCATACGTTTTTTTACGACTGCATACCTAATTAAGGCTCCAATTTGAATAGAGGACAAAAATCTATTGTGTCTTTTTGGCATTGCATTAAAAGAAACGATCTCTCAGTTATCCTAGCCAAAATAATGAGCATTTTATGATATTATCCTGATCTATAATATGCTCATACCTCTTAAGATTGCATTAAAGCATAACAAGACATCATGTTTATAGGAAAAACTAACAATCACAGAATCTTAAATAAGGTATTCATTAATTGTATTTTAACGTCACCCTGCAAAACTCCTTTTTAAAAGTCATTTAGTTGACTGTTTTCTGTAAATCCATTGCTGAACTGTAAATAATCATGATATACTGTGGCAGATTCACTCAAATTCATGCATAAATAGATCAACTGGGGTCAGCTAAAGCCTTGAGCTAACTTACTTATACTTCACGGAAAAATTATACTTGACACTACCCAAGGCCTGATAGTTCTTTTTTTACAGCACTCGGTGGGGACAGTCTTACAACAGCATGATCTTATTTCTTTGGAAACCTGACCTTCATCTGTATCATTCATACGCAGACACTTGATACGGTAAGAAAACATTTAACATACAGGCAAAAACCTTAAAAGTTGAAAGATCCTAAAGCTTAGTTTAATGATTTGTATTCCCAGGAGTCAAGAATTTACGTAAATAAATGGCTTATGTAAAAAACGTTCAAGGAAGTGGTGAAAACCAAGCAAAAACAACATATGTTTTAAAGTGATTTGTACGAATTGAATGGGAACACACGGACAATAATCACTCCCAGGGTAACTTCAAATATTCTAGCTCAGTGTTACACAGCACCATTTGCATCACAAACATTAAAAAAAATCCCAAAACTTAAATGTACAGCTTGATTATTTGTCTTTGTCTCAGGGTTTCATAAAGCAGACATTCTTTCAACTCAAAGGGGAGCATATCATCTGTTTATTGAACAGATTAGCCTTTCACAGTGCCGCGCTTATTGCAAAATGTGTGTTTAATAAAGAGCATGTGGCACGTTGCCAATCGCAACAATGCATACATTATAGGGATAGACAATAAAGAGTTATTTTTTTAATGTAATATGTGAAAATGTCATTAAAACATTAATTGAAGGTTCTTTGACTTTTAAAATACAGGCTAATGGATTCCAATTTGACACTTTCAGGGTTTGAGACTTCCAGCAGAGACCCTGAGTGTTTATTCACAGTCGTCCCCTCCTCTCTCCATCTCCTGTCCTTCAAAGTCATCCAGAACCAAATGGAAGGTAAGCGTACATGACGGCCGGGCACCTGAGAAACCACAGCTAATGCGTGCTATGAGAGAGCCTGGGTAGCAAGTCAAAAACCAATATCCCACATAACTAACCTGCTCTGTGCACAGTGTGAGACATCAGCCAATCAATTGCTGTGGTTGCCATGGTGCTGCTCACATGTACCTACACCGGGGCCAAAACCCCACATGATGTACAGGCTGATATAGATTGTGTGGATTGCCTTATTTGCCTTTCATCTGCACTCTCCTTCCTTTGGGAATAATCCTCTGGTGTGGGATTTTTACTCCCTTTCACTCTCCGTCTATTAAGAAGCAGCAGCTGTGTGTGCAGCAAAAGAACAATGACCACATGCCCGTTTGATTTGATTTTCTCCTCTCAAGGTACAAGCGCAATATGTTTCTGAGCACAGTGTAGCATCAAAGCCTGTCAATAGGTTTTGATTAGTACATTTTGTGTCGCTTGGAGCCTTTCCAGCACCGACGCACATGAGCCAGGTGCACCGGCTGAGGTGGAGCTAAGCTGCTGAAATGGAGGTGGGGGTGATAAAAGACATGTTGAAAAAAGCTGAAAAGAAGTGCGATGAGGAGACGAATGGGTAAGTACAGGGATTTAAAAGTATTGAAGCTGAAGGGAAGTTGAAGGCAGGGAAATGTGAAGCAGGTGCGAGTGACGAATGACTGGTAATAACTTGGCAAGGAACTTGTGATTGTGTGTCTCCCAGTGATGGAGGGGACTCTCAGCATTCAGGTTTGCTCTCGGCTGTTGAGTCGATGGATACCTGAAGGCCCCGGCCAGCCGGCGCCGCTTGGTATTGAACCAGTTCCCTGATGGGAAAAGCAAAAGGATGTATTGTTGTCTGCCAAATCTGCGATGGAAATGGCAGAAGGTGAGGATGAAAGCGCTTCAAGCATTTAATCACAATTTGTTCCTTTGTTTTGGGGCATCAGAAGGTAGAGCTGTCGTCAATCACTTTGGGAAATTGGTGGTTCGATCCCCAGCCACTCTAGTCTACATGTTTATGTGTCTTTGGGCAAGACATCTTACCTCAAACGTGTCCCGCTCTATCAAAATCCATCGCAATGGCGCATTCCAATATTAACGTGTATTTAAAGGTGGGGTAGGTACGTTTGAGAAACCGGCTCGAGATACACTTTTTGTTATATTCCATGGAATGCTCTTAACATCCCGATAGCAATGAATATCTTAAGTGCTTTGACAAAAAATACATAAAAAAATGTCATCTGTGGAAGCCGTGGCGCTGTAAAAAGTACGACCAATCATCTGAGCCGGCCCGGCTAAAATAACTAGATGGCCTACCTGCCTGTCAGCCTTCCATCTGTGCACAAACTTATCTCGTGCCCTCATTGGTCATGTGCACGTTCGTGTGTGTTGGAGGAGGGGCTCTGTAAGGAAGTGGCAGATTTGTTCCGGCTGTGTATTTTCAAATTCTAGCGCACTCGAGCTGGTTTCTCCAAAATTACCTACCCCACCTTTAAAGTCAAAAATGTGTGTTATTGTCCTTTCGGTTTATTTGAAAGAAAATAACTCTTAGCTTTCAAATTATGACACTTTTATATTCAGACGATAAATACATTTTTGAGCTTGTAAAGACAGCGTGTTAACTGCAGCGCTCCCCTTCCCTCATAAGGAATGACAGGCAATAACACAGCAGGGTCTGGGACAGTGGATTTCCGTCTGATTACAAATAAAAGAATCCTCTGAATTCAGAGGACAAATAAAGCGTTGAAGCTTTTAAAGGTATGATCAAGAGCGTCAATAAGAGCAACTTGACAGCACATTTAGACAGGCAGTGTAGTGTGTGTTATGTCTGTTAATAAATACACACACACTCACACACTTTCTTCCATGCACAATCCCTCATCCGAGTAAGACAAATATCCTTAAAATGAGTTAGCCTAATGAATAGATGGATGGATCTACTTGGAAGTTTCCTCCAGGCGGAGTTTTGCTCCCACAAACTGCCTGAATCGCCTCCATTGGACTCTTTTTGGTTTACTTAAAACATGGTGACATCACTATGTAACACTGCTGCAGCACAGGCAGTATGAGAAACATAAGGAAATGTTTGAACATTAAAGCATGGAGACATGTCACAGGAGATGAAAAAATACAAATATGAACCTGGAAATGAGCATAATGTCATGTCCCCTTTACTGGCATTCCCAACGGTTTGTAATGTGTGTGAATGGTAGTCTTCCTGAGCAGGTGAGCCTCTGCCTCTGTATAAGTACGTGTGGATGGGTGCATGCGGACATCTATATACATGCATGTCAATTTAACTTTGGATTCCAGGTCTTTGCAAACTAAATATATGCAAATTGGAGTTCGAACATGTGGAGAATGGAGGATGGAGCTAGTCCATGTGGTAAAAAAAGGGACAATTTTAACTGTGTAGGTCACAAGTATAATTACACGGGTTAAGCCACACTCTTATGGCATGGATGATCCATCGCAGTGGTGCAGAAAACCTAAGAAATTCCTTTCATTTGCAGTCCTGATGTTGAACATTAACAGTGATCCAGCCCAGCAGAACACTGTGTGCTTCACTTTAACTACTCCCATGGCATTTACAGGGTCTTCATGAGGAGTGCAGATAAAAGGAACAGTGCTGCAGGCGCTTTGGAGCCAGCTCCTTCCTCAGAGTAGATCGTCCCTACGGCGAATGAGGGTTTAATCGCTCCCAATTGCTTAGCCTCAAAAAGGTGTGACCCCCCCCCCCCGTCCCCCCTTATACCACCACCACCATCCTCCCATCTGTCTCTTGTTCTTGCCAGCCAACAAATCTTGCCACAGGGAGATGTGCTGCCACTAGGTCCCTTCTTCCCTAAACCTCCACTGTCAGCTTTGTAATGCCTTGTTCCTACTGGGAGCAGGGGAAGGAGTAATCAAAACAATTACCTGAGTCCCGTTCTGTTTCATAGGAGACTTGTCTTTTTTCATGTGAATCTTCAGCCAGAATGAAACAGGTTGTGTCTTGGGGCTTTTTGTGGAACATCACAAAGGCAGCAGCTGTCACAACACAAGAAAAGCTTCGGTTTCATGCTGGTTCTACCAGCAGGTTTATCGTTTGGCTCTTTCAACAATAGATACACGACCAATTACCAAAATAATAAGGACGGGGGAAAAACAATTTGTGGAGCGAAAGCAGCAGTCACCTTGATATGTTCACAAACAGTTACACCGAGACGTCTTCTCATCAGAAACTGTGGAATATAGAGCAACCTGGATCAGAGAGTAGGAAACAAAGCCGCCTCACTGCACATGTGTCACTACCGTTACCTCCAGGGATCATTACCTATTTTCTGAAACAGAAAAAAAGAAAACGCCTGGATGTGAAGCTTACCTTACAATGTGTCACGGGATGCGAAAGCTAAATAAAAGAAGCCAGGCAAAGTCTTTACAGATTAACCGAACCTTGACTTTGATGAGACTAAATGAGCTCACCACGAGACATAATGTGTTGCCCGGCCCTCCCCTCTGGCCCTCTGCTCATATCTATCCCCAACAGTAACTCTCATACTCCCGGGCATGTCGTCCAAAATTGTAAAGGCCTTAATTAAAGATTAATGTCAGGGTTTCTTGCATGTGTCGCTTAGATAGCTCATTTCCCAAAGGCGAGTTGCTAAAAACCTCCAAGGCCGGACACCAGATATTTCAGCTTTCAGAACAAAAGCCCTCAGCTCTGTGGCCAACACGAGCCTTTCAGCTGAAGGACAAGTAATAACAGCTCTGCTGCTGACTGCAACAGGGGGAGGTTGATTCATTTTAATTATCACAGGCAGGCACAGAGACACAATCAGCCAGTTGAAGGCCCGCCGCTCCGACTGCCTGTCCCTCCACCCCTCGCAACAATTACTGATGCTCTTCTTCTTCATGGAGCCTGTTTATAATGTCAGGGCATGCCACAGCGTCGGGATCTGTCTCAGGGAATCAGCCTCGCTCTATAAGCCTCTCCACACAACAGAGGTGTAGATTCATGTTGTACACGCAGAGCCATTCAATGTATGTGTACTATGCATGTGTGTGCATGCTTTGTCAGCAGTTTCAAATAGATGTAAATGACACCTGACCCACTACAGCGGAGCGCCAGCAGCGCTGTAAAGGGGCTTGTTGGTTTCTCAGTCACATTATTCCTTCTCTCAAGGCCGACTCTCCCATGGAAAAGACAGTGACAGGTTAACCATAGACACATCAGCTTCCACCTTTATAATCAATATGATAAGGCTTGCAGTGACAGAGCATTGCATGGATGTTATTTCGCTCTTTCTGTACACCTCCACTCTGGGATAATCTCAATAACAAATCTGCAGGAGCCTCACAGAGATGAAAAACAAGCCCACACTGAAGTATCCAGCTGGCTGTCCAGTCCAGCAGATAGCAGAGACGAGGTTTCAAACACATTATATCTGCTCTGAAGGGAATGCTATCTGATCACTGCTTTATTTGCCTAACATCTCAGATGCCAAAATGACTGTATCATAGGAAGTGCTGCCACAGGTGGGAGCAAATCTCCAACCTGATATTCTGGCAGTTTCAGACGTTGACTCATTTCTGCCTGGGATTGATTTTGTCTTCTTCTACAGATGATGTCATCACAAGTCAAGACAGAGGCAAGATACTCAAAGTGTACTGAGATTGGTAGTGAAAGTAAACATAGAACCAATTTGATTGTTCAATGAGTAATAACATGACAGGATTTTACACAATGCAGAATGCGCTTTTCCATTGTGTTCCTCAGAGAGCATTATCACTGTTTCAGTATTGACAATGACCAAAGAAACAAAAGAGATACTGTGTTTAATTAACTCAAGACAAGTAATCAAGAAGATGTATTGCGACTGTACCTGCTTGACCTCTGTAATGTGTTATTGTCTTACTGCCGATAACCAAGGCTACAAAGTGACCACAGACTCCTGGAGAAATGAAAGCTCCAGCTTACTGTGTGGTTTTCATTTATTAACAAAAATGTACTATTTTGGCAGCCCACATGCTTGGTCTCGGTCCCGATGCTTCGAATGCGGCCTGGGAACATTTGCCGCGTGTCATCACCTCTGCATCCCCCCTTTTCAACTGGCGTGGATGAATAAAAAAAGTGATATCACATGAAGAAGCCATCTCTTGAACAGTGTCAAGTTTTGAAATCTTCACTATTCTAGTGACTTCTATGGTGAACAATGTGTACCTAAATTGCAAGATGTGCTTATCCTCTGTGTTAGCTTATTTGCACATTGCTAATTCTTAATTTGATTCTGCTCATACAGTCAAACACACACCAAGAGCCAAAGGATCCCAATAGAAAGAAGCTATATTATATCATATTGTCCTTTTCTGTTTACAGTGAATACAACATTAAATCAAAAACCATGTGAGGATGATGAGTTAAAACAATAATCAGTGATTAGACACACACATGTAAGTTGATGTGGAAAATATCAGTTGTGTAACAAATGTCATTGTTCATGTATTATACATTATAATGAGCTGTAGTTAACAACAGTAACCAAGATACATTACATGTTTCAACTGACCTCTCTGACACTGAAAATGTAAACATGCTTCTCCGTGTGTGTATAAGCAAGCCTGCACAGTTGTGTTGCCATGGCTGCTTTCTTTAACAGATGTTGTCTAAAACATTAATGTGTCCACTTCAGTTGAATCAACCAATCAGCTTGTTTGATGCACTGAGATTTACTAGATGTTTTTACCCCTCACATTTTTGTTTGTGTTTATCCCCGGAGATGTTAACATGTATCTTTGCTAAAATATTAAACACCACTATAGATATAGTAAAGCCACTGTAAGACTTTAATTGCCTTTGTTGTTTCCCTGACTGTAAAGCCAGCCATCAGAGTAAAACTCAACCTTTTGAATCGATGACTAAACTATAGATGTGGTGATTCAGATCAAATTGTAGCTGACAACAAAGTCAGTTGTTAATTCGGATAGCAAACACTGACTGCTCTTGGAATTAAACCAGTTGAGTCTTAAGGCTCTTTTCAGTTTTACTTTGTCTCTGTCTGCTGTCTAACTTAAGTAACCAGAGGCCACTTTTAACAGCTGACATTGACAGCCTAACCTGTGACAATAAACAGCTCTGACATTGCCAAAGTCTTCAGTAATGCTGCCCATATGTGAGGCCTAAGTACTTCCTCCACTGGCCCTGCCACAAGGTCGCACTTGATATGCCACTGTCCCATCCACACAATCAGATTCCTCACAAAAGGGAGCTAATCTCATTCCTTCACAAGCCATTATCTTGATCAGATTGGCTTTTTACGCAATTTGCAACGCTGTCCAGATGAGAGAATTACTTTCCTTTTCACAGGAGTGAAGACGCTCATCAGCATCCCAGAGAGAAGTTTCAAACTGTCAGCCAACATCCACCAACTCGAAATTGGAGTTAAATTGAAGAGGCGTCCGGCTGGAGAAAGGCCAAGACAAGCCGGCCGAGCCTCGCTGCAGCGGCAGGTTTTTAATGGAGTTGAATTCATTCACGCAGGGTATAATTTGTCTCGTGGATGTGGGAGGCGTACTAAGTCTGAACTTTTTCAGGGTCAGGAGAGTCGTTCTATTGATAGACATCTGCTGAGGCGGCCGGCAAATTTACTAAAACTGACAGATCTGCTCTGATGGTGAGATAATGATACATTGCATTCCTCCAATGTGAGGCCTGTTGTGAAGCTCACATATGTTTCACCAATATTCTGCAAAGGGAAAGTGTTAAAGCACTCAGCAAGTAAATAACTACTCTTTAATTAGTTAAAAAACATAAATTGGTGCAATTATTGAATTTACATGGAAGTATACGTTCAAATATATTTACAAGTCCATTCCATTTAGTTTTACTTTCATAAACGGTACATTTTTAATATGTTCCAATATTGAGGAGGATATAAAGATGAACAAAATGTGATTCACGGTATCTCAGATAATCAAATGTCCTACTATAGGCCTCGTTTTCTTCCATTTTTTGCAAAAATCATTAATTGAAATGAACTTGTTTGCTAAAAATGTAGTCAGCATTCCCAAGTCAAATGATCAGTCCTTTTCTTGATGACTTTGACATTCAGTCCGTTGTACCACCTACAAAGCTCTGACTGACTTGGATGTTTTTTTTATCCATCGAGGTGAATCGCTGTCAGTGAACACAACACCAGATCAATTGCAATTGCTGGAAATTATCCGAGGCGTCAGCGATTCAGAGGTCTGAGACCAAGCTAGAGTTAGTCTGCGTGTTTATAGATCTGTCAATCAATGCGAGACTGAACGCTGATTCCAATCTTGTTTTTTTTATGTTAGTGGTGAAAGCAATCCTTGCTGTTGTTGTTTACATCTGCCTCAAGGATTGTGCATAGACCGCTAGAAGCCAAGGATCATAGTCACTAAAAGCGACAACCAAAGGGCCAACAACACTGTTTCTCCAAACCCTAACCCTAGGAACCATTCAGTCCAACTAGATGATTACCCAGAGTTGAACATATCCTCAAAATCAGGACTTCCCACCCGTGTGATTTTTTCCATTGGCCTGAGCAATAGGAACCGGAAACCCAAAAAACACCATACGAGAAATCGCACCACCTTCCCCAACGCAGACATATACTTCTCCCTCCTGAACTTGTTTCACACATCTCACCTCAACACAGCAACAGACCCTCGCAAAATGCATCAACTCCAGAGTCAAACACTTTCCAGGATTCACAGCCAAGACAAATTCAACACAGAAGAGAATCATCTCACTCACGGACCAGAACTACAGCCAGACACATATTCAGGACCTGGTGAAATCAACTCCAACTCCATGACGAATAACCACACACACACACACACACACACACACACACACACACACACACACACAACACACACACACACACACACACACACACACACACACACACACACACACACACACACACACACACACACACACACACACACACACACACACATACCATGTATACATCACTTCAGGGGGCATTACAGTACATTGACTTACATGCATTTCATGGAGACTTATCCTAACCTTAACCATAACCAACACATGACATGCCTAACCCTAACCCTAACCCTTACCCTTACCCTTACCCTAAACCTAACCATGTCTTCACCCTAAAATTAATGATTCCCCTCATGGGGACCTCCATTTTGTCCCCATAAGGGAGGCGAGTCCCCACACGTGACTGTGTAAACGTTTTAGGTCCCCACAAGTATAGTAATGCTAGGCCACACACACACACACACACACACACACACACACACACACACACACACACACACACACACACCTTTGGTAGGCCCGTGCAAACTATTCCTAACCAGAAAACCTCAAACCCCGACCCTAACCCTAAGCATGTCCTAAACAGTGAATTATTGCCAAAAAATAGGAGATACAGGGTCCTCCGATTTAAGAACATTGCCCACTCAGTCCTAAATTGAAATGCAAACATTAATCCCAGATAAGATGTCAATAAAGAGTTTTGAAATAATTTTTTTCAGGGATTATAATGTTATGTTAAATGTCCATTAACTTGTTGATGTTGCAAATGTAGCTACTGTGATGAAGAAAGAAATCAGACTTTATCTGCATATAATATATTCATTGTATACTCTTTATATCAGCTCCTGTCCAATCAGGGTTTGGTATGTTGACTGTTAAGACTTCAGGTTAATCAATTCAGCAACTAACTGCAACTCTAATAACTGACATGGTTATTAGGAGCGTAAACTGTCTCCTATGACCTGACGATCATTGTTATCTCCTTTCCTCCGTCTCAGTTTCCTGAGCTCCGTTTAAGCAGCTTCAAGCGTTGGGCCTGATCCAAAGAAAAAAAGTTATACTCCTCCTTGACATTGAAACTAATTAGAAATAGCCCAAGGCTTCACACTGTCACTCTTACAGTAAGTGGGAAATCTTGGTATTCTACATGGAAGAATGAATTACATGTTGGAAAAAATAAGAAATACTGCATTGTCTATTAGAATAAAGGTCAGAACACATTTTCTGTTTTGTTGTGACCGGATATTATTTACACAGGGATAAGATTTAAATGTATTTTGGTGGAGGAAAAACAAAAGGTTATTATCTGAAGATATATAGTTTAGTTGTAGTGTTGTACTGCACTGCCACCTGCTGGTTTATAGCATACTTGTGTAAGACCTAACAAAAGAAAGTGGGTAAGTATTATTTAAAGCGGACCTATCATGCGAAATGCACTTTTGTACGTCTTTTATACATGAATATGTGTCCCCGGTGTTCCAGGGAACTCACCAAGTGTCAGAAAACACAACCCTCTCTATTTTCCTCCATACCCAAATCTCTAAAAAAGGGGCTGCAACGGATCTGATAAAAACTGATCCAGATTTGAACACTGTCCTGAAGTCAGGACGGTGGCGCTACGGCTATTGGGCCAAATCCACCAATCAGGAGGAGACAGCCACGGCCATTGCCATTCGAAAGCGCTGGAGACGCTGTAGTACATATGCCAGGCCTGTAGGTGGTGCTGTTCTCACTGAATCAGCCCTTGCAAAAACAGGGGTAAAAAAGTGCAAATTGAGCAAAATGAGGCATGGCTAAAATGCATGATCTGTTTGGTATTTTGAAAAAAAAAAAGTATAAATATGCCTTATATAGGTATGGTCCTACACTATATTATTATAATATAGCATGATAGGTCCACTTTAATGAAATGTCAGGATATTTTCTCTTTTATCCCACACACAAACACACATCTCTGTGCTCATGAGACCCGTAATATCTGCTGCTAAATTACTTTATGAAAAGTGACTCACTGGATAGAGACTGAAAAAGAAAACTATCTCTTTGCTTTTGACAAGTTTTATCGCATTGAAGTGAGATTTGTATTGCTGCTCACCTTCAAGTATTTAAAGAGTTGAAGGCTTTTAAAGGTTTTATAATATAATTTGATGACTTGTGGGGCCTCTGGGTGGTTAACTGTGAGAGGTTCAAGGAAGATCTTGTAGCAAATCAACATTATTCCTTGTTTTCCCACTTGCATGTTCCTTTTGCTGTATCATGGTAATTGGTTATATAAAGCACCAAATATGTGAAAGAGAAAAATATGTAACACATGTAAACATCGGTTCGTTTTTTTGGAGTGAAAGCTTTGCATTATTGCATTATTGTAATAGAGTTGCTCAATGAACAAAGCTGATTTGTCTGTAAATGGATGTGCATGAGGCAAATTAGTGAAAAGGTCTCCATCAGTCAAACTTATCCTCACTCAAATGCCAAATAGAGACATCATACGACTGCAGTTAATAATGACCTTTTTCTTGCATTGGAAATGTTTTCCAGGACTCTGATTACTTCCTCGTGCTTAATTTGATTCATTTTGACACAGGATGTCGGTGGGAAAGAAAAGGTAGGATTAGAAAAGCTACACAAGATGTGTATTTGTCTTTATTACATGAAAACCACCGTCATTGCAAGATTATTTAAAGGTCCCAAGTCATGCTTTTCCGGTTATTACCCGTCCCCTTGTGTGTTATGTAGCTTTTTCTGCATGTACGGTCTGCAGTCACAAACCCTCAAAGTACACCCTGTAGCGAGTAAAACTCTAACACAGAAAATACCTGTCTATGCTGCCCCAGAACGCCTCGTTGGACATTTCTCTTTTTCCATTTTTTTCTTCCTGGGTTCTGTGACGTGCCCATACCAAAATGGACCAATCCGTGGAGCTCCTCACACACACACACTCTCTCAGCGGCGAAACTGTGAGGCGCTGGGGGGGGGTGTTAGTGGAGCCTCGCAGCGGCGAAACTGTGGCGCGCTTACACTGTAGGTGCGCCGCGTTTAGGGGTTCGGGTGCTAGTGGAGCCTCGCAGATGGGGGTGCTGCAGCCCCCTCAGCACCCCCCCTTCCCGCGTCCATGGTGCTCAGGCTGAGTTCAGGCTGAGCTTTGCGATGTCTCGCTGTCTCGCAGACCCCACGCCGCAACCAGGAAACGACCCCAGTAATACAGCTCACACTGTCCGTTCCTCACAGCAGCGAGCCGCGCAACGTCCCACCAACACGGCACCCAGACCCCACGCAGCATTCTCATCTGTTTGTCATTACTGGTGTCATTTTCTGGTTGCTAACGCCATTGTAACACATAAACACTGATGTTCCGCTGTAACGGTGGTGGACTCGGACAGAACAGAGTGGGCAAGCTGACCAATTAGAGCACAGTGGGCTCATAGGGAGCGGGGGGCAGGAGCTCCAACAAGCCGTTTAGGACAGAGAGTGAATACACATACTATACAGAGATGCTGTATGAGAAACCAATGTGAGTTTGGAAAATTGAACAATGTAAATCTATTCTAGTAGACCTCAACAATGGAATTATGATCAGTAGAAATGGCCATGACATGGGACCTTTAAGCACATCTGACTGTTAAAACTGACCAAAGAAAACATTAGAGTTCCCCCGTTTCTGCGGTTCTTTGAGGAGATTCTGTTGCAAAAAATCTCTATTTCTTTTTATAAACAGTTTTCTTTTTCAGTTTCTAGGGATACTTGTATGTATATGACACTTTGCACTTATTCACACTGCGCAGTAAATCACACTAGTTAAACAACACTGCCATCCGCTGCCTGTGACGGGCACTTACACTGTTGGTGGTCCCTGACATGAAAGGAATAATAATAGAGGCTGCCTTTGGTATTTATTAAACCTTTTCCTGCTTCACAGGTATAATTTGACACATTAAAGTTCAACAGCAGCCAACTGAAGTTGAAGCTATTCGTTTCAAGGGTCTGACTCAAAGGCACCTTAGCGTTTTAATGTTGAGGGAACATTTCCAGCAGCTTTGCAGTTAGGCTTTTGCAACCAGAGAAGATAAATATCTACTTGAAGTGAATAATAATCTGGAACAGTGACCGCTAAAGCTTATTTTATCTTAAAATGTCATTTGAGTTTGGGTGCTTTTGGACTACATACTTTCTCCACTCGACCCTCTCCATCTTTTAAGGTCATTTATTTTCTTTCATTCACACAAAAATGGAATTGAGTATAAGCCCTTGACACTTCAAAATCCAATGTATCTAGCAGTGCAGAAAGATCAATTTTAAAAAAGATATCTGTTTCTGAGATTTCTACTGGCACCCCAATACAAAAGAGCCACATGTAATCTTCTTTTCTGGAGCTCAAAGATTCGAAGAAAATGACACAAAATACTTTGAAGTTTTTCTTGTAACCTTTTACTCCCAAAGAAATAGTCCAACTGAAATCATTTCAAAGTCAGGACTGTGGATTATTGAGTGTAATAGTGTTTCTGGAGACACATAGAAAAAGACTTGGTACCTCAAGACCAAAACTGTCGGTTTTACTCAATACTACTTGAAATGTTTTTGTGGAATTTTGATGTACTGACCATACACTGTAAATATAAAAGGTACTTACCCTGTGAGATGAATCCCTAATAGTACCGTGTGGATAATACAACTGACTTTGATGCTTTGAAGAAACCCTATTATGCTTTTGGGTTTTCCCTTTCCTGTAGTGTGTTATAGGTTTTGTGAATGGTCTTCAAAGGCTAACATCCCAATGTTCCCTACAGAGGGAGTTTTTCTCCCACACATAGTGACATCCCTAACATTCACGCTTGTATTGTCTTGGGATCCAACACATTGTACGTGATAGGCTAAGGGGTGGGACATCTTTTGGACACTGGTGCAGGCCTGAGAGGAGTTTGGTTTGATAAAAAGGTGAAATAGGTGTGAAATACTTTAAAAAAACATCCTGTGTCTGGTTTCTCAGCACGATCACAGCAAGAGTGAAATGCAGTTTTTGTCCTGCCTGATGTATCACTTAACACATCTAGGGACGTGTAACAGTACTTTAAGAGGTAGAAAAGCAGAAGTTATCTCGTGGCACCAATCATCTTGTTGGAGGAGTGGGCTTCAGGGAAAGCTGAACAAACATCGATACAATTAAAACCGATGTACAACTCTCATTAAACACGGTTTAAGAGTCTGCTAAGGGGTTTTACTGTCCTTAAAAAAAGTCAAATCCATCCTAATTGCCTTACCTGCTCAGAGACCAATGGTGTAAATTGGTGTAGTACATTTAAGCATTTAGCAGAATGTTTTTCCTGAAGCTCCAGAGTAACAGAGCGAGGATGTTCAAAGCGGGTTTCTCTGCGCTTCATCCAGATCTTTGATTGAGGGTTAAAAGCTGAGTTTTAAAGGACAGAGAAGCACTTTGATTAGGAGATGAAACCACATTTGTATTAAAGGCCAAGACTCTCATTCGCCACGCTCAAAGTCTTTTTTATCTGCTGAAAGATGAACTTTCTCGTTGCCGCTTTGAAACATTCTCACCACCGGAGCACACACTGACCCAATGTTGACGGTATTAAGATTAATCAGTATGTGCTTAATTTAAACATCCAGAAAACCAATCTTTGCTTTTATTCCCAAACTTGAATGCAGTATTTTAAATCAATGACTGGCAGCAGCTGCACGGCTCATAAAGAAATACAGTAGAACAGCTGCCAAAGCAGTCTGCTGAAATGTAGAAGTTAAAGGGGCCCTATTCTGCTCATATTCAGGTCCATATCAGTATTTAGTGTCTCTCCTGTGACATGTCTCCATGCTTAAAAGTGCAGCACCTCTTTTCACCCTCTGTCTGAAACCATAGCCCAGTCTGCTCTGATTGGTTAGCTGGCCGGCTCTGTTGTGATTGGTCAACCGCTCAGAGATGTCCCGCCCCTCAGTCTATCATGTACAATGATAGGCCAATAGAAGTGGGAATGTTACATATTGATATCACTATATTTTAGAGGTTAAAAAAGGAGTCAAATGGAGGTGTTTCAGGCATGGGGGCGGGGGGGGGTATGTGTCGGAGAGAAACTCCCTCTAGAAGGAACTTTGGGATTTTAGTCGTTGAACACCATGTATAGCACGAAAACCTATCACACTACAGGAAACCCAAAGAGCATGATTGGGCCTCTTGCATTTTTCATAATGTTTGTCTCTTCTGTACCTCTACAATCAGCCCAATATTTTAACTGAAGACCTAATGAAAACAAATATATATTTGTATTTTTAAAAAGACTTTCCTTAAACAGCTGTGTCCCTGTACTTTGTGTTAAAACTTCTACAAAAATACTGTTCTTTTCCAGGCTTTTCCAGGCTGAATCTTTTCATCAGCGGATGAATACACATGTGCTGATTAATTAAACATCTCTGCTAGCAAGCTGAAATAAAAGATATTCACATCAAACTAGTTTCGTTTCATGAATTCTTTAATCATATCCTGAACAAAAAATAGACTCAGTGTGCAGTAAAGATATTAAATAAATAAATATAGTTTCTCGGGGAAACGCCATTTGCTTGATACTCAGTTTAAGTTTATTTTCAGGAGCTTTGCTTTTCAGGAGCAGGATACAGGCAGGCCTGAATGCCGGACATACAATCGAAGGGTCTGACTGGATTCAAAACAACAATGGGAAAAGAAAAAACATTGCAGCCACAGAAAATTGGAGACAAATCACAATAACATCTTCACAGGTTGTACATCGTCTGGTCCCCTAAACCCATCTTCTCCGGTCAGTAAATTGAACTTCGTTTCAAGATGTACGGCCTCCGGGATTTGGTGGTGCGTGCGGCTTGCCTCTTCAGGATGTAAGGTGACTTTCGTTTCAGCGGGGTGTCACTGTTCTCCTCTAGATACTCTTGAGAGTCATGGAGTAGCTGTTAGGGGCAGAGAGAGACACGATGAGAGGGAGAGAGACACGATGAGAGGAGGAAATGACACGCAAACATGTGTTTTGTTGCCAGGCGGCCAAGGTAATGGGAACTGTGATTGAACGAGTGCTTCTCCTCTGTGCTTCCATGCATTGCAAAACAAGAGCTAATCTGCAGTCGCTGTGTAAGGACCATCAAAAACTGAAAGGCTGTTGTGTAAGGAGCTGATGGAGGAGAGGAAAAGGGAGACAATGAGGAGTGAGATACATAAGCGTTTAATGAGGTGAGTTTATAGGATGGATGAACACTAAACCTGTTCCAGTGTTTGTGTGAGTGTGTCTTTTATTTTATTTTATATCAGACAACACATGCTGTTACTGTCTTTACTGGCTTGGTTATTTTAGTTTTTTCTTGGTTTTTGGATAAAATCATTAGTAAAATCAAAGTAAAATGTCATGGTACTGATACTTGTGTATCAGTACCATGACATTTTGTGTGTGTGTGTGTGTGTGTGTGTGTGTGTGTGTGTGTGTGTGTGTGTGTGTCTCACCCTGTCCTCCCTCTGCAGAGCTCGGCAGATGTATTGCAGGTTGTACAGCTCCTCCCTCAGCTGCCCCCCCTCCTCTTCCTCCTGCTCCTCTTCCTCACTGCTCATGCCGCTCACCAGCCTGCACAGGTTGCCCAGCGACACGCGCCAGTAGGGGGCGCTCTGCTTATTCTGTTTCATCTGCAGAGAGGGAACAAGAAAAATGGAGATGGATAAGGTTTCAAATCTAAATCAGGAAGTGATTGCTTTTCTAAATTCAAAGTAGGCAATAAATGTGATCCTTGTTTGAGGGGATGATTTAATTAAAGTTTCAATTAACTATGTGAACTTGGGTTAAGTGTAAATTGAACATGAAGAAGTTTATTTTCTTATTAAATTAAAGTCTAATTATTGCAATTTTCTTTTTATCTTCGGTTATGAACGCTCTGCTCTGATCATTAGATCCAGGTTGGACACAATTATAAAAAGATGCAAAAAGATATATAATTTATTCTAATCCAACAGACCTGCTATAATCTTAACATGTTTAAAAAAAAAAGTATGTTGTGAAGAAGCTTTAAAATATTACATTTGTGGTAAGTGGTATTATGAAATTAGTTAAAATGTTATTCAATTCAATTGTATTGTCATTAGTAATGAGACAGTGAAATGTGGTTCAGCATTACACATCAGCACAAAGCGGTAAAGTGCAGAGTTTATTTAAATATGCATTAGAATAAATAATTATACACAATTAATTAATTATGAAACATATCTTCAGTAAGACAGTATTACAGTATGGGGTATGGTATATTGTATTGAATTTCTTTATATTTAATACATTTTCGGGTGTATTCAGTCAGATCTCCATGTGTTTATACTGTGGAGATCATTCTTATTTAATAAAAAGTTATCAATGATACATCCTTCACTATGTGGTCACGTCTGTATCTCCATATTCATTTTCTTTTTTTGCATGCGAAATAATCTCTTTTATATCGTAAATAAGAATATAGAATAAGAATCTGTGTGTTTAAGATCATATGCAATGGATCAGCCTCCTTAAAGAGCAGCTTACCCAACACGATGCATTTTAATGTGTTGCCCTGAAGTGCTGCGCTTTAAATGCTGTTTTGGAGGATTTTCACACTGAGAACCATTTTACCCGCTGAGTGTTTACAGTTGAGGCCATAAAAGCTTCTGCAATTCCCTTTAAGAGGCACTGAGGATGCATTTAAGCCCCCCTCTCCCCCCTCTTCTTTTACACATTGAGCACTGATGCAGACTGCCACATGTTAAAGGTGGGGTAGGTAAGTTTGAGAAACCGGCTCGAGATACACTTTTTGTTATATTCCATGGAATGCTCTTAACATCCCGATAGCAATGAATATCTTAAGTGCTTTGACAAAAAATCCATAAAGAAATGTCATCTGTGGAAGCCGTAGTACTGTAAAAAGCACGACCAATCATTTTAGCCGGCCCGGTTAAAATAACTGGATGGCCTACCTGCCTGTCAGCCTTCCATCTGTGCACAAACTTATCTCGTGCCCTCATTGGTCATGTGCGCGTTCGTGTGTGTTGGAGGAGGGGCTCTGTAAGGAAGTGGCAGATTTTTTTCCGGCTGTGTATTTTCTAATTCTAGCGCACTCGAGCTGGTTTCTCCAAAATTACCTACCCTACCTTTAAGACAGCAGTTAAGATATATGTGCATATTACATGACATGTTACTTGTTAGACACTTTTATCCAAAGCGACTTACATACTCAATACTGTGGGCAATCCCCACAGGAGCAATTTGGGGTAAAGTGTCTTGCCCAGGGACACAACGACATGCTGACTGCAGTGGGGCCACACGCCCCCCTATTGTACTATTCCCTAAACATTCTCAGGCACCAGACACCCAGAGTGATATTTCAGTCACATCTAACCTCATCTCGCCGCAGCCTGTTTGTGTGGTTTGAGTGCTTTAAGATGGTGGAGGGCCTCGGGGCCCCTGCACGTGGGAAGGCCATCTCACACACACTGCCGCAAAGACCACCGTGTGTCACTGAGGGTGATAGAGAGAGTCAGGAGGCGAGGGGATATTGTCGCCTGTAAATGTCCAAAGCTCTCCAAGACTCGCTTTGGTCGCATCGGTTATGAGCGTCAGGGGAATACAGTCCCCTCTGATGTTGTAATGACTGCAGACATGGTCAATACATGGTTTCTCCGAGGGGAAGACATTCAAAAGGAGACGTCCAGAAAACAACGCACAAGGGAACAAACAAAAGCAGCCAAGGGCCAATATTGTTCCTTTAACTCACATATATTTGACCGATTTACTTACTTTACGGATTCAGCTTATAAGCCTAATAATAGGTAAACATTAACACATGATTATTACTATCCATAAAAGGTACATCAAATCAGATCCAACATTACCGCTGTGATGAATACATGAATCCATAATTAATCATAACCCATCATTTAATATGCATGATTGTTAGATGCGCCCTTAAGTACTTTTACTTCTGGTAACAATACTGTTGTACCTTTCCTCAAGAAAGATTTTGAATGCAGGACTTGTAACAGAGTATTGTTACAATAAAGTATTGCAACTTTTCTAAATATTTGAATAATCTCACACACACTGCCGCAAAGACCACCGTGTGTCACTGAGGGTGATAGAGAGAGTCAGAAGGCGAGGGGATATTGTCGCCTCTAAGTTACTGTAAATGTCCAAATCTCTCATCGTTTATGAGCGTCAGAGGAATACAGTCCCCTCTGATGTTGTAATGATTTCAGACATGGTCAATACATGGTTTCTCGGAGGGAAAGCCATTCAAATCAAATCAAATCAAAATGTATTATAGCCCCAAATCACAAGAAATGCCTCAGAGGGCTGTACAAAGCAAACAAAAGCAAAAACAAAATACAAACGTCATAGCATAAAAATGATAAAAACATTATACAACATTATACCTCAACATAAGTATTGCCATGTGATAAAAATGTGACTGAAGTGATGGTAATGTAGATGGAAACTAGGGGATGGAAATGAGTTTACAAGGAAGACAGATGCGAAGAGATGGGTTTTGAGTTTGCTTTTAAAGGAGTCAACGGAAATAGCTTTTCGCGGATCTGAAATCGAAGACAATTGAAAAGGAGACTTCCAGAAAACAACGCACAAGTGGTTTTAATGATACTAAGAAGGTCACTTGAAGGATTGTTTCTATTTGTGGCGACATAGGGAACATCTCCTATTGTCCTGGTCGGTCAATAACTTTGAGGAGGGGGGATTCAGAGTTAATGTAGGGGTTCAATATTCAAAAAATCCTCAGTTGACCCATGTATTGTTAACAAATTAGCCTCCTCTCTATGAATATTGAATTTTCTGTACGTGAAAAGCCACCAAAATGTTAAAAGTGCTGCAAAACTCAATCTATAACTCAATCAGGAGCAACTTCGCAAAGGTCAATGTAACATTTGGGAGACTAACAGATGAACACTGGATGTGGATTATTGCTATCGTTTTCAATAGAGCAATAAGAACTGGATAGGAAGCCTACTTCCTGCACGTAATCAGATGAAAAAGAAAACTGGACAAGCAGGTCTATCAATCTAGCTGCCTCGTAAAAAATAAATAAAAAGATCATATAAGTAGTTATGATAGCATATATTCTACCATACTGCACTTTCCAGACTCTTGAGCACTCCATCAATCATCCGGCAAGTTATGATTACAATCATCACCCCTGAGCTACCTTCAGCAGCGATGAATCATGCCACTGATTTGTTACTGTCACGTCTCCGTAAGAGCATCACGGTTATTTATCGAATGGAAGGAGGTGGAGGATGTGTCGTTATTATTCTGTCAGGTCCATCTGAGTGCAATTAGGCTCGGACATCTGTCTACTCGAGTCTCACTCCAACTTCATCCCCAAGATGTGCCTGGTCTTGAGCTCATATCACCATATGAATGAGTTTAGAAATCACCAAGAGACAACTAAATAACTTTCCTTACCTTAGCATTAGCTCTTATTTACAGAAATGTAAAAAAATGTAAAGTGCCATCTAGTTTCCATTTAAAAAAAAGCAAGTTTATATGCGAGTTAGACCCTGAGTGACACAAAAACGCAATAAAAATGTGCAGCGATGAGTGAAGCATGGATCCAGATTGCATGTTGTTGGTGTTTACCCTATTATAAGAAGTGGGGCATTATAAAATATAGAAATAAGGATTTTATTTTTCTCAAATTGGTGGTAAACTTAGAAGTAGAACACATCCACACTGCTTGGATTAGGGTTAGAGAAAATTCTCTAAACGTATATTTCATCAGCATTTTATGAGTTTCAGGTTTGAAGGGTTACTCGTTGACCGCTGTGGACACTCAGTCTCTGAAATGACAGCTGCAAATAAAGTGGAACTTATTACCTTGGAAGCGAAGAGGCTGCTGAGAATGTCCTCTTCCAGCGCTCGCTGATCCTGGTCCACGCCTGTCAGTTAGAGGAGAAACGGATATTTAACCTTCAACCAAATCTAATCATGAATCCTGAGATGGCTCCATAATAAATGTCAAGGAGATATGAAAAGCTATTTTGTCTGCTGGTGTCAAGACTCTTCTTTGTGAGCTGAAGTCAAGAAGGGTTTGCAGCACTTATATCTCAAGCACTATTTTTTTTTTTGGTGTGTCAGTAGACAGTTTTAAGCATTCAACAGGTGACACATTATTGATTTATGGCGCTCCCAGTGTGCCTTGAGATTGAAATAAAACACAGTTAACCCAATAAAGCTTTGTTAAACCAATCAACAGTATATCACCTTCAACCAAATCGTAAATCCTGAGATTGCTCCGTAATATTCTCAATTGAATTGTAAGAATTGAAATGAGAAAAACCCACTTTTTTTTACAGACTGACTGTTATTGGCTCATTGGACCAAAAGTGGCATTGTTATATACAGTATATTACCTTTAGATTTTGATTCTTGAACAGTTCAATGTGACATGTTTAAATTTGACTAAATAAATCAAATTAAATGTATTTCAGAAATATCAATTATGGTTCACTCGCTATGTTGAATCTTTTGGGTTTCTATTTTGTATAAAATGGGGTTCAAATGTTTTTCTAATATTTAAATCAGGAATCATTACATTGGATAACTGAGTGAAAGGGGTTTATTGAGCCTAAAAGAGGAGGGAATCCTGAATTAATAAGTCACAATTTGTGCCGAAAATAAGAAGAATAAAAGACTTGATGAAAAATAGAACTCACTCACAAAATTACCCTCCTTAAGTAAGCCAGAAAATTGTGTAACTATCTTAAGAATACATCATTTTGGCAGCCAGGGTGTTTAAGGATTTAATCTGTAAAACAAAACTCAGTAAACAATAATGTTGTGTAGAAGTATTGCCGTAAAAATTCTGTTTCAAACCGAAGTATTTCCATTATTAAGAATATGCAAACTTTTGCAACATCAACAAAAAAAGCCACCTGTTGCATTCAGTATGTTCCTACACTTGTTCCACAATTCAGTGTCATGGCTTTTCCCCTATTTTGTTTCTATGAATGAAGACAGTGACTGATCGTGAAACCAAAACACAATGCATACATATATAAAACCTTGAGAGAGCCCCGGAGCTTACCTGTACAAAGGCCACCACATGTGAAACAGAGGAGAAGCATACACGCCAACTGAGCCTGCATCTTGATGTGAAAACAACTCAAACCAAAAGAAAAAAAGGATCCCGCAGAGAAGAATTCACCTGAGGAAGAGTCTAGTCCATAAGGTTAAAGGTCAGACAGCTAAAGAGTCTGGAGTTGGATGAGATGCCGCTGCTTCCTCTTCTTTTTCTTCTCCTCCAGCTCCTAAAATGCTTCCCCTTCCTTGCAGTTTTTCTGGTTGGTTGTGAAATGCAGTGGGCTCCATTCCCTCAGTTTATAAGGATCAGACTCTCTCTCTCCTCATCTCCACCCCCACCTTCCCACCCACAAACACAGCCCCCCCTTCATCTAACCATCCTCCCAACAGTCTCTTCATACTCTCTCCAGTGTCATCGTTCCTTCAGACGTCACTTTTGCATCACAAGGCGAAAGCTTTTTGCGTCAATCTATGGGTGATTGGGTTATATTTCCTCATGATTGCACATTGAAGTAGGTTTTGCAGGAGTGGTGTGGAAAAATGCACGTCAGAGATTCCCTCTTTTGCCATTATTTGAAAAGTTGTTTTCCACCACCTCTTTTGCTTTTTCTTGCAAATGACGTCTTTTCAAAGCAACAGGAGATACAAACAAATAAGGGCCAGCTAAAGATATGAAGGGTGTTGATAAGTAACCAGTTATTAATATCTGGAAATGTAATCTTATTTTAAAGTAGAGTTGTTCCATCTTCACATCTTCTCACAACCTAAACTAATATACTGTTAATATACTGTATACTGAAGAGGGCCACATATGAACTTATTGAACAAATAACTGTTAGATCTGACTAGGGTTGCAAAATTCCGGGAATTTTCAAAGATGGAAACTTTCCATGGGAATTAACGGGAATTTATGGAAATAAACCGGAATTTATGGGAATAAACGGGAATTTATGGGAATAAACTGGGAATTTTCTAAATTGAAGGTTGGCTCTTCATAGGGAACTTAAATATAGTTGGGGAAAGTATATGTTAGCATAATCTTGACTAAAACAAACAGATGCCATTCAAGTACACTTGAATATCCATGCCATTCCTCAATAACATCTACATAGCACACTGCTTACTGCATGGCTATTGAGACCACACCCCCTACAGGCACTGTGCATTCCTCACAACACTCTCAGACTCGCAAATATCCAAAAACACATCGTTTTTCTAGAACAGATTACAAATCGCCTGAAAATGGTACAAACAAGTGGCAACATGTGTGACGAAGGTGTTGCGCTGGGCTATATCATGCAATCGAAAGTGAAACTTAAAGTGGACCTATCATGCTATATTTAAATGATATATTGTAGGGCCATACCTATATAAGGTATATTTATACGTTTCTGTTTTCAAAATACCAAACAGATCATGCATTTTAGCCATGCCTCATTTTGCTCTATGTGCTGTTTGCTGTCTACGGGTCTGATTCTGCTGACCACGCCCCCCTGCAGGAGAGGTGAGACGTGCTCTCATCAGCTGCTGGGCTGTCAGAAGAGGGGGAGAAAAAGAGATCTCCGTGTTTTATTATATAGAGTCGTTATTCATTTGTTTTAAAGCTCAATAAATAACAAAGAAGACCTTTGACCGGCACTTTTCTAATTTTGTCCGGAAGATTGAAACTTTAACGGACATCTTGACCGGCGAAAGAAACTGAAACTGAAACTCTGCCGCACGGTCCCCTCGTTCCTTGGAAGAGGCGGAGAGGTGGGTGTTTGTCATCTGCTGGTGGACTAACCGGAGAGAATTACAGTGCTTGCCTCGACGGGGAGGGATTGCATTGAGCAATCCCTCCCCGCAAGCGTTTGGAGCGGGAGCAAACGCTTGCCTCGGGGAGGGAGAAAAAAAGCCACAGCGGAGAATAAACAGAAGGGTAACCATGGTAACTATGGGCGGGAAGTCTTCTTCGCTGCTTTTGTGGCAGACTACAGCGCCACTTACAGGCCTAGCATATGTACTACAGCGTCTCCAGCACTTTCGAGCGGCAATGGCCGGCCATGGCCCAACCCCACATTCCCCTGATAGGTAGAGAGTTGGCCCAATAGCCGTAGCGCCACCGTCCTGACGTCAGTAACGTGTTCAAATCTGGATCAGTTTTTATCAGATCCGTTGCAGCCCCTTTTTTAGAGATTTGGGTATGGAGGAAAATAGAGAGGGTTGTGTTTTCTGACACTTGGTGAAAAAACAAACACAAGATTTTTTGCAACAGAATCTCCTCAAAGAACCGCAGAAACGGGGGAACTCTAATGTTTTCTTTGGTCAGTTTTAACAGTCAGATGTGCTTAAAGGTCCCATGTCATGGCCATTTCTACTGATCATAATTCCATTGTTGAGGTCTACTAGAATAGATTTACATTGTTCAATGTTCCAAAATGACATTGGTTTCTCATCTCTGTATAGTATGTGTATTCACTCTCTGTCCTTAACCGCTTGTTGGAGCTCCTGCCCCCCCCTCCCTATGAGCCCACTGTGCTCTGATTGGTCAGCTTGCCCACTCTGTTCTGATGAGTCCACCACCGTTACAGCGGAACATCAGTGATTATGTGTTACAATGGCGTTAGCAACCAGAAAATGACACCAGTAAGGACAAACAGATGAGCATGCTGCGTGGGGTCTGGGTGCCGTGTTGGCGGGACGTTGCGCGGCTCACTGCTGTGAGGAGCGGACAGTGTGAGCTGGCTTACTGGGGTCGTTTCCTGGTTGCGGCGTGGGGTCTGCGAGACAGCGAGACATCGCAAAGCTCAGCCTGAACTCAGCCTGAGCACCAATCCCTGGAGCTCCTCACACACACACACTCTCTCAGCGGCGAAACTGTGACGCGCTGGGGGGGGGGGTGTTAGTGGAGCCTCGCAGCGGCGAAACTGTGGCGCGCTTACACTGTAGGTGCGCCGCATTTGGGGGTGCGGGTGCTAGTGGAGCCTCGCAGATGGGGGTGCTGCATCCCCCTCAGCACCCCCCCTTCCCGCGTCCATGGTCCATTTGGGTATGGGCACGTCACTGTACCCAGGAAGAAAGAAATTGAAAAATAAAAATCTCCAACGAGGCGTTCTGGGGCAGCATAGACAGGTCTTTTCTGTGTTAGAGTTTTACTCGCTACAGGGTGTACTTTGAGGGTTTTTGACTCTGCAGACCGTTTACATGCAGAAAAAGCTACATAACACACAAGGGGACGGGTAATAACCGGAAAAGCATGACATGGGAGCTTTAAATAATCTTGCAATGATGGTGGTTTTCATGTAATAAAGACAAATACACATCTTGTGTAGCTTTTCTAATCCTACTTTTTCTTTCCCACCGACATCCTGTGTCAAAATGAATCAAATTAAGCACGAGGAAGTAATCAGAGTCCTGGAAAACATTTCCAATGCAAGAAAAAGGTCATTATTAACTGCGTGAGGATAAGTTTGACTGATGGAGACCTTTTCACTAATTTGCCTCATGCACATCCATTTACAGACAAATCAGCTTTGTTCATTGAGCAACTCTATTACAATAATGCAATAACGCAAAGCTTTCACTCCAAAAAAACGAACCGATGTTTACATGTGTTACATATTTTTCTCTTTCACATATTTGGTGCTTTATATAACCAATTACCATGATACAGCAAAAGGAACATGCAAGTGGGAAAACAAGGAATAATGTTGAATGATTTTCTTCAAGATCTTCCTTGAACCTCTCACAGTTAATCACCCAGAGGCCCCACAAGTCATCAAATTATATTCTAAAACCTTTAAAAGCCTTCAACTCTTTAAATACTTGAAGGTGAGCAGCAATACAAATCTCACTTCAATACGATAAAACTTGTCAAAAGCAAAGAGATAGTTTTCTTTTTCATTCTCTATCCAGTGAGTCACTTTTCATAAAGTAATTTAGCTTCACAGCAGCAGATATTACGGGTCTCATGAGCACAGAGATGTGTGTTTGTGTGTGGGATAAAAGACAAAATATCCTGACATTTCATTAAAGTGGACCTATCATGCTATATTATAATAATATAGTGTAGGACCATACCTACATAAGGCATATTTATACTTTTTTTTTTTTCAAAATACCAAACAGATCATGCATTTTAGCCATGCCTCATTTAGCTCAATTTGCACTTTTTTACCCCTGTTTTTGCAAGGGCTGATTCTGTGAGAACAGCACCACCTACAGGCCTGGCATATGTACTACAGCGTCTCCAGCGCTTTCGAACGGCAATGGCCGTGGCTGTCTCCTCCTGATTGGTGGAGTTGGCCCAATAGCCGTAGCGCCACCGTCCTGACGTCAGGACAGTGTTCAAATCTGGATCAGTTTTTATCAGATCCGTTGCAGCCCCTTTTTTAGAGATTTGGGTATGGAGGAAAATAGAGAGGGTTGTGTTTTCTGACACTTGGTGAGTTCCCTGGAACACCGGGGACACATATTCATGTATAAAAGACGTACAAAAGTGCATTTTGCATGATAGGTCCCCTTTAAGCTCGCTCCATTGCGGAGATATTCCCGCGAGAGTGCGGGAAACTTTAATAATTAATTAATTTCAAATATGAAATATTTCCAAAATTCCCCAGCTTAACTTCCCATGGAAATTTACCGGAAATGTTCCGCCCCTTTGCAACCCTAGATCTGACTGAGTTATTTTGTTTTTGAATACAAAGATTAAAGTCGGAAATGTGAGATTCAGATCTTTTGCAGAATTCTGTCTTTAATCTCATTATTCTTCCTTTTTTCTCAAAATTCTGACTTTATCTCATGAAGAGTGACTTTAATCTCAGGATAAAAATTATAATAATTTTGGTGAGATCTCCAAATAAATGTATTTCAAGGTATAAAGACACGTCTTCAATATTTGCTTAAGGTTCAAATCTAAATCTTGAATTTGGAACCAGTTTTAAAACAATCAAAAAAACGATCTGCTCCACGAAAGGATTTCTCTCTTAGCTACTGCAAAGAAAAGAAGAAGGGAAGAGAAGTATGAACAGCTCCTTTACAACACCCAAATGTAACAAAATGAATATTTAATACTGGCTTCAACCCTTAAAATAATGCTTTTGTCTTATGGATTTCTCTTACAAATATCTTATATGTTCTGTTAGTTACGGAGTCCCACAGGGATTATGTTTAGATCCTCTTAGATTTGTTTTGACATATCTGCTGTGCATTCACAGTTCAATCTAATAGGGATACAATTTGTGCAATATCTGAATATATAGTAATATCACATTAGACACTTTAAAGTGGCTCAGTCAGTAGGGGCTTGGACTGTGAGCCGTACGGTCGTCGGTTCAAGTCCCCGAACAGACCTAAATATGGAGTGTGGACTGCTACTTGGAGAGGTCCCAGTTCACCTCCTGGGCCCTGCCGTGGTGCCCTTGAGCAAGGCACCAGACACCCCCCTTCCCCCCCCCACTCCCATTGCTCCCCGGGCGCTGTGCAATAGCTGCCCACTGCTCCTAGTACTAGACTCCTTGTACTAGGATGGGGTAAAAGCAGAGAACACATTTCACTGTGTGTGCTCTGTGCTCTGCATGTGGGACCATTAAAGAGGGGTTCATCCCTCCGATTCTATCTATTCTGCTGTCTGATTCAAGTGCTACATAGTTGGACTTTATATGAACAAAAATGTAAGTATTTGCTCAAGTACAATTCCAAGCTTTTATACTACACTAAAGCCAATATTGTACTTTTAACTCACATATTTGACCAATTTACTTACTGTACAGATTCAGCTTATTAGACTATATAAATAAAAAATAAAAAACATTAACATATGATTATTACTATCCATACAAAGTATGTCAAATCTGATCCAACATTACCCACTGTGATAAACACATAAATCCATCATTAATTAATTAATTAATTATTCTTAGATTCGCCCTTAGCATAACAAGTACTTTTACTTCTGGTAACAATACTGTTGTACTTTTCCTTAAGAACGATTTTAAATGCAGGACTTTTATTTGTAACAGAGTATTGTTGCAATGAAGTATTGCAACTTTTCTAAATATTTGAATAATTTGTCCAGGCTATAACCTTTTATTAATGTTTCACTTAATGTAAACAAATAGGATAAAATCATATTGAACTCATTATTTCGTTTTTATCCCCAATGTTTTATCGTTTTTACTGAAAAGTGTTTAGTTTAGTTCATTTGTTTATAGTGTCGTGGACAGTCCCCATTGATCAACTGTCACAAAAAAACAGTAAATGGGGCAGCTTTAGCCAACATTGCTAATTTCCAGCTGTTGTCCCCGGCCAGATGACATTAGACACCCTTGAAATCACAACACATCAACAGCATTAGTTATAAAGAAAGGACGAAAGACAAGTAGATAGAGGCGGAAGTTTAAACTACACTTCAAACTTTAAACTAGTGTGTCTGTCCCTGCAGGTGGAAGGGGGCAGACACACCAATATCTGTCAGTCTGGAAACACCTCCCTCCCTCCTTCGGTGGGGCGTTCAGAGTTGCACTCTTCAACTTTTCAGGATCTCTGCTCAAAGTGTCCCGCGTCCTGCCATGCGGGGACTGTAACGCTTTTTTCGGATTGCTGCTGTGTTTTGTGGCGCTGCTGAGACATGGCTCCGTTTGGAAAAAACTTCCTGAAAGCTCGTCAGAAAAACAGGTAATTCGGCGAGATTTAAGTTTCTAGACGGGAAACCTGTTGAGTGTGAGTTTTTCTTACCGAGTTCTGTCATTTGGAAGTAGTTGAGGAGGGAGATATTACGCACAACGCAGTGCGCATCGATTAAGGAGTGAGCTGCACAAGAGGGGCAAATGAGACTAAACTTTAAAGGCAGTTTAGTTGTTCACATCCGAGTCATCTAGTTACACAGTACATGCAATCAAAGTAAGCAAATAGTTACACGTTGATACTGTGGGACATACAATACACCCAAGTGCATCATTAAATAACATAAGAAACCACAGGGGAATACGAAAAACTTCCCAGGAATATTAAGTAATAAAAAAAGTTCAATGCGATGTCTTTAAATATCTTGTTTATCAGCACAAACCCAACATATATTCCGTTTATTATGATATAAATAGGGGAAAGCAAAAATCTCAATTGTAATGGCTGAAAACAGCATTTCCTGCCATGATTAGCATGAACAACCACTTTTAAAGCTAAACATTGACTAGTAAAATAGTTGACAACTTCAATTTTTTCTCAAAATTGACTTTCAATTAGTGTTTTAATCAGTAAAGCCTTATTCTATAAAATGGTGTGTGTGTGTGTGTGTGTGTGTGTGTGTGTGTGTGTGTGTGTGTGTGTGTGTGTGTGTGTGTGTGTGTGTGTGTGTGTGTGTGGTGTGTGTGTGTGTGTGTGTGTGTGTGTGTGTGTGTGTGTGTGTGTGTGTGTGTGTGTGTGTGTGTGTGTGTGTGTGTGTGTGTGTGTGTGTGTGTGTGTGTGTGTGTGTGTGTGTGTGTGTGTGTGTGTGTGTGTGTGTGTGTGTGTGTGTGTGTGTGTGTGTGTGTGTGTGTGTGTGTGTGTGTGTGTGTGTGTGTGTGTGTGTGTGTGTGTGTGTGTGTGTGTGTGTGTGTGTGTGTGTGTGTGTGTGTGTGTGTGTGTGTGTGTGTGTGTGTGAGTGAGAGTGAGTGTGAAAAAAAAAAATAGGAACTTAAGGTTAAATATTCTCTTTGATGGTGATACTTGTCAAAGTACACTGTACTGAACATAAAACTACAGGACCTTCTCTTGCTCTGTAATTATGTCAAAGATGTTTTAATACACATTTCATCTAGGACACCAGACCAAAAGAAAATGCACACTTCAGGTGGAGAGAGATCCTGTCATCAACACTGGTTATATCGGCCTTTTGATGCTCCTGCTGGGATCAGCTCTAAAAAGATTGGGAAATGAAATGTAGTGAAACACAATCTGTCCTCTGTTTTTGTCACTTAAATTCTATTTGAGTTCTTGAATGCAGACTTTTGTTGTGTAGAGTTGGTAAACAGTTTTGTTTTTTTAGAGTAATTAGGTCATGATCCAATCCGTACAGGGTGCAGTCCAAGCCAAGTCTGGATCAGAAAGGTTTCAATTATGGGTAAATAACTTTTTTACATTAGCTTTACTCATTAAGACTTCTTTACCACCAAACTCAGCGGGAAGGGTTTGGATTAAGTTCAGAAATAAAACAAACGTTTAAACTAAATTGCTGTTAAGTTGTTTGACAGTGGCTCCCACAGCAGAATGGATGTATGTTCACATCACACACAGCGCTGAGATGAAATATCTTTGATAACTTCAAACAGTCTCACTGAGGCTGTCTCCAGTCGATGTCTTCCTTTTTTCATGTTGTGTAGTAATTACTCTAGCGGCACCTATAATTACCTCAAGTGTTTAGATCTGTAGATATGTCAAACGCTTGATTTCAGAGCTGCAAAGGAATGACAAGATGATGTGGAGTCAGTTGTCTCAGAATGAATGCGATGTTGATTATCGCTGTCTTCATTAAAGGCTCAAAGTGCGTCATCGGGGAGTCCTGTGCATCACACTGGTGTCTTTTAGTGAACCAGCACGTACAGTTCTCAAATGCTTTGAAATTAAATGGTTGCCAGCCAGTGACAAGTGTGACCAGAGCAATGCAGCAGCATGGCAGTGATGTGCACCGGACCAATTAGCCACCAAAATTGTTTGGTTAACAAATCAGCAGGCCACAGCAAACAATAAAATTATCGTAATTGTGTTGGAGAGAGGGTGAGCCATTTATCTTCACTGAGCAATAGCTCATTTGGTGATTCACAGACATGCATGGGGGGAGGGGGAGGGAAAATAAGAGGGGTGGGTGGTATCACAGAGGAAGGGGAAGAGGAGGACAGGGGTGTGTTGTGTCTCTGTTCACAGATGCCTATCAGAGTGGGAGAGTCATCCCAGAGATCAACATATTGAGATAGAAAAAGTGATGTTATTTCCTCCTGATCCCTCATCCTCTTTCTGATAAGAGAGGGGGGAAGAATCTCCTGTCTACTATCTGCTCCACTACATTCTCTGTGTAAACAAACCGCCCAGCGGAAACACCATTTAAACACTATAAAAATACATCTATCTTGTTTTGAGAAGGAACATTGGGATTTGAGCCTTTGCAGACATTTCACAAACCTTTAAAACACACTACAGGAAAGGGAAAACCCCAACAAGCATAATAGGGCCTCTTTAAACTAATATTGTGCTTCTATGAAAGCAAATGGCAGTCTGTTGATCCACCACTATGGTCCAAACTAATATATATCAACAACTATTTGATAGATGAGCTCAAACACCTTCAGTGATCCCTTGACTTTTTTTCTAGTAGTTCTAACATGAGGCTGTCATCTGTGGTTTTACGTGAAATGTCTCAACAGCCAAAAGATTGTGAAGCAATTTTGTACAAAACATTCATTTTTCCCTCAGGGTGAATTGTGACATATAACTGTCATACGGTCACATTTGAATTTTTGTAAAACGAATTACATTCACATCAGCATGTCAAAACACGTGCGCCTAGTTCAAGTCTCACAGAGTATATCTGTAACCTCTTAGTTTAGTTTTACAATTATTTTAATTTTTTTAATTGCTCTGAGCACCACAAACTAATTCCCAATTACTTTGATTGTATCGTGGCTGGCAGCGGACATTTTAGATGTACTGTAGTTATCTGAAAATGTGAGAAAAAATATGAAAAGCTTCCAAAACTAGTTGTAAATAAGAAAATATGTTCGTGTATTTGGTGAACCAACCCTTTATACAACTCCCCTCAGGAATGATTTACAGTTTGTATCATGTTTTTCTTCAATTATAATCTACAATTTCAGTGTTTGTTTTACAGCTAACCTATCATTTCACCACCACAAGCTAAATGTTTATTCCATCGCAAGGAAAATCCAATCCTGTTGACCTAAATGGCTACAGGTTAAATTCTATGATATGCTATCCGTACTTTGTTTCTGTTTAAAATATCTGCATCATATAATCTTATCACAACTGATCTGAGAAAACACGCTGAGACACTGGAAAACTGTAAACCTGTCATTTGTTATGACTTGTTCAAACCGCCAGCATGCAGTCCTCTGCGGTAACTTGTAGCTTGCAAATGTATTACACAAAAGGGAATTGTTCATGTCTGCAAGGTTGTCATTACGAGTATTACAATAGGTGAGAGCAATGCCACCATGGTGGAGCTGTAACGTAATCATCCTACGCAGAAACGTATGCGGAAAAATGATATCATTTGAATGTGGTTTTTCCTGTCTCACTCGGGATCTTAGCTTGTAAATTCAAACTGAGGTCAAGCGGCTACGCTCAGGTTTCCTGGGTTCACTCAAGTGTGAGAAGTTGAGGTGTAACCCGTCCTTTGTTAGCATACATCCTTACTTTGACTAGAACTGTATAAGTAAGTATTTCTATTAATCTTTGTTATTCAATTGGCATCATTTCAGATTTGTCTTTCTCATTTGTTTCCATATACGGGCGCCTGGTTCCACAGCTTAATCCCAAGCTATGAATATCAAATGGCTCCCAAAGTGTCAGCCCTTATGAACACTCGGTATTAGCTGTGATGCAATCAGCCCACTGATGCATGCAGTATTTGTGTTTGTCCTGGCAGAGTGTTGACTAGATAACGTTAGAGGGGATTTTTGCACTGACGGCAACTGTCTCAATAAAATGTTTGTCCTCTGAAAATAAACATTGATAATGTGAGAGATGCTAGTGCACATCATGTTTTTTTTAACGCTGAAAGATTCTCATTGGTCGACGGAGGTAATAAGAAAACGTAGCAGTCATCTAAAGAAATAGACCAGAGGCCATGTTATGAAGCCTATTCTTGGAAACACCTCAAAATGTAGCATTTAGTTACTCCAGCATTCACAGCCAAACTAGCCTTCAGCTACATTGGTAAGCTAGCTAGCCTGCTGCCAATCTACTATCATGAAAGTCATGTTCATGAATGAATGAAATGTTTTATTCCTTTTTGTTTGTCACTCATAGTTAACCACTTAGCTTACTTGTGCTTCCCACCAAAGACACATGTAATCATTGACAAGTCACAACAGCAGCTTATTTTTAGCACTGCTAAACATTATAAGTTTATCTCCAAACATAGATTTGTCAACACTTGTTCACATTCGCGTGGAGCTGAAAACAGACCATAGTGACCACCGGTATGAAATCCATTTTTCCCCTTCCTCCCTCTGTCTATTGAACTGTGGTGGCAGGATGTTGTGTGAGCGTTAGTGATTGTGGCCCAGGACAAATGCAGGTGTTTCCCTGCCTGCTGTACCCTCTTCCTGCACAGCTGAGGGCTTGGGTCATGCTTTCTGAAATATTGTCAATTGTCTGTTTATTCACCTGCAGGTTCAGATATGACCACAGACACATGTTTGTCACATGTTTAGGCCAGTGTAGTGTGTGTTCTTCACATTGATGTGTATCGGCTATGTGCTACCTTGCCTATCCTGTCCTCCTTTTTCCTTGCTTTTGCCTCATGTATTCTTTCACCAATCTTCTATCCATGTATCGCAATGTAGCGCATCAATGGTTTTTGGCTTTTCACGCCTTTAAACAAAGCCCTTTATATTTTGTATTCCTCATTACAGCTATCCACAGGTGGGAAGATTATAAAATAACCTTAATTGTGATTGTTAATGCAGCCTTTTAAATGGTGTTGCTAAATACTTTATACATCACTGTGCAGTTTTATCTTTCAAACTTAACATTAAATCAGTAAGTGTGTTATGTATGTCCCACTTAGTTGAGTACAATTATAGAGAAGGATATGCTACTCTATGATGAAGTACTAAACTACCTCATCTGTAACATGCAGTTGTGTATCAGCATAATAAGTACATTTAATTGCAAACGTGACTTGGGAAAAGTTTCACCTTATTTGACTTGTTAACCTCTTTAAATTGTTTAACTTTATACATTTTGAAGAGGTAAAACAATTCAGTATTTCACATTAAAAACTCAAATACAGTAATAAGGAAATATTCAGATTTTATGGTAGACTTTTCTTTGTTCTTACCCTTGTCAACTTTTATCGAGATCACAGGGTTATTATGACATCGTATGAATTCAAGAATGATGTAATGATTGAGTGATGCAGATCTGTTATGATTGATTGCATTATATTCTACAGGTGTGGTCTTCACTATGTCCTCCCACTGTTTCCCTCCTGAGCAGATGAAGCGTGTTCAGGGTTTCCATCATGACTCAGTTGTAGTTTAAAACTCTGCGGTCAAAGTCATTGGGGTTGTTGTCTTTGATCGCTTGAGGCTTGCTAGATTTGTTTGTCCAACGCATAGCTCAGGTATTTGCTCTGCCTCGCTCTTCTCCAAGGGTCTCCATAACCATTAACCAGCCTGTTGCATTGTTGCAAACGTATCGCATTCCTGAGACCTTATTCACCGCCAGTTTCAACAATGCACCAGTTGTGTGTTTTCATGCCGTGTGGGAACCAAAACACACTGATATCAGACTGTAAAATCAGCAAAGTGAGATAAATGCAGCATTTAAGTTTTCCCCTTTGAATACTTCTTAATACATCTCACTTGCCTGTGTTGGCATGCCGTATCTGATCATCAGGGGATGGGTATTTCTGTCCACCCTCGTGACGATCAGTGGTTTATGTGGGCTCAGTCAGCCAAGGTTATCTCCACAGATAAAGACACAGGAGTAACCTGATGCAAGGTTCAGGTCCGAAACCATTACTGCATACCAAGGGGAAGAGCAACACCTAACAATAATTAGCGTTATAGTCACCCTAACCCTAATGATTGTCAATGTGCCGAATCTTCCAATAATCTTTGAGCTGAAATACCAACTGGAAACATCTATTTTTTTTCTACAAACTATTGGCTAAACAAACTTTTGGCCTTGTGGTTTCTTTCCACTTTGGTCAGATAAAGTGAACAACCATCTTGCTGAGCTACAGATAAACTCCCCCTGTCGATTTTCTGAGTGAAATCCCTTTTTTGGACTGCTTATGAAACTCGACATTAACCAGGATTACATGCACATGCACTCTGATTTATTACTGTTAGCAGTTTCATGTATTGCCTGTTTGGGGGGGGGGGTAAAGGAATGTAGGTCTGCGGTTTTGCAACCAGTCTGCAGTTTCCTGTAAGAGGGAGAGTTTAAGTCTTTGTCTCTTGGTGATATCATAAGACTAATCCTTCTCTGGTTTCTTTGAGATTGAACTGTCTGTAATTATGGGAGTATTAAGTGTCGCTTCTTTTTGTTTTCAGAGTAGGCTTTAACTTTAAATGTGAGACAGAAACTTGGCAGCTACAGTACATCAGAGTTAACCTAATTAATCTCTTTTATATAATAACATGATACATCATTGTTTATCTTGGAATCAAATAGAAAAGCCTCCAAAAGTGATCTACTTATTTGATTACTTGTTCATGTTGTGGGTGTCTGCATTACCGGTGCATATCATTTAATGACTGGATATTATGTCTCGGATATAAGTTCATTATATCCATATCGTCTGCCCATCTTGGGTACATTTTTTAGCAAGTTCATGGTCCAGATGAAAAGGTAATAGGGCCTTGGGGTTAAATATCTTAAAACTCAACCATTAAATGATCATCTGTGATGAGTAAGACCATGAGTTTGACTCACAGAATCAAACCAGGGATCACAAAATGAGCAAATGTAGTTTTTATACTCATTGACCTGATACAAAACCATCAAAGTATTTAAGAAAATATACTACTTAGAATAATTCAAGTGTTGTCTAAAGCATGAATATGTGTGGACTGTACTTAAAACTGCAGCTGTGTATCTGCTGGTTTACAACTTGTGACTCATTTGAACAGAGCATTGTGTAAAAAGGTTGTTAGAAAATATATAATTGACAAAGTTATGCAATGGTAAAGCCAATTTTATTGTGTCTGTCAGATGACTTTTGTTGCATGTCATCCCCTCTCTGTGTCCCCTCCTTTCCTGTCATCTCTTATGTCTGCTATCTAAAGAAAGGTAAACAAGAGACGCACTACAGTCTCATTTAGCTTAATGATAATGTTAGCATGCTAATACACTAACACTGACCAACATGCTGATGTTAAGCAGGTATATATTTACTATGTTCACCACCTTAGATTTGTTTGTTAGCATTCTAGCATTTAGTAAAGAATAGTGAGGCTGACTGCTATACAGTATCATTCAATTTGCAGATATTTGGTCATAAAAAGTACCAGATTTAATGCGATCATTTGTCAGGACATTTCGCTACAAAATATCAACCTTGTGGTTGTGCAAGTCAGGGCATTACCAAAATAAGTAGGCTTTTTTCTCTCTGGACCATGAACATCTGTAAATAACTTTTGTGTGAATCCATCCAATGGTTGTTATATATGTCAGTCTGTGTCGACCAATCGAGCATCAGAGCAACATTACTATTTGTTGCGCTATTACGACATATAATACCCAGCGTAATATAATTTTAAAGCAAATTTGTTTTACATTTTAGTGTTTGTGAAGACAAGATGGATGAAAATGATGATTTGTTAAAATATTTTGTATTCAACAATTTTTTTGGCTTTATTATACAAATGAAAGCAAAGAGGCAGACTGGAATTGGGAGAAGAACGAAGGGGTTACAGTATGACATTAACAAAAAAAAAGGCTCCCTAAAATCTGCTCCAGTTGATGACTCCTATATGATATCTGTGTAATGTTAATACTTCAAAATGTCAAGATTGCTGAACCCATTGTTTTTCTGTTTCTTTACTAGGACAAAAGATGCCGAACTTGTGGAAGGAAAGGAGATTCAAGTTACGGTCTGCAAAGAGGAGAAGGTTGTCTGTGGAGTAACCAAACACACAACATGTGCAGATATGATTCAGGCGCTACTGGATGACCACAAGTCAATCCCAGAGAGCAAGAGGCTCCTGCACGGGGAACCCAAAGACTTCTGTCTGGTGGAGCGCTGGAAGGGTTTTGAGAGAGCCTTGCCTCCTCTCACCAGAATCCTGAGACTCTGGTACGCCTGGGGTGACCAGAAACCCTTCATCCAGTTTACTCTGGTCAAAATAAGTGATTTTGTGCCTCAGCCCGCCAAGAAGGCGGGAAAGCCAAAGGGCGCCAAGCCAAAGCGATGGGAGCACGGTCAGTTAACCCAGCCTCTGCCGGTGGAGAGGCAGAAGCGCCTGGTCAAGAAAGCTTTCCGGAAACTGGAGAAGATTCACAAGGAGAGCAAGAGTTCCCCGGGTTCTGACGAGGTCGACAGGATGGTGCAGCTCATTCTCAACCAAGACCACACCATCCGGGAGCAGATCCAGCGCATTAGGGATCTGGATTTGGACGTCGAGCAGTTTGAGGTGCAGAAGGAAGCCGAGAGTTCATCGGCTCAGACTTCAAGTCAGAGTTTGGAGGCACACAGTGAGGAGCAGCTGCAGGAGTACCTGTACACGAGCGATGGGGTGGAACAGCTTGATCTGCAGATTCAAAGGCACCAGGACCTCATCCTCCAGCTGTCCCGGGACATTGACTCTGAGCTAAGGAGGGCCGACTTCCCTCTGAGCCAATATGAGGACAGCGAACAGGAAGGAGCCGCGGCGGCTTCCTGGATCCCCTCGGACACCGACGAATCGTTCTACATAGCTGAACTCGAGAGGTTGCAGGATGAAGTGAAACACAGCCTCTTCACCGGCGTTGCCCTTCACAACCAAACTGCAGAAATAGACAAGCAGCTGAAGTACTTTGACGCTACGCTGGTCTCCAAGGATCAGGAATGCTGGCAGCTGGCTGCTCAGCTGAGCTCAATGCAAATTGGGGACGGAAGAAAAGAGGAGGAGTCCAGTGTCGTCCCTCTGAAAAGTGAGACTCAGTGCAGCGTCTCTCAGACAGTGAAACTCAAGCACAGCCTGTCCCCTCCAGACATTACAGACACAGACTCAGACACTGGGATTAGCTCCACACACAGCCAGGACTCGCTGTCACCGTGTCTGGACTTCCCTCCCCCCCTCGACACAGACGTTTGAACAACCCAGTTGACCCTGCAGTTTATTGTTCTGTATGCACTAACCCCAGTGTGTGCCTGACGTGTGTTATCATTACATTCATGGAACAGAGCTAAGCAACGTTTTCTTCGGAAAGATCCCGGACTATTATTTAGGAAACACAAAGGTAATTCAGCTGGATACATTTAGATCAGACAGAAAATGATTAGCAACTTTGGTGACAGTTGTTTTTAAGGAAATGTGTTAAAAATGTTTGGTATCAGCTTCTCAGATGTAAGTTCATGCTGATTTGTTATCAAGATATTGCAAATATTGTTTGTGTTTTAGGCTGCTGGTCAACAAAATAATGTACAGGAGCGGATTAGGGCCACGACAAAATACAGAATTCTGTAATGAAAGTCAGATTCCAAAACATTTTTTTATTAATATCTGTAAAAACATGAAAATAATTGATCAATTATTATTCTTTATGGTCAGCCGTATTTATCGACAATACTATTTTCTTAGCAAACAATGATTAGGCCTCTGATTCTGATGTAATGAAAACATGCAAGGGGACACACTGGAGTTATGTGTGTGCCAGCTACAGTCCATTACTTTTGATGTTGGCTGGGTTTCCAGACTTGTAAGTGTACATTTTTTCACCAAAAAAGCAAAGACTACTTCCTAGGTATAACCATCCTTAAGGTGTATTACGCTTAGTTACGTAAGCATTGTTTTTGTAACACTCAATAATGGTGAATGTATGCATTTTTCCCTTTCGTATGTTTTAAGCTGTTAATGAAGCTGCACTTCTTCGTACACACGTATAAGTCTATTAACAATGTTTTATATTAAAACAGATAGCTGTCTTGGATGTAGAATTTAAGATGTGTAAGAAACATTACATTCCTCCTGACTAAACTGTAAATACACTGCTGTATCCGCTATAAATGATTGTTTTTGATGACACAGGCACAATGTGTAAAGACAAATTGATAAGAAAAAAACAGAAAGATATTTATTTATCCGGTAATTGTATTTTAGAGATGAGATATTATGACTATGACTGTTTAAACTCTGGGGCAATAATCTCTATCTGTCACTTACCAAGACTTTGTATTAAGGGCCATTATGACACAAATGTCTGGACAATATCTGTGTAAACAGGCAAATGATGAAATGAGTTAAATGTGCATTTCAACGTTCATAATAAACACTAATTCTGTAAATGTTGCAAAGAGTAATCACTCGGTATTGTTGCTTATGATTTCTTCCAAGTTAGCAAATATGAATTATTGCCATCTACAAGAAGGTACAGGGTCCCATGATTTAATTATGGTTCCCTCAAGTACTCTTTTGTGCAGCTGTCAATCCTAAAATTCAATACAGAGTTTAACTACATTACTTGTTAGACGCTTTTATACAAAGCGACTTACATTAATTCAGTACTGTGGGCAATCCCCACAGGAGCAATTTGGGGTGAAGTGTCTTGCCCATGGACACAACAACATGCTGACTGCAGTGGGACTCAAACCTGCTACCCCCTGATTCTAAGTTCAGCGCACTAACCACTGAGCCACAGCCTCCCAGGTCAAATGTACTTAAAATGGTCTTAAACATAATTATCCTTAGTGATTGCAATGTTATGTTAGAGAGGCCTTATTATGCTTTTTGGGGGTTTCTCTGTCCTGCAGTGTGTTATATAGGTTTGTGTGCATGTAAATGGTCTGCAAAGGCCCAAATCCCAAAGTTCCCCCCAGAGGGAGTTTCTCTCCCACTCACTCCCTGCCTGAAATGCCTCCATTGGACTCCTTTGTTTACTTCTGTAACATAATGACATCACTATATAACACTTAGGCTTCACATTGTGGGTGATAGAGATGTGTCAGAAAATGCCCCGCCTCTTAGCTGAAGTGGTTGACCAATCACAACAGAGCCGGCCAGCTAACCAATCAGAGCAGACTCTGGTTTCAGACAGAGGGTGAAAAGAGGTGCTGCAGCACAGGCAGTATGAGACAAATAAAGAGCTTTTTGAACATTAAAGCATGGAGACATGTCACAGTAGAGACACTACATACTGATATACACCTGAACATCAGCAGGAGAGGACTCTTTAAAGTAGAGACACTACATACTGATATACACCTGAACATCAGCAGGAGAGGACTCTTTAAAGTAGAGACACTAAATACTGATATACACCTTAACATCAGCAGGAGAGGACTCTTTAAAGTAGAGACACTACATACGGGGTGTTTCTCAATCGCGAGTAAAGCTGCTTCAGAGCCACTATTTCAAGCATACTACGTCATCGAGTGCCGCCGAAGTACTGTTCCAATCTCCAGTATACTTGGAAATCTACCGAGCCCGGCGTACTCCGTTTGGAGAAATATCGAGTCTGCACATGAGTAGACTTCGCGGTCTTAAAATCCCCACAATGCTTTGCGCACGGACCAATTTCCCCAAATCTGTGGCGGAAGATGTAAGGCGGGGCCTCTCATATGACGCACACCTGCACACTTGCTAGCGTGTTCCACACTTCGTTTTCCGAATGCCAGGAAGTATTCTTGACTCGCTTCTGAAGCAAGATGCTCGGCAGACATGTGCTACCAAGCAAGCGTACTCGCGATTGAGAAACACCCACTGATATACACCTGAACATCAGCAGGAGAGGACTCTTTAAAGTAGAGACACTACATACTGATATACACCTGAACATCAGCAGGAGAGGACTCTTTAAAGTAGAGACACTACATACTGATATACACCTGAACATCAGCAGGAGAGGACTCTTTAAAGTAGAGACACTACATACTGATATACACCTGAACATCAGCAGGAGAGGACTCTTTAAAGTAGAGACACTAAATACTGATATACACCTGAACATCAGCAGGAGAGGACTCTTTAAAGTAGAGACACTACATACTGATATACACCTGAACATCAGCAGGAGAGGACTCTTTAAAGTAGAGACACTACATACTGATATACACCTGAACATCAGCAGGAGAGGACTCTTTAAAGTAGAGACACTACATACTGATATACACCTGAACATCAGAAGGAGAGGACTCTTTAAAGTAGAGACACTAAATACTGATATACACCTGAACATCAGCAGGAGAGGACTCTTTAAAGTAGAGACACTACATACTGATATACACCTGAACATCAGCAGGAGAGGACTCTTTAAAGTAGAGACACTAAATACTGATATACACCTGAACATCAGCAGGAGAGGACTCTTTAAAGTAGAGACACTACATACTGATATACACCTGAACATCAGCAGGAGAGGACTCTTTAAAGTAGAGACACTAAATACTGATATACACCTGAACATCAGCAGGAGAGGACTCTTTAAAGTAGAGACACTACATACTGATATACACCTGGACATCAGCAGGAGAGGACTCTTTAAAGTAGAGACACTACATACTGATATACACCTGAACATCAGCAGGAGAGGACTCTTTAAAGTAGAGACACTACATACTGATATACACCTGAACATCAGCAGGAGAGGACTCTTTAAAGTAGAGACACTACATACTGATATACACCTGAACATCAGCAGGAGAGGACTCTTTAAAGTAGAGACACTACATACTGATATACACCTGAACATCAGCAGGAGAGGACTCTTTAAAGTAGAGACACTAAATACTGATATACACCTGAACATCAGCAGGAGAGGACTCTTTAAAGTAGAGACACTACATACTGATATACACCTGAACATCAGCAGGAGAGGACTCTTTAAAGTAGAGACACTAAATACTGATATACACCTGAACATCAGCAGGAGAGGACTCTTTAAAGTAGAGACACTACATACTGATATACACCTGAACATCAGCAGGAGAGGACTCTTTAAAGTAGAGACACTAAATACTGATATACACCTGAACATCAGCAGGAGAGGACTCTTTAAAGTAGAGACACTACATACTGATATACACCTGGACATCAGCAGGAGAGGACTCTTTAAAGTAGAGACACTACATACTGATATACACCTGAACATCAGCAGGAGAGGACTCTTTAAAGTAGAGACACTAAATACTGATATACACCTGAACATCAGCAGGAGAGGACTCTTTAAAGTAGAGACACTACATACTGATATACACCTGAACATCAGCAGGAGAGGACTCTTTAAAGTAGAGACACTAAATACTGATATACACCTGAACATCAGCAGGAGAGGACTCTTTAAAGTAGAGACACTACATACTGATATACACCTGAACATCAGCAGGAGAGGACTCTTTAAAGTAGAGACACTACATACTGATATACACCTGAACATCAGCAGGAGAGGACTCTTTAAAGTAGAGACACTAAATACTGATATACACCTGAACATCAGCAGGAGAGGACTCTTTAAAGTAGAGACACTACATACTGATATACACCTGAACATCAGCAGGAGAGGACTCTTTAAAGTAGAGACACTAAATACTGATATACACCTGAACATCAGCAGGAGAGGACTCTTTAAAGTAGAGACACTACATACTGATATACACCTGGACATCAGCAGGAGAGGACTCTTTAAAGTAGAGACACTACATACTGATATACACCTGAACATCAGCAGGAGAGGACTCTTTAAAGTAGAGACACTAAATACTGATATACACCTGAACATCAGCAGGAGAGGACTCTTTAAAGTAGAGACACTAAATACTGATATACACCTGAACATCAGCAGGAGAGGACTCTTTAAAGTAGAGACACTACATACTGATATACACCTTAACATCAGCAGGAGAGGACTCTTTAAAGTAGAGACACTAAATACTGATATACACCTGAACATCAGCAGGAGAGGACTCTTTAAAGTAGAGACACTACATACTGATATACACCTGGACATCAGCAGGAGAGGACTCTTTAAAGTAGAGACACTACATACTGATATACACCTGAACATCAGCAGGAGAGGACTCTTTAAAGTAGAGACACTAAATACTGATATACACCTGAACATCAGCAGGAGAGGACTCTTTAAAGTAGAGACACTACATACTGATATACACCTGAACATCAGCAGGAGAGGACTCTTTAAAGTAGAGACACTACATACAAACATGAACCTGGAAATGAGCAGAATAGGGACTCTTTAAATGTTGTTTCCGTGTTTCTTGTCTTATATATTTGTCCTTGTTGATGTTGCAAATGGAGCTGATGTGAAACAAGCAAAAATGCACACATCAATGCTGCTGTTCTAGAAGGAGTCAATGTTAAAACTACAAGGACAAAACAAGTCAAGGTGCCAAACTGTATAGATTGCTCAAAGCCTTGAGTCACCAGACAGAAATGACACAGCTAGTAAGAGCCCTCTTCCAGTCACTGCAGCATATAATCAGACAAGATGGTCGCCAGGCAGGCACAAACAACAGCGAGCCCTCTCCTGTTGTCCAGGTCCTGCTGACAGACTAACACTTTGTACTCGGCTGGCTGCTGGAGAAGCAGAGGATATCTATTTCACATACTAATTGCTTAAACCCCCCCTTCTTCGTCCTCCTTCACCGCTTCTAGCCACTAAGTAACTCCACCAAGCATGAAAGGCCACAGATCTTGTGAACAATCTTGCTCCAATGCCTCACACTTTTTGATGGTAAAATATGCAAAAAGTACCATAATAAACCCCTTTTCCATTACGGTACTTTTCACTAACAGGTATGCACCAAGCCGGAATAAATGGGGCATTTCGTAGAGTTTATATTCTAATGCAAATCAGACCTGTCTTGAGTTGGTGGAAATGTTAAAGGAAAGGAATGTTGAATAATTGAGTCTGTAGTTCAAGAGAGGACTCCTCTCAGTTAGCCTCATTATTTCATGACAGACATGTTGAGGCACCTGCCGCTCTCAAATGGAAATACGTAATGAAACTAGCGGGGGACTCAGAGAGCACAGACCTCAGCGAAAATCGTATCCAAGAGTGGAAAATAATGTGTGTGTCCGCCCCTTGATTTGGAACGGCTTCAAAATGTAATCGGTTCTTCCTTGACATATGCATAATTCTTCTTAAAGAGTTTCATGAAAATCAGGCAAGTAGATTTTCTGTAATTTTGCCAATCTGTAACAAACCAACAAACTGGATTTAACCGCCCTTTGGCTGATATTTAAATCAGAGTCACACTGTGAACGTATACCTACATATTGAACAATATGAAGTCAGTGCATCTGTTTTATTTAATACAACACCATCACTGTACTCTAACCCCCGACTGTATTGTTCACACACTTGTTCACCCATCAATACTTTCATTTCAGCAACAAACAACAAGTTTCAAACAGAAAACCAACTTCAAATCTGCAATCCAAGCGATAAGAAAACAACTCCAGGCTTTCCATAAAAAACGGATCAACTAACTAATTGAACATGACTTATTAAGGACTTTCTCATACTTTTTTTTACCGAACGAAAAAACCAAAAGTAGATTAACTAAGGGTTTACATTTCCAATCTTTTGGCAGATTATAAAAAACCTAGAAACAGTCTTTACTCTAAGACAGGAGCATTACATTCTCCAGTGTATCAGAGTCTTTGGAGTAGACTGGCTATACTTTGTCCCCAAATACAAATGCAGTCTTTGCGTTACAGAGTGACTTCATTTCCAGAGAGGCTGAAGGCTCGGGTAATGTTTGCTTCTTCACGCTGCCGCAGACCAGCAATTCAAACACTTGCCAACTCGCAAGTGTGTTAGCAGACAACAATAATTACACTGACCAAAATGCCAATTAGACTGACTGCAAATCTGTCTTTGTTCAGCCCTCACAGTTACCATGACTGGGCAGCTTGAGTTAACCATCATTTGTTTTCAGCTGCAGTTCAAGTGCTGACGATGAAGGCCTGATATTTTAAACATCTGTGCATTAACCCAGAAACACACTTTAAAATGTGTAACACCAAACACAGTATATGGACCATGTATGACTTTTGTCATCTTAAATGCACCCATTTATTTTTGCACAGACCTTTGGAGGAAGCCGAGAGTCAGGAAGACGTGACGTGAAGAAACCTTGTTTGATCTTGTTGGGAAGGTTTCGCCAGTGAGGGAAAAGAATAATTGGCAATTTACACATTTCAGCAACCTTTATTTAGCTAAATGTTTGCACAATGTTGATGCACAGAAAAACTATTTTGTCTGAGGCTATAAGTGTTAGATCCTAGTCCACACCGTTGGTTTAAAAATGTAATTAGCTGTAAATAGATCTACCCATGTATTTCGCTATTTATAATTATTATAAAATCAATCTTGTCTTAGTCAAATAAAAGCATGCATTTTGTAGTATGGTTTTCAATTAGTTCGATACGTTAATGCTGTACGGTCCAGTTCATCTTATTCATGGAAGTTTACGAAAATATTTGTAAGGAATAGTTTCAAAACCAAAATTAATCAACCTTAAATATAACTGAACTCTCTTATAATTGAAGATCTTATATATGAATACTCTATTTCATCAACCAATGACATTGGATTGTTTGAAAAGCAATTTGCAAGCCATTATTTTGAAGAAGATCTATTATTTAAAACACATTTACGTTAAGGCTACTTGACATTTGGAAAGCTGCATGATGTCCAGAACTACTGACCAAATTCAATGTTAAGGTTTATTGACAACAGTTAGACAAGACAGCAAAAGTTGCCTAGGAGTAATCAGAGTATTTCAAAACGTTTGAAAGGCTTGAATCAGAGTCGGTCGGCATAATCGCACATAATCAAAAGAGACACACAGCACATTGTGCATGTGCCAGAATCTGCTCTGCATCTGTTCCCACAACACACCTGACAGTAAATCTCATTTGATTACGTGTGATTATTTTATGTTTATGCCAAACAAGAATCTTTCCAATCCTTGTTGCATCAATTAAATGAACCTTCTTCTGCCATCATTTACTGAACTGAAGCGCTGATTTGTTGACAGCGAGTTCAGAATGAAATGACACAAAAGCAGCAACACAGTAGATTACATTAATTGATGTTCATGCGGTGACCCTGCAGTGCTCCCATCCGCCATATTTGCATGAAACTTGGACGAGTCAGGACTTGTGAAAGGGCCTCAGGTTTAATTTCCTCAATCAAAGAACATTTGGAGTGCCATCCCATATAAGAGGCATGAATCATTTGATTAAAGAGATCCAATAAACTGTCCCTGCTGCTGCCAGGCGGCGACAAGAGAGCAAACACGGGGGTGTGTGTGTGTGTGTGTGTGTGTGTGTGTGTGTGTGTGTGTGTGTGTGTGTGTGTGTGTGTGTGTGTGTGTGTGTGTGTGTGCGTGCGTGCCTGCGTGCGTGCGTGCGTGCATGCGTTAGTCTGTGTGTGTGTGTGTGTGTGTGTGTGTGTGTGTGTGTGTGTGTGTGTGTGTGTGTGTGGGTGTGGGTGTGTGTGTGTGGGTGTGGGTGTGTGTGTGTGTGTGTGTGTGTGGGTGTGTGTGTGTGTGTGTGTGTGTGTGTGTGTGTGTGTGTGTGTGTGTGTGTGTGTGTGTGTGTGTGTGTGTGTGTGTGTGTGTGGTGTGTGTGTGTGTGTGTGTGTGTGTGTGTGTGTGTGTGTGGTGTGTGTGTGTGTGTGTGTATGTGTGTGTGGGTTTTTTTTTTATAATATGATCTTGGTTGTGTGGTTTCTTACATAAAATGTTTTTATTTGCATTTATAAATCCACAAATGCTCCGTGTGCAAACACTTCAAATGTGTGCTTGTTAGCACTTCAAACGTTTGCTTGTTAACCCTCAAACCAGCTCCGTTCCTGCCAGCTTTATAAACACGTTTTAATTTAGAAGTGATGGTAGTTTCCCAGTGTATTAGCAGCTGGCTAAGGTTTGCTTTTCTGCAGGTGTTCTCTGAAGCTCCTCTGACATTACGTTCATGACAAGATGTTGGAGACACTTGTCACTGCTCAGACGGACAGATAAAGAAAAACAGACAAGAAAGATAGAGACACCGACAGAGCAAAGACACTGATGCACGGACTGAAGTTTAAAGATTTGAGCAAACATATATGATAACATTATTTGAGACGAAACTGAACTAGACACGGTTTAATTCCTATATCAGAGCCATGGTTGCTCTAATGTCAGGTTAACCAGCTTGTGAACATGTTGAAGAGGCCCTATTATGTTTAGGGGGTTTTCCTTTTCCTGTAGTGTGTTATATGTGTGCATGTAAATGGACTGCAAAGGTTAAAATCCCAAAGAGGGAGTTTCTCTCCCACACACTTTAGCTTTTTGAACATTAAAGCATAGAAAAATGCTCACAGTAGAGGCACATATGAACCTGAAAATCATCATAAGTGCCCTTCATAGAATAGGAGGAAGCTCTTGGCGTCAGTTGTTTCATCTCCGAAAATTGATTGTAATTGATTGACTCTAAAATTCATAAAATCGTTTCTGTTTTCTTTATTTCAATATCCATATCTGAGTAACACGACATCAGAAGACAATAAAAGGCCACTTTCATTTTCAAAGTTGACGATAATAGTCGGGACATCTGTGTGGACTCCAATCAATGGCTCCATCTCCTCCAAGTTCATTGGTTAACTATTAAGCCTTGATGACCTTTAAAGTTCGATCTTTTTAATGTCATAACTATTAAAGTTTGAGTCATTTAGTTTAAAAGCCATGACCATGAATCTATCAAGTCTTTACATGAGGTGTGGAGTTTGAAGTGAAGGGTATTTAGAGGGAAAGGATCTAACTAAAATATGCTTTACGGGAAGTGTAGGAATACTGTTTTATACTGTACGTTTTAATCCATATTTGGAATACGATTTAGTCTTAACTGTTTTCCAGCCGTATTTAATCATCAGAGTATAATCTTAATTTAACAGGAATTGGTTACTCATGTACTGTACTTAAGTACAATTTTAGATACTTGTATTTTAATTTAATGTTACTTTTTACTTCCAATCGACCACCCTTCAGGAGCCAATATTGTACTTTTTACTCCACTACATTATCTGACAGCTTAAGTTACTTTACAGATTCAAATTATTAGGTTATATAAAATATAAATACACAAATAAATAAAAATGGTCATATATTTATTGGTTAACATATCCAGCAGCAGTAAAAACCGCTCAGAGATGTCCCGCCCCTTAGACTATAATGTACAATGTGTTGGAGTGCTGGCCAATAGAAGTGTGAGTGTTACAAAGTGATGTCACTATATTCTGGAAGTAAACAAAGTCCAATCAAGGTGTTTTAGGCAGGGGGGAGTGTTTTTAACATTTTGTATTGATACTTTTACTTAAGAGAACATGAATGACCACAATAAAAAAATGTAATCCCTTAAATCATTCTGTTAAAATGTTCCTTTTAAATTCCTTCAGCATCAACAGGTGGAAAGGAAGGTAGGAAAGTCAAATGAGTCACACTGCAGTAGTCTAACCTCCCAGGAAACACACACACCCTGAAGTCAATTTCACACACAGCAGGCTGCGTGAAGATGATGGCGATGGAGCGTCGGTGTCCCTGAGGAGTACCAGGAGCCCACCGTTTCCTCCCACCTCTCTCCGATTGGCCGACTGTGCCGCTCTGATTAGCTACTTGAGTAAACATGGCATTCGTTGATGTCGCCTCACCTCTTCACAAACCTCCAACCTGCCCTCTACACTCCTCGACACTTCTTCTCTCTTCACTCCCTAGCGTAGGACTCCTGATTACGTGTGTTTTCTTTCACACTGCGTAATCAGCTGCTGAGTCGTGACCTTGCCATATTGAGAAAGAGGTTACATTCACCAGGGGTCACAATCCAAACACCTGCAGAGGAAAAAAATATATATAAATTGCAAGTATTTCTATAGCTTGGATATATTTCCGTGACGTTTATTCTGATGGGAATTGGATTACTTTGTCAACAGAGAGGATTACAGAGCAACAGCCTATTTCTCATGACATTACATTAATGATTAATTTCTTGTATGAAAGCTGCTCTGAGAAGTCTACTTTAGCTGTCATCCAATTAGCGCTGTTTTTTTGCATTTGATGATTGGAATTTGAAGAGTGTTTGCAGTCAGTTTAATCTAGCTAATAACACTGCAGTACATCAGAGGCCTGTACTACGAAGCTGGATTTTCGCTTAGCCGGCTGACTTCAGGGAAAACTCGGGCTTTCCGGTCCTACGAAGCTGGTTCTCTTTTTAGCGGGCTAGATCTCCATGGTAACTTATGCTGAGCGGCAAACCTGCTCCGGAGCAGGTTAGGTTGCAGGCTAAGAGATCAACTCAGTAAAAGCACCGCCTGCTGACCAATCAGAGCTCCGTGTGCGGAGTTTAAAGCGATCAATTCATATTACAGGATAGAGGAAATACAGAAAAACTGCCGTTGCAGGAAAGACGGCCGGCCAAAATCAATTGACTGTCTGAACGTGAAAATTAATAGAATATCCCCTCCCATCTTCAGAGCAATCAAACTATTATAATATTAGCGTTAAGAAAGCTTACTTAAATATCTGCCACGACATAAGTAACCGGATCAGAGTAACATTGAGTACAGTCCGCGGCACTGTGAGTGCAGACGTCGATGTGTCCCATTATCATTCATATCATATCACATCATAATGTATCATATATTTCCTTATCTGAGTCAGCTTCTTGAGCCGTATCTGGCCGTGCAACACTCACAGTGTCACATACTGTATGCAGAAGTATTATTTTAAGCAACACATTAAGTTGATGAAACACTCGAGTCAAATTCTCCTAATTAAAGTCAGATCCACTCGTGTCTTGGACGGGGCAGTGATTTCATAAACCTGTTAATGTACGCATTCAAACACTTTTTCTTTTACCAGCTGTATTCACCATGCAGGTGCAGCTATGTGGCTTTTATCCTGGATAAAGTGTTTAAGTCATGGATGTTTAAAGTTTAACTTCTTCATATTTGACTAATATTAAAGTTCGCTTTTCATTCAGGAAGTATGACGCGCTGCGCTGTCAGTACGCTTGTCCATGTTTGAGATTGGTCGAATGCTCCAAATACCACCCCTTTCATGTGAACGCGCACCTAACTAGATAGGACACGGCTGGCTTGAGCGATCCACTTGATATCCAGCGTCGTAGGACCGTTTAGCCAGAGCGCGTATGTTTTGGATTGGGCCAACCGGCTAACTCAAACATATCCAGGTTAGGTTGAACCAGCTTCGTAGTACAGGCCTCTGGTCTCTCTCATGGACCAATATCCAAAGCAGATACTCAAAAGTCAAATGTAACTTTATATATAAGTTGACACCCTTTTAACCAAAATGATTTGGATTTAGGAAGCATTCTTCAAGTTTCTTTACATGTTACTACAAACCATGGACTAATCATCAGGTCGTTTATTAGTATTTACAGTCTCTTGTTCCAGGTTTGATACAACAATCCACAATATATGTTTGCCCTTACATAGAATATGTCCAAGAGGAAGTAATCAAAGAAGTCCCAAGTTAAGTTAAAGTTAAGTTAAGTTAAAGTTAAGTTAAGTTAAAGTTAAAGTTAAAGCCTTTTATTGTCATTGTACACAGAGTATAACGAGATTCAGAGTGCAACTCTGTCCCGGTGTGCAAAAAATACAAACACATACAGAACACTAAAAAACACGGCCATAGGACAGACACCATAAACAATCATACGGGAGAATAAATAGTTAAAAATATTGATATAAAAATAGTATATAAAGTGCATTCAAAGTGTGTGTATATGTGAGACTGGTTACGGTTATTGCATTATGTGTGGTGGTTGAGCAGCCTGACGGCCCAGGGGTAGAAACTGTTTTTGAGTCCAATGGAGGCGTTTCAGGCTGTGCCCCCCACAGTTCTTCAACTTTGGGATGTTAGCCTCTGCAGACCATTTACATGCACCAAAACCTATAACACACTACAAGAAAGGCAAAACCCCCAAATCGCATAATAGGAACCCTTTCTTGTGGTTTTACAAGTTCCTCACCTGCACGTCTTCCTGCAGCTTGCAAAGACACACTTCTTATACATTACTAAAATGAAACACAACACATGTTAACAGCAACTTAGCCATTAAAATAATGTGAAAACTCTTCTACCAAAGGAGACTTTGAAGATAAAGCTTTGGCTCACAGCAGGTTTGAAGTGGCAGACTCTGTGTTAGATCTGCTGCCCCTTTGATGGCGGGCAAGAGGCTCTCCTGTTTCCTGAGCCATGTCGCGGTTGGATGGCAGCACTAATCTAGAGGCACTTCCCCTCCAGAGCTGCCACTTTGAAGACCCCGGTTTGTTTGTGAGATTAATATGATTCGGGGTCTAATTTCCAGGGAGGGGTCCTGTCATTGTCGCCAACACACCCAACGAGCCTGTACATACATACATGCGAGATAGCACACACACACACACACACACACACACACACACACACACACACACACACACACACACACACACACACACACACACACACACACACACACACACACACACACTATTATCGGCAACTTTGAAAATGAAAGTGGCCTTTTATTGTCTTCTGATGTCGTGTTACTCAGATATGGATATTGAAATAAAGAAAACACAAACGATTTTATGAATTTTAGAGTCAATCAATTACAATCAATTTTCGGAGATGAAACAACTGACGCCAAGAGCTTCCTCCTATTCTGTGAAGGGCACTTATGATGATTTTCAGGTTCATATGTGCCTCTACTGTGAGCATTTTTCTATGCTTAAATGTTCAAAAAGCTAAAGTGTGTGGGAGAGAAACTCCCTCTTTGGGATTTTAACCTTTGCAGTCCATTTACATGCACACATATAACACACTACAGGAAAAGGAAAACCCCCTAAACATAATAGGGCCTCTTCAACATGTTCACAAGCTGGTTAACCTGACATTAGAGCAACCATGGCTCTGATATATAAAGGAATGAAACCGCGTCTAGTTCAGTTTTGTCTCAAATAATGTTATCATATATGTATGCTCAAATCTTTAAACTTCAGTCCGTGCATCAGTGTCTTTGCTCTGTCGGTGTCTCTATCTTTCTTGTCTGTCTTTCTTTATCTGTCCGTCTGAGCAGTGACAAGTGTCTCCAACATCTTGTCATGAACGTAATGTCAGAGGAGCTTCAGAGAACACCTGCAGAAAAGCAAACCTTAGCCAGCTACTAATACACTGGCAAACTACCATCACTTCTAAATTAAAACGTGTTTATAAAGCTGGCAGGAACGGAGCTGGTTTGAGGGTTAACAAGCACACGTTTGAAGTGCTAACAAGCACACATTTGAAGTGTTTGCACACGGAGCATTTGTGGATTTATAAATGCAAATAAAAACATTTTATGTAAGAAACGACACAACCAAGATCATATTATAAAAAAAATCCCTGTCTTTAAAACAGAAGCCAGCAGGTTTACACACACACACACACACACACACACACACACACACACACACACACACACACACACACACACACACACACACACACACACACACACACACACACACACACACACACACACACACAGGCAGCAGCAAAAGCACACACAATCAAAACAGAAAACACCCTTATTTACCACCTGCAGCCTGTGTGTCGTTCACCATATGTTGCTAGGTAACTGAAAGCACACTCAGCTCCATCTCTATATTTTTTTAAAAGTTGCAAAAGCCCAATGGAAAAAGCTAAAAAACCTTATTTGAGGGTACATTCATTGTAGCAGAATTTGTTTTGGGCTCCTCGCTGTCCATCATGAGTTAGAAACTCAGAAGGTATTTTTCTTATACTTTATATTATATTCCAGTTTATCATAAAAATGTAATATTTTCTAAACTGAATTTCTCCAAGATGAGATATGCTGACATGGTATGACACGACAGTGGAAAATGTTTACGGCAAACTGAGATATTATTTTGAAGATACTATGCTGTTGGGAAAATACTGAATGTACTCTTTCAAGGACATGATAACGAAAGCCCAAGAGTATAACAGTGTATATGACAAGATGATTACCTAGTAAGAGAAGCATGACACACTGTTTAGGGCATATGATAGCTATGTGATTAACATGATGATTCAGCCTCTATGGAGATAGACATATGACTGTCATGTTTATTGCTTACGCGGGCCTCAGCTAATCTGAGTAAAACATTGAATACTGCTTTGAAGCGGTATTCCTCCATCTTGTGACTGTGTAACTCCCTCTCTTGTATATCAGCATGTGAAGGACACTGTTCAGGAACTAGTTGATGCTCTGTATGTGATGACTACTTCCATTCTGGAGAGGATCAGAAATACATGTTTCCTGTTTTGAAACTAAAACCGGTGACGAGTGAGATTCTTCTTACATATACCAATAATGCCCTCTTAATACTGTAACACGGCCACTGTTTGAGTTTGGTGTTCATTAATTTTTTCTGCTGTTTTTTTTCTACTTCTTCCTCGTTACATTCAACAAAGCGTATTCCAAATGTTGACTTGTGACTTTATATAACCTCAAACAAACAAAAAGTCAATTAATATTTAAACATTTTACAAAAAATGAATTTCCATACTCCAAGCTGTCAACCATGAGTCACGATTTATTTATTTTTTTAGAAGATTTTTTATTTATTAGATGTATTCCTGGTTATTATGAACATGCAATATTTTCTATGCTGAGATGTGCTGACACAGTGGAAAAGACTTAAGGGAAACCTATATGATTTCATTTGTGTATACAACCTCTGAAAAGTGCCTCTTTTAACCATAGCTACTGAAATATAGTTAGTTTTGTAATTTTCTTTTGCGTATTTGTTTCTATTTTAGTTTTCTTTCCCTGTATCCAATCATTTCAAATGGTAACTTGTAACTTTTTATAGCCTAAAACAAACACAAACCATATGAATATTTACATCATAAAGAAAATCAGTAGCCAAAGCCAATCATGAGTTTTGATTTGAGATATCCTCCTGTTGGTCATGAAGATGCAATATATTCTGAAGTGGATTTTGCAGAGATGAAATGTCTGGAACTCATCTCCTATTTTTATATAAACATTCAAAGTGTAATAAATCAGTTTTCTTTTGTAGACTCTGCTTTCCCCTCTCTTCTTCTTGACAGGCTGCATTGGATTTACAGCAGAGATTGAGCTTGTGTTGACTCTGAAACAAAGAGCGCTGCATTCCTGTGGCTCTGGGCGTATGACAGTGAGGCTGGGGTCTCTCCGTGGCCCCTGTGCACTCATGGGTAGTGGCTTCCTGCGATGCTTCCTGTCAGAAAGGGCTTTCAGGGCGGCAGCTATAGCCTTGTGGGAGGAATGTGAAAGATACCAAATGGATGAGTTGGTTACAGACCTTGGCTCGCAAGTATTTGCACTTTTATGGTTTGTTATTGTCTGGAGATGAGCACAGCCTGTGGGAAAACGCAGTGAATGTCAGAAAAGTTTATGTATTATTTCAAACAAAAGGTGTTCAGTGTCTTACACAGGAAGCTTGAAGACCTGAGGCTCACACTTATATTTACATTATATCTAAAAAGTAGTACTATTACTGCGAACCTTCAAAGATATGGTACGATCATCTGGGAAACATGGCCATAACGACTGCAATAATATAGGCTGTACTTTATTTTTAAGATTGAGATAAGCAGGGAAAAGCCTGGAAATCAGTTCTCACAGACATGGGGCGAAGCCTGCGAGCTAGTTCAGGCAGTCAACTCGAGCACCAATGATACATTAACACGTGACGCGTCTCTCTTACAACCAACCAAACACAATATCCTTAACTTGCCGCTCTATTTAAGCTGCCAGGTCTGCCTGCCTCTGCCTCGCTAATGCTGCGGCGCTGTCACATTGCTGATGCGTTCACGTGCTGCTTGCCTGCCCCAGCTCCACCCCAGCTTCCACCTGTAGGCTCGGGGGATAGTTATCTAATCATCACTCAATGTTCAATGTCAATCTGTGGAGTGATGAGGTCCGAGCCTAGACGCCAAACTCAAACTATATGCTGCTTCTAATAAACATATTAAGAACACGTGAGTTGTCTGACTGAAATACAAATAAAAATAAAATATTTACTTGTGGAAATAAATGTCACAAATGCCTTCACAATGACACAATTCCCCTTTTGAAAATAAACAAAGGCCTCATCAATAATACAAAAAATAGGTTTATAGTTATAAAAATGTAACATATAACAAAAGTAAAGGGCAGGGGATCATGAAAATAAGTAGGGTGCAACATTTCAAGATATTCCAGATATTTAAATCCTTTGTAAAACTGTAAATATACTATGCATTTAGTCCTGGTTAAATCTACTTTAGACTTGAAGGGCGAACTACTTGAGGTGGTAGCCGGCGGCACAGGAAGTGGTGTATTTGTGCAGAACAAGAGGACAATGGAGCCTGGCTGTATAGGAGGAGGGGGGGGGGTGCTGTAAATCAGCCATTTCAACAGAGACTCCCACTTAAGCACTACAGGGGGCCCACACAGAGAGAGTGTATTTATGTGAAACCTTTGAAATGTGTTCTCGGAAAAAAAGGTATACTGTAGAGATACAGGGGTAATGTGTTTTCAATTCTCTATCAACACTGAGACCAACACACATTGCACGAGCAAAACACTTTCACTGAATCGAGACTGAATACTAAATGCATGACCTGGCTCAAATTAAACTTTAAAAGTACATATTCTGCTCATTTCCAGGTTCATATTTGTATGTAGTGTCTCTACTGTGACATGTCTCCATGCTTTAATGTTCAAAAAGCTCTTTATTTTTCTCATACTGCCTGTGCTGCAGCACCTCTTTTCACCCTCTGTCTGAAACCAGAGCCCAGTCTGCTCTGATTGGTTAGCTGGCCGGCTCTGTTGTGATTGGTCAACATGCTTAGAGATATCCAGCCTCTTAGCCTATCACGCACAATGTGTTGGAGAGCTAGCCAATAGAAGCGGGAATGTTACATTGTGATGTCATGATGTTATAGAAGGAAACAAAGGAGTCCAATGGGGGGGGGGACACGGGATTTTAGCCTTTGCAGACCATTTACATACATGCACACAAAACGATACAACACACTACAGGAGAGGGAGACCCTTAAAAGCATAACAGGGCCTCTTCGATAATACACACTCACTATTTTGAACCAACTTTTTTCAGTATGGATGAAATGAAAAGTCCACATCACCTTTTGTTTTTGCTAAACTGTTAAATATGTGAAAAACATCATATTTCAAAGTTGAAGTTTACCTTTTGTTCTGCAAACTCATTTATGAAAATGGGTTTTCACTGCAATTGTTTTATCCGAAACTTGAGAGAGAGAAAATAGGCTCCTGCTTACAAATGTTGGCTTTTCTTTCTGTGGGTGTCAGGTTGTTGACAGGAAGTAGAAAGCTTTTAACCATATGAATAATTCATGTTTACTGACAACAGACAGCAGGAAGGATGGACAGTTCCCTTTTGAACTGGTCATCGTACCAATAGACATGCCAGGTCCTCTTGTCCTTCTCATTCAGTCTGACATGAATTAGATTATTGATCACATGCTTAAGCACCATTCTGCTATCTTCTCTTTGTCTGTGCTGGATATTACATTTAACTTATTTAAAAATGTCTTAAATGTCATGGGGACATCCGGACCAAAATCAAACAATTTCTAAATGTGTTAAGTTGACCAAGTCAGGAGTAAATGCTGATTGAATGACCATGTATTGTAAACATCTGGTGGGATTGAAATGGACACATATCAGCACAAGCACACACAATTAAAATAACTGAACAAAATCTCCAATGTGTTTGAAAAGTGTGATCATTTGCTCATGAGTCTTGCCCTTAAACTTGCTGATTCTCATCACCCTGGCATGCTTCAGGCTTTGCACACCATCTTATTTAATGGTGATTGTTTCACGGGGATTTAAAGGGTTACACATTCACTGTTTTTGGTTAGGGAGGAAATGGAGTGTTGAAAAATCCCCCTTTATGTTTTCAGTCAGGCATTTCCCGCAGCAGGCCTGTGACATTACTCTTTGACACAATGGGCTGAACTGCCCATTACGTTAGTACATCAGGGAATTATATTACCTGAGAAGAACAAAAAAATCCACTTTGAAAAGCTGGAAAATGAGAGATAAGCAGCTTAGGGGGTAGTTCATGCTAAAAGTAGTGGAAGAAAGTGGAGATTTAACGACATGTCATCTCATTTTTGGATGTATGAATGTAATAACGATCTTATCTATTGAAATGTCATGATACATTTACATAACTCTTCTTCCTGAAAGGCAATACTACTCAGAGCACTTTATCTGTGATATTGGCTCTGTGAGGCCCAGTGGTTGAGCGTATTACTAAGATTAGATGCATGTAAGCATGCCAACATTTTGTAATTAGCACCAAACAAAAAAACAGGTTTGGTTCCAAAATAGTGGAACGAGCTCCCCATTGATATGAGGACGGCAGAAAGTCTACACATCTTCTGTTGCAGACTGCAAATCCATCTGTTTCTGTGTACCTTTGCCAATAAAAACAGCATTAAGGAAACTGGTTTAGCTTATTGGAAGCTCACGTACTTGCAGGATTCTTGCTTACTTTTGAGTTTGTTTCCTCATGCTTAAATACAGTCATTGTAAAGCCCTTTGGAAAAACTTGTCAGCTAAATGAAATTCAATGCAAACTTTCAAACATTATTTTTGCAAGTTAAGTTAAAGGGTTAGGGTTAGGGTTAGGGTTAGGGTTAGGGTTAGGGTTAGCTAACCCTAACCTAACCCTAACACGGAAGTAGGACAGACAACATAAGCAATCATACGGGGGGAATGAATAGTTCAAAAATATTGATATAAAAATAGTTTATAATTTTTAAAGTGCATTCAAAGTGTGTATATTTGTGGACTCCGGCAGTGGCTAAGTAAGTAGGGGCTTGGACTGTGAGCCGTAGGGTTGCCGGTTCAAGTCCCCGACCAGATGTAAATATGGGACTTCTACTTGCAGAGGTCCCAGTTCGCCTCCTGCCCTGCCTTGGTGCCCTTGAGCAAGGCACCGGACACCCCCCTTCCCCCCTCACTCCCATTGCTCCCCTGGCGCTGTACAATAGCTGCCCACTGCTCCTAGTACTAGACTCCTGGTACTGGGAAGGGTTAACCCTTAGATGGATAAGTGGGTCTTTTTGGACCCGGTGAGGTGGTTTTCTTGAAGTGTCTTTGTTATTAAAAAAATGTATCATTTCATATTCCAGCTATTCCTCAAAAAACATGTTTTGGATATCATGCCATTCACATTTGAAATTTACATTTTAAGAAATTGTAGTTTTTCTATTAGTACCCCAAGCTTCCATAAGTGGGTCAAAACTGACCCGCATGCATTTTCTATGGAATCCTATGGGAAAACGTTTTTTTTCAAAATGTAAAAGACATTTCTAAAATTATAAATAGTGAAAAATTAAATATAAAATATTTCTAGTGTGAACCAAAATATAATATTAAATATTATACAAGAGATTTTTCTTAACCAAAATGACAAAAATTGCATAAAAACACATATTATTCTAATACGGGTCCTTTTAGACCCACTTATGGAAGAGTGTAGGGTCCAGTCACTCGTGCATCTAAGGGTTAAAAGCAGAGAACACATGTCACTGTGTGTGCTGGGTGCTCTGCATGTGAGACCATTAAAGAGGGTTTCATCCCTCCCAATTCTTCTTCTTAGATGGTTACGGTTATTGCATTAAGTGTGGTGGTTAGCAGCCTGAAGGCCCAGGGGTAGAAACAGTTTTTTTGTCTGTTTGTCCATGATTTGAAGCTCCTGTATCTCCTCCCAGAAGGCAGGAGAGAGAACAGTCTGTGACCTGGGTGAGAGCTGTCCTTTATTATTTGATTTGCTCTGCTGAGGCAGCGGGAGATGGAGATGTGTTCCAGAGAGGGCAGGGGGCAGCCGACGGTTTTCTCTGCCATCCTGCTCAAAAACGTAAGTATTGGATTGAATTACATTTTCAACCTGATTGTGCTGCTGGATGAACAATCGGGATCAATGCATTAATCTCAAGGGGGACAGAAATGTCTGTACCAAATTTCACTCCAGTCCATCTCCTATTTGTTAAGATAAGTGATAATGCCATTCCTAAAACCACACTGCAAATGTTGCTATCAAGCCGAAGCATTTTCCACCTCAGCTGGACCATCATGACATTGGAATGCAGTTTCCTTTTATTCTTAGTTCTGAATCTATAAAAACGTCATCACATTGACCCCACAGTACCTCCCTCATTGTTCAAATGACAGGTCATGTCACCAAAAACAAGTGCAGAGGCATTAAAGCAAGTGAAGAAAACTAAAATATCCAAGGTGAGTCAGATGGCTACAATGGAAAATACCTAGTACAAAATACATTAATACCATCAGGGGACAGTTTTAGGACCAATTGTCATGACTTTGTTAAATGTCTTTCATCCCCCTCATGACCAGGCACCTCTTCCGGGAAACCCTCTTCAGGAATGTGGGTTTTTCAACTTTGAAATTCAATGACGTCCTCAGTGTTTCCATGAGCCCTGACCGTCACTTTAGCTCTCCCGGGAGACGCATGTCATAAACATCACCCCCTGCAGGACCACTGACGTCAGCCGCTTTCTTATCTGTCCATCCCTCTCTTTTGAAATTCACTCCTTGATTGGTACTTTGCTGAATCCACTTCACAGTGAAGATGAACACCCCCTGCAGACAGTAAACAAACAAGTGGGCTACTTTCACGATGCATCATCACTAAAGTTGATTGCTCCACAAAATTGGTCACTGCCAACTGTAAACAGCAATTACTGCACCCGTGGCTTTTTAGCTCTTTCATACACATAATTCAAGAGCTCCTTTCGCCATAAAAGCCTCATTTCTATTAATGTGCATGTTAATATGATGGCTTTCGAGCTGTCTATTTTCAATTGAGCTCATTTTAGAATCAGCATGTTGCAAAAATGTCTAGAGGTCTAGAGAAGTTGGATAAACAGATCAGGAAAAGTCCTTGAGGTGGACAAAGCAACTGTCCAGGAGACATAACCACAACACAAATGAAGAATTTAAACATTGGTCTGACAATACCAACCCTCTTGAAAGTAGAACAAAGTGATCTCCTCACAGTAGAACAAAGTGATCTCCTCACAGTAGAACAAAGTGATCTCCTCACAGTAGAACAAAGTGATCTCCTCACAGTCCCCAGAAACCTGTTTATCACAATGAGAGTGAAGTGATTAAAAGTGGAACATAATCGCCCACTCTGAATATGTGACATGTAAACAGATTTAACATAATCTGGCACAGGAGCCCATTAGTACAGAGAACAGGTTGGCTTCACTTTTACCTCTGAGCGTTTGGCCTGAAGCATGTGTGTTGCTTTGGAAACAGCGCTTGCTTAAAGCTCCTGCCTATCAGCATGATCATTCCCTTCACTATTCAACATCAGTGAGACTGTTCCTTGATGTGTTGTGACATTCTCACAATGGGATTAAATACCTGCCTTCCAAAGTTCCCAGAATAATTGTGGTTGATGGCCACACCTACAGAAATCTGGCAACCTTTAATTGAACAACAATATAGAATATAATGAATTTAACAAACTCTTTAAAGCAGGGGTGTCAAACTCAAATACACAGTGGGCCAAAATAAAGAAATGGGTACTAGTGGTTCAATTTTTACAGCAAAACGTATTGAAATGAACTTATTGCACATATTAAACCTGGAACTAACAAAGCTTAAATTATCGCCTATAAAAACAACATTAAACATTAAATAATCAATTGCATTAATTTCTTATGGCTCTATCTGCAGCTTTTCCCGAGTCATTTCTTATGATCACATTTTCCCACAGGCCAACAACAGCTTCAAAAAAACTATTCCCCTCAAAGAACAAACCAAACATGCCCTGTTGTCTCAAGAAAGAAAGTGCAGAAGGAAACATCCATGTAAACTCAGTGTGCTGCTCTGTGATGCTAGCTCAAGCCAGATACTTGGCATCTCATCTTGGGTGCAAGTTCATCAATGTTTGGGGTCAGGCTCTGAGCTGAGGAGACCCTCAGGATGGAGTGAAGGTGTGTGTGCAATATACCAGCGGGCCAGATCTAATAGTAATTAGAAATTATCCTGCGGGCCGAAATTAAATCCACCAAGGGCCTGATTTGGACCCCGGGCCTTGAGTTTGACACATGTGCTTTAAAGGATCAAAATCTGTGGCCGATCAAATTTGGCGAACAATTAAAACATTGGGGGAAAAACTAATAACTTTACAAATGTATTGAATGCAATATATTCCTCATAAGTATTGGTAACATTTTGGGGGTAATTTTGTGTTGGCACTTGCACTTGCTTGCATCCATATTTGCAAGATAGCCAAAACAATTCTGCCTTTTGCTGGAATGTTTCTTCTTTTCTTGGCGTATTATTGCCACCAATTGTAGGCAAGAATGAATACCATTATTCTATGTGCATGCGCGTGTCTGCAGTGTACTTGCTTTCAAAACCTTTACTACTTAGCGATACTAGTGGCCAAAAATGAGACTTTTCTTGCTGGGAGTACATTTTATTTTATGGGGGCGGTGGTGGCAAAGTCCCCTACACTGCTCCCCGGGCGCCGTACGTAATGGCAGCCCACTGCTCCTAACACTAGCATGGGTCAAATGCAGAGAAACCGTTTCGTTACATAGTACCTGTACTACGTAATGACAATAAGTTGAATCTTCTTCAATCTTCAATTATGATCTCATACCAGTTATTTATCTCGACAATGTCTTGAGAACCTTTTGACATTTGACAACAAATGAGGAGGAGCCCCTCATGCTGTCCATGTCAACTAAAGAAATGTTGGCAGTGAAATCAAATTGCTAATGAGTTTCTCCCCCCCAATGTGTGTTTCCACCTCTCACTCCCACATTGTCTTTGCTCTGCTTTATTTGGCTGGAGTGCTTCTCTTCGGGATATGATGTCAGGACAGACGTAGGGAGCACCTGTCGACTTACGCACAAAGGCAGCGAGCGAGCTGATAGCTTCACGACCCCCTTCGGCCCTTATGTGGAAGCATCTGGATGAGCCTCCATACACCCACTATGTAAGCGCTGTAAAAAGCACATCTCTGCAGCGTTAGACGATATTAAAGAGCAGCATCTGCAGTCCTCCTTCAGTCTATTTCAAACAGCAGTCACACTCCCTCAGCAATCAGAGGAAGCTGGTAGCAGAGCGCTTTGATTCCAACAGGAAACACCCTCCATTGTTCTTCACTGGTAGCTAACCCACACCCAGAAGCTGGCCTCGCATTAAAATGTCAGTTTTATCCCATCTTTCATTACTATGACAGGATTCTGTGTTTTAATATAGCCCAGATTTCCCAAATTGACATTCCATTTCCATTTTAGGCGTTAAGTTCACGTACAAATCAAGGTTTATTGAGTACATATCAAGTGTTATTGAAACTTTGCCTGTAGTGCGATAAAACATTGAGGTTTTAAATAAGGTCAACCTATCTATAAGGCCTTTGATTCTTTACATTAATAATAAGTTGGAGTTAACATTTTCTTTAAATTAGCTATATTTTGTATGTGTCACTTTCTCTTTGGGAAAATGATGCATCGTAATGTCTATATTGTGTTTACAGCAGAAGTTGGCACAGTAAAATCCATTTCTCACAAAACAGGGGTACTGAAAGCTTGTGAAAGGGATTACTGGGGCCAGCAAACTAACAGCAAACATGCTAGTGCTAGCTAGCTACCCATACAAATCTGCCACGCTAGCGGCTGAGGGTTTTCAAACACAAACAACATCTGGTTATTGCCTGAATATTGTCAGGTGGCGACAGATGTCTGTATTTGTGTGTGAAGACATCTCTTGGTAGAAAGCCAGATATTTGTTTGTGTTGAACATGATCACCGCATTATTGTGAAATGGCAATAATCATAAATTGCATGAGAAAAAGAATCACAATATCATTTGTTTGATATTGTATTTAGTGTAAATGCACATTACAGTAATGCAAATCCAACTTATTATTTTGCAAGATGAATAGGCTTGACAGTGATGATAGTCTTGCTTCACCATCAAAAATAACACTTTTTGTCCACTACCTTCCGTTAATAGATAACCTTTTTGGCTGGTGAGCGAAGTGAAAATCAGGCAGTCACTTTTTAACCAACATTTGGCTTGTGGCTGATGCTAATTCACAGTTTCCCATGAATTCTAGTTCAATCTTGTTAGCTACCTATATGCCAACAGCTGTGAGGAATTTCTCCTTAATGGCAAACTAGTATGTTTTGGCTTTGTAGGGTTAGGGTCAGTGTTTGAACTTCCAAGTAGGACAAGCATTCACAACAACATTGCAATGGATTACCATTTAGCAAAGGACCTGACAAGTTGGGACTCACCACTGACCTGTTGAGGTCCAACCAAGGAGGGAGGGCCAGTATTAGATGGTTTATCTGTAATGATCTTACTCTGTAAAGCATGCCTTCACCTGATACTTGATCTGCTCCTTGCCTACAGCATGGTAGTGTGCAGAGCCTGCGGTGGAAACAGCTAGTTAAGTTTGCCCTCTATATGGTTACCTCCTCTGCTAGCTTTCACCGCTTCAAACAGCTGTTATCTGATTGGTTGTGCGTCGAAAAGTCAGTAGCAATTGATGTCAAAGTTGAAATCATTTTAATGTATAATTTAAGCCCTGAGGATAGCACTTGCACCTCGTTAGGCGGACATTGCTTTTCTCCATAGCCCTTTTACTGCTGATCATGTGAGGGCAGCTTACGTTCTCAAGTCTTCACACTTTAATGAATCTCATGTTCTGACCCTTCAAGTTGAGTCACACTTATCTTTCTGACATTGCTAACCTAATGTCAGAAAGTTGCATTTGGGAAAGCATTATTTAAGGCCATTTCAGTTTTTTTTCCTGGAGAGAACTCTGAATTTACCAATGTTCCAACATCTCTGGAATGCAGAAATGTTTGCCCAAATATTAACAAACTCCACAGAAACACATCCTCAACATGCCTGAAGGCCCCGCCTGGTCGTGTGATTGCTTTGTCTAAAGAAGTCTCTGTTCCTAATCTCAGAGAGGCTGCTGAGTATCTGGTGTCTAGTTCAAGGCCGCGGCGTCTATAGGGGTGAAAAGGCAGCCTTTGTTTTGACACCATGAGACAGATCGCTTTGTTCTTACTTATCTCCGCCTTCTGAAGCTATCCCCCCTACATAGTGTTTCCCTGTGATGTCTGGGCGTAAGATAGGAAACCTTAAAAACACACTATGCTCCTCTGAGAGGGCAGTAGAGCCGTACTTTGAGTAATGACTTAAAAATATGCTACTCAGTGTTTCTACCTGTCAGAGATCTCATTGCTTTTTGACAGTGGGTGATAAATGTGACACAAGTACAGAAAAGATTGAACTCGAGGAGGCTCAGAGATGTATTTTTTCAAGGTAATTGGACTGTTTAAATGTGCATTACTGAGGGAGGCAAAAGGAATTCCAACATGTGTAGGTATGTCAATATGTAACACTTGAACCAAGATTAGACAGTTTACCTGAACTGTGTTTAAAATCCCAAAACCAGATATAAATGTCAGCATGAAACAACCCAGTCTCACGGCATTTCGTGTTATAGTCACGAAATTAATTCAATCTATTGATTCAATCTATTGATTCGTGTTCACCAACATAATTTTCGCATTTTTTTTTGTGTCACAGAACGATTTTAAAAGCAATGTATTTCTATTGGTAGTGTGTTTCGTGCCTGCACCACATCTTTTTGTCCGGTCGAGTCTTGGAAGACCAGAAGCTGTGTTGTTCATAAAAAAAATGTCTTACTCAATATCTTACCCTAACCCTTTTATTTTAAAATGTATAATGTCGGAGAAAATAAATGGGGCTCAGAGCCTCAGAATACTGACATCTGTATTTGTTGTCATCTTTTTTTCCTTCTAATTTGTTATTATTTGGAGCAGGCACAAAACATACTACCAATAGAAATACATTGCTTCTAAAATCGTTCTGTGTCAGAATACTGAAATCTGTATTTTTTGTATCTGTTTTTCCTTCTAATTTGTTATTATTTACATTGCTTTTAAAATCGTTCTGTGTGACACGAAAACAATGGCGAAATCGTGTTGGTGAACACGAATCAATAGATTAATTTCGTGACTAACACGAAATGCCGTGAGACTGTGTTGCATGAAGTACTATTTTAATTAAAGGTGTATAAAACCTTAAACCTGTCAAATACCATAGATCTATTCAAGTTAATAATGGGAAAAAAAACACTTTCAAACATTTCTACCTGTTCTTTGTAGCCGCACTGTACTACATGAAAGCTAGCATTAGCTGGTTATATTGTGGACATGCACAAATTTAGGTTGTTTGAGTAAAGTTTTCAGTTTAAGATGCTGGACGGCTTTAAAAAGTTTCAGAAACATAAAAACAGACAGAAAAATAGCATTGTAGAAGCAGGAAGCTAACCAGCATTTAGCTAGCTCCCATGTGTGCAAGAAGACAGAACTTTTTTGCAGCAGTATTGCCTTTAAAAACTCAAAATCATGAAAAGTAAATGGTTCTTTGTTTATTTTTTAGCAGGCACTGTGCTTATTTGTTTGACAGGCAGTATTAGCAGTATCACACTGGCCTGAAACTACCTCCATTGTGGATGGATTGCTGTCAGAAGGAGCTGCCTTCAGTAACATTTGCAGAAAGCTATAACCCTATTTCATAATAAACTAATTCCACTTGATCTATGAGTATACAATAATTCCTCCCATTTCAAGGCCGGTGTCACGAAGCTGATATATCATTTCAATCCTGCAATTGTCAAAACCTTGCTTGTATCTATTACAGTCCATGCCATCCACTTTATCTTATGAGCATTTGCCTCTCCACCCTCTCCCCGGCATACAGTACCTGGGTGTATTGTTTCCTGGAGAGCCCATGTGATTTGCAGTGCAGAGCTCAAGATTATATTTCAGCCCGAGGCTTTGGAGTGGCCATACGTCTTGGGAGAGGGAGAATTGGCTTCACAGAGGGACAGCCAAACAAGCAACCACCGACCGTTTCACCTTCTAATCCCTTTGAATAGCAGTAAGAGGTGAGAAACCCTATCGCACATAAAAAGACAGAGGCCTCATTTTACACACCCTGCACCGAGATGCCAGCTTCCCACAGCCCGTCGACAACAGGAATTAATGACTTTGTAGCTTTGTGCAACAGTGTTTGGCCAAAACAGCCTGAGATTTGCATGAGAGCCTTAAGATGGAGAGCACGACTTTGTACCCACTTTCCCCTTGGCTGCACCGAGCGGGGATTAGTTCAACACCTACCTTTGTAATGGTGTTTTGTACACTTTGTTGGGCTTGACTCACACAGACACAACAATGTTCAGTAAAGCCGTTTCACATACTAATTCAAATGTGGTTTTAAATATATTGTTTGCTCAACTTGCTTGTTTTTTAATTGTGTGGTTCATGGATACTTTTGTCTTGTCTCTCTAAGCAATGAACATACAGTAGGAGGAGTGTCAAACAGCTGGGACAAATTCTAAATACATGTATGTGTGGAAAATGGTGGACAAATCCAGGATCATCTTCGAGCAAAAGTATTACTGATCTGATGATTTGCAAGTCAAAATGCAAAGACAAGATGTATCCTATGTTTAGAAACCTCAAGAAGTATTTCAACTATTTTTAGCAAACTTTAACCTAGACATATAAATATGTTTCGGCCTTTAAATCATCAAATCTATGCTCACTGGGCTTGACATATTAATTGACATAAACTGGCACGAGTCTTGCAACATTTCCTGCCATAATGGAACCTACAAGAATTATAATTTCTTCGTTAAGAACTGGTAAAACTGTGTATGTCAATATACATGTCCAAATGTGGCAGTGTTGTCGAGTAACTGTCAATATTAGTATGGTATTGGCAGGGCTGCCCCTGGCCAACATGTGGCCCCACGCAAAGTTATATGATGAGGCCCTCTGTGTCGCGAGCGTCGACGGGGGACGGGGGACGGGGGACGGGGGACGGGGGACGGGGGACGGGGGACGGGGGACGGGTGCTAGTGGAGCCTCGCAGCGGCGAAACTGTGGCACGCTCACACTGTAGGTGCGCCGCATTTGCGCTTCAGATGAGGCTCCCTCCGCAAAATGAAGAACCCTCCGCAAGATGAGGCCCCCTCCGCAAGATGAGGCCCCCTCCGCAAGATGAGGCCCCCTCCGCAAGATGAGGCCCCCTCCGCGAGGTGAGGCCCCACGCAGTCTGCGTGATCGGCCTGTAGGGAGGGGCGGCCCTGGGTATTAGTAAATGTAATCGCAGGGGAAAAGTCATGTGTATTGTTTCTGTACATCTACAGAAATCTTGACGAACCAGTGTCTGCCCATAACTATTCTTGTTAAACAATATGTTTTAGTCCGGACAGTCTTCAGTGCCTTTATTTTCAAGACTTCCCTGTTGATCCCCTGTCAGCTAAATGAAATGTAATGTAATGATTTGAGTACACAACAATGATCATCCTCTCAGTATGGCTGAGCATCTTTTAGAGTCACTGAGAACTATCTTTATTCTACGATATGTATCTGTTCACGCGCAGAGAACAGTGCGTCTTTCTAATTAGTCAACTGTGCAATATAAAAAGTTCTCCACTGCAGTGACTCTCTGTTTGTACTTCTTGGGGATATGAAAGTCTGATGCAGTGTGTCTTCATAACGCACGACTGGCACGCTAAAACGGTATCCAGGAGCTTATTACTTCCACCTTATTAGCAACCTGAGAAAGCGCATGCAGTTCTTGTAGGAGAAAATTGATACTAAGTGCTGGGATTAACTGGGTGTTATGGTGTCAAATTAGTTTTGTCTTTAGTCGACTCCATCTTCTCCCGTTGATAAAGTCTGAGAAGCAGAAAATATGTTTGAGCGCCGTGAATGTGTGGATTTGGCATTGCCTCTGAAGTACGTTGCATGTTGTGTATCAGCTTGGAATCAGCCCAGCCAGATCATAACTGGGGAACAGGTCCAGACATATTCAAGGTTTTTACATTCATCACTGATGCCAGCCAACAGAGAATTTCCTACAATTTCTACTCACCTTGATTTGTATGTCTCTAAAGGTTTACCATATTCTGATTGACATGTGGTTTGTTAATTTTTGCCAGGTACCAAATGTTTCATCACTTCAAAATATATCCAGACAGCTCATAAATTACTGATTGATATTACTCTGCCTTGCTCAAACCTTAGCTAGGCCTCCCTCTGTTTGCATCAATGAGGATATGGTGTCTGATCAATGTATTGCAGACACTTTGCGATCAGTGGGTATAGTGGCCATTTCTTGATCACCAGCATGTTTTTTTTAATTAATTCGATGAGAACAGAGCAAGAACAGAACAGAGTTGAAGATATTTAAACCTTCCGAAAAGCACTAGTGCCGTGCCTGTAGCAACAGGAAGAGAATTTGTTTTTGACCGTGTCTTTCAGATGGAAACTATCATAACAAAAGCCCATTTGTTCTTGCAGATCAGCTGGCAGACCCTGGATGTTGCTGACTTTTATCGGCATACATAGAAAAAATATCTCATACATAGATCGTCCTACTTGCACTACGGTTCAGAGCGTTGAAGCTCATCCAGACTAAGTGTGAGAGCAAGAACCTCATGGCTTTACACAACTACACGTTTACACATTTACACGGTCAAAAGCTTGTTGCGGTCCACACTTGCAGATTTCTATCTTCTTATTAGCATACCGTAGTGAATAATATAACAAAAATAATCAACCATATAAAGAAGAACAGCAATCAGAAAGATGATTATTGACCTTAGCATTTATACAAAACCATGGTATCAATTTAAATAATAATCAACAGCTTTGTAATCCACAACATAAACAAATGTAAATACGTGGTAAAGTGGTTTTCAGGTTAGTGTTTATAGACTGAAAGCCTGCAATTTGTTGCTGAGTGCAATTGTGACTCCAAAAGCAACAGTATGAGCACTCTGCTAAAAAATAGCTGAGTGATATGAGTGTTTTCATGCCCTTCATTTTGCCTGAGCTGATAGCCAAACTGCCTGCGATTGTTTTTGAACAAAGGCTCATGATCTGACCGTGAAAAAGGGCAGGAATGACTCACTTTCCTCCCATCATTCTTCATGTTTTAGTTTTGAATTCAGCAGATCTTCCACTGAGCACTGAGAAACATTTAGTTCATGTCAAAGGCTGCGCCCCTTTGGACAGTAAACACTGCCTGTCAAGTCAAGTTTGATGGATTGACAACAACTCTGTCAATTCAATCCAATCAAAAGATGTTGTCATCTGTAAATGAAGCAATAAATCTGGTGAATGCAGAGCAAACGATTTATACCGATGTTTGTGGAAGCCTCTGTGCCAGCTTCAGGTTCGCATGACTGCACATTTCTTTCAGTAGTAACTTAAACGTTTGCAAAGCATTAACTCACCTCTGTCTTGACTTGCTATTTTTTTATTGTGTATTTTACATTGGCAGTGATTGAGCTTTGGGAGTTTAAAGCACTTCTCTGATGTTGTGAGTTCCTCTGGGTTTGTTAACTCATTATATACTGTACTGCACACTTGCCATTTAGTTTACCAGGTTTTTCATTTAAATATAGCGCACATTTTGGCAAAAATAAAATGTGCTGAGCTGTAGGTAAGTAAGTAAGTAAGTAAAACTTTATTTATATAGCACCCTTCTCAACACGGATGTACAAAGTGCTTTACAGTACAGAATACACAATTCAAAGTACAACTATAAAATGTAGAATAAAAGGCATACAACAACAGCAGGTAAAACATAGGATAAACTCCAATGAGAAACAGCTACTAACTCACCTCCTCTGACACCCCAAAGGCCTGTCTGAAAAGGTGAGTCTTTAGCTGCCCCTTAAAAATCTCTACTGAGACAGAGGCTCTCAGTTTCTGGGGGAGGTCATTCCAAAGCCTTGGGGCCACTGCCTCAAAGGCACGGTCCCCCTTAGTCTTTAACCTGGTTCGGGGCACCCTTAAGAGGCCTTTGCTCAGAGGACCTCAGGGCCCGGGTTGTGCTGTGAGGGTGGATAAGGTCGTTAAGACAGGCTGGGGCTTGGCCATGGACAGCTCGTTATGTGTAAACCAATACCTTGAATTGGGTTCTGAGATGGACAGGGAGCCAGTGCAGGTGGGCTTAGGGTTAGGGTTAGGGTCCAATCATTGTCACTAATGCTATTTTTCATCCGAAGATTTGGCTTTGTTGCAAGAGTCAATTCTGTGATTACATTTAGTTTATTTCCTATTAATAAAAGGAAATTATTTTTAAAGAAAATGACTGTGAAAGAAGCAAAATGTCCAATCAAGTGTTTCAAATGGACTCGAGGACTATCACTTTGGATACATGTCATACTATATACATGAATTAATTCAGTATTCAGACCATGTTTTATGTCAAATATGTTTCTATCTGAAGCAAGCGATGTCCTAATTTCACTAAATGGTATGAAACAAGCTGATGAATCTGTGAGTCAAGCCAAATGTTTCTCAACTGCTGGCTAGAAAATAATATAACAATAAAGAAACATTTCTGTTTGCCATTTTCATTACCATTTTGTGAATGTAACTTTATTTTTGGCCAGCATGATATTGATTTTATCTATAGGAGATATTGATATCTAAAAGCTGAGGTTGACAAAGAGTCAGAGCTTAGTATCAAAGCCTCATTTATTCAATTTAACGGGGCTACTCAAACCTAACAAAGAGCTTGGCAGGCAGTGAGAAAATCAGGGCAGCAATCAGGCCATGTGTTTAGACAGATATTAGGGAAATGAAAGAACACAGATGTGCGTTATGCAAAGCGTCTCTGCTAATTCATTTAATTGTTTGCTGAGTACTGGAGGCTGGGGAGGAAACACTTTATGTGATTACGTTGTAATTTTCGGTGTGTGTCAAGACTGAAAGGGTGTTAATTCACTGTTAGCTTACCGTCATCGCTTCGTCATACATGTGGAGTCCAAACATGTCCATTTAGAGGCCGACTGCAGAGACTGAAGAAGACCAGCTTGTGCAATCAAACTATAGACAAAGCAAACTAAAACTATTAAACACTTCTGGACTTGTTTCTCTAATTGACTAGACATGATGTCAAAGAGAAATCATATTTATACGTTATAATAAGCCATGCATTAGCAAATAAGCCAATAAATGAGAATCAGAAGGATCCGTATTAGGTATATTATATAATATGTGTATATATATGTGATTGTTGTTATATTGCTTGATTTTAATTTGACTTGAACTATATTTATTTGTTGTTCTTTTCTTTTCACTATCTCTGTAAGGCGACTTTGAGCACCTGTAAAAGCGCTTACAAAATAAATCTATTATTATTATTATTAATATATTATATTAATTAATTAGCCTGTTTTGGTGCAAAAATAATCATTATTGTTAGAGGAAATAAAAGAGAAAAGCAATAGTAAAAAATAAATAAAGTGAGCAATAAAGAACATTGAAAAAAAGGACAAGAAAAGCTAGAAAATACGTACTAAATATGTTAATTGCATATGTCACGGTCTGGCTGCTGGCCATGGGAAAAGAATGGGAAAAGGACACGAGGTAGGATTAAATTATGTCTTTTTTATTATAAATAAATAGGTATAAGTGTTAATTTAACACCGCCCACTTCCTGACCGTGTTCATTTAACACTTAAATAGTCAATTTTAACACTGAGCCAGTGAACATATGGTCATTATCTCAGAGTGTTAAATTAACACTCCAGATCTGACTGTGTAGCATCATCTGTACTTTATTTTGTCGTATTAGGATGCTGACGGTAACCATTGTTCAATCAGGAGAGACGGTTTTGATGTAAGAATACATATTTATTGCAGAGATACACAAATGAATGTAATGGTGATTTTGGCGATTAGGCCCCGTTGTGCAGGAGTATCATTCGGGAGGGGAGAACCGATCCGATGAAACCCCCCTGGGGTCTAGACACTGGTGGTGGTGAATGGATAGTTGGGGTCTGTCTGAAGGGGAGGGGCTTAGCTTGACCCTGGTGGTGGTGAATGGATAGTTGGGGTCTGTCTGAAGGGGAGTGGCTTAGCTTGACCCTGGTGGTGGTGAATGGATAGTTGGGGTCGGTCTGAAGGGGAGGGGCTTAGCTTGACCCTGGATTCAGAGGGACAGGAGGTGAAAAGGGGTGGAGGAGGGTTGCGTCGAGTCACCTGAAATGACAGCTGTCAGAGGGGGGAGAGCAGATTTAAAAGGTTTGGCAGAGCACTATGATAGGCTCTTGGGAATAGAGCGAAGTGATTGGTTAAGCTGGGGAGTGACGCCCCCGATCACGTATTGAGAGGAGAGAGAGTAGTTACATGGGAATAGTAAATGAATGAGTAAAGACAGTCTTCCTGGTTGAACTTGCGCTGAGCTTCATTAGTCACTTGCTAAATCCTAGCATGTGTTTCCAAATGTGCGTGTTTTATTCATCAGCTGGTGCTTTTGAATGTGTTGCATGTGACGCACAGGGGGGAAGATGTTTGTTCATTTGATTTCATTTTGTTGTAATAGAGAAAGTGAAACACTTTGCAATGAATAATGCTCTGTTGACTAAATGTGAATGTGCTTTTCATTTCTGAAGAAAACAAAACCTATCCAATTATTAGTTGCCATTTAACGACTCACATTATTACTATTATGAAGTAACAAGACGAGGACTTCTTCAATCAATCAATCTGCTTTATTGTGCAACTATTATGTGACATGGAAGAAGAAAAACTTCAGAATTAATGTCACTGAGATTTATTACACAACAAGTTACAGTTAAAACTTGCAAACACGTGTCTTAGGTTAGGATTTATATGTGTCAATAATGGTCTAAGCAAACAATCGTTACCTAAATCTCACAGTATGTCCTTTCTTAACTCAGTTGGGCAGTTTTAAAGTCTCTGTAAAGCATGGATACTGTTGCCGTTCTAACAGTAACGTCAAAATAAATGAAAAATAACTTATTCTGACTTGTTTTGCCTTGAGCATAGAGTCTTTAAGATCCACTTGAGAGGTTGTGAATACAGTGAGGTCAGCCAGAGGATCCTCAGATCTCTCTCAGCTCCTGAATGATTCCCAAGAAGTGTGTAAAGCAGCTCTATAAATCTGTCATGGAGTGAAAGCGCCGTTAAAGCAGCTGTGCAACAATAGCCACATTTATATGTTAGTTTTCAGGCAAGCATACATTTTAACCCGTCTGCTGCAGTGGAGAGGTTTCATTTCTACAAAAGGCTCTGTAATTTTCTTAAATAGTTAGTCAGAGTAATTAAAGGTGGGGTAGGTCATTTCGGAGAAACCAGCTCGAGTGCGCTAGAATTTGAAAATACACAACCGGAAAAAATCTGCCACTTCCTTACAGAGCTCCTCCTCCAACACACACGAACGCGCACATGACCAATGAGGGCACGAGATAAGTTTGTGCACAGATGGAAGGCTGACAGGCAGGTAGGCCATCCAGTTATTTTAGCCGGGCCGGCTCAGATGATTGGTCGTGCTTTTTACAGTATTACGGCTTCCACAGATGACATTTTTTTATGGATTTTTTTCAAAGCACTTCAGATATTCATTGCTATCGGGATGTTAAGAGCATTCCATGGAATATAACAAAAAGTGTATCTCGAGCCAGTTTCTCAAACTTACCTACCCCACCTTCAATCGCATACAAAATAGAAACAGGAGTAAACTGTGAATCTGTGTAAGCCACATTAATACACATTTGGTGCAATATTTGAAGTTATGTTAAAGGTATTCATGACACAAGATAAACTCCATTGTGTGTGTGTGTGTGTGTGTGTGTGTGTGTGTGTGTGTGTGTGTGTGTGTGTGTGTGTGTGTGTGTGTGTGTGTGTGTGTGTGTGTGTGTGTGTGTGTGTGTGTGTGTGTGTACATATGGTAATTAAAGAATATGTGATCTAGTAAATTGCGTGGTTTATTGATGCATATCCAACCATTTTTGAACAATAATGGAGCTCTGTGGTCAAAAGAAACTGAACTTGGTTTTATCTTTTGGATTTCGAGGTGGTATTGTAGCTCTGCTGTTTGTGATGTAAAGATATTCAGATATTCATCTTCAGAACGAGGGCTACCGGCCTCTCTGGGCTCAAATGATGTTATGATGTATACGGGGAGATAGAATATATGGTGGAAAATGTATTTTATCAATCATCTCTTGGCAACCTCTTAAGTATAGGTTCCCCCCGGAGCAGAAATTATTCATTAAAGCTGACACCAGAAACTGCACTGAGCTCTCCGTCAAAAGGACCACCATCAGCTGCCATAAGGAGCGCAGTCAACATGTCGATGTATCCTTGGGCAAGATACTTAACCCTGAGTTGCTCCCGATGGCCAACAGTGTTTGAATGTGTGTGAATGTTAGGGCCTAGAGTAAGGTAAACTGCTCTGTATGAATGGGTGTGAATGGGTGAATGACATGTAGTATGTAAAGCGCTTTGAGGGGTCTTACAGACTGGATAAAGCGCTATATAAGTACAGTCCATTTACCATATAATAATTGCGTTGTTTGACACGGAAATAGCGAGAAAACGAGCATCCTCTTATCATCAATAGAAATGCTTATTTTAAGGAAAATCAGCATGAAACAGATGGAAATGATGCCTGATTGAATTTAAATTGGCATGGTAGTTAGAGCTGTGATGCAGTAAAAAACATACATTTATGGGCAAGTGTAGTGTTTTTATAATGACATAATGATAAGTCATATTTTGCGATATATAATACATTTAAACGTTTTTCCATTTTCCTTTTTTAATGTTTTTTACGAATATTTCAGGCATATCTAACACATTGCCCCTTTAACTCTAAACTTTTTTAGAACGAAACCATCTGAAACCACATCCTTGTGAGCTTTATATAAAACCGACATAGGAAACAAATCGGCGAAAGATGCCTATTTATTCATCCCGCAGAAAGAAAAACGACATTAACAATCATTTGGAGGCAAGTTTCCGGCCACTTTCAATATTAGCTCTCCTTTTAGCTCCGTTTTGGCCTCCACCAACTCCTGAGGGAAACTGACGGCTTTTTAGCTGCTAATTGCTCCATAAAACATACATGTATAAGCTTATTACTAACGTTGTCCTTAGCAACAGTCTGTTCTCCTTAGCAATGGTCTGTTCTCCGTAGCAACGGTCTATTCTCCTTAGCAACGGTCTGTGCTCCTTAGCATTGGTCTGTTCTCCTTAGCAACGGTCTGTTAGCAAAAATTAGCAACATCTGAAATGTCCAAATTGACCAATCAAAATTGAGTGTTCAATAAAGCCATGTAATAAATCAATATAAAGCAACAACAACACAAAACAACTTCACTTTTATGTCTCTCTAAAAGTTAAAATACAAGCGTGTGTCAAATATATAACTTTGGTTGTATTTGGTTTGCCACTACCAGACACATTTTTTGTACCTTCTGTAGGCTAATCAGGAAAAATAACAAGGATCTTTTTAGAGGAACACTATCGCAGCAAAATATGTGAGCAGGGACCTTGAGTTGTGCGATCCTGACAAAGCCTGCATGAACTGTGTGTTCTGCAGCGACTGCAGCTATGAATCACTCTCTGTGATCTCTCTCTGGACAGAGTGGCTCTATGAATCATCAGGATGGTGACGTCCATCAGTGACAGCAGGTACTCAGGTGTATCTCTGCAGGGTCAAAGGTCCCCTCTCCATCTGAAACCCCATGATTATGGCCACAAAATATAGCCTTGTCTACGCCTGAAAACACGCACCAGTGTCTTATGAAGAAGAAGATGACGAAGATTCAACTTATTGTCATTACGTAGTACAGGTACTATGTAACGAAACGGTTTCTCTGCATTTGACCCATCCTAGTGTTAGGAGCAGTGGGCTGTACGTTTATGCCATGGTGGAAAGTAAAACTGGAGTACATTTAAAGTAATTTTGAGGTTAAACTGACCATCAGCTTGTAAAATATGAAGAATTGTTGTAAGTTAAACCACTGATAGGTTTATTATGAATATTAGCCCCAACCAAATTCAACACTTACACGCTTAAAGGTGGTATTGCGGAGGGGGAGTGAGCTGGAGAAGGACTATTTTTGTTGACCGCACGCATGCACGCATAAAAGAATATACATATGGATATTCTTTTATGCGTGCATGCGTGCGTGCGTGCGGTCAACAAAAATTGTCCTTCTCCAGCTCACTCCCCCTCCATCTATCACAAAGTGCGCAGGTAAAAGCAACCGGATATAACCGCAAACGTCACCACACAAATCCTTTGACACGCCCACCACCTATAGTGACTCAAAAACATGTACCGTAACAAACACAGAAAAATACTTCAAATGTGGCTCCTACAGGTAAGGGAGGTAAGTTTGAGAAACCGGCTCGAGATACACTTTTTGTTATATTCCATGGAATGCTCTTAACATCCCGATAGCAATGAATATCTTAAGTGCTTTGACAAAAAATCCATTAAAAAATGTCATCTGTGGAAGCCGTAGTACTGTAAAAAGCACGACCAGTCATTTTAGCCGGCCCGGCTAAAATAACTGGATGGCCTACCTGCCTGTCAGCCTTCCATCTGTGCACAAATTTATCTCGTGCCCTCATTGGTCATGTTCGTGTGTGTTGGAGGAGGGGCTCTGTAAGGAAGTAGCAGATTTCTTCCGGCTGTGTATTTTCAAATTCTAGCGCACTCGAGCTGGTTTCTCCAAAATTACCTACCCCCACCTTTAAGTATGAAAGAGGAGTATTTTTACTTTGTACTGTATGTGGAGCTAATAATGCTTTTGTTCTTATACTCAAGTAGATTTTTGATTGTAGGATTTAAAATGGTGATATACTGTAGCTATTTTTCTTTTGTGCAGTACACGTTTAGCTTAATGGTACTAAATATCGTGAAAATAGCCAAAATGCACCTGATGGTAATATTGCATGTAAATGATATTATTTTGATTATTGCAGCTTTTCATATAGTATTGCATAAGCAGTATATATTGAATATAAAAAGTAAGTGAAATATTTGGGAATATTTGCATTCATTGCAAAATAAAAATATCATAAACGTCTTCCAGTTTATTATTATATAGTTTGATTGAGCAAATGTTCACCATGTTTTACTGAGACTTCATGTTTGTCTAATTTCCTCAGTGAAAATGTCGATTTAGTTTAGTCAGGAGAGCATTTCCATATGGCCATATCAGATCATTAAAATAAATGTTCCTAAAGCTCTTATGGCGCGTTTCCACTACAGCGCGGAGCACGGTTTAAGAGGGCTGTGACGTCAGCGGCCCGTCTTTGGTTGCGTTTCCACTTGGCCTAGTACCGGCCAGCGGGTCCTAATTCACAGTTTTTCTGGCCTCATAAAATCGCGGGTCTTGGGCCAGAGACAACGAGGCTGAGTCGGGCTGAGTATGCTAAACTAGAGAGAGCATCGCTGGCAAGGGGGCTACAACTACAACAAGATGGACATATTTGACCGTGATTTAATTGTAATACACGTTTCAAAATGATGCCGAAGTAACAACATACTGATACCGGTTAGTAAAAACCATGAATTAATGCTTTGTCAAGTCTGCAGACAGACGGCAGGCGAAAAACCTTTTAAAATGCGTGTGTTCTAAATGGAGATTGGCTAAGCTAACGCAGTATATGCTCCGACCGTCCACACTCACAACAACGGCCTATACAGACATAAATAAAGCAGCGACTGTATTCACCATGACACAGGCAGTCTGTGGTTTGTACTTGTTTAACTTTTGTCTAGTTTCTGAACATATATGAGGAGCTGTGAGCTCTGAGTGCTAACAGCTAACGGCTGTGTTGTTTTTCTGGGGTTTTCTGAAGATCACGTCACGGCTCCGCCTACACTGCGTTACTATAGATACTACCCCAGTTCCTAAACTGTAATGGAAATGCGCCATAAAGTGAGCCAGTCCTAACGAGGCCCAGCCATACCGAGCGGGGCCGAGCGAGGCCGTGTAGTGGAAACGCGCCATTAGCTGTTCTGAAAAGTGTTACATCAGAGTCTTGCAGCTGCAGTGTGAATAACTGCTATCTTTGTTCAGTGAGATAATACCGCTCCTCTTTCTACGCATGTAAGCCCAAAAGGCATCAACTTGTTACCTGAGGGGTCGACCTCGGACAATAATACAGCTTCTCAAGGATCTCTGCAGAGCCACTCAGATCCAGAATGGTCTCTGAGAGTTTCTACAATGGCCTATTTTCTCCATCTTCAAATATTTGACCTGCACGACATAAGATTCAAGATTCAAAGGTCTATCGTCATAACACACTACAGTGAAATGATGTAATGTATGACTCAACAGTGCAATTACAAGACATAAAAAAGACATATAAAAAACAATAAAGCAAAGAAGCACATTTTAATTTCCAAGCTTTCAGTGTTAAAGGGGACCTATCATCCAAAATGCACTTTTTTATGTCTTTTATACATAAATATGTGTCCCCGGTGTGTCAGGGAACTCACGCAGCATCAGAAAATTAAACCCTTTCTCTTTTCCTCCGTACCGACATCTTTTAAAAACGGGGGTACAACTAGCGGATACAGATTTGCTGCCGATATTACGTAATTTCGGATGGTGGACCCACAGAGAGTTGCTATCAGAAACAATGCCTGACGGGTTTTGGACGTAATATTGTATTTTTTTTACATTAGCAAGCCTCGCTAACACTCAGAGCTAACCTGTACTGGAGAGCACATGTGTTTAATAGGAAATACAAAAAAGAACTCACCTTGTGATAAACCCGCAAGAGAAAAAGTATTTGCGCTCCATACTGTTTCAGAAATAATCCTTGATGTAGTTTGGAACAGGATGGCGTTTTATCACAGCAGAATTTAACTTTATCTCCGGTAGAATTCTGATCAGGCATTAGCTCCGCTTCCTCTTCTTTTTTTTTTTCAAGCTAAGGACCCAAAATCTGCGTTTCTCTAACAGGGCTGGAATCAAGCCCCCAGAAGTGCGCCGGACTCTGAGGAAAATATTCGTTGTGGCCAAACGGCGGTACTACACTTCCGTATCAGTCGCTGGGCGCGGAAAGACTTTTTCCCATTGACTAACATTGGGAAAGAGACGTCTGTAAATCGTTGGATAATTTTTTTTAATCTAAATAAACTACCCAGTATGAACATTTGTATAGCCCTTATTAAAAACATTCGGTCCTCAAGTTTTAAAATGTGCTAATAACGTTATTCTGAGAGTTATTTTCCTCGGCATTATGAACGCGCATCTAACCCACGGGACCGCGCCGCCCGGCACGTTCATGTGACGTGTTCAGTACTACATGAGTTTTACCTTTACCCCTGGATGCACAATAAGAACGGATTATATGAATACTTTCGTGACGTTTCGCTCTCTCAAAAGTTGGGCCATTTTGTCTTCATGTGCCAATGAGCAACTCTCATAGGAATGAACGAGGCCCCGCCTCCCACGCTGTATCCAGTTCTTATTATACATCCATGGCTGGAATAGAGGGATATGAGGGATTTCTAAAATGCATGATCTGTTTGTATTTTGAGAGAAATACATCAAAGACATGTTTTTATATATTTGTATATATCTGAGACCCATAATATATGCGTTAAAATAGCATGAAAGGTGCACTTTAAAGCAAGTATTTTGATGTATAAAAGTTCAGATTTATTTGCTCAACATATGCATTAAAACTCATAGCTAACAAAAATACAAAAAAGTATTTTATATATATATATATATATATTGTAGTATATGTGCACATTTGTACTTTATGTTTAAATGCTGTTAATTATTGGAACTATATTTATTTTTACATTTTATTGGACATTTTACTCTCTTAAACCTTTTTGTTTTTATAAATATTTAATTCTATTTTGTATTTATCTTTCATTTTACATCATAGATTAACTGTCACAAAACCCCATTTCGCCTGGTATAAATAAAGTATTCTGATTCTGTTTATTCCTTTAAATTAAAAGCCTTTTAAGAGTAGCACAACATTCTAAATGTAGTATCCCCATGTGTGTCCCCAGTACAAAAACAACCTCTTAATCCCAGTGACGTTAACACTACTTGGAACCCAGAAAGTCAGAGAAAAAGAATCAGCAGCCGTTGAACCTGAAACCACAGGACAGATACAGTCAGCAGTCAATAGGCTATTATGTGACTGTGAGATAAGGTTAAACCCTGGAGAGCTCCAGAGGCAGACCCTCACCGTGCGCCTCACAAAAGGTCAAACTATTCACCGCCTCCTCGCTGAAATGTTATTCACCAACAGGGCACCCCCACAGGTTTGATGGGACTTGGCACTGTGGCAACGTCTTGGCTTACGTAAGCTTTTGGGATTGTGTAGGTACAAACACTTGAACGTTCTCCCACCACATTCACTGCTCCTTTTCAGTGTGTAAGGAATGAGCTAAGTCGCCACAGGAAGGGATGAATGAGCTCTTCAAACCCACTAGCTTTTACGCTGCTATGGACAATCTTGCACTAAAGTACATTCTCAAAGATATCGAAGTGACTGTTATATTGTATATATTGATTGTTGTGCTTTTATTTAGGTCTTAATGTGTGCATATGTATAAAGGTGTCTTTTGATTGTGTATATATATATATTTGCATACATATTTGTATATATATTTGTATTTTTGTATTCTGGATTGTGGGAAACGGTATTTCGATCCCTCTGTCTGTACACACAAACTGAAAGATTGACAATACAGTTGACTTTGACTTTTGACCTTTGACTAAAATGCTCTCACGCTGCAGAGAAAACACACGTACAGTAGTGACACTGTGCAGGTCTGCAAGGAAAGAGCGTCCTCGTGTCATCTCACACAAAAAATATTCTCTTCATGCAGTCAAAATGTTACAGAGGAAGTCCTTCTTACAACTACGGTGTAATTATGTAATGTATGCAACACTTAGATCGCAAGTTCCTTAACAGTGCAAGAACAAGACGTAAAAAAAGACGTACAAAAATGAATATAAAAACCAACAATAAAGCAAATAAGCACATTTTAATATCCAAGCTTTCAAAGTGAAAGCAAGTATTTTGATGTATAAAAGTTCAGATGAATTTGCTCTGTCACGGCCCAAACTGTGTCCCTGTGTGTCCCTGTTTGTTCCCCTGTGTGTGTGTGGAGGGGGTGTGGTTTCCCTTGCAGGCAGCAGCCTGATTGCACTCACCTGGCCGACCGGCTCAGCTGTCCCTCATCAATCCAATCAAGACACAGCATATCTACTCCAGTCTCCCAGCAACTCACCGCCAGATTGTTTTCTACACCAGTGGTATTGCATCCTCCTGGCTGCTCATTTCAGTTATCCTGTCTGCGTGTTATTCTGTACTTTTTGTAATTAGTTTCTCCTTGTACTTCCAGTACGATCCCTCAGCCATCGGCCACCAGAGCTTCCAGCCAACCTGCCTGCTTCTTCCTTCACCATACCTGCCTGCCCTGTTCTCAGTCCAGCCTGAACTGCCTACCTCCACTCCGGACCTCCATAGTCTCCAAACCCGCCTGAGTCTCAGAACAATAAACCTTTTAAACATCTCCAGTCATTGCCTGCGCCTGGGTCCTGTTTAAAACATAATCCTAACAGAACAATCTGGCCACCATGGACCCAGCAGGCTCGGACCCAATTCGTGAGGCTCTCTCCAACCAAGGCGTCCTCGTGGGCCGGCATGACCAGATGCTCAGAGAGGTTATGGATAACCTTGCATCACTAGCTGCCAACGTAGCACAGATGGGACATCACCTCAACCTGGTTTCAACTCATCTTGCTCCGCCTGCTCCTGAAGATCCAGCTCCCCCACAAGAGTTAGCACCGGTTCCAGCCCAGCCCGCTCTCCCTTCACGTGAGCCTAATATTCCCACTCCAGAGCGGTACGCAGGTGCCTTAGGGACATGTAAGTCTTTCATAATGCAGTGTTCTCTTGTGTTTGAGCAGCAGCCGTCTACTTATGCTAACGACAGAGCTAAGATTTGTTATATGATAGGTTTACTTACAGGTAGCGCCCTAGCCTGGGCATCAGCTGTATGGGAGAGTCAGTCCAACCTTTGTAATTCTTATCCAGAGTTTGTAGAGGAAATGAAGAAAGTATTCCACCACCCCGTCAGCGGTAGGGACGCTACTAAACGCCTCCTCTCACTGCGACAGGGCTCCCGTAGTGTAGCCGAATACTCAGTGGAATTTAGGACCTTAGCTGCAGAGGCGGGTTGGAATGACACAGCGCTTCAAGGGGTTTTTCAAACAGGGCTAACTGATTCGGTTAAGGATGAGTTAGCAGTGAGGGACGAATCAGCTAACTTGGATGAGTTGGTCTCTCTAGCCATAAGACTGGATAATCGCCTTAGGGAGCGCCGTAGGGAAAGAGCCAGCCGATCTCCTGGGTCACTCCACTCTCGCCCTGTCTCGTCTCCTCTCGCAAGATTCGGGTCGGAAACTTTCCCAAGTCCCAGTGCCCCATCTGAAGTCTTTTCTCCTCTCCTGTCTTCAGAGGAACCGATGCAGCTAGGCAGAGCCCGACTCACTCCCCAAGAACGTCTCCGGAGAATAAGAGAAGGACTTTGTGTCTACTGTGCTCACTCCGGTCATTTCGTGGACACATGCCCCCAGCGCCCAAAAGAGGGTGCTCGCCAGTAAAGGTGGGGATACTGGTGAGCAAGGCTGTTTCTTCCTCAACCCCCCAGACCCGCAAGCCACTTGAAGCCACACTGTTGTTAAACCAACAGTCTCTCTCTCTGCCTGTCCTACTGGACTCTGGGGCTGATGAGAGCTTTTTGGATGCCCAACTGGTTGCCTCAGCCGGCATCTCAACTCAACCTCTGACAGCTCCTCTCAATGCTCGAGGTCTGAATGGGAAGCTCCTGGCACACGTTACCCATGTCACCGAACCCCTACATCTCGTCCTGTCCGGTAATCACCATGAAATGATTCAGTTCCACGTCATGTCCTCCCCTCACACACCCCTAGTTCTGGGCCAGCCATGGTTAAGACTGCATAACCCCCACATAGACTGGTCGGAGAATCAAGTAAGGAGTTGGAGTACCTTTTGTCACTCTTCATGCCTGCGGTCTGCAATTCCCCCAGCAGAGGTCGGTATTCCCCCAGTTCAGCAGGAGCCACTCAACTTGTCCGCTGTCCCTCCGGTTTATCATAGCCTGGGAGAGGTTTTCAGCAAGCAGCGAGCCCTTTTTCTGCCCCCTCATCGCCCTTACGACTGCACAATAGATCTTCTTCCTGGGGCATCTCTCCCATCCAGTCGCCTGTTTAACTTGTCCCGAACTGAGCGTGAGGCCATGGAGACATACATCAAAGACTCACTCGCTGCTGGCATCATAAGACCCTCTTCTTCCCCCGTCGGAGCAGGCTTCTTCTTTGTATCCAAGAAAGACCGCTCCCTGCGCCCCTGCATTGACTACCGGGGCCTTAACAACATCACCATCAAGAACAAGTATCCACTGCCCCTCATCAATTCAGCCTTCGAACCCCTACAGAAGGCCACCATTTTCTCGAAACTCGACCTCAGGAATGCTTACCACCTGGTCCGCATACGTCAAGGAGACGAGTGGAAGACCGCATTCAACACCCCACTAGGCCATTTCGAGTATCTAGTGATGCCCTTTGGACTCACTAATGCCCCAGCTGTCTTCCAGGCTCTTGTGAACGATGTCCTCCGTGACTTCCTGAACCGTTCAGTATTTGTGTATCTGGATGATATTCTGATATTCTCACAGACCATGGAGGAACACACCCAACATGTGCAGCAGGTTCTACAAAGGCTCCTCGAGAACAAGCTGTTTGTCAAAGTAGAGAAATGCAAATTTCACGTGGATTCAGTGGACTTCCTGGGCTACATCATTGAGCAAGGTCAGGTGAGAACAGACCCAGAGAAGGTACAAGCAGTGGCACAATGGCCCAAACCTTCCACCAGGAAGCAGCTCCAACGGTTTTTGGGCTTTGCAAATTTCTATCGCCGGTTCATCAGAGACTACAGTCGTGTTGCCGGTCCTCTCAACCAACTCACCTCCCCAGCAATCCCCTTCTCATGGACTACTCAGGCTGAGGCTGCCTTCTCTGAGCTGAAGAGACGTTTCACCTCGGCTCCTATTCTTATGAATCCTGACCCATCTCTTCAGTTTATTGTTGAGGTTGATGCATCCAACACCGGTGTGGGGGCTGTTCTATCACAACGCTCAGTCTCCGATCAAAAGCTTCACCCTTGTGCTTTTTTTTCCCGACGACTGACAACCTCTGAGCGCAACTATGATGTTGGCAACAGGGAGCTGCTTGCTGTAAAGCTTGCGCTGGAAGAATGGAGGCACTGGCTGGAAGGCTGTGAACATCCATTCATTGTGTGGACAGACCACAGGAACCTGGTCTACATACAAACTGCCAAACGACTAAACTCCCGTCAGGCACGCTGGGCATTGTTTTTTGGCAGGTTCAACTTCACCCTTACCTACCGACCTGGTTCTAAAAACCTTAAACCTGACGCATTGTCCCGGCAGTTTGCAGTGGATCAGGACCCCATAGTTCCTGACACCATAATCCCTGCTACCAGAGTGGTGGGCGCTGTGACATGGGAGATTGAGAACTCAGTGAGGAATGCACAGAGAGACCAGCCAGATCCAGGAAATGGTCCAGATAACCGTTTGTTTGTACCTGACTCTGTCTGCTCACAGGTTCTCCTATGGACCCATGCTTCCCGCTTTGCCTGCCACCCGGGTGTGAATCGGACCCTGTCCCTCCTGAGACGACACTTCTGGTGGCCTTCCATGGAAGCGGACTCTCGAGCCTTTGTGCTGGCCTGCACTGTCTGCGCCCGTAGCAAGTCTTCACACCAGGCTCCTATCGGTCTACTCCAGCCTCTCCCAGTCCCTAGTCGTCCCTGGAGTCACATCGGCCTAGACTTTGTTACCGGCCTCCCGGTTTCACAGGGTAACTCAACCATTCTCACTATTGTCGATCGCTTTTCCAAAGCGGTTCATTTTGTGCCTCTTCCTAAACTCCCCACAGCCTCTGGAACTGCTGACCTCCTAGTCAATCATGTGGTCCGGCTTCATGGCATTCCAACAGACATTGTTTCCGACCGAGGGCCACAGTTCATATCTCAGGTATGGAAAGCATTCTGTCGAGCACTTGGAGCATCTGTCAGTCTCTCCTCAGGCTATCATCCGCAGACTAACGGGCAGGCCGAAAGAGCCAATCAGGACCTTGGAGCTGCACTTCGCTGTGTCACCTCCCGGAATCCCACCTCCTGGAGTTTACATCTGCCCTGGATTGAATACGCTCATAACTCACTGTCTAGTGCTGCCACCGGTATGTCCCCATTTGAATGTTCTCTTGGATATCAACCCCCTTTGTTCCCAGCCCAAGAGGACGAGATCGCAGTTCCCTCTGTCCAAGCCCATCTCCGTCGTTGTCGGAGGATCTGGAAGGATGCCCGCTCTGCCCTTCTCCGCTCCGCTGAACGCAATCGGCATATTGCAAACCGCTACCGGACCGCAGCTCCCCAGTTCCAACCAGGTCAGAAAGTTTGGCTTTCATCTAAAAATATTTCTTTACAAGCTGAGTCTAAGAAGTTGAAACCACGCTTCATTGGTCCCTATGTGATCGAGCGCATAATCAATCCATCTGCTGTTAGACTCAAGCTGCCTCCCTCCATGAGAATTCACCCTACCTTTCATGTGTCCCAGTTGAAACCAGTGTTTTCCAGCCCTTTGTGCCCTCCAGCCATCTCCCCTCCACCCACCCTTGTTATTGATGACCACCCGGCCTACACGGTCCGGCGGCTGTTGGACATTCGCCGCCGGGGCCGTGGGTACCAGTATCTGGTCGATTGGGAGGGTTATGGTCCTGAGGAGAGGAGCTGGGTGTCCCGCAAGCTCATTCTAGGTCCCTCTCTCATTCGGGACTTTCACAGAGACCACCCAGACAAGCCTGGTGGTTCGCCTGGAGGCTCCCGTTGAGGGGGGGGGGTACTGTCACGGCCCAAACTGTGTCCCTGTGTGTCCCTGTTTGTTCCCCTGTGTGTGTGTGGAGGGGGTGTGGTTTCCCTTGCAGGCAGCAGCCTGATTGCACTCACCTGGCCGACCGGCTCAGCTGTCCCTCATCAATCCAATCAAGACACAGCATATCTACTCCAGTCTCCCAGCAACTCACCGCCAGATTGTTTTCTACACCAGTGGTATTGCATCCTCCTGGCTGCTCATTTCAGTTATCCTGTCTGCGTGTTATTCTGTACTTTTTGTAATTAGTTTCTCCTTGTACTTCCAGTACGATCCCTCAGCCATCGGCCACCAGAGCTTCCAGCCAACCTGCCTGCTTCTTCCTTCACCATACCTGCCTGCCCTGTTCTCAGTCCAGCCTGAACTGCCTACCTCCACTCCGGACCTCCATAGTCTCCAAACCCGCCTGAGTCTCAGAACAATAAACCTTTTAAACATCTCCAGTCATTGCCTGCGCCTGGGTCCTGTTTAAAACATAATCCTAACATGCTCAACATATGCATTAAAGCCAAAGCTAACAAAAATTGAAAAAAGTATTTAAAATATATTGATATTGTAGTAGTAGTGTAGATATCTGAGACTGTTAAAAAATTGAACTGTTGAAACAACTTCAAACATTCATCTGCTACTCAGTAGTATGTATCTAATACCTAATATATATATATCATTCCAATAACTTGTATATAGACTCGTACTGCACTATTCCACATCATCACTTTATTTTATTTTATAACTATTATTCTTTTTGTATTGCTCTTGCTCTTATTGTTATTATGTTATTATGTTGCATTGTTGGAGAAGCCTGTGACATAAGATTTTCAACTACATAATTACTCTGTAGCTATGTCAGATTGACAATAAAGAACCTTGAACCTTGAACCTTGAACCTAGTGTATGTGCACATTTGTACTTTACGTTTAAATGCTGTTAAATAATTGAACTGTATTTGATTTCATTTTATTGGACATTTCACTTTATTCTGCTTCTTTTCAGTGTGTAAGGAAGGAGCTTAGTCGCCACAGGAATGGATGAATGAGCTCTTCAAAACTCACTAAATGCTCTCACGCTGCAGAGAAAACACACATAGTGAAACTGTGCAGGTCTTCAAGGACAGAGCGTCTCACAATAAAATATTCTCCTCATGCAGTCAAAATGTTCCATTACAGAGGAAGTCCTTCTGAGGCAAATACAGTTGTCTGAAAGTCAATGTTTGTCACTTAGTTTGGACAGTTAAGATAACCCGAATGAGGTCATATTTAACCAGCAAAGTGGTCAGAGGTAAATACTTGTTAGGAGCAGGAATGTGAGGTATGCAGGAACCGGTACTCGACGCGTTAGCAGAAACCTCAAGTGAGAGGTGAGAGATTAGATGTCCTTCTTTGGAGTTATATCAGCAGTGGAGAAAACAACAGTAATTGACTTTTAAATGGCATGCACAGAATGTGTTGCTCAAACAGCGTTAGCATTGTGCTGCTCTGATAGCGTTTATCTCAAAGTCAAACGGGGAAAACACCCAATAACTTAAATAGGATTTTAATCAAATTAGGAACAATTGAATAAGAACTTTTACTGGCTGTAACAGCTTTAGTGTGGTGTGCAGAGGTCCACAGGGATGGAAAGAGGTTGATAACACTATAAAAGTATATATGTTTCTGTGGCTTTCTCTAAAACGAGCTTAAGGCAGCAGATGATTAAAGTGTGTCAGAGCTCTAATACATAAATGGCTGGAGACTTCTGGCAAAAGACAGAAATGTGCAAAAAGTAAGGCTTACAAGGCACATTTCTGTCTTTTTGCCAGTACTTCAATACAGAAATATACAAAATGAAAGTGCCTTTAAACCTTTATTTGTCAGTATATTTGATCATAGTGTACATGCTCAGTGTTTTCCTCTCTTCTGACAGTTCCTCTGCCGCTTCTTTTGAAATGTTATCCGCTCTGTAACATGAGAAAGTACAACTTGAGCATGACATTATATCATTTATCTTGAATTGTGCTATAGTCAAATATAAATCCCATAAGTAGTGTAAGCCAATTTAGTTTGCCTCTAGGCTGCAGAACCATTTGACTGAATAAATACCTTAAATACCCCATAATTACCACACAGAGGATGATCTTTGCTCCACTACTACAAAAGGACTTGGATTCAAGTTTCATTTGGGTTTAATACTGTATAGGTAATGTCATGTCACGGGTAGAGTCACATCCAAATACAATATTAACAAACCGTCTATACAAGGTTGTTATCATAAAGCATTAATGCTAATCAATGGCTAGTCTGCGCTCCATTGCAGCCATAAGATCAGATAAGATAAGATAGTACTTTATTGATCCCAATTTGGGAAATGTTTGCGTTGCAGCAGCATAAAAAACATCTCAAAATAGAAATAAAACTGCATGCTGTTCGTATGCATTGTTTGTCGTTTTATGTTTGTTTCAATGTTAGATTCCCCTCTACAGTACATGCTGTCGGACGATTAAGCTTTGTAAACTAGAAGAACTTAAATTGTGTTCTGGATTTTATCAGGAATAAGTGCAGCTTTGATCGTTTTTCCTATAGTTCTTGTCAATGCACGTGCCACAGCATGTTGTATCAGCTGGGACAGCCTGATAATCAGGATATGCAATAATCCAACCTTGAAGTAACAAATGCATGAATTCATGAATACGTTTTGAGACGAAGAAGGAAATCGTTGAAACACATCCATTCATATATCCTGATCAAAGGTAAAGGTGAGATTCCTTACGGTCGTGCAAGAGGCCATTTTAAAGTTCCCATGTCATGGCCATTTCTACTGATCATAATTCCATTGTTGAGGTCTACTAGAATAGATTTATATTGTGCAATTTTCCAAACTCACATTGGTTTCTCATACAGCATCTCTGTAAAGTATGTGTATTCACCGGTATTCACTCTCTGTCTGGGAGTCCCAGCAGCTTCTACTGAAGCCAGTCCCCAACTCCGGGGACTTCCAGCCGGGGACTTCGGGTGGCAGTATCTATACATCCATGGGCAGTATACGCCGTGAAGTTGTTTGCCGCCTGCCAGTAAACCCAAAGCAGAAGAAGTCAGTGGCTCATTTGCGTAATCTTCCCTCAGGGAACTTATTCCGGTGTGAACGCGATCGGCGGGAACTAAGTACGGCAAAGTACTTGGTGTGAACGCGGCTATTGAGTAAGAAAAAGGTTTATAACGCTGTGAGCATGGGTCTGCGGAGAGCATTTCTCCGCGATCCCAACGTAGTAGCCCGAAAAACGTTTACCCATTTAAACAGTCGTGGTAGATACCTTGTTTGTTTTAAACATCATAAATACACAAACAACAATGAATACTTACAGGTTGTGTACCCGAATCTCCCGCTGGTCCAAACAAAGTAGGAACAGCATCGTTCTTCAGTGCCCTACGCTGTACATATCCGGCATGAATCGCTGAAAGGTTTGGGAAGCTTTGTTTCGTGAAAGGCTGGCAGAGGGTGTGGCCTCTGGGTATTCACACGTCAGAGTACCCAGGAAGTAAATGAGAAATCTCCAACGAGGCGTTTTGGGGAGGTCTTTTCTGTGTTAGAGTTTTACTCCCTACAGGGTGTACTTTCAGGGTTTGTGACTCTGCAGACCGTTTACATGCATAAAAACCTTCATAGCACACAAGGGGACGGGTAATAACCAGAAAAGCATGACATGGGACCTTTAATGCTATCCAGAGTAAGTAGTCTTTAGATAATTTTTTCTGAGTTGTTTGAGGCCAAGAACACTAAGTTCAATAACTTTTGTCTGTGTTTAACATTTAAAGTGTGCAGGTCACCATTTGTCTATGTCCATAAGGCATTGTTAAAGTGTAGTTAATTGATTGGTTTCATCTGTTTGATCTAAATATATAATTGGGTATCATCTGCATAAGGGGAAATGTTTATGGTGTGATTTCTTATAATATTGCCAAACAGAAGCATACATATTTTTGTTTCTTTAATTCCTTAATACATGTACAAACGTATAGCAGATCTGACCTAAGAAAAACTGACTTGCAATTTCCAGACTTATTGTTTTAGCAGATTTACAAAACAACTGTAAAGCTCCGGAAAAAAGTATAATCATGAGGGATGATGTCTGTCTTTGCCTTGATAATAAACATGACACACTTTAAAAAGCCACATTTCTGATTATCTATAATGTGTTAACATTATTGGGAGCTGGCCGGTCCTCTGTGGATCTCCTGTTGAATCTTAATGCGCTGCTTTCTGCTGGTTCTGTTCACAGGAGAACCCTCTGGAGAGCAGATCTGCAGCTGAGCCCTGGCACCAAGAAATAAATAAATCCGGATTCAGAAAAAAAAGAATTCTGAGAAAAAAAAATGAAATTCTCAGAATCCTGAATTCTGAAAAATAGATATATGTGTGTGTGTGTGTGTGTGTGTGTGTGTGTGTGTGTGTGTGTGTGTGTGTGTGTGTGTGTGTGTGTGTGTGTGTGTGTGTGGTGTGTGTGTGTGTGTGTGTGTGTGTGTGTTGTGTGTGTGTTGTGTGTGTGTGTGTGTGTGTAAAATGTTTACATGTGGCTTATCCTCTTCCGTATTACTGCAACAAAGAAGCAGGCAGAGATCATCTTTTAGCTTCTAACAACCTATCAGTGAGTCGGGGATCAGAAGAGAGAGGTTTGCTGAGCTCTGACGTGTTTCTGAGCTGAACAATTGCAGATAACTTTTAAAAAGAAAAACAGCGATGTCATTTATTCTCCAGCCAGAGTGGACACTTTATCCCCTTATCATACACCTCCAGACTATAACCTGAAATAACTCATATTTACCAAGCCAAATCCATTAAGTATTGGGGTAAAAACTCAAAGTAAGGTAGCAACAACTTGTTATGAAACACAGTTTGCTCCATACACAAACAAGGCTGCAACTGAGAAAACGGATCCCTCTCTTTATTCTCCAGCAGGAAACAGAATATGTTTCAATAAGAGAGATACAACTTCCGTCTCACCGGACAGACTGCAGCGCTTATTAGCTTTCAGAAAAATTACATTTGTTATGCTGTACGCTTTCAGATCCTGCTTTTAAATTAAATTGGTTTTCCGGATGTCAAACTGTTGGTTTTTTATGAAGTGCCTCCACTGTCAATTGAAAAAACAGGAAGGTTTAGGAATACATTTGCGTGTCACACAACGGAAACAATACATGATAGAAAGTGATATCCATCAGTGCTGATTCTATTGTGTTAAGCATTTTGTTCTGCAACACGATAGGGAGCAGATGTAGACATTTTGCATATAAACACCACAGATAAACGTAATAAGGACTGTCCACTATTGTTGTGTGACATAAGATACAACCCTGAATATAAATCCTTTACTTCCTATTGCGGGGGTGCCAAATCCATAGGCCCTTCTGTTATGTGTTAACATCCATATGTGAGAAAGAGGTGATACCCAGGAAGACAATGCATGCTGGGAGTGTTTCACAGATAAAGAAGTGTTGGACAATGTACTAAGGTTTTCTTTCCACACATGTACTAAGTGCTGCTTCTGTCCATCCCCCACATTGGGACAAGTCTTTCTAACAAAAGGACAAAACACATACATATATCTAATTTCATCCGAAATAAACCAAAAGGGTGGTACAATAAAGATTCATATGACTATTATAGAGAGGCGATGAGGTCATATATGCGCTAGCCAATAATAATAATAATAAACCACAAGAAATTCCCCTCAGATCAGATGTTAAGACCTTTACAGACAGGGGCGGACTGGGACTAAAAATCAGCCCGGGACTCTCGACCGGCCCACCTCGGTACCGCAAGTAAATACCGCTAGTAAATATGTCAAGGGGGGGGGGGGGGGGGGGGGGGGGGGGGAGGGTGCTAGTGACTTATCCGCCCGGCCCACCTCGGTACCACTAGTGGTTTCGCTAGTAAATTGTCGACGGGGACGGGGGACGGGGGACGGGGGACGGGGGACGGGGGACGGGGGACGGGGGACGGGGGACGGGGGACGGCCGGCCCATCGGGCTTCGTCCCGGACGTCCCGATGGCCAGTCTGCCACTGTTTACAGATACATGCAGCATAGCAACAAAATAGAAAATGTTAACAGGTTAAGAAACGCAAGGAGATAAAAGGTATGATAATACCAATAAAATACAATAAAATAAATAAGACACAAGACCAAGTGAATTGATGCAACAATATAAAACCCTATAAAATAAAGTAAACATATATGCACAACAAGAATACAAATAACAAGATAACAGTTATAAAAACTTGGAGACAAATAATGTGTTGATCCCATTTGAATTGAGCCATGAATAACACACATTACATTTCATGACATTTAGCTTTCAGACGCTTTTGTCTAAAGCAACTTGCATCAATACTGTATACATGCCTGTGGGAGCTATTTCAGTTAAGCATAGACCATCAGATTGGTAGACAGCCATTTGCCCCCTTAGCCACAGCCGCCCACACATGTTTTTGTCAATTTAAGAGTTTGCACGACAAGGAAGTTGCAGTTTGTCGTACATCTGTTGAAGTTACACTTTGAAAATGCGTGATTAGAAAGACTACACTCTCAAAAGTTGTATAAGTGATGTCAGCTTTCTCCATTGCTGAAGCTCCATTGTTAGCATGTTTCATACTGGGATGTTTTCACCAACCCAGTCTCACGGCATTTCGTGTTATAGTTACAAAATAAATGTAATCTATTGATTCATGTTCACCAACACGATTTTCCCATTTTTTTCGTGTCACACAGAACGATTTAAAAAAGCAATGTATTTCTATTGGTAGTATGTTAACTACTAATAATAAATTAGAAGGAAAAAAAGATTTTAAAAATACAGATTTCAGTACTCTGAGCCCCATTTCTTTTCCTCACGGACAGCAAGAAGTGCGACATTATACGATTTAAAATAAAAACAATAATCGTGGCTTGATATTGAGTAAGAAAATGTTTTTATGAACCACACAGCTTCTGGTCTTCCAAGACCCGACAGGACAAAAAGACGTGGTGCAGGCACGAAACATACTACCAATAGAAACACATTGCTTTTAAAATCGTTCTGTGTGACACGAAAAAAATGGGAAAATCGTGTTGGTGAACACGGATCAATAGATTTACATTTATTTCGTGACTATAACACGAAATGCCGTGAGACTGGGTTGTTTTCTCCAGTGTGAACCGTGTCTATCACAACTGGACCTTCTGTAGACACACACACACCCCTCCGCCGCTGACACGAATTGTCGTCTTGAAAAGGGTACTCAGTCACAACAATTCCGCAACAACTTCATCTTCACCTGTTGCACTTGCCATTTCAACGTTAAAAACAATAAAGCGGCATATGAATTGCTTCGTGGCATTCATCTAGATCAGGGATGTCAAACTCAATTGGGCCACATTAGCATTATGGTTGCACTCAAAGGGCCGGTTGTAACTTTAAGACTATATCAATATTTAATATATATATAATAATGTTATTGCCTCTGAATTGGATTGTTATCGGATAGGGTAATAACGTCATAATTAACTACATCTGAAAGCAGAAGTCTAGGGCAAATAATTGCAAGTCTCTTCAGTGAGAATGTCACAAAAATGTTTTTAAAAGAAAAACCAAATTCTGAAGGAAAAAAGTTAAAAAAAAAGGTGAGATTTAGGAGAAAAAAAGTGACATTTTGAAAAAAAAGGCATATTTTGAAAAAAATCAAATCAAATTTGAGATGCATTGTGGGACATGTAGTTTATGGGCAACGTGCTTCTGTAAATCGGCATGTAACCGTATAATAAACATATTATATTCTTTCAGAGCTGTTGTGGGGCCACATGAAATGAAGTCACGAGCCAGTGAACTACCGGGCCTTCTAGAATACCCTGGAAGCGAGGGAAACTCTGAAAGAATACGCCCATTGGCTACAAATCAATATATGATCGGTTGATCAAACTGTCAATCCAAAGGTACGCTCTCATTCAGTGCAACGGCCAGGGCATTCTATCAAGGATATAGAATACCTTGGTTGAATGATATTCTACCCAGAGACCCAGAACAAGATCTGATTGGTTGCTTTTTTTTTCTTACACAAAACCACTCAAATGCGTAGTGCATGGTCCGAGAAGGACAAACAAATAAACGTAACACTGTAATATTACAGATCAACAACACAGATACCATTCTCATTTATTCATTTCACATACATTTTATTACATTTTATTTATATAATTAAATCGATTTTTTTGTTTGTTTTATCTGAGTGTTCTCTGTATTCTCTGAATACCTTGAAGGCCCTGACGGTTCGCCACTGTTTTCACACAAGCAACAATTATCGCTGGTTCTTTCGTTTCACGGTTGACTGGATAAAACACACACAAGTTAAATTATATAACATTTTGCGTGGAACATAGCTAAGCTACCTAGCTAGCTAATGATAGTGTCATGTATAGACAAGAGATGTAGTTCATTGAGCTCTTTCACACAAAACAAAACTAAGTCAGCCAACAGTCCAAAGACATATCATTTGCAGTGATAGTAGAAAAAGCAGCATAATATATGATCTGATAACAGACTCAAACTAGTAATTGTTGCCGTTAATTTTCTACAAAACACATTGGGAACAACCAATCACTGGCAGATTCTTTCCTGTATATTTGACTTTCTAACTTTTAATTTGAGTGTTCACTGAGTATTCAAGTTATTTGTATTCCTCTTGTCTTCCAATCTTCGCTAATGTTTTCCTCCCCCCTTTGTTCATCTGGGCTGAAGACGCATTATGAAGGAGCCGCTCATCCAAGAAATGTACATCGATGATTCATCTTTAACCTATTTTGCTGTACATCTCGGCTACAAGCATGACAACGAAATTCTTCAGCGGAACAGAAGTGATATAAGAAGATGCCAAAGTGATTCACTCAAATGTGTCACACCATATAAACCCCTGTAAACAGCTCTATTTGTCACTTCCTAGATATTACATATTATATAATCATCTCACACTTGTACTTTTCACTGTTGGCTGCGTGCATTATGGAACTCTAGGAAAGGAAACTTTTTGAGACTGAAGGAGGAAATCAGTCTTTCTTCAAATGGAGATCTGATGGCTCTGACCGACAGCAGCCTGAATGTATTCAATATAACAAATCTCCTCTGGCTGGAAGATAACTCTCTGCTCCATTGCTTCTCTTTGGATAACTGGACACACTGTACATTTTAGATTTATGTATAATTTTATATTTCATTCCCTACCCTCTTAATGTAAATAATATCCTGCTTTACAGTATATCGTGTCGAAAGCCCTTCAATAGTGTTTTATTGTCAGAGTATATAGATTTTTTTCTCTTCACGGTCTACGGTCTATTTTCTATTTTTTAATGCAGTTTTAATTCTATTTTAAGATGTTTAAATTCTAGTATTGTTTTTATTTCTACTCTTTAATCTCTACTTATGTGCAATGCCTTGTTTTGTTGTTTTATATGCTGCTGCAACGCAAACATTTCCCCATTTGGGATCAATAAAGTACCTCTTATCTTATCTTATCTTATCTTATCTTATCTTATCTTATCTTATCTTTATGTAGAAAGCCTGTTTGTTGGATCCATGCCTGATCTGATTAGGCAGCACAACTTAATCCTGGACCAGCTCAAATAGAGTGATCCAGGAATGAGTCCTCGAACCAAGAAATGAGTTAGCATTCAGGCACATCTGTATCCTTTGTGTCAAAGTCAATGGGTTTTTGGAATGAGTTGTTGGTTAGATGCCTGAAATAAGGTCTGTTGTTTACACCAGCTGTTGTTCCCCAACATTATATATGTCAGTAAAAACCCCACTGGTGAACGTCTGAAGCTTTTCTGTGTCTAATAACTGTGGTTTCTAGAAAGTTAATTAATGAGGCGACTAGACATCATCACAATGAAAATTAGCCGCCATTAGCTTAGCGTAGGTGACCGTGCTGTAGATCCTTTATAGCCTAATATTAGCTTTTTAGTACTGCTCATTGCAATGACACTAAGCATATCGAGAACATGGACAGTAATTGGATGTTTTTTGCGAGAAAACACTCATTCTCATTGCCCCTTACTGACAAAATAAAAATTCTGTTAAATTAGTCTTCTGATGATGGCCGCAAAAGTTGATAAAACTGGACTCCTAACAAGAAAGAAAAATGTAAACCACAGTATTATAAATGTCCAAAAATGAACGATGCTTACTGTCTAAATCAGGGGTGTCAAACCCAACATTTAAAAAAATGGGTACTAGTCGAGGGCCGGACTGGTTCAATGTTTATTGCAAAACGTATTGAAATGAACTTATTGCACATATTAAACCTGGAACTAACAAAGCTTAAATTATTGCCTATAAAACAATATTAAACATTAAATAATCAGTTGCATTCATTTCTTATGGCTCTATCTGCAGCTTTTCCAGAGTCACTTCTTATGATTACATTTTCCCACAGGCCAACAACAGCTTCAAAAAAACTATTTCCCTCAAAGAAAAAACCAAACATGCCCTGTTGTCGCAAGAAAGAAAGTGCAGAAGGAAACATCCATGTAAACTCAGTGTGCTGCTCTGTGATGCTAGTTCAAGCCAGATACTTGGCATCTCATCTTGGGTGCAAGTTCATCAATGTTTGGAGTCAGGCTCTGAGCTGAGGAAACCCTCAGGATTGAGTGAAGGTATACCAGCAATATGCAATATACCAGCGGGCCAGATCTAATAGTAATTAGAAGTTATCCTGCGGGCCGAAATTAAATCCACCAAGGGCCTGATTTGGCCCCCGGGTCTTGAGTTTGACATGTGGTCTAAATGAAGACAAGTGGTAGATTCAATCCTGTAAAAAATGGTATTGTAGTACTTTACCACACAGTTTTTCTGCATCATGTTGCATATGTATTAACTTAGAGGTGGCATGTTACCCAAATCTAATGCACCTTTCATTTTTAAATTAGAAATCAAGCTTTCCTGAAGAAAAATTGCTGTTTCTTTTTCCTCCTCATTACACAACCATTGTGTAGCTCAGGAAGGTGTGCACGTGTCTGATTTAAAGGTGCAACACCCTCCTGCTGAGAAGGAAAACTACAATGTGACACCAAATCAAACCTGGTGTGAGGCTGTTAATCTGTCTCATCATTAGCCTTTTTTTAAATGTATGTTGTTTAGGATGAATTGCTGTTGCCATTTCAATCAATCAGGACAAGATAGCGAAAACTAAAAATGTGCATGGCGTCAGGAAGAGACTATCACACGTCTAACAAGGCAACAGGACGAGGGGAAGAACTGCTTTTCTCTCTCCTCAGGATGAAGTGTCACACCTTCTGGAAACCCAATTCTCATCTCAGGAAGTCTCCCCAACAGTCCTTTCTTACTTTATGTTTGTGAATCACATTTTCGGAACGCAAACTTTTCCGGGGTAATGGCAGAAAAGACGGTGCCTGATTTAACCCGAGTTGCATCATGATACTACATTGGGAGACCAGTTTAGTCATAATTCTTTGTCATAAATCACACAGTTTAAGTTTTATGTTAGAAAAAACCAAGTATGCAGAAAAAGCTCATAGAAATGTAACTCCAATAAGCTTTCATATCATTCTGCATTAGATCATTGATTTATTTTGTCTTCAGCAAGTAGGTTTCCTTAAATATCAATATGTTACCTGTCTTTCTACTTAAATAAAATATATGATTTGTCTGGTGCGCTTAATTTGCTAATAGCATTAGCATATCCCATGTTACATGCAGGAAGTCTTTCTGCATCCAGTCACATTTTGCAGTGTCCTAGTCAGTATTCTCCTGACAGTGTAAGTGTTGAGGTCTGCTTGACACACAACATACTCATGATAAATAAAACCCCTGCCACCTCCACCCAGCCTTCACCCCCACTCTTTCTTGTCTCCAGGTGTCGGCTATATGAAGTGCATCCATCTTTCCTTTAATGTTTTGGTTCTACCGACTAACCCCAGCACTCTGCCGTCTTCCCTGATGCCTTTAAGTGGTTTCAGAGCCACTTGTGCCATGCTTTAAGTGAAGAAATCACTCTAACAGAAGAGAAAGGACAGCAGCCCTGTCAACATGTGTCACTTTAAAGTGCAGAGCTACGGGACCACGGATGAGTCTGTTGTGCCCATGTTGGAAAAACAAGGCAAAATCAGCGAAACCCTAAGTTTACTGACTTTAAAGAAAATAGTTATTACACACAGTATACATTGTGACATTATTATGGGGGTATTATTATACTGTATGTATCAATATTATTTTTAAATGTGTGTGCAGAGTTGTGATACCATATCTCTATCCACATGCAAACTCCTGTGTGAACATCTGAATGTGTGTATTCAGAAGTTTTGAGAACGTGCACAAAACTGTGAATGCATGCACTAATTTGTGATCATACACCACTTTGCAAATGTGAAGAGGACGGACGTTTCAGTTGCATCTTCAATGGTAAAAATCAGCTTGGTCTCTGTTGAGATATTCATTTGTTAAGTCAATATAACTGTATTAGTGAGGGGAATTACGGACCTTTGAAGGGAGCTGGATCTTATGGCTCTGTTCCTTTCCGAGAGCCGTTAAAAAGAGCCGTTTTTTTTAAGGGGGCGGGGTTATTAGGTTTATCTGCGAAAGAATCACCAGGATAATGATTGACTGTATTGCCAGAAATCTACTTTTACTCACAGAAAATGTATAACTTGCTTCATCTCTCAGGCAGCCAAACTACTACTCAAGCAGCGTTATGCCATCATCTATGGCTAATGTGCATTCAGGAAAGCAAGTTCCTTTAAAGGCGAGTAGATTTATGGCAGGCAGCGAACCAACGATAAAAAGAACGGCTCTCACCAAGTAGGACTCGGTTCCCTTCGTTCGTACCAAAGAATCGGATTGTACGCGAACGTCACATCACTAAACTGTATAACTATGGCCTTTGCTGCATGATGTGCCCCCTCTTCCTCCCCCTTTTATGTCTGTTTTCTTTCTATCCAAAAAATGCAATGTATGGCCAAAAATATGGTCATGTGACTGTTACCGGTCTAATTAAAAATCTTTTAAAACATGTGTATTTATCACTTTATATCTCTATAAATGCAAAGTGGCAGAAAACACATCTGGAAATTAGGGGATCCTCCCTGATCCAATCTCTTGTTTTGGATTATAAATTCATAATCTATGTATATATTTGGATTGTCTATACTGGTGAATTTTTCCCAATTCATAACGAAGATATTAGGTCAGAGAGTGACAGATGCTGTAGAGGCCGTGAAGCCCCTTGAGGAAAATTGACCTGAAATCTATGTGGTTTTAATAATGGCCTGCTATATCCTAATGATCACCTTTGTCACGTACAATAGCTGTCAAACACACATTATGTATGTTGAAATGTACACCATAGATTGTGAGACGCACAGGTGTGCAGGATGTATTTTTGGAAGCATTTTATTTGTGTGAATGTGAGAAACTGTGGATGGTGTTGGGTGTTTTCAAATGTTGGTAGAAAAGAGACTTTTCCTCCAAGTCTTGTTAGTCTTCAGCCAGCAGATGGCGCAATGATCTCTCTGTTCCTGATTTCCATCGAACTGTAGAAAGCCTTCATGCCCTCCAAATTGCCAAAACTATATGAATAACACCTGGCTACTTAGAGGAAGTGAGATAAATATGAATAACTAAAGATAACATTGTGTCTATTAGCATGTAGAGCTTCCTCAACATAGACAGCATGCTTTTGATGTTGTATTTTAACACGCACAATGTACAGCAATGTCACACAAACAATCCTCAGCTGTTTGTTCACTATGTCCCTTACTGTATGTGTCATAATTAAGTAAAGCATTTGTGTGAAAAGTGTGTGTCCATTAGTGGAGACAATGTGCTGATCCTGTGCTGCCATCTAGTGGACTTGTGCAGATGTACCTATTGTGAAATCTCTATATTTTGACCAGATTACACTGTACTCAACTATACACTTATATTTTAGTAGCCTTGTCAGACTACAGATCCATATCTAATTTGTGTTAATTGATGCACAAATGTGATAAAATGTCCCCATTATCTTATCTGAAAGTTGTCAAATACGTGGTTTACACAGAATGTTTCTTAAAGATGGGGTAGGTAATTCACTTCAGAAACACTTTTTGTTATATTCCATGGAATGCTCTTAACATCCCGATAGCAATGAATATCTTAAGTGCTTTGACAAAAAATCCATTAAAAAATGTCATCTGTGGAAGCCGTAGTACTGTAAAAAGTACGACCAATCATCTGAGCCGGCCCGGCTAAAATAACTGGATGGCCTACCTGCCTGTCAGCCTTCCATCTGGGCACAAACTTATCTCGTGCCCTCATTGGTCATGTGCACGTTCGTGTGTGTTGGAGGAGGGGCTCTGTAAGGAAGTGGCAGATTTTCTCCGGTTGTGTATTTTCAAATTCTAGCGATCTCGAGCTGGTTTCTCCAAAATTACCTACCCCACCTTTAACTATTCAGGAAGAACAAAAAAAGTTGTGTTTTTGCAACCATTTTATAGACTTTTTCTACACACACAAAAGGCTAATTTCTTTCAAATTGAGTTTACAAATGTGTAAGGGGAGATCTTCTCTTTTGCCATCTGACAGGTGTGGCATATCAAGCTACTAATCAAACAACATGACGATTACACAGCTGGTCACAATTTTTTTTTAAAAGTCACAAGATCTTTGTAACTCATGGAAAATGTGATTAGAAACTAAATAAACACAAAAGTGTCTCCAATGCAGAATTGAGTTATCTTGTAATAATTATACCTATTAAATATGGCTGATTCATGAGTCCAGTGGATTTTTCAGGACATCATTTGGTGTCATGTCTGCTATCAATGATATATACAAATGAACAGAGAATCAAATCGTCTGTTTATTATTAGCTGATGTCAAGGCCTAAAACTCAATTGGGATAAATTACCGAAGACGTTTTTTTTTCATAATGTGTTCAAATGATGGTGTGCAGTGATTTCTTTGTGTAATCTTGCAATTATGGATTTCTGCTTTACAGAAACAGATACCTTTTCAATAATAAATCATGGATCGAGGGATAGGGGATTCTCATCATACAAAGATAAAAATGCAAAAATATGAAAACTGTTTTCCAAAATCTGAAGTGAAAAGTGGATGAAACCTCTGTTTAATGTTCAAACCCTAAATTGAACAATGAGTGTAACAAGTCATGAAGAGATATAAGGGTCATTTTGTACTTACCCACTTTAATAATACACCCTGTTGCTCCTTTAAATATTTTAGAGATATGTTTTTATGTTTCACATTGATCTACTGAGCACTGCTGCCCCTCCCTTTATGGCATTATTAATGACCTCATTCTCCAGCAGCCAATCGCTGTGCTGCAGCCAAACTTTAAAATGGTTCTCCTCTCACCTCCTCTTCATCCCATCTCCTCATCAAATCCAGATCTTCAGCATCATCACCAGTGTCTAGACCCCGGGGGGTTCCCTATATGCTCACAGCTGCATTTCCCCCTTTAGATATACGATTTCAGGATCGGGGTCTAATCGCCAAAGACTTAACATTTATCATATGGCATGTGTCAATAAATGTTCTTTAAACAAAATGAAGTCTCTCCTGATTGAAATGCTACCCTGCAGTAGTTATGTTGTTTTCCTGTTGAGGTGTTCTCTGTGTTTTCTACTTCTAAATACTAACCCTTTCACAGTGCGTTTTCAGTCTGAGAAAGTTCATTGCAAAATGTTGCTTACCTAAAATTACTTGATGGCCATTCAGTTGCACTTATCTCCAACCTCTTGTATCACTTCTGGTTTCCAAAAAAACTAGATCTGCTCGTTAAAGCTCATGTGCGCTCTTACCTGCACATCCTAGATTAGTGCAGGTAATCCTTGGTTGGTGATTGGCTAATGGTTACAGAAGCCAAAAAAATCGTTATGACATCATAAAGTGGCCAAAATCTGATCAGCTCATTTTCAGACAGGTTTTTATATAAATGGATCAGGACAAAAAGAGAGAGAATCTTTGTTCCTGAAACTTTCAGAATCTCTTTACACAGAGGGGACACATGTTTATGATGTTTATGATTTTGCACAATAGGTCACCTTTAATGAATAGTTTGACGATACTGTACTGTAGCAGCAGTGGGTCGCTGACTTATTGACACTACTGAAGAGTGGCAGCCCCTGAGTCAAACCTCATGTACAGCAGGGGAATGACATCAGTGATTAGGTAAGAGTCAGTCAGATTCTCCATTGGTCACGCTGGATTGGACTACATTTACCAAGGGACCCGGCCTGCAGATAACACTGCTCACACACGCTGGTTTGTCTTTAGGTGTACAGTATGCACACAACCAGAGATGGCAAAAGTACACACATCCTTTACTCAAGTAGAAGTACATATTCTCGTGTTTAAAAAATACTCTGGTAAAAGTAGAAGTACTGACTAAACTTCTTTACTCAAGTAAAAGTAAAGAGGGCTTTGAAATGTACTTCAGTAAAAAGTACCCATAACTACCAGCTGTTTTAAAGAGTACCTGACCTCCCTTTATATTAATAGAACAATAATATCATTGTTAGCTAATGAATGTTTCCATGCTGAACAACGACAACATGACAACGTTTTCATTGGTCCCTCTTCTTTAGAGAAGAGCAGGAAATGATGGATACACGGATCGTGTTCAAATCAATAGGCACGCAATGACTCTAAATAATAATGATCACGCCACCAAACACACATTCAAACTAAAGGAACCAGCCTGTTTGGAAAATGTGAGAAGTAGAAAGTACAGGTATTTGTGTTCAACATGTAAGAAGTAGAAAGTACAGGTATTTGGGTTCAACATGTAAGAAGTAGAAAGTACAGGTATTTGTGTTCAAAATGTAAGAAGTAGAAAGTACAGGTATTTGTGTTCAAAATGTAAGAAGTCAAAGTAAAAAGTAGTGGAGTAAAGTACTGATACCAGAAAAATGTACTTAGGTACAGTAACAAAGTATTTGTACTCCACTACTTCCCACTTCTGCACACAATACACAAGAATATACTGCATACAATCAAACACATTGATGCACATTAATGCACTCAAGACAGAGGGCACACACTAACCCAGCTCCACACACACACACACACACACACACACACACACACACACACACACACACACACACACACACACACACACACACACACACACACACACACACACACACACACACACACACACACACACACACACACACACACTTATATTCCGCCCTGAGATGTCCTGTAACGTGACACCTGCTCTCCTCTGCTGTGACTGACAGAGAGTTTAGATCCAGCCCCGGCTCTTCCTAATTGGATTTGTGAGGCATCCCGCCGCAGGCCTCTAATAGCCTCTTGTAATCCGCCTCGGGCCTTTTGTGGACCATTTCCTCCCCGCGCTGAGAATAAGGGACCTCCTGAAAGGCATTTTTGGCTGCACACCCTGAGTCCTCAGAGCTATTAGGCTCTTGTAGATTTTGAGGGGTTTTGACAACAATGTCAGAACAACAGAACATATGGTAGAAGAGGGAAAAAACTACGGGAAAAGAGGTATATGGCATTAGGAAGGCCGAGCCACTGCCAGCTGATGGTGGTTTTGAACTTAGCAAAACACCTCAGTCGCTCCAGGACATTCCTTCAACTCACTTCCTGTGCAAGCAAGAGTTTCACTTTCAAACCACATCAGGAAATACAAATGTTTGTTCGTTGGCCGTGCAAAAAATGCAAGACTGGCTGACAAGAGTGACCTTTTCACATCGGCTGATTTTAATCTGAATAGCATGCATCAAGTCTTACAGTGTTCCTGAATCACAACAAAGCACTAGAGGGCTGTGAAGGGCAAACCTTACATTACTGCACTTTCCCTTTGGATCAGCAAAAGGAGAAAGATAGTTAATACATCTGAAGCAAAGTACTTCTTACTTCACAAAAAGCTTCTAATCCTTCGTGTCTCTGAACACACAGCAGTCATCAAACCTGCTTGAATGCATTTAAATAAAACTTTCAAATTAAAAAGGTTAGGCAGCTTGCTTCTTGAGGTGCAAATGGCAGAATATGATCATTTCCAGGTTCATATTTGTATGTAGTGCCTCTACTGTGACATGTCTCCATGCTTTAATGTTCAAAAAGCTCTTTATTCTTCTCATACTGCCTGTGCTGCAGCACCTCTTTTCACCCTCTGACTGAAACCAGAGCCCAGTCTGCTCTGATTGGTTAGCTGGCCGGCTCTGTTGTGATTGGTCAACTTCTTAGAGATGTCCCACCTCTTAGCCTATCACGTACAATGTGTTGGAGCGCTAGCCAATAGTACTATATAGTTTTACATGCACTAAAACTATACAACACACTAGAGGGAAGGGGAAAAGTATTAAAGGGCCTCTTAATAAACACAGTGCTACCATCGATAACTAAAGGCAGTGAAATGTAATGTAATGTGCGTTTGAAGTCCATTTTATTGATATAAATGAAAACAACCTATGACATATAATGCCTTCGTAAACTACATTTTTGTAGTATAGATACATAAAAGGGTTCATCGCTCACTGATGAAGTCTGACAGGAAAGTCTTGTGTTAAATTACCTCTGAAAAAAACACCAATCGCTCTCAGAATATTACAGTACGCCAAAGAGAGGGCTTATGGGAAATAACTGCCCTTGTAGAAAAAAAGAAGATGGACCGGCGGTGAGCTGGTGTATCCGTTCCAGAGCAGAAGGAGAAGAAGACGCAGAAGGAGAAGAAGAAGAAGGAGAAGGAGAAGAAGAAGAAGAAGAAGAAGAAGGAGAACATCAGTGTTGAGTGATTAGAATAACAACAGTGAGCAGACAAGTGCAGATCTGCTGAGGAACATACGTGACCGCAGACTCCATTTTTCAGCTGCCTGCCGCCAGAGCGTTTGATCTAGCACTATTTCTTTATGTCAACAATTGTGTGTGTGTCTTTGTCTCACACACACACACACACACACACACACACACACACAGAGGCCTGTCCTCCCCCACGTGAGGTAGTGCGGGAAGTAGGGAGGAAGGGGAGGGAAGCTCTTATATTAATGGCTGCGGTTAACCTGAGCGGGTCAAACCCATTGGAGCTGTTGATGGATCTGGTCTGTGGGAGCTTTCTCTCACACACACACACACACACACACACACACACACACACACACCCACACACACACACACACGTACACATCAGTCTCTGGATGAAGGGTCACAGCGAGATGATGAAGATGATGGTGGAGATGTTGCAAAAAAAGATGACGGATAGAAAAGAGCATATTGGAGTTTCAGTTACAGGCTGTGGTGGAAGAAAACTAAGTACATTTACTCATGTGTTTTACTTTTTGAGGTACTTTGAGCATTTCAAATTTATGTTACTTTACACTTCTAGTCCACTACAATTTGGGGGTGAATATTGTACTCATTACGTATATTTGAAAAGATGAGTTACTTTGCGGGTTCATGTTTTCTTTTATTATTAAAATGACCATGAATGAGGATGTGTTATTGTTATGGATAAGATAGCTGTATATAATGGTAATACTTTTGTACTTAAAGGTGGGGTAGGTAATTCACTTCAGAAACACTTGTTGTTATATTCCATGGAATGCTCTTAACATCCCGATAGCAATGAATATATTAAATGCTTTGACAAAAAATCCATAAAAATATTTCATCTGTGGAAGCCGTGGCGCTGTAAAAAGCACGACCAATCATCTGAGCCGGCCCGGCTAAAATGACTGGATGGCCTACCTGCCTGTCAGCCTTCCATCTGTGCACAAACTTATCTCGTGGCTGCAAAAAAAAGCACTCTTGTCAAAATAAAACAAAAATAACTTCGATGGCAAGCAACTGTAATACCATTCAAATATTCCTTTTTTACCATTTCCATAATTTTTTCCGATGCTTTCGTTGAAATCGTGTTTGATAGAAGCTGGCCCCTCACACACACGTCGTCATACCTAAAGTGAAAGGAGCCGTGTATCACGTTTGTTTATTGCTTATCTCACCTATTACGTAGGTTATGATGTCACGTAGGTTGTACAAGCAATAACCATGGTTTATTTATTCACCTGTTCACATGAAATAAATAGAGTACGTTTTGGCTCTCACGTTTGTTGATTAGAAAGTCTTAGTTTATCAATGTCATCTTTGCACATATAACTTTATGTTCTGAATGAGTTTACTTTGAAATGGACACTAAACCTAAAGACACGTATCTCTAAGTGGAATTGGATCATTCAAAAAGGTGCTTCACATGCATGGTATTTCTTAAGAAGTCTCTAAACTAAGCTTCCTATGAAGAAATCAAGAGGTGTTTTTATCCCGAGCAGTGTAAACAGATATAAGTCAACATAAACATCAGTTGATAGTGTGTTGTAGACGCAGTGAACATCTGTCTGTGGTAAATAAGAGCAGGGAACACCTCACTGAACATCAGGAAACACATCCTCCATGTTTCCATGGACACTTGAGGATCAAAGCCTCCGTGTTGTGATGCGTGCAGATAACGCACTGGGGTTTGTACTTTTGAATGGCAGTAACCAGGAAGTACCCCAAGGAAACAACCGTGTTTCCAGAGAGAAGCATCTGACACAGGTTACAGCTGTAATTGAATCAAGCCACCGTTCCTATAGAAGGGTTTCCCTCAGATGCTATCCGCCGCCGACTGTGATCTCAGAGCAAAACAAAAGGATGACGTCAGTAAGGAAAGAGAGGAGGAAGAGGAAGATGTGCTCCCAATTACATGACAGTGATAGATGAAAGAACAAGTGCTGTGTGTTTGAGGAGGAGGGCCTCATGGAAACGGCTACTACTGACGAATGAGGAGATTAACTGAGTTTAATGATGACTGTTTCCAGACTGCAGAGGGGGTTTAAGATAACGTTTAAAGGACAAGGGTTGTTGTATTGTTCCTTTCTTTTGTTGTTGTCAACAAATCCAATGTGAAGACCAAGTCAAGTAATGAAATGATCCTACTAACAAGAATTGTGTGTATCTAGAGCAGGGGTGTCAAACTCAAATACACAGTGGGCCAACATTTTAAAATGGGTACTAGTCGAGGGCCGGACTGGTTCAATGTTTATTGCAAAACGTATTGAAATGAACTTATTGCATATTCAACCTGGAACTAACAAAGCTTAAATGATTGCCTATAAAAACAACTCTTATGATTACATTTCTCCACAGGCCAACAACAGCTTCAAAAAAACTATTTCCCTCAAAGAAAAAACCAAACATGTCCTGTTGTCGCAAGAAAGAAGAAACATCCATGCAAACTCAGTGTGCTGCTCTGTGATGCTAGTTAGATTACATGTCACTTGTTAGACGCTTTTATCCAAAGCGACTTACATACTCAGTACTGTGGGCAATCCCCACAGGAGCAATTTGGGGTGAAGTGTCTCAGGGACACAACGACATGCTGACTGCAGTGGGGTTTGAACCTGTTCCCCTGATCCGAACACCTACGCACAACCCACTACGCCACACGCCCCCATAGTTCAAGCCAGATACTTGGCATCTCATCTTGGGTGCAAGTTCATCAATGTTTGGGGTCAGGCTCTGAGCTGAGGAAACCCTCAGGATTGAGTGAAGGTGTGCGTGCAATATACCGGCGGGCCAGATCTAATAGTAATTAGAAATTATCCTGCGGGCCGTAATTAAATCCACCAAGGGCCTGATTTGGCCCGTGGGCCTTGAGTTTGACACATGTGCTCTAGAGCCTGCTTTCTGTGGCATAGGGCTTCACTCTTGGCCAAACACTTTTAAAAACACATCAATGTTACACTTTTGTATTGGCTGACATATCCATTCATTAACATGAGCAAACACACAGTTATTCCTTTTGAATCGATCCCTAAAACACCACTTCCAGGCACCAAACGTGTATAAATCCACAGCTAAAAGTAGTCCCAAACAAATGCATTATGTCAAAGCATTATGTCTTCCTGTTTGAGTCATGTTTGCTCAACATTGTAGCCTTTATTTATCCAGGTAAAAAATCCCATTGAGATCAGCGATCTCTTTTACAAGTAGACCTGCCGCACATTGGTTACACATGTAACATAAATACAACAGAAAACAAAAGGACACATACAACATAATGACAGGGGTACAATTTACAAACTTACTCACAAAGACAGGTACCAGGAGTATCAAAAATCAATTCATCCAGCTGTGCTTTAAAATGATGCAGGGGAACCAAAACGCTCATTTCCAATATGTTTTGCAGAGTGTTCCAAGCTAGAGGAGCAACGCACATAAAAGCTTTAGTGCCTAAAACAGTCCTAGCACTTGGTACATGTAATAAAAACACATCCTGGGATCTTAGGCAATAGCTACTTGCGACTCTCTGTGATATCAGTGAGCAGATGTAAGGTGGTAGTTTACCCAGCATGGCTTTATATATGAACATGTACCAATGACTGAGTCTCCGAACAGTAAGTGAAGGCAGACTTGCCCTGGCATACAGGGTACAGTGATGAGTACGTGCTTTACACATCATTAACAAATCTCAGCGCACTGTGATAGGCGGCATCTAACTTGATCAGGCAGGTGCATTCATATAGATCAGATCACCATAGTCCAGCACATTAAGGGGGCTAGCTGTTTAAGGACTAAACCAAACAAAAAATATATATATATTTTGACTCATTTTCTTTGAGGTATTACATCTGACATTGGATCAAATGCCAGCTTGATACTTCAAAGTGCAGTACTGCAGAATGACTTGTTGATTCATCAGTTAGCTCATTATTCACGTGTGTGAGCTGAAGGTCGGACAAGACATTTAAAAGAGACAACTTTGAACACGTTATGGATATCTTTCTTTTTGTCCTAAAGGTTATGGAAATTAAAATATATAAGGAAAGAAAATAAGAATAATCATTCATTTAATTTACCATAACAAAAAACGTGCCACAAAATCTGTATATTTCTCGGCACTAGTGTTTTTGGTTAAGTATGTTTGTATAACTTCAATAAACTCTTAAAAGTTTATTTGAACAGTCTTTAGGCTTAAAGGAGGTGTTCTTCTATGCTTTTATATCAGATACATCCGGCTTCAGATACACACACACTATGTTTGTGAACCAATCAATGTTTTTTGTCTCAATATTGAATTTGACCAGACCTATACACTGTAATGACTTCTTTGAAAAAAAGAACCATGCGAGAATCAAGTGAAATTCATTTATTATAAATCCAACATTTACATTTTAAAACAAAACAACAATATTAAAACCTGTCTCCTCTGCCTGCGTGGTGACAGCAGAGACAACAAAGGTTAAAAAGCACACACACACACACACACACACACACACACACACACACACACACACACACACACACACACACACACACACACACCACACACACACACAACACACACACACACACACTACACACACACACACACACACACACACACACACACACACACACACACACACACACACACACACACACACACACACACACACACACACACACACACACACACACACACACACACACACACACACACACACACACACACACACACACACACACGTCTGTTAGTTTGTCTCTATGCTGCTCATCGTCAGTCCTGAGCTGGAGGGAGGAAGATGAAGATGAAGAGGAAGCTGCAGAAAGCTTATACCCAGTGCTCAGAGTACTGTAGTGGTTCTGGATCCATTCACCCTCACTGGGATCAGATCAAACTGGACATTCTCCTGGTTCACCTCTCACACTGCTTCTGTCTCAGTGAAGAGGACACACTAACCCTCATTGAAAAGAACAACGACAAATATTCACATCACAGCTCCACACATCGTGAGGGTTCATTTGCAATGTGTGACTGTGGGCTGTAAACAATGCTCTGTACATTACCCTGTAAAGAAAGTCTGAATGTATTGCTTCCAGTCCATATCCAACTTAAGTGTCTTTTACCACACGATTATCGAAGTAATTCAATACTAATCCACGCGAGATCTCTCAGAAACAGAAACACAGCTGATTGTCTGTCACACGACATTATGGCTTTTTACTTTTCTTTGCTACAAGCGTCAACTTAGTGTGTTGCAGATTTTGCAATACACCCACACATTTGAACAGATTTTCATTTCCATATTTCTCGACTCAGATGATCACATTTGAAGTTATGATGTAAGCAGGATAGTATGATGATGAAATTGTCTATCACCTTTTTTTAGGGCAGATTTTCACTCACAACATGGCACTGTATTTGGTTATGCTTTCACCCACAAAAAAAGGACTTCAATAGAAGCGAACGAGAGCAGTTCAGTTTAGATTTCTTTCCCAGTGATTAAGGTGGGAATAGAATCACAGACCTGAGCCACAGCTGTCTAAAATAAGTGACATCTAGTCTGTAGTTTTATATTAAAGGAAATGTGTTGATTGACAAACAGCTTGTTGTAAAGGCAATCCTCACACTCTTAACTGAGAAAGATATTGTCCACACATCATCCAGACAGTCCTGATCACATGGCCCACGAGATGTTGGCCGTGTGCTCCTTAGCCTTCATCCTCAGCACGGCGATGCTGGACGAGCGCCTCTCGAACTCGGGTTTGGTCTCGAAGGCCACGTGGTGCCCGTTGGGGGCCGGCGTGAGGAGGGAGTCGGCGCTGAAGAAGTTGTTTAAGGAGACGTGGCTGAACTGGTTCTGCTGGGCGGGGAAGCTGACGTAGCCGTGCTCTGAGGAGCCGGGGGCCGGGCGGGGGGGGTGGGAGTACGAGGAGACGCAGGGGGGGGAGCCTCGGGGCAGCATGCAGGACGAGACCACAGAGCCCCCCGGAGCAGGAGGGGGCCACAGGTTGTTGGGGATCTGTGGGGAGAAAAAAGGGTTTAGATCAGGGGTGTCCAAACTTTTTTCACCGAGGGCCACATACAGAGAAATATACGAAGGGCTGGGCCGCTCACTAGAGGTATATCGCCTCATAAGTTCAGTTATAAGTTAGCAAACTCAATCAAATGTAGGTAAAGTATGCTTGTGAGTGTTGGCAGCTCATCCCTTAAAGCAGAAGCCTCACATTGATTATAATAAGGAGAAATAGGCAGGGTGTATTTCAAGCTTGTAAATAAGTCATTGGGCTTTTTTCTTATCAACTAAGATTTGTTAGAAAATGTTTCCAATTTTAATCGACTGAATTAATTTGAAAAGTGGTTTTATTAACACGTGAATACTACTGTGTGATATATGTGTACAGATATATTTAAGAAGTACAATATAAGACAAGCACAAGTTTCATTTGTGGGCCGTGTAACATTATACTTTTTGAATTAGCTGAGGGCCGATTCAAAATGGTCTGTGGGCCGCATTTGGCCCCCGGGCCGTAGTTTGGACACCCCTGGTTTAGATTATTTGGATAATGGCTTTGATTACACCAGGATGCATTAGGGTACATACTTAAAAAACGTGTTAAATAGATTTATAATATTGCATATACTGTACAACTTTGGCAACCCCATAAGGCATAGATTTCCTTTTTGAATAAGCGTGTTTAGAGGGAGAGATTATCAAACCTTACCACGCATACGTACAGTATGAACAACCTAAATAATGACTCTTGATCTATATTTGCTGAAGAAGACGGTGAGTTGAAAGGTCAGAAAAAGTTAGTAAGTGTATCTTTTGTTTGAGATGATTTTGTAACGTCGTACAGATGTAGGTGCAGGAAGGTTTACATCCTGCATACAAATATAACGTACAATTTTAGCAACTAACTCTCTACAGTATTACAACTACTACAGATCTTCTGATGCTCAGGTGTAGTTCTAGTCAGTTCTATAGTGAGTTGCTCAAGGAATGCAGATGTTAGAGTATTATTATTTAAATGTCCAAATAGGCAAAAAGGCCATTTTTACAAAGTCCAAAAAGAGCACCCTTATTACAAAACACATATTTTGTTCTCTCTTTGGTTTGATTTGACCAAATGTTGACATATCTGTGACACACACACACACACACACACACACACACACACACACACACACACACACACACACACACACACACACACACACACACACACACACACACACACACACACACACACACACACACACACACACACACACACACACACACACACACACACACACACACACACACACACACACACACACACACACACACACACACACACACACACACACACACACACACACACACAATGTAGGGTTGTAAAGGGTTGAGCACCAAAAATGTAAATGTCATCCACCTCAGGTTGGAATATCAGACACATATCCCAATGATCATTTTAGAGCAGTTTTGAATGCGTCATTAAGTGTTGTGCAGCCTCTGTTGGTATGTTATGAGATGATGCAAGGGAAAAGAGCGAGAGAGAACAGGGATCATTTCCATCTGGTCAGAAGCACTCAGTAAACAGCCCATCATGATGTCTGAGACAGAGCTGAGTCTACAGAACAACATGTCCGTCTTTACGTAAAACTCTAAAAAAAGGCTGACAGCTAAAACACATTCAAATCACCAAATTCACTGAGAGGCAGTTTGTTTGGTTCTTTTGCCAAGATTGCAATCAAATGCAGAACACAAGCTGGTCTAAGTGAGTAGCATGTGAAAAGCATGCAAATGAATATGTTCCTTAATTGTATACGGGGAAAATTAGGTCACTGAAATGCACAAATATGAAATGCTGCAATAAGTAATATGTGCCATATACCCTAACCCACATGTGTCAAACTCAAGGCCCGGGGGCCACATCAGGCCCTTGGTGGATTTAATTACGGCCCGCAGGATCATTTTTAATTACAATTAGATCTGGCCCGCCGGTATATTGCACGCACACCTTCACTCAATCCTGAGGGTCTCCTCAGCTCAGAGCCTGACCCCAAACATTGATGAACTTGCACCCAAGATGAGATGCCAAGTATCTGGCTTGAACTAGCATCACAGAGCAGCACACTGAGTTTACATGGATGTTTCCTTCTGCACTTTCTTTCTTGAGACAACAGGGCATGTTTGGTTTGTTCTTTGAGGGGAATTGTTTTTTTGAAGCTGTTGTTGGCCTGTGGAGAAATGTAATCATAAGAAATGACTCTGGAAAAGCTGCAGATAGAGCCATAAGAAATGAATGCAACTGATTATTTAATGTTTAATGTTGTTTTTATAGGCAATAATTTAAGCTTTGTTAGTTCCAGGTTTAATATGTGCAATAAGTTCATTTCAATACGTTTTGCAATAAACATTGAACCAGTCCGGCCCTCGACTAGTACCCATTTTTTAATGTTGGCCCACTGTGTATTTGAGTTTGACACCCACCCCTGGGCTATCCCTTCGATTTCTGCCCCAAAAAATGAATTTCATGTACAAATGCACCAAAATAGTTCCATACATGTTACACCAATAAACAAATACCTTCAGCATTTGAGAAAATTCATAAAAACACAAAACTATAAACTGAACTAACCAGCTTTCGCTCAACATAAGGACATTTCCTTATGCCAAAATATATATTTACAGACTTTTTTAAACAAATACCACAAATCAGTCGTGCTGTGGTCAAGAGAAAGTCCACTTTGACAGTTAAATAAACGTCTTCTGAACATGCCGGAGAATCAGCTTTACCGACGTGTTCCTCCTGACAACATGTGCCATTAATCAGCTGACCTCAGAATTCAGCCCAAAAACAACAAAACTGGCCAACACGTCAAATTCAACCAAAATACATCAAAACTCTTTAAAAACCCACAAGAACACAATCCAGGTCCGATGTGTTCAGGGAGACAGATACATGCAGGACGGTGCGTTCGATGACAGTAATCTGGATCAGCTGCAGATCCATCAGAAACACGTGTGGAGGAGAAGACGTCCAACACATTTCTGACCTGGTCTCGAGCCAGAGCGGAGAAAGGATTTGACTTTTTCTGTTCTCTTTCGTTTTACAATTCAACCTCTGACACACATTTTCCAGTTACATAAATCCAGATCCCATTTTCTTGACACATTAGATAAAAGTTAAGGATGCAGATCTGAATATATGATGGTGAACCTTTCCATATCACTAGAGCTGATTTATCATCTACTCAAAAAGGTATTTGGAGAAACAAACATCTTGTTGTCATTACTCTTTCCTTAAATAACCCAGAGCAATTGTTCATATTGACCTCATTGCATTACATTGGATTTAAATCTTCTATTGTTCACACTTTAATGTATGCTGTGTTTATAGGTTATTTAGGTTGATCTGCTATGGATCGATGTATTTCTGTTGTTACTGTTTATTTTGTGTTTATTCATGTTGCTGTAACAAAAAAGTCCAGATTTTGCATCAATAAAGTTTCTCGAATCTGATCTTTTTTTTAAATGTTAAAATGTGCAATGTCTTCTGACTTGACGCTGTAACTAAAAATAAAATCCACATACTGTATGGAAACAATAAAGTGAAACTTAATTAATCGAATCTCTTTGGGCGATCCACACACTCTTAGTACACAATGGAAATGTAAAAAGTATTGTTAAATGTTATCCAGATTTGCTGCTCTAACGGACACATTTCTCAATGTGGGATCAATAACGTAAATCTGATTTAATCTGATCTCTCTCTGAGCAATCCACTCACTCTTAGTACAAACTGGAAATCAAAAAAATAGTTTCAACACATTATCCAGAATATTTCCATCTATTTTATTATTTATTTTTGTATTAATGTGCAATGTCTTTTCACATGCTGCTGTAACAACAAAAATCCCAATTTCGGGTAAAAAAAGAATGTAATCTTATTTTTTTGAGAATCCCTACTCTCTCAGTACAAGCTAGAACTTTCAAAATATATTTTCAGTTCATTATCCAGAATATTTTACTCATGGTCAACGTCTTTTCACATGCTGCTGTAACAAAAAGAATCCCAATTTCGGTTAAAAAACGAATATCTAATGTAATCTCTTTGAGCAAACTCAACACTTTCAGTAAAACTAAAACTGGAAATGTAAAAAATATTCCATTGCATTCATAAGTAATATCTTCCTGCATGATGCTGTACCAAAAAAAAGCACATTACTTATCAATTCAGTATATCTAATTTAATCTAGTCTAATATCTGAGCAATCCACACGCTCTCGTACAAACTACACATTATCCAGAGTCATGGAAACCCTGTTCATTTTTTATTTCAACACATGGGTTTCTTCCGGCAGGATTCAAATGGAGCTCCTTCCTGCATATTCCCATATTTTAAAAACCAAACCCTCGGTCTCAGTCTGTGATCGACAGGCCCTTCCCACACGGACAGACTGACAGCGTCGTCTCTCTCACCTCATCTCGTACCTGACCTTTGTCCGAGCTGCAAGATGAACGAGCAGCGAACATGAAATCTGATATAAGGCCATTCATTCAGGCGGACACCTCGCAGCTCTAATCAGAGTCTCTTATCTGAAGATGGGTTCATAACAAGTGATGAATGGAGCAGCAGTGATTTATGCAGAGAGGAGCCTTCATTAGTCGTGGAGTGTGGAGAGTATTTTAGGAAAGAAGATTATGATGTGAGCATTGTGCACCAGTGACCATTGATGGAAAAATGACTAAGAACATTTACTTCAATTCTGCGTTAAGTACAATTGTAGGTACTTTTCCTGAGTTTTTCTATTATACGCCCAAATCTGAAACTAATATTGTACTTTTTATTCCACTATATTTATCTGACAGCTTAGGTGACTACTTTCTGACTTAATTCTAAAAATAAAACAACAAATAAAGTATAACGTTTATTTAAGCTACCAATTGGTATTTAAAGTAAGTTAAATCCCTATAGTGCAATTTGAAGGCAAGAAGTTAATTTATATTACAATAAACAATATATATGATTCTGAAATGTTGCATAATGTGTACTTTTTGGTGTACATTTTGATGCTAGGATTGTTACTTTTACTTGAGTCCTATTTGTACTTTTACTTGTAAATTAGGTTTTTAAAACTGTGTTATTTTACAGGAGTACTTCTTCCACTTCATTTGCCAGTGTCCTGTATTAAAGTATGGTTATGAAAAACGGATAATCACAGGTTTCTTCTACATCGTAACTAAAACTCGCCTGTGTGTAGCTGTCGGTCCTCGGTAACACTGACAGGTCGTAGGTGGCTGCGAAGTGAGTTTTGGCCTGTTGGATCTGCCCGTAGCGCTCTCTCTTCCTCCATTTGGCTCTTCTGTTCTGAAACCACACCTGACACAAAAACACAAGGAAATAAGAAAAAATGAGATTGAATAAATGCAAGTTTAAGACAAAATAACAAGTAGAATTTTCCTAAAAAATAATAAATGTCATGCAAAATAATACGAAAAAAAACATTTAAAGAGCTGAAAATGAAAAAGCCAGAAATCAAAATTAAGTATTGCATTTAAAAAAGCAAGTTCAACAAATGCATTTTATATCGTTTTATTTTCATTACTCATTGTGTGAAGTATGCTATTTAAATAGTGATGTTACTTTACGCATTGCAGCATCGCTCCACATCCATCGTCTTAAATCCCTTCTTTATTTCTTTAATGGTTTCTTTTCTCCATAAGTGAAAGTTACCACAATAAGCCAGGAGCCTGCTGATAAACCGTACCTGCACTCTGGCCTCTGTTAGCTCCGTCCTCATGGCCAGCTGTTCCCTCACATACACATCTGGATAGTGTGTTTTCTGGAAGACCTTCTCCAGCTCGTCCAGCTGCGCGCTGGTGAAGGTGGTGCGGTGTCTCCGCTTCTTGCTGCTGGACACGTTGCTGTCGCATTTGTCTCCCATGTCGTCCAAATCCGGTTTGTCCTGCCCGGTGCTCACCGGAGAGGCGCGCAGAGTGCAGCAGTTATCCATAGACCGGCCGAGGTCCGTGTGCAAAGGGTCCTCGTCTGGTTTTGGCACACCGTAGCTTCCTGGAATAAAATATACACATTAATACATTTAAAAATAAATAAATAAAGAGATCAAGACAATAAAATAGCCCTTAATATTTATTAATTTAATGCCATTATAGTGCAAATTAAAGCGTGATTATATATATGATCACTTGAAATAACTTTTTAATTTTAACCTTTTAATTTTTAAATTAACTTTAGTATTTTTAAAACAATGGGAATTATTTAATATATACAATTAGTTGAGCTATAAGTGAACTTAATTTATAATAATATAATAAAATACTCGGGGGAAAAGTAAAAAGTAAAAAAAGAAGAAAAACAGCGAAAACATAATTACAAAAGAAACACATTTTTTTATGCCAATAAATAAATAATAAATACAACAAATAAATACATACTAATATGTTCTATTTCCATCAGTTTAGTTTCTCTTTAACTCTCAGCACACATGCAGACACACTCCTGTAAAGCTGCAGAGTTGTGCAGGAAAAGTGAAAGTTTGTACGCACCGTTCTGGTCTCCGCACGGCGAGGCGCGGTGCTCCCCGCTCTGCAGCCCGAAGGCCTGCACGCATTTCGGGGAGGACTTGGTGAAGTACTGCGCGCTGTCCAGGCTCTCCATGACTTGGTCCATGTAGTAATCGCTGGCCTTCATCGTTTGGTTTTTCAACGCGAATTTATCCTCCATGTACTCCATCATCTTAACCCAAATCCGCTTTAATCAGAAGTCAGCATTAAAAAAAAAAGAACTAATCGCTGTTCTGCTCGGATGGTCGCAGCGATGCCTTGTAATGCAATAATTCGGAGTTAATTTGCTCTGTCTTGAAGGCACGACGTCTTTATAGCCCCGAAGAGAGTGAGAGGCTTAAGAGCTGCCCTCCTCTGTGAATGTGAACCAACTCCTCCCCCAGCCCGGACCCAACCACACAGTCTGAGAGCAGAACCAGAACTCTAATGTACAACATGTTTGGACATCCACAACGAGGCAGTAATTCGCAGCTGCTCGTTGGGACTCAGAATGGGATTTAACCGGATTCTGTGGATCCTTAAAGCTCGCTGATCTCTGCTGCTCATTCGTTTCGTTTTTGGAGCAGTTTGACATGTTTGGTACCGGAATAAAGTTCACCGAAGAGTGTTGTTAAATTCACTTTAAAGATGCATTATGGGGAAGAAGCATATATTTTCTAAATTATTATCTTTTAAACTTTTAGCTTTAAGACTTCCGTGTTTGGCAAACTGATTTGTAGCCATATTTTTTGTAGGCCTTACCACAACTGATAACGCTTCCAATTCAAGTCTATAAAAAGCGTTATGACACTTATTTAATATATATACATCTGTATAGAAAAAGCTAATTCATTTTAAAGTTAATGTACGTGATTGTGTTTTGTTTTTTTTAGTTAATAAAGCAAATGCAGTTAACATATTACGCACGTTTTGCGCACATAAAGAAATACATGGAAGTCCTCAATTATTTCGTTATTAATGCGTTCACGAGTTTTTTAGACACACATTTCATGGATTACATGAATTAAGGATTATTTCTACACCTGACATTTGGGACAGAAGATGATTTACTCACGTTTCTTAGCTTTAAACTGAGATCTAGTTTTCGATCATGTCCATACTTGTTTAGATATCAATTAAATTACCACATGCACCAAAAAACGTTTTTAAAAATATTTATTTTTTTTACCATGAAATGTCAACGATGTTGGATAATTTAGCGCATGTGTCCACGTGCAGTAAGTGAGTATTACACGGGAACATCACGCAGTCCTTTGCTACACGTATTTGCAATATGAATGAATTGTCATATTAACAGCGGATGATAGGTTGTTTTCAATTGCGGCAAAAGCATAAATGCCAGCTTAAAAAAAAGAGAAACACATTTCATTTTCTCTGTGAGCAGCAACAGTGTATTTTTATTTAATTTGACAATTTAGTAGGCTATTAATAACATCAAATTAGAAATGAAGTTGTCATTCAAAGGCCCTATAAATTAAATATTGACCTCTCTTTCTTGATTTAAAGAGCAAACAGCCTCCTGCTGCAGGAGAGTGAAGCTTCATTGACTGCAGCAGACACAGGACTCACCAGGGAGTGTTATGCAGAGAGGAAGAGAGTTCTTCTTACTGCAGGATTTATGTTTCCACCAAGCAGAGCCCATCTGCCTCCTCCACATCTCCACCACCTGCAATGCACACCAGGCGTAGCTTTGGTTCGCTCTGGGGTCAGTGGCAGTTACCTGGAGCTTCTCGGTGCCACAGGAGAACAAATAAAAATAAATAAGTAGCAGGGGGGTGTCTTATTGGGCTTCTAAGATGACCTCGCTCAGTGGCTCACGCTGAGGAGAAAATGTGAAAAGTTCACTGAGGTTTGGTGGCTCAGTCTAATTCATGAAGTGCTGCATGTGAGCCACCTGGACACATCTTCACCCACTTTGAATACAAAACACATACTGCAAACTAATGGTGTCACTTTGTGTTGAAAAGTGTTGGGGGCATGGGGGGGGGGGGGGGCAGAAGATATTTAAGTAGTCTTCAACATCTACACTTCTGGGCAATGTAATAGGGTTTTCCGTTTGACGTCTAACCACCAAAATTGGGGAAAAACAAGAAAAAAGGTAGAGACATTTTCTGAGGTTACTGGTCAGTGCATGCATGGTTAAGCCTTTCTCTTAAAGCCATACCATATTGAAAAAGCTACTATAAGTCTAAAGGATTTAACATTCATAAATCTGTTTAAGAAAGCATATACATTTCAAGGTTTGATTAGATGTTTTTAGTTACTGTGAAAAAATAATATTGAAGGGAAGTCCTAAATAACAATTTAATCTTTTTTTCACACTTTTGCTTTCAACGTAAAACTAGCATGCATTTTGATCATTTTATAGTAATGGGGGGATATTTTTTTATGTGAGTTCAACTTTATTTGGACTTGTATTTATTGTTTAGACATATATGAGCACTTGTAAATGCGCTTGATTAAAAAAAAATGCTTTTAGTCTAGATTAACATTGCATTTTTTTGTTTTCTAATTATGCAAATACAATTTTCTGAAAGTGTACTAATTTGTTAGTTAGCAAATCTTGGTGCATGCTTTCAAATAGTGGTAGGGACCTGTCATGGTGTTAATAGCACCTACGCTGCAAGCACACATGACGGTCAGAATTGGATTGAACTGAGCTATCATCCATTTTAGTCTTGATACGACTCAACACAGACCAAAATGTGCAACTTAAGCCAGCAGAAACATCACATCATGATGCCCAAAGCCACCCTTGGGTCTTATTCAATCTTTTGAAATGTCTTCAAATGTTTGGCAAGCCCTGAAAGACAAAAACAGGCAGATTATTTCCCCCTAAAAACACACATTTTGTGGAGTTTGTGAATGTCATTCGAGTCTGCAGAACATTTCACGCTTTAAAAGTTTGTTTTTTATATTGTTTGTTTGTGTTTTTCTCCAGGAGTCAGGCATTCCTGAGCCCTGACAAAGCCCTCAGTCACTCGAGTCATCTGGGTTCATGTTATACAAGTCACCTCTGACTGGAACCAGAACTAACCCGGCAGCACACATCCAGATGCTGTGACACAAGACTGATCTGAATAACAATACAATAATGTATCAACTTGAACAGTAAGAAGTGTTTTGCACGATTAATATTCATCGGAAGAAAAAAATCCAAGTGAGTTTACACTTTATCGCTTTTTAAATGACCATTAACAGAACAGCGTTTCCTTATTGTTGGGGATTCTTTTCAATACAAAACAAATGTAGGTCAAATGAAAACATAAATAGGAAACAGATAGAAGCCTTATGAATGCTTAGTTTGACCTTTAATGTTTCAAATCTTAGTCAAATAGTCAAATAAACATTTATCAAGAGTTGCAGTCACACATTCAAAACCTATAATCGTACAGAAATAATTGTTTTCTTGAATCTTGCAGGACAAATTAAATAATTTAAACACCAGTATAGACAAACCAGGAAGAATACAGATATAATCCACGTATAAAATCTTATTCCAAAATTAAAATATAAGGAAATGATTACTACTGAAAAAAAAAAATGGTTGTTTAAAGTTTGGATCGTCATTAAAAATGGGGATTTTGAAAAAGATGTGTGGATACATTTCATGATAAATTACTGAAATGATGTATATTTTATAATTTATTAATTAATGTCACATAGGTAAACATATTGTTTGTACACACAAGCACGCACAACATGTACCCTTACTTCCATTAATGTCCTCTGTATATAAATACCAAGGAGTCGAACATCTGACAAATCAAAGGGACTCTGTTCTGCCTTAATGAATTGACAAACCTCTAAAAGGTAATTCTCTCAGGCATCATGTGACAGCACTCCTGCCCTCAATTTAGAGGAACGCCTCAGACCTGTTTTCATCTCTGGGATGTTTTTAAACCACCAGTTGTCGTTGGGGGAATAAATGAGCTCTGACTTTTACCAGAGAGCAGCGCAGACACGTTTCTGCCCGTATGAGTTTATTCACGATGTCTTTATAAGTCGGTTTCACATTTTCAAGAGAGCTTGCACATTCCTCAGAGTTTATATCCATTTCCTATTTCTTTACTTTGGCTAAAAGAGATGGCTAATTGTGTAAGGTCGATATAAATAGAAAGAGATATCTTGTTATGTCATCTTTTCTTTATCGGTGAGTGATTGAGGGAATTTGAGTTATGGTTATTTTACATTTAATTGCTTAGTAAAGCCGTATCTCTGAAAAATGATATAACTACAACTGTGGTTCAACCCTAAAGTGGTTTCTGTAACCTTGAGGACACATTGCCCAGATAAGGTTATAAAACAGGGATAATCTCCACATATATACTTGTGTTGAGAAGCCTATACTCAGTAATAACAGTGAAATGTGGATGTAAGATGGTTTAACCTGTAATATTGGTGTAATATGGCTGTACTATACTGTATGTGTATTAAGGATGTAACAGGAGTGCACATTTGGGGGAATTTCAATTATATACAAATCAATCTCTCTTGAATCTTCCTAAAACTGTCTTCAGTCAAATTTACCTTGAACGCCTGACAAAAAATGTCAAAAAATCTAAAGCAGTACAGCAGGCTTTCAAAAATACTCAGCCAAATGTACACTGTGCGAAACTGTAGCTAAAACTTGGAAGCAGACTCAGTTACGGTCCTCTAGTCTAATGCACTTGAAGACAGCACTCAGAGGGATTTGGATAGCAAAGGTCTCTCTGGCAGACTCCATCTGACAACTTGTGCTGACTTGAGGTCAGGCAGGCTGAGAGGGACATTCCTCATCTTATCTAAATGTGCGGTGGAGCACTCATTTCACCACGCAATGGATTTTGGATGTCTTAAGTTACATATAATTTAGCCATAACCCAAAAGTAAACAGAAGTAATGAAGACTGGTGGACGCTGGTTTAACAATATCGTTTCAGCAGCGGTAGTTGGGGAGGAAAGCCTGGGAAAACCTGAACACATGTCAAAGAAAGTGACAATATATAACTGCACACTTATTTCACCTGTCTCTGCATGATGTATGCAATAAATATCTGAAGTTGGCTTTATCAGAGTTGTGTATTGACTGATTGATGACAGATGATGTCCCCCCTGAAGGAGAACACTGCTCTTGGGTTTCACAACATCCCCCAAGTGGGCTGGACCACCACATCTCTGGCATACGCCACTCTGAAGACTGAAATCCCTGCAGTACAGTCAAAACACAGCCTGCAGACATGTGCAGAGCGAGAGATAGGAGAAGATAAATACACAGACATGCATTTCCTGCCAGGGAGCCACTCTGCAGCTCCGACTATTTGTTTTGACATTCATTAAGTTATCATTTCCAGGCGGCGAGGAACCTCCGAGCCTCGAGGTCCACCGCCTTCGGGGGGGCAGTGTTTGCGGACGGACGCCTTGTAGCTCTCCAAACTCAAATACACCAGAGACAAGGCCATTATAATCCACGACTGGAAATAAAGAAAACGTTGTTCTAATTCCAACACCAATGTTTGTGCCCGGCGCTTAAAAGCAGTCATTTCAAGCTCACTGTTGGCGAGCAGGAACTAAATGTAGCCTCTAAAATGTCACTTAACCCTTAAAATGGCGATATTTTGGGGAAATTAAAGAATGACTGTTTTCTAATATCTGGGCTACAATTACAATTTCATGACTTTTTGCAAAATGTGACTTTTTTTTCTAAAATGTATTGCCCATTTAGGGTATACATTTTTTTATTGAACCTATATGACACCCATGTTACACCCATGTTACATGCATATAACACCCATATGACACCAACATTACACCCAGGTTACACCTATAATATACACATATCACACCCAATACAACCATTTCACCCCCATATCACACCCATGTTACTGTACATCCATATCACACCCATGTTACACCAACATTGCCCCAACTTCACACCCATAGTACATCTAGGTTCCACCTGTGTTACACATGTTACACCCATTTATTACACCTATCTTACACCCATATTGCTGTTATTAGACCCATAATTCACTGTATTTACACCTATTTACACGAGTATAGGCTTCAAAACATAAGTCTATCTGTGAGTGATTATCTCTGTTTTATTATAACCTTATCGGGGCAATGTGTCCTCCAGGATACAGAAACTATTTAAGGGTTACATTTTAGTCTTAAAAGAGCAGAATACGTGTAAAAGGCAAGTCTCTTCCCACGGCTGCAAACTATAGTTACTTTGTTTGTTGTCAAGACAGTAAATCAGCATAGAAACAACTGCTCAGCATCCAAGGAAACATGAATTCACGGGTATAAAAAGTTCCTGGTTCTTATTTCCTGCCATCATTTGCATATAAAGCGTGCCATTTGGTTCCATGTGTTTGGTTCAGGCGCTGAAACTTGAGCTGAGTCAACATAACGAATGTGCCCGAAGATATTTGGGCTGGTCCGGGTCCTATTGCTCTTAATTCATTTTTGTTCGGGACGGGGAGCTCAAGTTTTCAGCTGAGTTTGAAAAGAACAGCTGCAGGGGGAAATGTTAAATTGCGAGAAAATATCCTTTTTAATAAAAATAAAGAGAGTTTTCGTCATGGAAGGAAGAAATGGTCTTGTGAGATCCATTGGTTCAAATATTGGGTCATTACCAAACACAGGTTGTTAGCAAACAATTGCATCCAAACTTTCCTGAACTTGATGCACATATTTTGAAGAACCTGCATTCTTAGGGATGAAAATGAACCAATATCAGATAGATATGTCTTTGAGTTCTTCACATGTTGGGTAAAGACATATCTTAAAAGGTGAAGTGGCTGTGGAAGAGTTTGTGTTTTACTTGTAGAATTTGTCCCTCTTCTTGCCCCCTCCCCAGCCGCCGCTCTTCACGACTGGGTTGTCTCGGAAGGAGATGCGCTCCTTTTTTGACGGAGCAGACGTGACTCTCGGAGGAGATGGGACTTCTTCTCCTGGAGACGTAGAAGGAAAATGCATCAATATCTCATGTGTGAATCGAACGGTGTCAAATCCACTTATCATAGCTGGTAATGCATACAATGTGTGCTTTTTAAATAGCAGATTTAGTGTTAGTCAATCACGATTCTACTGGATTGTTGCTGAAATGGCCTGCTCTTTTTATTTGCTCAGCCCTTGTTATGGTCCTTAAAGGTGGCGTAGGTAAGTTTGAGAAACCGGCTCGAGATACACTTTTTGTTATATTCCATGGAATGCTCTTAACATCCCGATAGCAATGAATATATTAAATGCTTTGACAAAAAATCCATAAAGAAATGTCATCTGTGGAAGCCGTAGTACTGTAAAAAGCACGACCAATCATTTGAGCCGGCCCGTCTAAAATAACTGGATGGCCTACCAGCCTGTCAGCCTTCCATCTGTGCACAAACTTATCTCGTGCCCTCATTGGTCATGTGCGCGTTCGTGTGTGTTGGAGGAGGGGCTCTGTAAGGAAGTGGCAGTTTTTCTCCGGTTGTGTATTTTCAAATTCGAGCGATCTCGAGCCGGTTTCTCAAACTTACCTACCCTACCTTTAATAGCGGTTATCAATAATCATCATTGAAAGGTTTCTAGGGTTAGGGTTAGGGTTAGGAAGGACTTTGCCCTCCAAAACAAACAGTTGCTTCAGTTGTGGGGAAAGTAATGTATCATTTATTGTACACCTAAGGATTTCCCTCTAAAAGGACCGAGTCAAAATATGATCTCATGTTGTCTCTCATCAAAAAACAAAGAAAACTTTCTCTCTCAAGTTGCTCGTGTCAACAGCCAATCAATGATGCCATTTATCTAAGCAATAATAACATAATCTAACACAAAGAGTGTTCCTTAAAACCTTAAAACAAGAAATGTGCAACTCTTGACCTTGCATGAGTTACATTTTGACTCCAGTTGAGTCTGTCTTTCATGAGGCTCGAGACAACACAATATTAAACCTGGCTGTAAAGTCTTAAGTCTGAGCAGGTGAGTTGTGTGTGAGCTGCACCAGAGGCCCATTCCTTTCCACCTGGGGATCAGTGCAGAGCTTTTCAAACACACAGTACAAAGGCAGCGCTTCGACCGGGCGTGATGCGTTCCACGTGTCGGCCGCCACACACAGGGCGCCACACAGCGGGGGGGGCTCTGGAGGATGGTGGGGGGGCAGATACGGCTCCAGATATCTGCACAGCTGGCACACTGTATAGAATATCCAACCACTCTCGAGTCATACCTAATTGCACCTCTAAAGATTTAGATTTTACACATGTCTGTCGTGTAACACCGTTTTCCTCCACTCACCTTCGTGTAATGCAGTTTGAAAATAAACCACCGCAGTCTTTGTGTTTATTTTCAGAAATTCGGGTGGTTTATTAAAGACTTTTGTCCAATTATCTGATCTAAATCAAAAACAGAACCTGTATATCTCGACGAAAGTACTGCGGTCGTGCCATTTAATGTACGGAGATGGGGGGAAAAGAAATGGCCGCACATTGGACCCAAACCGCTGTGACCAAATACATTTTTTCGATCATTTTACTCCTATTAGAGTTGAACGGCGGACGAAATTGCGGGAGCAGATATGCAACTCAAGTGGTTTCCTGTGTGCAGGTAATGAAAATATTTTGTGAGCCTGGAAACGCATTTTATGGCAGCGTCCCAGCAAGTGGTGAGTATCGCATTGCAGCGGGTTATAGAGTATTTATGTCATCGTGACTGCAATGGCAAAGCAAGTGAACCTCGTCACTTTAAAGCCTCACTTTGATGTATGCACGCCACTTCAGAAGGCACAACATATATGATCAATATTATTTGTTGTGCCTATTTGGGGGTGTGGGTTGACTAAAAAAAGATTAGCTGCTTATTTAGCTAATTCCCTATTTTCAACCAATTTCCTCGAATTGGTTTTTCATGATGCAACTCAGAACCCTTTGTGCCCTTTCCAAGTTTATATAATATCTAATTGGCTTTATGAGAAATGTTCTTGCCTTGGACATACATTCATATTTCAATTTGACAAATGTTGCTTAAGTGGTGTTTTCATCATCGCAGACAAAGGGGCTTTCTCTCTGCAGAACAACGGTCCGCCTGCCTAACACGACAACGCTCGCTGCTGCTGCACCTCGTGGAAATCATTTTGAAATCATCACCGGAATCCAATTTGTCTTTGTTACCGGGGACAGGGCTCTCCTTCACTTGGATTCCTGAGCTTGTTTAAAGTGGTCATCTGCCGTCAGTCTGTCAGTGGCATCTTTGTCGCTCAAACTCCTGACAGAAGACCCAGTCATTCGTCACTGAAAGGACTTTTTTTTGCCCGTTTCCTGTCAGAGGAGAAATTCGCGGCACTCTGTCCCCGGCCCGACCTCATGCTGCCCCCCCCCCCTCCCCTTTCAGAAACAGCCGACTAGTGGACTCAGTGTAGGTTGGATAAGCAGCAGACTTTATCGAGACTCGGCGTACTTACTGTAGGCCTGTGTGACCCGAGACACACGGGTGCAAAACATCTGTACACACATGTGCTTAATGTACAGGTATATACACACATTTGCATACAAAGATATTAAAATAATGACAATATATGATACTGATGATATATATTCTTAGGTTTGTACATGAAATAGCTTGAAACATTTGGACTTTTTAGGCAAAATGTCAGTTTAACTTAATAAAAAGTGTCATAAAGCTAACATAAGCATGAAGTAAATATGTTATACAACCATATTTTATACATACAGTATACATATATCTGTCTGTCTGTCTATTAATTGAATCATAGGTTAGGCATGTGTGTATGGAGGCATGTTTATATGTAAAAAAACGTTACTTTTATTGTTGTGATTAAACACTGCTCATTATTCCCTTACTGAAAATGTTGTTTAAATTAGCTTTTAAATCAAACATTGGCATTAAAAGTCTCTATTGACATTTATCTGGATTACCAGTTATTGTAAGAGAAGATTAAAAACAGAGTCAGTGACATGAATTGTTTACTTTAAGAGAATAGGCGTATATTGTGTTTCAGAACATTTTATTAATGTTTTTTTGGATTCTGTTCAACAATCACTCGGAAATCCCCTGTAAACGGGGCGATTTTGGGTAGAAAGACGACTCACTTGCATGACCCAAAGAGTTTCTGCGAGGATAATCGTTCTCGTTGCAGGGCTGGGCAGCTAAACTGTTGTTGGCGCACGATCGGCTGGCGTGACGTTCTGCGGATCCCAGGTCTGCCTGCACGCACAGAAACACACACAGAAAAGAGGCCCAACATGACACGCAAGCACTCCTGCATTTTGAATAACATTCAACAACCAGGGGCTCTGCCGTCTGAACATATCTAAGAAACAGGAGGAGAGGGCGTCTCCTCTTGCCAGTGATCATAACTCAAACTGCTCTATAACTGGGCAGGGAGACCTGTTACTCCCGACTTCAAAGCCCTCACGATCGTTCACGGGTCCATGCAAACTTCTCCAAAGTGACACTGGGATTTCTGCAAGTAAAATGAAGAAATTGCAGCCGGTTGATCCAATTGGAAGTGTCACTGTGGAGCGAAACAAACCTCCCCCCCTGCCTCCTTTAAAACCAAGGAGACAGGCTCCAGGAGAGGGAACCCACTGCAGGACCGCTGAATGTAAATACTGCATACCTTCACATGCATGAAAATAACCCCCCTAGAGAAGATCAAAATCAAGATGCACTGTCATTTAAATAAATGAGGGAAACAGAGGGGGGGGGGGGGGGGTGTACTCACCACGAGCTGCACTCTGCCTCCGTTCAGAATGTCCGAGCTGATCTCCGGTAAGAAATGCACGCTGAGTAAAAGATAAGAAAAAAAAGGCCGAACATTTAGAGCTCTGCATATCTCAAATCAATTCAGCAGTTTCCTTTCTTCCTCGCTAAGCTATTACCTCTGACCAAATAAACACAGATGCCATGTTTGATCATCTTAATGTCTATTTGTTAGGTAGGGGGTAGCACAGGCCAACATGCTGCTCACTGCCTCGGTTACAGAATGTTTTATGGTATGTATTTGAATAAACAGCAGTTATAATAAAGTGTCAGCTTAAACTCTTTTGGCATTTTGGTGAAACTTTGTTCCTTGGTATCCAAAAACAATCAGTACAATAATAACATTTTAAATTAACAGAATTAAGCATGGCCAATCAGATATCCTTTCTTTTTTATTAATAAAACCTGACCACTTGAAATAAATCAAATCTCCCTCGTCTCACTTGTTTTTTAAATTTGTGTTTCTTCACTTTCCCTACACAGAACGATGTCGTGTATTTGTACTGTTGGTTATAAATGCATCCATTACAGGAGGCAAGCATCCCTTAAATGGGAGTTTGGCAATATTTTTTGGATGGAAATGTATTTTTAATTACTGTAAAATTGTTAATTTAACTTCATTTTAGTGGAAAGATAAGTGGCATCTCGCCCTACAAATAGTTTTGCCTATTCGGTATCCCCCTCTGAGACGTATACTGCGTCCACAATAGAATAAAAAGTGAATTTTTTGTAGTATATAGTGCAGCGCACATACAGTATACTATCAGGATGTTACTGATGTGGCGCGGAGTGATACTGAGTAGTATGTAAGCCCACATCTAGAAGTATGAACGTATGTACCATTGCTGAAGACCTTTTAGGTAAATAAAGTTGTCTCATAGAAAGGTACCTTATTACACTCCATGACATGCGGTCAATTATACAGCATAAAGGACTATTACATTCTTGATGCTCAGAGAGTTTAAATGTTTCATATTTAAAAGCTCAACAGCAACGAGTGTCTCTTGACAAAACGTCCCAGTTGCACAGACAGAAATCACAGAGAAAACGTTCCAAAAAGATTACAAAATGCTTTTTTCTGTTATTGGTTAAAGTGACCATTTAAAACAGTTGCCCCTGATGAAGCGCCTCACCTCTCTGAGCCCCGGTCAGAGCGAGCAGCCTGGGTCTGAAGCCAATGCTGAGCTCGCTGCTGCTTCACTCGCTCCACCTTCTCCGCCTGCTGAAGCTCCAGCTCAGCCTGGACAACTGCACTCGACAGGAAACATCAAACAAACGTCACTGGCCATTATTTTTCTTGAAAGCTAAGCAACATTCTTGATGAGAGTGCTGTGCCTGATCAGGGAAAGTTGTGGTGAAGGTGGCATGCTTCTCGGCGTAATCAATACTGCAGGGAAGGGGTTGTTTTAACAGATTCTCACAGAAGTACAAGCTTAACAAATAAACAGCTCAAAAGGGCCTGATCTGGAGCAACAGTTGACATGTTACACTGTAATTACAGCCGGCCAGTTCCCAGCACCGAGAGATCAGTGGTCAGAGCTCCAAGTGTTTATGTTTGGGCTTAAGGTGGTGTATTTGTTTGGAGGACTCAGGGGCATTGCTATTTAAAGTCGCTGATAGATGCAACAGGAGGGGATCTACTTTTTCTAACAATTGTGGTTCTTTGTTAAATTGAATCTAAGCAGTGTTTGATAAAGAGAGGAATCTGAAGGGCTGCTGATTTACGAGGTTATGCTGAAATCCCATAATAAGGTCGTAATTCAAAGCAAACATTTACGTTGTGCTGACAGTAATGCCGCCGCAGATGGGTGTAAACTGATAATGGATTTCGACAGCCTGATGCTGGAACTAATGATGCATTTATTTAAGCCATTAACTTGCTTTTGCTGAGCTGTAAAAAAAAAAACAGGGGGGAGAATAGCTTTACAGTTTTCATGGGTTAATTGAGGAGCCCCCACTAAAAATGTCAAGTGATGGATGATTCCCCCGGGGCCGCGGCGGACAGGAAATGGCTACTCGCACTTCCCAAAAGCTGAAAACACACAGAGAGACAAGGCGAAGGCAGTCTGGAAAAAGAGAAAGTGTGCTCAATGAAGCACTCCAAAAAAAGGGGGATGTCGTGCATGTTTTCATAAATGATAGTTTTTAATTTGCACAACTGCTACTTTGCACAATTGTAATGTATACAGTATAATCCAATGGCAATATGTGTCTATTGTATATTTCAATATATTTCTGTAGCTTAGTGAGATTGTAGAGTGTTCAATATTTTCTTTATATTGGGTATTACTTAGATACTTTAGTGATATATGTCCTTTCTATTGTGACTTTGAATGTACTTGTCGCTGATGTTCATTTTTATTTTTATTATATTGGTATCCTATTGTATCTTTTCAATATTTTTTACTTGTGTAATGCTTCACAACACTGCTGCGTGACAAAATAATTTCCCATTTTGGGATAAATAAAGTATCTATCTATCTATCTATCCATCTATCTATCTATCTATCTACCTATACCTACCTATCTATCTATCTACCTATCTATCTATCTACCTATATATCTATCTACCTATCTATCTATCTATCTATCTATTTACCTATACCTACCTACCTACCTACCTATCTATCTATCTACCTATCTATCTATCTACCTATATATCTATCTACCTATATATCTATCTATCTATCTATTTACCTATACCTACCTATCTATCTATCTATCTATCCCTACCTATCTATCTATCTATCTACCTATACCTACCTATCTATCTATCTATCTATCCATCCATCTATCTATCTATCTACCTACCTACCTACCTACCTACCTACCTACCTATCTATCTATCTATCTATCTATCTAATCATAGGATCCTGTATTGATAAGTAAATACAAATGAAAGGCAAAATGGCTTTAAATTTGAAATCCCTAGATGTGAATTCATGAATGGTGGAAAGTATAAATCACAAGTTGATGAGCACCATGAAAAGAGTTTACTTCAGTAGCATAGAGCGTCTCTCCTCTCCCTCTCCCCCCCCTGAAGCCCCCTGCTGACCCCTCTCCACCTCCTGAATCCCCCTCCAGTTCTCCTCCAGGACATCAGGAGGGGGCCTGTAGGAGTCATGCCTGTTAAGAGGGGCTCTTAAGCACATTAAGAGATCTCGTCTCTTCTGAGAAGGGAAGAGCTCTGACTTAATATCAGAGGGTTTGGGAGGAGGAGGGGGGGGGGGGGGGGAGGGGGAGGAGGCTTTGGCCGGGAGAAAACCCCAGCTGAAGGAGAGACATAATGCTGGCACTTTGGAGCCTCCTCCTCCTCCTCCTCCTCCTCCCTCACTGCAGAAACAAACAACCCAGGGTCAGGCGGTGCATCAGGACCACAGCAGAGCCCAATAAGAACTGAATGAGTTGTGAGTGAGGATCCGGGACAGTGTAGGGAAAGTGAGCGGAGATGTGGGAATCAAACTACAATAAAGACAGAAGTGTAACTGTAAACAGTGAGGTTGTAAATGAGAAAAAAGTGAGATTGTAGTGTGTAGTTGTACATGAAACAAAAATGAAAACACCTGTAATGTTGGTCATACTTCTGATTGGCACAGTAGACGCTGTGAGTATACACAACTACAACAAGTATGGTAGATCGGCAAGGAAGTTGAACCATAAAGTAAGACAGATCTTTATAAAGTTGTAAGGTATACTGTAGAGGTATTAAAACAAAGTTTTGTAGCGTGTCCTCCACGTCTAAAGGCAAAAAGGATGCCAAATTTGGAAGGTGAGTCAGAAAGCCTGCCATTTTAAAGATCTTAGGTCAGTTGTTAGTTGGTTGTCCGTCAAACATACTCTATGAGGAGAGCGCTCCACTGCCTGAGATAAATACGAGATAATGGGGGTGAAATTGAATGCATATGAATGGTGGTAAATAGTCTGACATGAAGTTATTTTGGAGGATGGATGATAAACAAGACGATTGTGTTTCAGCTGGACTTTGTAGAGGACTTGAAGTGTGAAATCGAGTTAAGTGCTCAGGAGGTAGGGGTTCCAGTCTGAAATAAAAATATATACCCATGTGTCTCTCTGACATGAGGACGGATGTTTGGTGGGCTGGAAGAAGGAGGCTGGAAGGGGGTGTGTGCCTGGGGGGCTTGAGTGAAAGGAGTTGGTGAACAAGTAAGAGGAGAACCAAGGAGAAACGCTTTCACAACATCTGCAACATCTGCGGCACACAGACACATGATGATACAAACCATACAAAAAAAAAAGGGGAAGTGTGTTTCTACATTTTTTGCCTCTAAAGAGAAAATGTTTTGTGGCTCTGCTCCATTCTCTCCCTCTCTATCTCCCTCTCTGGGTATGTAAGCTGATACCCATTTCAAGTGGGTTACTCATGTCCAGCACATCCACACAAAGAGCCCGGATAAAATAAACACGCCGCGTCGGATATCTTGGAAAGAATCTGTCATGGGTTTGGGGCTAATCACCTCCAGAAGGGGCTTGACTCAAAGCCTGAAACGTTAGCCCCTGTCGGGGAGCGAGGCTGGGCCGGGCCGGGCTGAGAGTCCCCGGGCGCTGGGGACGGATCCGGAGGAGGGGTTGCTCCCACAGGTCAGGACCAGGGGGGCAGGAGGGGAGGAGGGCCCGTTTACAGACCTGAGCACCAGCTACACCGCCACCGGTGCTGCTACCTCACAATCACCTTGGAAAAAGGCAGCTGAATAGAATAGAATCCTTTATTGTCATTATACAGGTACAATGAGATGATTAGAGCTACTCCTTTTTCTAAGGTGCCATCAAAAATACAAAAAACCAACAAGAGATGTACAACATTCAGGAGGAGACCACATACAAACAACAAGCTTTCATACTTCAATATGCAGATAAAGTGAAAGTGCAGGGATATATCGTCGAGTCCTTAACCCATTATACAGAATCTGTTGAATTAGAAAACCTCTAAAACGGGGCTAGTTATGGTGCATTTCCACTGCAGGGCCTCGCACGGCTTAGTACGGTATAGTTAGGCCTTGGTAGGCCAGGCTCACTTTATGCTGCGTTTCCATTACAGTTTAGTAGCTGGGGCAGTAACTATAGTAACACAGTGTAGGCGGAGCCGTGACGTCATCTTCAATGCGAAACGCAAAACCAACATCAGCCGTTAGCTGTTAGCACTCAGAGCTCACAGCTCCTTATATATGTTCAGAAACTAGACAAAAGTTAAACAAGTACAAACCACAGACCGTCTGTGTCATGGTGAATACAGTCGCTGCTTTATTTATGTCTGTATAGGCCGTTGTTGTGAGTGTGGACGGTCGGAGCATACACTGCGTTAGCTTAGCCGATCTCCATTTAGAAAACACGCATTTTAAAAGGTTTTTCCCCTGCCGTCTGTCTGCAGACTTGACAAAGCATTAATTCATGGTTTTTACTAACCGGTATCAGTATGTTGTTACTTCGGCATCATTTTGAAACATGTATTACAATTAAATCACGGTAAGATATGTTCATTTTGTTGTAGTTGCCAGCGATTCTCTTACTAGTTTAGCATACTCAGGCCGGTTGTTGGCCCAGAAAGAACCTTGAATTTGGAGAGCCAGAAAAACTGTGAAAAAGTACCCGCTAGCCGGAACTACGCCTAGTGGAAACGCAACCAAAAACAGGCACGGCACGGCACGGCAGGCTTAAACCGCGCTGTAGTGGAAATGCGCCATTAGAGTAACAGATTTTGCAGGATCCCACTTTGTTAAATTGGGAAACTGAGTGATGTTTTAACCAAAGACACTCTTCCTTTATCAGCTGATGTAGCTGCTTCTCAAAAACACCAGTCCTGTTTGATGAATTATCAAGACAAGGGCGGAGAGGAGCGATAAGGACATTGGAAATAAACACAACTGGAAATATTGTTGTAACGTAATATGTCATTTGGATGGAGCCGGTCCTCGACTGCCAGTTGGCTGAAAGTCTATCCAAAGCTATGTTGTGCACAAACACATGTTAGTGTCAGTGGTCACAGTGACATACCACACCTGCATAATTGTCTGATGAAAGTGCCTTGTAAATTTGGCAAAAATAATAAAAGATTCTTAAAAATGTTTGAGTAAGTTGTTGCTTGATCTTTTCCTGGACAACAATAAATCAGTTTTAGCAACTTATAACTTTAACATGAAATGACAAGGAAACATATTCCTGCACGGCTTATTAAGGCTATTTCATGCTAATATGAGCATTGGACTTGGACCAGTCCCTTCACTGCCTGTTGGCAAACGCTCTGACTGCTGGATGACCGCAAGCTCTGTGGATGTGAGGCCTTGACCCTGGAGGGGGAGGGGGGGTGCGGAGGAAAGATGGAGACAGGCATGATAAAAGCAAATCCCCCCCCCCCCCCCTCTCCCTCCCTGAAGCTCTTCCCTCCCTTTTAAGTCTGGCTGTGGACGTCACAAAGCCAAATCATGTCTGCACCTCAGGGCAGGGGGCGGGGAAGATGGAGGGAGATGTGTTCGTCTACTGGGACTATCAATCTACTTTACAGCTGTCAATCACTTAACTCTTTGACATTGTTTGTATTATCCATAGCAATTAGAATGAGGTTTTAAAGAAGAATGTCATCCTTGATACTGAAAGTTGTGTGAAACCAGATACATTTATTGTTTTAATCAAGCTTGTACTTACCAGTGAGTTAATTTTATGGAGAATTTCTGCTTTCATACAACCTGGGTCTTTTTTGTGTAAGTGCTGCTTTTGCAACAATTTCTCATAACAAATGGTTGATGACTTATTCCTGATATGTTCTGTTTAGAAACATGACAGACTTCTTTTTTTAAGAAATTCTTCAGATACAACTCAGTTTAAAAAACAAACCATTGCTTTATAAAACAAGGGAAAGCATCTGCAGAAAGTAGTCTGTGCTTTGCTGGAACATTCTGGTTTTAATAACCACAAAAACTGCTAATACAGGCATAATATTTCCAAAATTACTATGGTGATGTATTTTTCACCCGTACTTCAAACTTTATTTCAGTGATGTAACTATGTTGGCAGATCTCACCACATAAGCCATTCCATGTTATTCTCACTGACAATTGCCAAAACTATGAAAATAATGAAGTTGTAAAAAATCTATATTTTCCTTAGACTGAGCTAAGCAGCACGCACGCACATTTCGTAGTGGCCAAACGGTGGTACTACAACGTATGTCAGTCACGTGATGTCATTGGGACAACAAATATTGTTTCCCATTAAATTAATTAATTAGTATTGGAACTTAAATTACGTCTGTAAATCAGCAGATACTTTTTTGTATACATATATCAACTTACCAGGATGAACACATAAATAGGCGTTTTTTTAAATGATTGTCCTAGAATTGTTAAATACCCTAAAAGGTCAAATCCATAGTTATTTTCCCTCCGACATTCATTTGACTGAGTCGAGACCGGCAATGGCGCTGCAGATTGGAGGCGGGGTTTAAGGAAAACACAGGTCGCATGCTCTATAGGCCCAGATTCCCGGATCGTCTGGGTATTTTTGTATTTGTGAGTCAGGTCATTTTGGTTTCATGCCGCCTCCAATGCTGTATCGATGTTTCCCTATTCATCCATGAAGGCTATGGCCAAAAGCTAAGATGGCGACGGCCAACATGCCAAAGTAGAAACTTTGAAACCGTAGTCAACATGGGTGACGTCACAGTGCCTATGGCCTCTTTCTATAAACAGTCAATGGTCTGAATTGAATGAACAGTCTCAAGTCTAAAGATTAAACATTAAATCTATGTAAAGGTGTATTTAAATGAGTAGCGTGTTTTCCTACCTTTTATTTCATTCCTGTTGTGTTGTGTTGGCCTGTTTCGTGCCTCCACTGGTCCCAGCTGGTAACTGTACTTTTTGACCGAGGAATGGCGGTCAAAGGGATCTAGCAGAGACAAAAAGAGAGAAAGGGTGAAAGAAGGACAAGGCAGGCTTCAAACAAGAAACAGAAAACCAAAATATGACATTCGGAACATTTTAGAACAGCGCTCTGGTTCCACTGAGGCAGATGCCATTAGGAGTTAGTTCAGACATAGACCTGTGTGCGGGTGGAGCAAGATGACAAGAGCCCTGCTATTGGAGTCATGCATTTGTAATTCTGATCAAAGAGCAGCCTCCCTCTACATGACGTTGGCATGATAATCGTGGCAGGACTACTGTTCGTCGGTGCAGAGCGGAGGTGAGGTCACCTTCCACTGCTCAACCACTACAATGAGAGGGAATGAAAGTCATCACAGGAAGACTTGTCAAGAGGTTTCTTGGCAATCGTTATTTCCTTCGCAGGCTCTCAAATAAGGCTCAACAAGAGGCGACAGCTCCTGGCTTCTGCTGTCTGTTATGGCTCGTTAACATACGCGGGGTGGAAAGGTTGGCTGCTGAAGCACAGCTGAAGGAACAAAGACGAGAATGAAAAGAGGCGATAATGGGTGTGGATTTTTTCCCGTTTTGGAAAATGGATTTATGTCCCAAGAGCAGCTCCTTCCATTTTGTAAGGGATATTTGGTGTTAAAGATTAGGAATGAGGAGACAGGAAGACACATTAGTTCAGGTGAGGAAGGATTACTGATTAAAGAAAGCTTTGTATTTGAGGCGATTTATTAGGTCAAAGAAAACATAAGAGCTTTCTGATTTGCCGGCATTATCTTTATAATTGTTCTCATTTCATATAACTTTATGCTAATTGGATAAGAAGCTAAAACATTCCACATACAAGAAACACAAATGCAAACAATTGTTACATGGAGGTGTTGATGCTATTAAGTCTACCCTCATAGATGTGGATAGGGTGGACAAAATAATAGAATCACTTGTCAGTATAACGCAATGCAACCTCTAAAGTTATTGTACAGTTGTGTATGAGATGTGAAGTTTAAAGGTGGGGTAGGTAATTCACTTCAGAAACACTTTTTGTTATATTCCATGGAATGCTCTTAACATCCCGATAGCAATGAATATCTTAAATGCTTTGACAATAAATACATAAAAATATGTCATCTGTGGAAGCCGTGGCGCTGTAAAAAGCACGACCAATCATCTGTGCCTGTCGCCCGGCTAAAATAACTGGATGGCCTACCTGCCTGTCAGCCTTCCATCTGTGCATAAACTTATCTCGTGCCCTCATTGGTCATGTGAACGTTCGTGTGTGTTGGAGGAGGGGCTCTGTAAGGAAGTCTGAAGGAAGGGGCAGATTTTTTTCGGCTGCGTACTTTCAAATTCTAGCGCACTCGAGCTGGTTTCTCCATTCTTACCTACCCTACCTTTAAGCCAGGTGTACCTTCAGTAATTATCTGGAAACTGAGTGTGTATTTAAAACGATATCCTTTTAGACACACTCACCTCTACGTTTAGTCTGCTGTTGTTTAGTTGACTTCATCTTCCGAGCTCTCTTGAGCATCTGGAGAGCTGTGTGGCTGTGAGTGAACCCCCTGAAAAAAAAAAAGGTCAGACTATCACACACATAATTACATTCAGTGAAATAACAAAACTCACATCAACAGAAGATATATGATAAGACGATGATTTACCATTCTTCTATAATCTTTTCCGATCTTTCAGAGAGACGGCTGAGCACCGACGCTGAAGCAGGAGACTTGCTTCTGAAATCACACAGAGATTATTGAGCTTAAAATAGGTTGTTAAACTATTTTTTTACCGCACTTTATTAAAGACTGTAAGGTAGATGGCACTTTAGTTCTGGAGCAATTTCTATATCATGACATGGACAATAAGCAATGTGAAATCTAATGTCATTCCTATCCATTGCCTTTGTTTTAAATATATGAATATTACAAAGTCTGTGTCGTATGAATCTCAGTTTATTGGTACATCCTACTTAAAGGTCACCTATCATGTTATTTTTAGGCATAGGTCTCAGATATATATAAAAAATATCAAAAACATGTCTATGAAGTGTTTTGCTCAAAATACCAAACAGATCACCCATTCTAGCCATGCCCCATATCCCTCTATTTCATTTCCTGTTTCAAAAGTGCTGATTTGGGGTATAAAGCTTAAAAAAAGATTGATTAAAAAAAAAAAGGAGGGGTCTGAGCTCATGTGGGACCCGGCAGCTACTGTCTAAACTAAATACTGCCGTGATGAAACGCCATATCATGGATTATCAAGGATTATTTCTGAAACAGTATGGAGCTCAAAGGCTTTCTCTCTTGCCGGTTATACCACAAGGGGAGTTCCTTTTTATTTCCTGCTTCTTCACACACATGCTCTCCAGTACAGGTTAGCTCTGAGTGTTAGCGATGCTAATGTAAACATGCACCGACCATATTACGTCCAAAACAGTTGGGCATTGATTCTGATAGCAACTTTTCTGATAGGGCCGTGGGTGTAAAGCCAGCCCACATTTCCGATATTACGTCATATCGGACGCAAATCTGTATCAGCTCCGTTGTAGCCCCGTTTTTAGAGATTTGGGTACGGAGGAAAAGAGAGAGGGTTTTATTTTCTGACGCTACGTGAGTTCCCTGACACACCGGGGACACATATTTATGTATAAAAGACATAAAAAAAATGCATTTTGCATGATAGGTCCCCTTTAAGGTGTGAATATGAAGACCATAGTTACTCTAAGTAGCCTGCTAAACACCTACAGCATATTCCCCATTCTAAACTGAGTTTGAGTTTGTTCTGTGGTTAGAAACCTACTCACACAAAAACACACCAACAACCTGTTACTTTGTAAGATGTTTGGTACCAAATGCAGTTAAATGGCAGGCAGTAATAAGGCTGTGGGTGAGTCTACCTGTTGGAGCTCTCAGGGGAAACTCTCTGTTCAGCAGCCTGTTCTGGAGGCACCCAGGCCTGCTTCGGCCTCCACACAGGCGGGGGTGAGAGTATATACTCAGAGGCTTCAGGAAAGTGAACAGGAGGCTGAAACAAATACATAAAACAGTGTCAGCAATAATCCAAAGTTCTTGACACTTTTACAGTTGGAGTGATTTTAAATCACTTGTTTATTGGGTCCTAAATTGGCTTCAAAATAGTTGTTCATTTACTGAAGTGGTTCTTTACATATGGGCGACTGTCGCTCTATCTGGAGAGACGTGACTGGGGCCATTCTGTGAGGACTGATGACTTGAGAGGTGCCAGTTTTGCCTCCTGGGCACTGCCGAGGTGCACTTGAGCAAGGACACCAGATCGCTGATCTCTGGTTGATCTGAAATAGCTACCCAAGCATGGGTATAAAGCCAAGACTAACTTTCATTGGGTGTTTCTCAATGTTGAGAACGCTTCCTTGGTAGCACATGTCTTCTGAGTCACTTGCTTCTGAAGCGAGGCAAGAATCCTTCCTAGCCTCGGAAAACGAAGAATTGTGGAACAGGCTAGCAGGTGTGCAGGTGTGCGTCATATGTGAGGCCCCGCCTTAAATGGAGCGTGATTTCCGGCAAAGATTTGGAAATTGGTCCGTGTGCAAAGCATTGTGGGGATTTTAAGACCGCGGAGTCTACACATGTGCAGCCTCGAAATTTCTCGCTACGAAGTACGCCGGCCTCGGTAGAATTCCAAGTATGCTGGACATTGGAACAGTCCTTCGGCGGCACTCGATGAAGTAGTATGCTTGAAATAGTGGCTCTGGAGCAGCCTTCCTCGACATTGAGAAACACCCATTGTGTGTGCGGTACTGTGTATACTGTTCGTGGGACGATTAAGGAGGATTTCATTCAAATCTTCCATTTCCACTTTTTACATTTGAAAATTGAATAAGAAAATAAAAAAACATGTGTGTTTTTAGAAGTTTGTGAGGCTTGAGCTCTAAATGTAAAAATATGTGCCTCTCTGTCTAGACAATATAGTCCTGAGTATGTGTAAAATGAAATATGATGTGTACAAGAATGTCCACTAACATTTAAATCAAGTGCATGTTTTCTTTTTAGGTCTTTGTCAGAGCATGTTCACAAAAGGAATGCTCTTATGTAAGTCAAACTAACAGCTTAATTTCTCTCCAGATCCCATTTTGGTGTGAAAGTGCTAAATTGTTGATCCCTGCCTTTGATGTGTACCTCGGTGTCAACACAATAAGTCCGGCCTGATGGCAGCTGCGCCGCATCAGCTGGCCTAAAGCAGCCACCGTGATGTACAGTGCTGAGCGCGCTCCAAAGAAAAGATCCAACGAGAGGTAAATGAAGGGGGAAAAAAACAGGACGACGATACGCCAGTGTGAAAAATGACATCTGCTGGTGCGGAGCAACCTTCAGCCCTCCAGGAAATAATCTTGTTTTTCAAAAGAGTAAATTCAAAGAGGAGAGTGAGGGAAATCCTGAAAGCGGCGATGGCCAAGATGAGAAAGAAACAAGAAAATAACTCTTCCATTGACATCACACAGGGGCTGGACATTCACACAATTGGTGGACCACTTTCACTAAAGCACCAGGTTTTCAGAGTATAAGATATTACCTTCAGAGACCGTGGCTGGTCTGACATAAGGTAACGTCTGGGAGGGGAGTCCTCAGGAAGGGACAATGTCCACTGTTTCTCCAACGCTGCCTACGAAAGAAAACATGTGTATTTACCAGTAATTGCATATTTCTGGAAAGGACAAGAGCAGAACAACAAAGAGTATTGTGTAGTGTGTTATATAGGCTTTAGTGCATGTAAATGGTCTGCAAAGGCTTAACTCCCTGTGTTCCCTCCAGAGGGAGTTTCTGTCCCACACACTCACTAAATATTCATGTTTCTGGACTCATGTGTAAACCTGTATTTGTTGGTGTCTTTTCACACAGGTTTTTCTGCATGTGTGTGCATATTTCTGTGTTTATGCATGTTTTTATTCATGTGGGATGGTGAGCATGAACTGTATGGATACAATGTTGGATAGTTATTAAAGATCCAGCTCTGTGCAGGTTTGTGTGTCTGACAGGTCGTGGGGGAAGCAACAACTGAACCATGAACGTGAGGAGCACATACCTCATCGAAGTCAAATTCATCCACGTCCACCTCCTCAAAGGTGTCATCCTCTGCAGCGTCAGGGCGTGTGAGAGCAGCCAGAGCAGATGCGAGCCTCCTCCTCAGAGAAAAGCCCCTCCAAAACGCCTGAAGAAATGGTTCAAAAATAAATTAAAAACTCCATGAATCACGAGGTAAATATTGTGTGCTATCCCATTAGAGAGATAAAACATGTTAACCTCTCTTTTAATTGCGCAGTGTTCTGCTGTCTGAACTCTGTGTGACTCCGGACTGAGACAAATGGAGCTCCAGTGAGCCTCTAAATCCTCCAATTCCCAGAGGGCCGCGGGGGGCACACTTCACTTCAAGTAGAGCCGAGCAGGAATCCTAGAACTCTTACTACCGCACTTCTTTGGAATCTGATGGATCACTCCGAATCCCCCATCCCACCACAACACACTTTTCTACAGTCCCTCCACTCCCACCTCCTCCCTCCGAGAGCCCTTAAGGACCCATCAAACACTTTGTGTGATGCGGAGTGATTTGGGAGAAGTGTTGAGTAGCATGTTTTTTAGAACAGCAGCCTGTGTCTATACACAGAGGATTAGCAGAATAAGCCTCCATAACACGTATGAGGAATGAAGATAAATGTTGAAGGGTGAAAATGGAAATATTCAGATATTCACTGGAAAATTCTAGTTGTAGCAGTAAGGTGCTTAATCGCACATTGACAGGTTAACAAGCAAATGCTGAATTAAATAGTGAAGTTTGTTTTGTTTTTTCTTTACAATAATTACAATTGCTCACTCAAGCTTACTGGATGCTAGTGTTCCTGCTCTTGGGTGGACCAAACAACCAATCTGAAGACTGCACATTAACCTATGGGAAATTGGGATTGGTAATTTTTCCTATTTTCAGACATTTCATAGACGCAATGATAAACCAACAAACCAAAAATAGAATTGACCAATTACCTCAAATTGACCATATATTTTGATCATTTCTGTTCTCTGACATTTGAGTTGTTCTAATGCAGTCTTCTTTAGTTTCCAATGCATCTGTGGACATAGTGATCTAATAGATGGGTTGACTGAACTGGACTTAGACACGATGATTAGAAAAGCTCTAAGAGGTGGATTAAATTAAGGTCAGATATTTGAACTTTATGAGCTCAGAAAAAATGGTCTGTCAGAAGGCGGTGCAACTGCAGTGTTGGTGGAGAAAAACAATTCTACACTTTGGCCCAATCCCAAACCACGCCCTACACCCTACACCCTACACCCTACACCCTACACCCTACACCCTACACCCTACACCCTACACCCTACACCCTACACCCTACCCCTCCATTTGCACGTTCGCGTGGAGGGTCCGCCACATTAAGTGCTGTTCCAAACCAACGAGTGTGGAGCGGTGTGGAGGGGGAGTGGGCTATCAAGCCCTCAAACAGCGAGTCTGCATCGGTGCTGACTTGAGACCAGTCACTACCTGACCGGTCTCAACGCTGTGTGTGTCCGTCAGGAAACACGCTGTTTACAAGTAGTTCCAGCAAACATCCACTGATAAATTGCGATGTTAACAACCTCATGATAACCTCATATTTTTTTAATTTAAGGTTTAAGGTTTAAAACTAAAAGAGCTTTACAAAAAAGTAACACAATTAAAGATGTTTGGAGTTTTATTTGAGTTATTATTTTAAATGTTTTGTCAAAGAGATGCTGATTTGAAACCGTTGTTACCATGGATGTATAATAAGAACTGGATACAGCGTGGGAGGCGGGGCCTCATTCATTCCTATGAGAGTTGCTCATTCGCGCATGATGATAAAATGGCCCAACTTTTGAGAGAGCGAAACGTCACAGATTACCCGGCATGCCTGAGAAGTACCCGTATGTGCGCAACTTTAACCATGCCCCCCAAAATGCTCGTTCACATCAAGCACGTCAATTTGCGTCCACGTAACAGCACCGCACGTTCATGACAGCATGGTATGGTAATGGTTTGTTATTATGATAGATTTGATATTAACGAGGCGGCAGTTAGCAGCTAGCGGTTAGCTAGTAATTATGCTAATTTACACATCAATCGTTATGTACTTTTATTTTACGCTGTAACAGGATCTAGTGGTATCCAAGCAACAGAGCTTCATTTAGCATGAAAGAATTATTGCACTGTATATTTAAGCAATAGCTCACGACAGGCCGTGGTATATGCTCATTATATCACAGCTAAGGGGCGTGGTTCGGCCCGACGCGAAGCGGAGGGTCGACAACCCCCTTAGCTGTGATATAATGAGCATATATCACGGCCTGAAGTGAGCTATTGCTTTTATAAAACGGTTACCAAGTGTGGCAATATGAAAGAAAAATACACACTCTAATTTAAATAGTTTTTATTAGTAAATAATGATGTTCAAAATAAAATAGTCCCTCTGTTGCCTTCTGCACGAAACATAGTGCGAGGTGGTTGCTATGCAACAACACTAACAACAGCTAGCGAACATATTAGACAGAGAGCGTTGATCCATTATTTGGCTATTTATTTACATTAATGTGTATGTTGCCGTTTATTGTGCACCCACTGAAAAACTGTCCAGCATCAGTAGCATGGCTTACGTGGTTACTTGTATAGGCTGAGGTTGTTCTAGGCTGTTGCTTGGCGTGGCGAGAATATTGCTCCACTTGCTCCGGTCCCCGAGATTCGGCTTCCAGTAGCTCTGGAGAGAGCTTTCGTACCTGTGGCCACTAACGGTCATAATTTCTCTGCTTTGTTTCAAGACCCGCATCAGAAAGCTTTTGAATGGTGATACTTTTCCAGTTGGTCTACCTGCTCTTCACGTAGCTCTACATGTCGTCGTTTAGGTGCTTTTTGTTCTGGAGATAGGCACTCCTCAATCCACTCCTCCATAGTAAGACCCCCCCCCCCCCCCCCCCCCCGGAATATCTTAAATGTTTTTGCGGACCTTTTTGATTACAGATTTGAAAACATGGTTGCTTGCTTTAAAAGTAGCACAATTCATTATGTCAAACCTTGGAAAGTATCTAAATATCCCTGCCCTAATGCCAAAGGAACTGCACACTGAATATGTTTTTGCCGTTTGATGTCTATGTCTGGACCGTTGCGTAAAAAGGAGGGTTTCTGCCCGTTACTTCTCCGCTGCTTTCTTGTTCCAGTTTGAAAAGCAAACAGCCCAACTGTATACTGTTTATCTCAGACGCGGAGGGATACTGACTTGTTGTGAAAAGTAACTTACAATTCTACCCGTGGTATACGCTCAGTATACCACGGCTAAGAACCAATCAGATTGCTTGATTTTACTTGTCCGTTTTATAAATATAAATATATATATATATATATATATATATATATATATATATATATATATATATATATATATATATATATATATATATATACAGTGCATACAGTGCAATAAGCTTCTTAGTGCAATAAGAAGCTACAGTGACGTTAATCTACGTCGGTAATATTAACTTTATTTAATACAACATTTACGGTACAAGATTTAATCATACAGCCCATGTAGTATAATATTTTACAAATGATGAATTACAGCAAACATGTGCAATATATCCATTATTACAGCTCCGTGGGATGGCAGTAAGGCGATATGGGTCCGTTCTTACTGTACATCCATGGGTAAAGATAAACGCATGTAGTGCTGAACACGTAACATGAACGTGCCGGGCGGCGCGGTCCCGTGGGTTAGATGCGCGTTCATAATGCAGAGGGAAATAACTCACAGAATAACGTTATTAGCACATTTTTACAATTTGAGGAACGAATATTTTTAATAAGGGCTATACAAGTGTTCATACTGGGTAGTTTATTTAGTTTAAAAAAAAATTATCCAACGATTTACAGACCACTCTTTCCCCATGTAAGTCAATGGGAAAAAGTGTTTCCGGGCCTGGCAACCAAAAGGAAGTGTAGTACCGCCGTTTGGCCAGCACGAATATTTTCATCTGAGTCCGGCGCACTTCCTGGGGGCTTGGTTGTTACATGAAGGGTGTTTCTCAATCGTGAGTACGCTTGCTTGGTAGCACATGTCTGCCGAGCATCTTGCTTCAGAAGCAAGTCAAGAATACTTCCTGCCATTCGGAAAACGAAGTGTGGAACAGGCTAGCAAGTGTGCAGGTGTGCGTCATATGAGAGGCCCCGCCTTACATCTTCCGCCACAGATTTGGGGAAATTGGTCCGTGCGCAAAGCATTGTGGGGATTTTAAGGCCGCGAAGTCTACTCATGTGCACACTCGATATTTCTCCAAACGGAGTACGCCGGGCTCGGTAGATTTCCAAGTATACTGGAGATTGGAACAGTACTTCGGCGGCACTCGATGACGTAGTATGCTTGAAATAGTGGCTCGGAAGCAGCTTTACTCGCGATTGAGAAACACCCACAGTTACGGCATTTCCTGTTTCTGCCGGAGAGAGGGGAGTTTGTCCCAAAGCTTGCCGCTGCATTTACTCCCTCCATCTGACAGGAGGGAGCCTCGTTGAGCTGCGAGTGTCACTCCACAGAGTTCACTCCCTCACGGAGGGGTAGTGTGTAGGGGTAGGGTGTAGGGTTTGGGATTGGGCCTAAATCTCAGACATTAATCTGGGTTGTAAGTATTTTGCCTCTCATGATATGTGGCTTGTTGCATTGGTGACACAAGTTACATACTCCGGCTGGATCGTTCTACGTAAACGGAACATTTGTGTATTTCCAGTTCTTGTTTCCGTGTCCTTCCAAAATAAGATCAGAGGGAAAAGGTTTTGGTTGGAGAATGTTGGAAAAATAGGCAAATGACAACAAATATGTAAAATGTAACTGATTATGGAAGCTGTGTAGGTGTGTACGTTTCTACGTCACAAAGGGAACGCCACACATGAAATAGTTGCCCTTTAATTATCGCATGACTCCACTTGTTGGACTTAAACTCCTGTTAAATAACTCAATTAAAAGGGTTATACCTGGATGACACTTGCTGCATAATGCTGAGCAACAACACTCCCATTTAAAAAGGCAGGTCCGGACTCTGGCTCTCCTCCATCTCCATCTCCTCCTCCACCCTCCTCTGCTGTGGAGGGGCGGCTGACATTTCCACTTTTCTGTCTGTAAGCACACAGCTGCTGAATCCCGACTGCTGCTGTGCTACTTACAAAAGAACACACACACACACAGACAAACACACACACACAGAATGAGCGATATACATGATGTCACAGCACCTTCGTTTGAATGTATTTCTGAGCGGACATCTGGAGAGCAGGACTCTGGAGGGTGTCGGCCTGTCCACAGCCACCCTTCACATCAGAGATCTATCGCCCTCCCGGAGATGTTAATGATGAAGCTGCGTGTTAAAATGAATAAGATGTTCGACATCTCCTGCGGTAAATCACAGAGGAGGCTCCGGCGGTGAAAAATGCTCTGAAGGAGACACTAATCAAATGCTCACCTGCTATATGAAGGATTATATAAAAAATAGTGTTTGCTTACAGTTAGCAAAGCACACTTGTGTAGCTTTTGGTTTGAAAAGCTGATTTCACTGATCTCTGGTCAATAGTAAGTAAGTAAGTAAAATGTATTTAAAAAGCGCTTTTCCCAGACATAGTTACAAAGTGCTTGACAAAGCTATTATGATTCACCATTGAATCATAATAGATTAAATAGTAATAATAATAGCATAGATTGAGTGGATGCACAGAAATGGAGAGTACTGACTCCAAAAGTGTGGTAAATTACCTTTGGAGGTTCAGGTCCTCATGGTTGGATACAGGTGCCATTTTGAGATTGGAGCAAGTTGTCGAGGGGTGAACACTTTCCGAGTTTGCTTCTCGAACTGTTGGCCCGGTGTTTGGATGTGTTGCAACAGTGTTAAATGTGTTATGTTGGATTTCTGCAGCGTACTTATCCTCAAAAGTCCAGTTGCTGCATCTGGTACTGTCTCGATTTGGAAGAACTGGAGAGACGTTTCCAGTGGATTCCATTTCTCTGTGGTTCTCAGTATTGGTACTGTCCATGTCAAGTGTTTCCTCAGGTGTTGTTGCGCCTGCAGTCACAGTGGTGTCTCCGTACTCATGGGCATATCTCTGGTCCTCAGCCAGCTGCAGAGCCTCAGTGAAGTGTCTGCAGGAGGACTTCACAGCATCCAGGGAAGACGAGGCATTACTGTTGACAAACACACAAAAATAAACAGTGTTAGGTTTAGTTTCGATAAACTGGTTATATTTATTTGTATTGGGGAACATGAAAGTTAATTAATTAATCTAAAAAAGGAGAAAAATGCTTTGTCTCAGATGTATCTTCTGGCTGATTTCCATGTGTAGTTTCTCTATTTCTAGAATGTCTTTAAAATGGGATGACTGATTTATGACTTGTTATCTGTTGTACTGCGATTAGTTGGACATTGGAAATATTATTAGTAGATCATATCAGAGCTGTGGATCAGTAGAACTGGAAAACAGTCAAAAAAAGGGGATTGGGGATTCTTTCAAGTTCTTTTTTCTATTTAATGAACCTACCTAGAGTACAAATACAAATGTTGTGTTTCTGACACAACAAATATGTATATAATCATATTAAACCCTACCAGCAGTGTCTTTGCTTACCAGACTTTAAATCAAAAATGTTCTTAATAAGTGATCGATGGCATTGTGTATTTTAATGATTGAAACAAGAACATGACATTCAGAGTAACTGAGTTTGGAGCATTCTCTAATACTGAAACAGTATTAGAGAATCTTAATGAATGGAATATCAGACATTAAGTGTTTTATTCTTGCCCGGTTCATCTGAGGTGAATGAAGTGAGTGTGAGTGAGTTGCCTGACTGCTCTGTGTATTCCATATAATGTCTCTTTCATTGAGGGGATAAACGGACTACAAAGCCACCTCAATAGAAACGTAATTAATCTATTAGCAATGCTTTGCCCAAGTCTTCATCCCTGAGGGGGCAGAGACGCTTCAGAGCCCAGCAGTCTGAGGGCCAGTAGCCTCAGGTAGTGGAGCCTCTGCTCCACAAAGACCCGGCTCTTCGCTCTCAGTGGGACCAGAGAGGGGGGGCAGTCAGGGGGTCCAGAAGGATTGTGACCCCACTGACCCCCTCCCCCCCTGCCCCCCATTACCTGCTGGTTCACTGCAGGGTCACCATCAACATGTAAACCACTGTTATAAGAGAGTAGGAATGATCAAGAAAATGCTTTTGCATCACCGGGGTTCACTTTCAACCTATATATTTTTTTTAATAACTTTGGCTGTGTAAATCAAATCAAACAAAAAAATATCTAAATGTATTATAGCCCCAAATCACAAGAAATGCCTCAAAGGGCTGTACAAAGCAAACAAAATGCATATGTTATACATTTTCGTAAGGTCGTGAGTGATTTTTTTTGTTTTGGGAATTTAACCACGGTCTACAAGTGGGCATTCAAAACGAAAATGATGTTTAAGGAAAATAATTCCCCATGGAGCAACTACATTTAAAAAATTGCTTTTGGGGAAGAAAAAGTCATGGCTCCAATACCTGCTGCAAGAAAGTCAAGAGAAGCAGCGGACAACACAAAACCTGTGCCAAATATATTGAATTGGGTGTGTGGGTGATTTATTGCAGATTGATTGGCTGTACAGATGCAGTTTTATAATCAACCTTAGGATAGACACCAGCTCACCAAAATGACTAAAACGTGGTTGCGTGTGAAGCGATACTCTTTAGAGACTACAAGAGAAAATATGCACGATTATAGCTTACTCACTTGGTCTGAGTCAGACTGCTGAAGCCCACATGTGAGTTTCAGTTCATCTTTACAGAGGACAGAAACTGGGAATGTGAATTGTATCTCTTACATTGTAATCCTGGTAGTAATAGATATTAGATTCTTAGAAGGAATTCCACCGATGACTCTTACATGTGTATATGGGCATGTGAGTATTGCTTTAAAGGTCACCTATCATCAGTGGCGGCGCCAGGGTATGGCTGGGGTAGGCTACAGCCATACCAAGAAATAGCTTTAGAGTGAATTGCACAGACAGCAGTTAGTGAGATTGATTTCAGTAGCCACTTGTCTGGAAATACCGAAGACTAGAAACAGTTTTGAAAACTTTTGTCACGTAGTGATCGTCTTCTCAATAAAACATCTTTGCTAATGTCTTCTGGCCAATCAGAATCACGATAACGGCGTGGTGTTGTTGCAGGAAGTCCCGACGGAGAATACTTTTGCGGTAGTACATCTCTATATACATCGATACAACATTACGTGTTGATAGAAATCAACACGTAATGAAATAAGACCCCACGGTTTGATGATTGATAGGTGTGTGGGCTGTCTTTCATTTTGACACACAGAACAATGGGGGCTATCCACCCTTATGAGTTCCCAGACACACCGGGGACACATATTTATGTATAAAAGACATCAAAAAGTGCATTTTGCATGATAGGTCCCCTTTAAAGTAGACTTAAAAAAAAATTCCTATCCTCAAAGCAGACCAGTATACCAATACAAAACCAATATGAATATATTTTTGGGGGATACTGGGATTGTGTTGGAGGCGGGGCCCCTTTCATGCCTATAAAATATGTTCAGAAGCTCATAAAGCTAAAGAAAGTATGACTTCCTGGTATAAAAGTACCTGGATCTTTCTTACTTTAGGTCCATAGAATATTTGCACTAATGTTTCATATAACCCCACCTCCCAGCCACTGATTTACAGATGTCTTTTCCTAATGTAAGTCTAAGGGGGAAAAGTATTTTGGGCACAACAGCATCAGGTGACGGAGCCTGAAGTTGAAATTATATAATTTAGCCACTATATACAGCCTATGGTAAAAATGTCTTCAAAGCTCCCCGCTGTTTTTCTGTATCCACTTCTCTTTGTACATCACGGGTTACGGTGGGTGTGTGTGACGCATCGGACATTCGTGCCAGAGATAAATTACATCCAGGTAAAGTATTTTGTTAAATAGCAGCAGTGTTGTGTCTCCTAACCGGGGCCATATGCCATTTCTATGTTTGAAGAGAAAATTAAAAGATTCATTATATTCTGCTGCACTAAGCCGTGTCTCTCTAAGGGTCTTTTACATGGTTTGGTTGGTGAAGACAGAACATGGCAAGTGGAAAACAGCAGACACAAAAAGAATTTCTACAAATATAACTTCACTTTCTAGTTTGTTTATGGATTCCCCATCATACATCTCGAGAACACAGAACTATTTGTACTTCTTGAACTTTGTATTAATAGAAAGAGATTTAAGTTGCTCGGAAAAATGCATAAAAAGGACCGTTTTGGTATTTAATGTAGGCTTTTTGTGAGGAACAAAGGATTCAGCCTGCACTCTGCACCCTGTAGAGAGAAGTTGTGAAACCGGACCCCTGATAAACCCCATGGCGTCCCACCTTACAGTCACAGCGCGGCGGCGGTGCGCTCACCTCCTCGGAACCTCAGTCAGACACAAGGTCAGGCCGGGGGTTAAATGGCCGTGTTGGTCCTTGCAAAGTCCGCAGAAAGGATCATTGTCCAGAGGCCAGGGGGGTAGAGGGCACACAGTGAGGGGTGAAGCAGAGGGACCCCCCGAGCCATAGGAGTCCTCGCTGTGACCCGGGCTGCTAGCCGCCGCCACGTTTCATCTTTTGTGCCGAGTAATTTGGAGGGGTCACGAAGATAAGCAGAGAGCTGACCACCGTTTTAAGTGTTGGTGGTCCGTCTCGCAGAGGAGCGTCAAAGTGTGCAGAGGCCAGCGACATACAAGGACTTGTGAAAATAGATGGACGTTGTCTTAAGCCTCACTACGCCCTGTGTATCAGACATAACAAGAGGATAGCTGACATTCCTGACGGCTGCGTGTCTGTCTGTCCCGCAGGCCGATCGGCACAACGTGAAACGCGTAATGTGAAACCTTGTCAATAGATTCGTAGTCATTTAAATTTGCTTATCCTGTTCAGTTTAGTCTGGTTTGCAATGTGATCCCATTTGTCTTTGAGTGTTATAATAAGGGTTGTCATTTTTTGAAAAAATAACAAATTGCAATTATTTTGACTGAGGGAATTATCTTTTAAGAGGATCTGTACCAAACAAGGTTTTATTATAAGTGTTTTTGTGGCCGGGACATCTCAACAACTCCACAATAGTTCATTCAGATATTTTCAAATATCTTTCAACAAATTTTGCGCTGACAGCGATTTTGATAATGCACTAGTCCATAATGCAATCTGGATAACATTTTGAATAATTGTGCAGCCCTTGTTGTAATTCATGTAGGGCTTTTTCCTCGTGCCTTGCATGTTTCTTTAGTTTTCTTTTTCTTCAAAAGACCTATTGATCAAACAAACAGCGCTGATTGAATCAAGAGGAAAAAACCTTTAGAGAATTGGTATTTTCTTGCTAATTTGGTGTGGAATTGTGTATGACTTCACACACAGTAGTTATACATTATAAGTAAAAAGAAGAGAGAACTTGTCTCTGTAATATTCGGACATGTAGCGTTCATAAATCTTTTTTTAAGGAAAGCTCTAAGCCAAATTTGAATGAACAAACCTGAGCTGAGCTTTTCCCTCATTCTGTCCCATTAAGCTGCTTCAGAAATCATTCCTTTTGACATGTTAGTTCGCCAAGACAGATGATGTGTGTTATCCAATTAAGCGGAAAATCACTGATGTCAGCATTCGAGAAAAATATCATGATGAAAATGATGTGACTTATCCGAGTTAACTATAAGTTATCACAGTTCTTTTTTTCCCCTCATTGTTCCATGACAGATCTAGGAAGAATTTACAGTGGATTTCAGAATAAGACACCTATCTGAACACTGTCTCTGACCACTGGTAGGACCTGCACTCATTCACTCTGGACACCCAGCCCCCTGACAGTCAGTCATCAGTCTCCTACCTGAGCTCCCTGCTGAGCTGCTGCTGTGAATACTGAGTCTGTTGAAGCTGAGCCTGGCAGAACATCAGGAAGCTGCCTGAGGCCGAGCCGAGCTGAGGAACAGCAGGGGGCGCTAGAGAGGAGTCTGTCTGCTGGCCATCGATGGACCTCAGGCCCGGCAACACTTTCTGCAGAGTGGATCTGAAGAGGAGAGAAAACAGGATTACATTCAGAGGTATTTAAAGCCATAAAAAGGCTTAGAGTATAAGTGGCGAGAACATTTGTTTTGTATATTTCTATTTCTGTACTTTGTCAAGAAACAAAACCAATATAGGTCATATCACCAATATCTTAATCTATTATATTATTTACATTAAAATATGAGCTTTCAAATTGGCGTCACAAAAAAATACCACTGCATTTTTTCATTTGGACAAAAAGGATAGCTATGGTTACATATAATATATATCAAAATCTATCCTTTACTAAGACATTTTCAGCTGATATTTCAGATCACACTTTTTTTCTTTTAAATAAATAACTGTACTATTGTTGCTTTTGTTCTAAATAATAGTCCAGCAATTTGTAATGTACTCTTTGCCACTGCAATAAATAAAAACAGCTTGGTGAGTCCTTCAGTTTGTATAAACAACTAAATATTCACAGGCTTTTGATTGCGACTTGAACAGAGAGAGAGTTAAGAGGGTTAAAGGTTTCTCTACCACTGAAGGGTTAGAGGAGTCATTCTGAGAAGACTGGTTTCTGGTCCCTCTGAGGCCACTCCTCGTACATGTTTTCCTGACTACACCGTACATTTTGTCCTCTTAAGTAATCCATACAGTTAATACACGTTTAGACAGTCATCTTATATTGTTTTTCTATCCACTTTGGATAAGAGCTGTACCCATGGCATATGTGAGGTACTGGCTGAGTGTGGGGGAGAGGTAACGCTGCTGCCTGGGGCTAAGGATGTTCGAGCAGAGGAATCCCAGCTATCTGCCAGAGAAACCCACTCAGAGCATCCACTGCTGGAGCCAAATGTGGCCTGCGTTCAGTGGGAAAATGTGGAGCTGGAAACTCTACAGAACACTAGGGAACAGCAACCCATAAAAACAAAAGCCTTCAGGCTACAACGTCGATATTTAAAACATTTTGGACAACTTGGTTTTAACAAAATTCATTCCCAGAGCACCACCCAGAATTCCAGCTCCTACCTTCTGGTAGAAGATCCAGGGTTCCCAGGAGCAGGCTGAACCGCTATAAGCACTCATTCCTACCTATGTCGATTAAGCTTCTTAACATTCACATGAAATGATATGTAGTCAAATGTAATGAAATGTACTTTTTAAATGTTGGCCATGAGGGTTGTGCAATAGGTCGCCATTGTCAGTATGTGCGTCTGTGTATTGTGTTTGTTCAAACGGTGTATGACTGATGATATGTGTATGTCTCTTAATGTCCACTATGTTTGTATATGTACATTTATGCACTGCAGGACGGAGTCCAGAACAAATTTCCTTACGGGGACAATAAAGTATATCGTATCGTATCGTATCGTATATGCTCTTTATACGCGTCTACTATGTCGCCAGAGGGGGATAAAACATTTCACCAGCTCATAATGTATGGGTTTTTTTTATATTTGGGGATTCCTTATTGCAGTCTGAATCTGAAGTTGGATATCTCAATTTGTTTTATATTAATCCACGGCTGTTAGTGCTGCACAATTCATCAAAATGTTAGCAAAATCGCAGTATAGACTAATGCGCCTTATTGCAATATTTGTTAGAGGCAAAATATGTAAAGATATCATTCTGATTGAAGTTATATTGTGCTGCAATCCCTCCCGAAGAAAAAATATATATATAGAAGAAAAAAATATATATTATACAGATCACACCTTGATCATTTTTATACATATTTGAGTTATAATGTAAATAATGTCAAAACAATAATAACTCTGGTTCAAATCGCATATAATTATGCAACTGCGTTATCAGTCAAAACAATTGCAATTAGTCATTTTTTCATAGTCAGGCTGCCTTAATGGCCATGATAGATCTAGCAGTGTTGATCCTGATTATTTAAAACACAGCTCAATTTCACTGGAATAATCAATTGTTTCCTGCAGTCTATGTATCATAACTTCCAACTGTATAAAAGGTAGGCATAAAATAAGTGAAATAAATCGAATTGTTTGAGTAATCTTGAAGCCTCAGGTGGTTTATTCTTATTCAAAATGGACTGTTTGTGTGCCTTTATCCAAAAAAGCTTATTCCTTGCATGCGGTTACCTAAAGATTCTGATTCTCAAAAATGGAACAAACCATGTTTTTAGGACTTTTGCATTTTCTTCCTTTAGAGTTTTCCCATCCCCACTGCCACACTTGGACAAAGACATGAGCGCAGAATAACGGGCTGAATGTCAGGGGGATACGGTTTTGATGGGCCCACTTGGTCTCTCCGACACAGATCGGGATTAGATTCCAAGCCTTCGGGCATGTTCTCTGGGAAACCCAAATAGGACCTTTTGATGGCTACATGAGCTCATTGAGGTGTGGAAAGTAATTCAATTGGGGAATGGACGCCACTTAGACACACTTTGGGAGAATGTGGAAATAATTGGATGCCATCAATTGTTGATGTTTACAATAGGTGATTCCTATTCAATTATTTGGGATACTTTTACTGGTTTCAGTTGAAAACCTCTGCATTTCTTTGACATTTTTTAAGGTCAAAGCATTTTTCTGTATATGTGTAAGGACTAGCCACATTAAACCAAATAAAGGAGATTTCCTATTTTAACCCTTAGATGCCCGAGTGACTGGACCCTACACTCTTCCATAAGTGGGTCAAAAAGGACCCGTATTAGAATAATATGTGTTTTTATGCCATTTTTGTCATTTTGGTTAAGAAAAATCACTTGTATAATATTTAGTATTATATTTTGGTTCACGCTAGAAATATTTTATATTTAATTTTTCACTATTTATAATCTTAGACATTTGTTTTACATTTTGAAAAAAAAACGAAATTCCATAGAAAATGCATGCGGGTCATTTTTGACCCACTTATGGAAGCTTGGGGTAGTAATACAAAAACTACAATTTCTCAAAATGTAAATAAAAAATGTGAATGGCATGATATCCAAAACATGTTTTTTGAGGAATAGCTGGAATATGAAATGATAAAAAAATGTAATTACAAAGATACTTCAAGAAAACCACCTCACCGGGTCAAAAAATACCGACTTATGGAAGCTTGGGGTAGTAATACAAAAACTACAATTTCTTAAAATGTATCAAATGTAAATTAAAAATTTGAATGGCATGATATCCAAAACATGTTTTTTGAGGAATAGCTGGAATATGAAATAATAAAAAATTGTAATTACAAAGATACTTCAAGACAACCACCTCACCGGGTCAAAAAAGACCCACTTATGCATCTAAGGGTTAAAAATGTTGCTATGAATCTATTTCTCTCCTAACATCTACAGTATATCTTCATTCATTATACTTGGACTTCATCCTGAATCTATCCTAAATTGATATACAGTTCATCCTCCTTTCTGAGGGAAACACTGTTCTTGGCTCACATTCCTTCGTCCCCCTTCTCCATCCCGTATGAGCACACGTCCCGTATTTCATTTAGTGAAGACTTCCTCTGAACCACATGCTCTTAAAGCGGCCATGATTAATCAAGCCAGAGTGTTTTCTTCTTCCACGTCTCCTGGATCAGGGGCTGCCTACAGGGAGTTTAATTCCTAGCGCTTGCCTTTTGGTGCTTTCATTTAACCGGTGTTATCACAGGCGAGGGATGAAAGGGCCAGGGCATGAGAGTGGAAATACAGAAGGTTAATTCCTCTGTTGGCATTGGAGGTTAAGTAAAGTTCAATGAAATATTAATGTGATGTCTAAGTCAAGGGGTTAAGCAGGAAAAAGTCCACAGAAGTTTTTTTTTGGACAGAGAATGACCCATGAATCAAGATATTATAATGAAAAGGAAACAAAAAACAAATGTTATGTCAGTAGTAAGAAAGGCAGGAATGTTTTACGTGCGCATTGACATTCAATTCTTCTCGGTTATGATGTTATAAAAATGTCTACATTTCACGGGGCTGTGTTGGAGGGGCATGCAAAGTATAATTTTTCATATTTTGGTGTAACTAAATGGGTGTGAGTAGCTCTGAGGAGCCAAACAACTTTGCGAACATGTAACATGTGACATCATTGCTCATGACAGGCCAATAGAAGCATGAATAATATGAGTGTCATTGCATATTTTTCATATAAACTCACTGCAACTCGGGTAAAATATTTAGGCACGATAAGTGAATGAGCAAATTGACACTGAAGAGATAATGGATTTTTCTGTTGTATCAATATTTGGGGAATTACGAGCACTTAGAGCGGCGTACGTAAGCGCAGATGTCGGTGGCACGTCGCAGTAATCTAATAGCGGACGCGGATCACAGTGCTAATCCCGGGAAGTGGACAGGAAGGCCTGTGTTCTGCAGGAATGTTTAGACTACCTGAGCCAGGAGACTGTATTTTTGATGGAGAAATGCTAGCTTTCTACTGGTATGCTCACTTTGAACATCCATAGCGGCGAGCGATTTTTCAGAGCAAAAGGAAGCAGAAATTGAAACTTTTGCACGGAGATTTTCTGGAAAAAACAGTATCTTGATGTGAAGCTGTTTGACAGGTACTACAGAGAAGGGGGTGCTGAAGTTAGAGAACAGAAAATGAAGGGTAAAGGGCAAGTTCAAATCAGCTTGGATGAGTCTTACTAGCAGATTCCTCCATTCATAAGAAATAAATGTATATCATAGAAAACGGTAGCCCATATATTTCCATATTTTTCTACCGCTTATCTTACCTCCAGCCTCTCTCCTGCTGAAGAGGATTCCCTGTGAGCTGCACCTCTCGCAGGAAGTGACATCCCTCCAGACTCTCGCACACGTTCAGGGGCTCTGATAGAGAAAAGGAAAAAACATTTTTGCTTTGTCCATTTTTGGTGTAATCTTCCCTTACAGGAGCCCTATTATTATACTCAATTATCAGGTTCATATTAGTATTTTTGTTCCTATGCTTTTATGTTCAAAAAAGGTATTTAGAAAATCGTTTCAGCCTCTGACTGAAAAAAGTCTCGTACAATGTCAGAATCAGAATCAGAATCACAAACAGGTTCACACATACGAGGGATTTGACTTGATGTCATGGTGCAGACATAACATATAAAACAAGAAATCTTTAAGGACACCGTAATAAAATATAGTTAAATAGCAATAAAATAAAGCAGTAATTTACATGGAAATGAATGAATTATAGGATATAAAATATGAAATATGAAACAAGAAATATGTGCAGTAAGCAGTATTTGAGCATTGTGTGCGTTAATGTAATGCATATAGAGACTACGTTGTGGCTGAGGTAAGTGTCAGTGTTGGAGCGATAGCCAATAGAAGCGCGAGTGTTACATAGTGAGGTCACTTTGTCCAGGAAATAAGCAAATGGAGGCGTTTCAGGCAAGGGGGGGGACCATTTACAAACACATATATAACACACTACAGGAAAGTGAAACCCCCAAAAGCATAATAGGGCCCCTTTATCCAGTGTCTCATCTTGTTATGTATCTAAATAAATAGATGATGCCTCTTGTTTCCATTAACTCATACACTCTACTCTGACAGCCAGCAATAAGACAATATAAATGTAGCAGTGTCATATAAAATAAATGGAATCATAAGTGTTTGAGCTTAAAGGCTTGGAGCATGTACATTTATAGCCATCGTAACTTCTTTTTTTATAAGTAAGATCAATCTGAGTCTGAGTGGGAGGAATGGATTTGAAAGTGGATGTAAAGAAGCTGAAACAACAGCTTGTGAATTTCCCCACTTGACATGCACAGTAGAGGAAGGAATGCCTATCTATTATGGAAAGGGATTTATATCTGCTGTTTCATTAAAATAATCTGTTACCTGACAGGCAGTTGAATCGAAGATCCAGATTTGCAAGGGACACACAACCAGACATGGAGGGCAGCTGGGTAACTCTAGGACACACAGAGACAAAATATAACAACTTTTGAAAGATATAAAACTGTATTAAGCTAATATTGTACCACTGTTAGACATTATCTGACTGGTTTTTAAATTGCATGAGTCATCTTCAAAATAAAAGGCGTTCACTTTTTGATATCAAATAATAAGAAATAAATGTCACGTAGAGGCCCTTATGCAAAGATATGTAAACGCTCATGATGGATTTGTGCACATCAATTAAGACATATAAAGGACAATGATGTATGTATGTGTGCCTAATGTTGACTATAATGTAAGCAATGTGCCTGTGTATATGACATAATGTTTGTTTTTGAGAGTATTTGCCAAGGTATGTGCATTCATTTATTTGTTTCATCCCCATATCTCTTTTTTAGATGTTTAGATTAGATCTTTTTAAATAGTATGGTTATTTGATCTAATATAATAATGTAAGTTATCTTTGTATTTAGTTAATTATTTTCAGTAGTGTTAGTTAAAGGGGACCTATCATGCAAAATGCACTTTTGTACGTCTTTTATACATGAATATGTGTCCCCGGTGTTCCAGGGAACTCACCAAGTGTCAGAAAACACAACCCTCTCTATTTTCCTCCATACCCAAATCTCTAAAAAAAGGGGCTGCAACGGATCTGATAAAAACTGATCCAGATTTGAACACTGTCCTGACGTCAGGACGGTGGCGCTACGGCTATTGGGCCAACTCCACCAATCAGGAGGAGACAACCACGGCCATTGCCGTTCGAAAGCGCTGGAGACGCTGTAGTACATATGCCAGGCCAGTAGATGGTGCTGTTCTCACTGAATCAGCCCAGAGCTAGAAATTGTCAAATTGAGCAAAATGAGGCATGGCTAAAATGCATGATGTTTGGTATTTTGAAAAAAAAAAAAGTATAAATATGCCTTATATAGGTATGGTCCTACACTATATTATTCAAATATAGCATGATAGGTCCACTTTAAGTTTTAATGGAGACCGAGGGATTGTTGAAGGCGGATGTGATATTTTATAAGTGTGGTGGGGTATAAAGATACAATTAAATTAAATTGACCAATGGGTAACAATTGTGGAAGAAATCTTTTTGATGGAAAAACTGACATATAAATTGAGATTACAACAAACACAACTCAACAGAAAGTGGGAAAAATGGAAGACTCGAAACAAAGAAATGTCACTGGAACAATAGCGAATAGATACATATATTTTTAAGAATATAATAACATGCAGACACATGATTGTTATGTTGTTGTAACCAGTATGTTAATGCCATGTATAATGTGACAATAAAACAAAATTGCTGGAACAAAGAGACAGAATAAGTATGCCTGGAGGAGGGTACCTGTTCTGGGCCACAGAGAGCTGCTGCAGGAGGGGCATCCAGGCGGCGCTGAGGCTCTGCAGGGAGGAGATGCTGTTGTCCTGGAGGTGCAGCTCGCTCAGGAGGACCTGGTTGCTCAGGCTGGGGGGCTGATGGAGGAACAGGGTGGAGCTGTCAGTAACACGGGGGGTTAGACTAACTTTCTGCTGCCGCTGCTGGTCCAGTGACGGATAAACGACCCCGTCCATCAACGTCAGCTGTTTCAGTCCTGCTGTGTTTACAGTCATCAGTTAGCCCTGCTGCAATCATGGGGAGCCTTAGGATACACTTAAGCTATTATTATACTGATTACTTTTGTTTGTATGTTTCATTCATTTCATTTTCTTGACTTATGAAGCAATTACCAGTGAGTTACTCTCTTTGATGTTTCTGAGACTTTGAGGTGATTTTATCCATCTTCTACTCGCACATTTTCTATTATCTTATGTGAGAAGTGTGTTTCGTTGAGAATTACACGAAGCAACATCGCTTTCAGTTCACCTATTTTCAGTTTGTTACATCACGTCTTTGTTCAAAGCGGTCATTTTGTAGGATTTAAGGAACATTAAACCCCCAATAATGTTCATGGTTGGCTGGAACTGGTCAATTGGTGATATTTGACCGATTTTAAATGTCCCTTAGGATTTCCGATTTTGTTTTTGTTATTTTTTTCCCCACATTGCAATACATGGGGAAATGTATTGCAATGTGTTTTGTAACAGAAGCCATGCACTCTTATGAATTGTATCGTTTCAAAATGATAATATAAGCCCCCAAATTGTATTTCTATCACGAGTTGTTCATTTAAATAAATCTGCTCATCTGTTCAGTATTTGCCACATTAGGTTTTCCCACCTATTCCTTTAAAAAATCGAATCTTGAAGCTGAATCTAATGGTATATTTTAGCTTTTGCATCTTGATAAGATTATTACATCTATTTGTTTATATTTATTTATGTATACAAGATGAAAACATTTTTTAAATATGCTTTTCTTGCTGATTTTCCAAGACATACAAAATACAAAATATTGACATCCCTAAAAAATGAAACATGAATGCCGAGGGTTTCATTCAATGCTGAGTTACAAACTTCTCATCCACTTTAAACATCATGTTTCCACGGTGACGTCAGAACCAGTGCTTTCCTTAATGTTTGTTACCTCAGTGAGGCTGTTGGCGCTCAGGTCCAGCGTGCAGAGCAGAGCGCTGTTCTCCAGACCCTCCACCGTCACCAGGTGGTTGTGAGAGCAGTTCAGGTGCAGCAGCGTGTAGACGTCCCTCAGTCCTCTGGTGCTGATCAGCTGGTTGTGATCCAGTGATAACCGCTGCAGTCTCTTCATCGACTCCAGACCAGCTGGGGATGACATTTATCGGCTTCAGATTGAGAAACAGCACATGGTAAGTCTGCATATAAGCAGTAAAAAAAGCCTTTAAAGGTCACCTATCATGCTGTTTTTAGGCAATAGCATAGGTCTCAGATATATCAAAAACATGTCTATGAAGTGTTTTGCTCAAAATACCAATCAGATCACCCATTCTAGCCATGCCTCATATCCCTCTATTTCACTTCCTGTTTCAAAAGTGCTGATTTGAGTATAAAGCTTTTTTTATTTTTTTTAAATTGATAAAAATAAAAAGGAGGGGTCTGAGCTCATGCGGGACCCGGCAGCTACTGTCTAAACTAAATACTGCCGTGATGAAACGCCATATCATGGATTATCAAGGATTATTTCTGAAACAGTATGGAGCTCAAAGGCTTTCTCTCTTGCCGGTTATACCACAAGGTGAGTTCCTTTTTATTTCCTGCTTCTTCACACACATGCTCTCCAGTACAGGTTAGCTCTGAGTGTTAGCCATGCTAATGTAAACACCGACCATATTACGTCCAAAACAGTCGGGCATTGTTTCCGATAGCAACGTTTCTGATAGGGCCGTGGGTGTAAAGCCAGCCTACATTTCAGATATTACGTCATATCGGACGCAAATCTGGATCAGCTCCGTTGTAGCCCCGTTTTTAGAGATTTGGGTACGGAGGAAAAGAGAGAGGGTTTTATTTTCTGACGCTGCGTGAGTTCCCCGACACACCGGGGATACATGTTTATGTATAAAAGACATCAAAAAGTGCATTTTGCATGATAGGTCCCCTTTAAATTAATTCAAAGACCCTCCTATAGGATTCGGTTTTAACAATAGTCCTCTGTTACAGTAGCTGAATATACAATTTAATGTGTTTAACCTCTTGTCTGGGCAATATATATTTATGGCTTAAGCCCCAGGGCTCAAGTTGACTTCAGTAAATAAATCATTTTCAATGCACATTGCAGTAGAGTTAATGAGTCCAGGCTTAAAGGAGAAGAGAGATGCTGCCCTCTGGTGGAGTATTGCAGACTTGAGCTAGACCTCAGATGTGACACAATTTATATTATTTGATATACAACTTAATGTCAAAGTGATTGATTGGGGATAAAACAACAGTTCTCACCAATGCGGGTGATGGAGTTGTTCGAGAGGTCGAGGACGTCCACATTCTCCGCCCCAGTCAAACCATGGATGGACGTCAGCTTGTTGTGGCTGAGTCGAAGAACTCGTAAACTCGTCATATTTTCACAGTCGACAAATGAGATGTCATTTTCCTGTGAAATGTTATGACACAACAAAACGTGGATTTATTGCTTTTTATTTTCAGAAAGATAATGATATTTAAATCCAGATCTGCACTATACAACAGCACATAAGAGTGAACATAATGTCATATATGGAGGAGTGATATATATATATATTTGTATACACATTCAAACATATTTATTTGACTTAAACCGATATATCCCTGCACTTTAAGTCTCTCTGCATATTGAAGTATGAAAGCTTGCTGTTTGTATGTTGTCTGCATGTTAAAAAAAGGAGCAGCTCTACTCATCTCATTGTACCTGTATAATGACAATAAAGGATTCTATTCTATTCTATATCCACCTGCACATCGATGTAGCAGAGCTGTGTGAGCTGGTTGAGGCCCTCCAGAGATGTGAGGCCGCAGCGTCTGAGGGTGAGGGACTGGAGTCGAGTGCACTGACCGAGAGAGGACACGCTGCAGCCGGCTAAATCCTCCAGAGTCACTGTGGTCACCTGAAGAGAGGAGGGGGTGCTTCAGAGCTCAGAGGTTCACTGTTGGATACGTATATCAGCAACTGTTTGGATTATTCCTCAGAATTATTTTCATGTCAAAATGGCAGAAATAGCTTTTTTCAGCCTCTCACAGATGGTGATTTTCTGCATTATCTGCAAGTATCTTTGGGTTTATGAATAATCAAAACAGGACATACATTTCAATTTATAAATGGTGAACAATTATTTTATATTTTATAGAACAAAAGATTGAACAATCAGGGGGGGGAAAAGTAGGAGATTATTTGATGACTCAAAGTCTAAACCTACGATTGGTAAACTATAATATAGCTTTGGTACATGATCTTATCTAGTTCAATAACCTAAAATGATGAGTTGTGTCAAGTATTATTTGTTTTACGAGAATACAGTTCTGAGAAAGACATTTTTTTGTTTTTTTAAATCAACATGACACTACAGGTCTCAAACAACTCCATCCTTCATCATGTTGTGACATAAACATGTTGGAAGCGTCTGTACAGATCCTACCTCCAGCAGGGACGTCCGGCCCGTGGCCCTCAGCAGAGAGTCGGGGCAGATTGGAGGCAGACTGCTGACCCCCCTCGGCCCTCTTCCTCTCCGCACAGACCCTCTCTGCTTCCTCCGGTTCTGCAGGGAGAGTTTGGACCAGGGGATGCAGTCCTTCATCCAGTCCAGCCTCCTCCTCTCTGGGAGGCTCTCAGAGGGGAACACAGACGCAGTGGAAGGCCTGGCTGCTCCACTTTCAAAGTCCAGAGCTTGATCCATGGAGGTCTGATGGATGCTCACTTCATGTAGCTGTGGCACAGTGTCAGCACTGATGGGAGACTCGCTGGGTAAAGGACCAGAGGAAGTCCAGGAAGTGGATTTCTCCATTTCATCCATATTCTTTTTCTCATGTTGACTCATTTTGCTTTTTGCTTGCAGCTCATTTGCTTTCACCACTTGCTTCTCCTTTTTCCCATGGTGCACCACTCTCTGTTCACGCTGCTCCTTTTCTTTGAGTCTTATTTCCTGGTTAGCCTTCATCTGGTTTTCTCCCACCGCTCCCTCCTTTAGCTCCTTCTCTGCTTCTACACTTTTTCTCTCATCTCCTTTTCTCTCCATCTTTCCTTTGTCCACATCATACCCTTCACAGCCCACTTCATCTTCCTCCTGTCTCCTCTCTTCCTCCTGTCTCCTCTCTTCCTCCTGTCTCCTCTCTTCCTCCTGTCTCCTCTCTTCCTCCTGTCTCCTCCTCTTGTCCTCCTGTCTCCTCTCTTCCTCCTGTCTCCTCTCTTCTTCCTGTCTCCTCTCTTCCTCCTGTCTCCTCCTCTTGTCCTCCTGTCTCCTCTCTTCTTCCTGTCTCCTCTCTTCCTCCTGTCTCCTCTCATCCTCCTGTCTCCTCTCATCCTCCTGTCTCCTCTCTTCCTCCTGTCTCCTCTCTTCCTCCTGTCTCCTCTCATCCTCCTGTCTCCTCTCATCCTCCTGTCTCCTCTCATCCTCCTGTCTCCTCTCTTCCTCCTGTCTCCTCTCTTCCTCCTGTCTCCTCCTCTTATCCTCCTGTCTCCTCCTCTCTTCCTCCTGTCTCCTCTCTTCCTCCTGTCTCCTCCTCTTATCCTCCTGTCTCCTCCTCTCTTCCTCCTGTCTCCTCTCTTCCTCCTGTCTCCTCCTCTCATCCTCCTGTCTCCTCTCTTCTTCCTGTCTCCTCTCTTCCTCCTGTCTCCTCTCTTCCTCCTGTCTCCTCCTCTTATCCTCCTGTCTCCTCTCTTCCTCCTGTCTCCTCCTCTCTTCCTCCTGTCTCCTCTCTTCCTCCTGTCTCCTCTCTTCCTCCTGTCTCCTCTCATCCTCCTGTCTCCTCTTATCCTCCTGTCTCCTCTCATCCTCCTGTCTCCTCTGTTCCTTCTGCTCCCTCTGCCGTCCTTCCTCTTTCCTCATCTCATCCTCTTCAAATGTTATTATGTCTTCCTTCATATTTCTTTCCCCCCCCTCCCTTTATGCTTACAACTTCCTTCAACGTCTCCTTCTTTCTTGCCTCCTCATCCCTAGCCTTTTCTTCCTTGTTCTTCCTCTCCTCAGGTTTTATTTCTTCACCTTCAAGTTCTATGTTATCCCTCTTCTTCATCTTCATCAGAACATCCTCTACTTTCTTGTTTGTAATCCTTTCCTCCTCTGTGGTAACCCTCACCTGTTCCTCTCTTCTCACCTGTTCCTCTCTTCTCACCTGTTCCTCTCTTCTCACCTGTTCCTCTCTCCTCACCTGTTCCCTCTTTTCTCTCTGCTCCTCAACCTTCTTCTGCCGCATTGCTTCCTCCATTTTCTTCTCTTCCTCCATCTTCATTGTTGCCTCTTCTCTTTTCCTCTCCTCGTCCCCCTTCTTTATCATCTCTTCATCTTTCTTCCTTCTAATCTCATCCTCCTTTCTTGTCCTCTTGTCTTCCTCGTCCTTTACCCTCTTCTGCTCCTCTTCCCTCATCCTCCTCTCTTCCTCCACGCGTCTCTTTAAGTTTCTGATCACTTCCTAATTGGTAAAGAGAGTCAACAGAGTTACAACAAAGCCAGTTGACCCATTTCAAATGAAACATTGAGTTGCAATTGCCTTAAATTCATATATATATATATACATTTAATAAAACACCATATAGTCAGCATATTGTAGTGATGGCAAAATGAAGCTTTGAATGAAGCATCGAACCAATTGGACAATTGTTTCGAAAATAAGTTCATTTCTCAAAGCTTCAGTTACAGCGACCTCTCCTGGTGAAGTGCAAGGCTGCAGTCGCAGTCGCAGTCGCAGTCGCAGTCGCAGTCGCAGTCGCAGTCGCAGTCGCAGTCACACACACACACACACACACACACACACACACACACACACACACACACACACACACACACACACACACACACACACACACACACACACACACACACACACACACACACACACACACACACACACACACATCACACACACACACACACACACACACATACACACACACACACACACACACAGCACACACACACTACACACACACTACACCACCACACACACCACACCACACACACACACACACACACCACACCACCTCACACACACACACACACTACACACACACACACACACTCACACACCCACACACCACACACACCACACACACACACACACACACACACACACACACACACACACTACACACACACACACACACACAACACACACACCCACAACACACAGGATTGATAAATTGTGTGTATTGGGTTATTGAGAAGAGAGTGGTTGGGTGTGCTTGTGTAATTATGGCAGGGGGTGATTATGTGGGATGGGGAACACTCAAAGATCTTTATTGAGGTAGCCTACATTATTCTTTTTATTTTGTATTTATCTAAAGGCATTTCTTTGGCCGGAGAGGGCCTTGATTAAAAGTTCATCCATTCCAGGATTTGAACCAGTTGCGCGGAGGACGTCGCCGCATGCGGGCCGCCGGCTCTATCCACTGGGCTATCTATTCTTTAAACTGTTGACATTGTTTTTTTTAATACTCATAATTGTCTTTTTGTCCACAACTTCTCCACATTTTGAAGTGTTTCCCGAGCCAGAACGACCTATCTTTCTTCCTGGCTTGCTCTATAATGATCCAATACAAATGCAATACCAACAACAACGCAAACTACGACAACAACCCACACATTGTGCATTGTTAAACTTTAGAGCGGTTATAAAGTGTTGAAGCGCTCAAATTCGAAACTGTTTCAACCTGTCACCTGTCAGAATCGAGACGAGGCAGTGCATTGAATCGCGTGATTGGACCGCGAACCAGTCAAGTGATTCATTCAGGCAATGAAGCAGTTGCTGCTTCGGACGTCATATGTCACGCGATTTGAAGCAAGCTTCGAAGCACTGCTTCTATAGAATAAGAAGTCCAGGGTTTGAAGCACGTATCGAAGCTTCAGTGTCAAACTGCCATCACTAGCGTATTGACAGACTTACCCGCTGAAGCATCATCTCCTGGTCCAGTTTTTCCTGAGCTCTCTTCTCTATCAACTCAAGTTCCTTCTGCTGGAGCTGAATACAGAGAGTAATAATCAGGGAATAAACATGATGAAATAAATAATGACAATTTAGATGTTTAAATCCACGAGATTGATATTGTTCTTTCCACAGCAAGATTCACTGGCTGACAACATGCACATCTTTCTTTAAATATATCTTGTACGTATTATTATCCATTCCTCTCCCACCATAGCAGAATACTTGAATTTAAAGGCAACGAGGCAGTTTCTGTCTCAACAGTCATTGACTAAGGCAGCAGTTTCCTTACATTGTCTGATTCCCTAATTAATACATTTACTATTAGATATATCTAAAGAACTAGGTTTATTTTATTTATTTGTATTAATAATTTATATATAGGTCACAAATCACTACACAGTGGGGGATTACACATTTGCTAACCTGAAACCAAACCTACATCTGTTATAAAAATAATTACAATAAAAGTCATCATGTTGAGTATAGTAAGTCCACAGTGACGAACCTTCTCGGCCTCCATTATCTTCTTCAGCTCCATCTGGAAGTCTCTTTCTATTCGTCTCTTCTGATCCTCCTTCTTCCTCTCCTCACAGCGTTCTTTCTCTCGCTCTGCCTCGTATTCCAACGCCAAACGATTCTCCTTCTCTGTGCAATCTCCTGTGACAAGTCAAAAAAAGATAATGCTTTATTAATAGCTCCACTAGCAAGGAGGAAAACAGGGCATTATGCAGCGAAAAGACAAACTGCCTGAAGAAATATGCAAGAATATTCTATCCAAATGTTGTAATAACTAGACCCAGGGTATATGCAGGAATCCTGAAGTCAAATGTCATACCTTTTAAGACCTTTTCCATACATTTTAAGACCTCATCGCCACTTGGAGTTTTAACCGGTTACATTGGCGACACACTTTACCTCACATTGACTATATACAGTATTGATTGTCCTTCCTCCTTATCTTCCAACCATTTGGACGCAAACTTGCATTTCCCCATAACGATGTTGTTTAACAACCGGCGTAAACGGGCCTTCGCGCGCTATCAAGCAGTGAGCGTGCGATGTCCTGTTCAGATGACGTCAAATCCAACGGGATGCCATAAATAAACTACACAGAATCACACTACACACCTACGCAATGATTACATTCAGGCAAACTGTAGAATACTACCTCTTTGGACCATTTATATACTTATTGAAAACAAGCTACAAAATGTAATACCTTGGAAAATGCCGTTTAATACTTTTTAATAGCCTTAATTTTCGCTAAATTGATTTATTAACTTTTAATACTTTTTAAGACCCCGCGGACACCCTGAGACCAACGTTGTTAACACTATACCACTTTCTCTGTCTGAAAAACGTCATTATCACTCTAACTCCCTACAGAAATGAATGAGAGCAACAAATATGACAACAGTGACCTCTTGTGAGAAACTGTTGTATAGCCACAGACGTTTTAATACAACATTAACCCTTCAGCAAGACCTCCACATTGCATAAAGAGGGGAAATGGATGTTATCTAGCATTCATCTCCTTTACATCTTTGCAATTAAATACAACATTTAACATAACACAAGGTGTCTTTACTTTGAATTTGAATGTACCTGCTGTCACTCAGATATCATGCATAATTAATTGAGTGCTTACATGTTAATGTACCTTATGCATCACACTTTTTATTCACAATTAAGTGTTATTCAAAAGTCTTGCCAATGCCTTTGCTTTTAATAATATGTACAGGAAAAGAAACATATACAGATTACTCTTATCACCCCCCACTTTGGCTTTGACTGTACATTTGTTAAGTTTGCAATAGAATACCTTTGAATGTGAGACTTGTGACACCCTGTAGCGTTCATTCTGCACTGTGTTATTTCATTTTCACTTTCGCATGTACCGTACCTTCATTGTCGGGACACACTGACACATCGTAAGTGAAAAGAGCTTCTGTCTCTGCAGGAAGGAGGCGAGTGTCAGTGGAAGAGTTGTTCTGCTGGTTGTCTGAGTCACAAATGACCTGTATCAGATACATCACAACTATTTAGAGGAGTTTGCCACAACTTGTGCACTTTGGATGTGTCATTGATGAAAGATTTAAAGAGAGACAGGTACCTGCTCCTTTAGTTTCAATGTATCCTGTTGGGGTTGAATAGGAAAGTGCATCATGTCCGCAGTGTGATGTGATGCAGTCAAGTCTGTGATGCAATAAGAAAACACAGATTACCCATTATCGTCAGAAGAAATCTCATCCATGGTATTATTTTTGAGGCATTGTTATTGTACATATTAAGAAAACCAGAACAGTTAACTGAATCATGAAAGTGAGCATGTTAGGCAAGTTATTTACTGTAGCAGCTATGCCTGTAGAAGCATAATACTGAATGATATGCATACTAATTCAGTGTTTGGGGAGGAATTCAGATCCTTTGCATAATTAAAAGTAATAAAATCACACTGTAAAAAAAGTTTGTAAAAACCCTGAATTGAAAAAAAGTACATAAAGCAAAAATAAGTATAATCAGAAAAAGATTCTTAAAGTATTAAATACATCTAAAATTGAAAAAGCCACTACAAATTAATATTATTTAAGATACATTTAATAATCTCAATGATATCTCTCAATTGGCAAATGTAATGATTTTCTCGTCATTCAGCTGTTACTATATAAACTACTGCTATAACTGCTTATTTATTACAAATAATCTTATTTATCTTGTTTTGTAAATGGTTATAATCTTCCCTAATAAGTAAAGTAACTAAAACTGTATATGTAGATGTAGTGACATAGAACGTACATGAGGCATGGAAGTGACATGAAAAGAAAAATATTTAAGTAAAGTACCTTAAATTAGAACTTTAGTAAAAATACTTGAGTAGATGTACTTAGTTACTTCCCACCACTGCTATCATTACATGTCATTTGTTAGACGCTTTTATCCAAAGCGACTTACATACATTCAATACTGTGGACAATCCCCACAGGAGCAATTTGGGGTGAAGTGTCTTGCCCAGGGACACAACGACATGCTGACTGCAGTGGGACTCGAACTTGCTATCCTCTGATTCGAAGTCCAGTGCACTACCCACTGAGCCACAACCACCCTATCAAACATACCTTCAAGTTCCTGAAGGATGAGCTTCTCACAAACTGCTGCTCTGCTTTTGGAGGTTTCAAAGTAGCTGAGCAGAGATTGGGGGAAGTCATCCGAGTCCTGTTGTCATAAAGTTAAGGCATGTTAGTTTGGTGTTAGCATAAAAGGTAACTTGTTAAAGTAAGGTTAACTGGTTGTTTAGCAGAGGTGGGAGAAGTACTCAGATCTTGTACTTGAGTAAAAGTCGAAGTACCAGAGTGTAGAAATACTCTGTTACAGTAAAAGTCCTGCATTCAAAATTATTCTCAAGTAAAAGTACAGAAGTATCAGCATCAGAATATACTTAAAGTACCAAAAGTAAAAGTAGTCATTGTGCAGATTGGGAATTTACTCCAGGTGTAACTAAAGTCTGATTTAAGAGTTGATTAGTAAAAGTACACAATTAACCTCTGAATTGAAGTGGGGTAGAAGTATGAAGAAGCAAAACATTTAAATACTCAAGAAAAGTACCTTAAGCTTTAACTAGGTATAGGAAATGAAGGATATATTGCAGGACTATTGTATTACACTACATTATAACTCATTGAATAAAGACTATTAAATAAAGAAAAATGTGGTCTGTCAAATCCAAGTAAATATACATTAAGTCACTCCATTGGGATCTTTTTTACAGGCATAAGGACTTTAAACAACTGGATACAAACTGTATGAACCTCTGAATTGTAGTAGAGTAGAAGTACAAAGTATAGCAAACATTTAAAATACTCAAGTAAAGAATTGGTATCTCAAAATTGTACTTAATTATTTGAGTAAATCTACTTACTTTACATCCCTGATATTTAATGTAGGTATCTACCTAAACATCGAAACGTAGGTCATAATACAAATATTTAAACCCACCATTCAACTTAAAAACGTTGATACAGTAGCCTCCTAATAAGCTAGTTAGCTGCTACTAGCAATTAGCTACATTTAGCCTAATTAGCCACTTCACCTGTCTAATTAAAAGGTTTTAGGCTAAATTGATCATTTGATGTAAGTGCTCAGGACTAAGCAGACTTACCGTGTCTACTTGAGATGAAAACCCCTCCTGCTCCTCTTTAGTTTCATCAGTATTATTGATAACATTACGTTGTATCCTTAGCTCAAACATTACTGTGTGTGTGACACAATAATGCTCATTAGCATCCATTTAAAATGTCGATGCGATTCAACTTTTACATTTGTTTACCAACATTAGAAGTCAGACAGTTACCTCTAGGTTCTATTGTAATCGATAATGAATATAACTGCTCTTAATTTAAAGAATATGCAGATTAGTTTAACATTTCCTAGCAGGCAAAACATGTCGAAATATCCATTCGCGTCCAGAGGTTGACTTTAGTCTCCATGGAAACCACGCTGTTGACAACATGTAAGGACTGGAGACTCGCTAGGGACAAACCATGCCAAACGCGAAAGGTAAGTGTAAGATTTTTCACAATAAATGGCCTTGCAATTTCCGTTTATAATTTCTTCCAAATACAACTTTACATATGTCATTCTTTATTATTATTTTTAGTCGTTATGATTTGTTCTGGCATTTGTATATATTGTAATCATAATTAAAAGGGACTTCTTCATGTTATTTTCACTTGAACTTTTATTTTACTTTTTAAAGCCATACCAGGTGAGCAAAAATAAAGTACAAATAAATACATAAAGGATTACAAATGAATTATTCCGTTATTTGAATTATTATATTTGTGGTCCAGATGGTAATGGTCCAGTTCAAGAAGCATGGATGTTTATGTTGTTTTTGAGTTTGCCTTATGGTTATGCGGAAGGTATTTTACAAACAATGACCTTACACAGTTGTTGTTCCTTATTATAAACTTCAGAAGGATTACATGCAGCTCCCACCATGGATATCGTCTCATGAGACCTTTGCTATTTTGATATGTAACATTTACATTATATTCTACATTCAGTATTGTTGTATTGTTTTCTGTAGGGTTGTTTGAAGGCAAAGGTAAACATGTAAGCACTGACAATATTAGGTCAACATCCTTTAATGATCTACAGTATGTACAGCAGGGGTGTCAAACTCAAATACACAGTGGGCCAAAAATGAAAAATGGGTACTAGTCGAGGGCCGGACTGGTTCAATGTTTATTGCAAAACGTATTGAAATGAACTTATTGCACATATTAAACCTGGAACTAACAAAGCTTAAATTATCGCCTATAAAAACAACATTAAACATTAAATAATCAGTTGCATTCATTTCTTATGGCTCTATCTGCAGCTTTTCCGGAGTCATTTCTTATGATTACATTTTTCCACAGGCCAACAACAGCTTCAAAAAAACAATTTCCCTCAAAGAAAAAACCAAACATGCCCTGTTGTCTCAAGAAAGAAAGTGCAGAAGGAAACATCCATTAAACTCAGTGTGCTGCTCTGTGATGCTAGTTCAAGCCAGATACTTGGCATCTCATCTTGGGTGCAAGTTCATCAATGTTTGGGGTCAGGCTCTGAGCGGAGGAAACCCTCAGGATTGAGTGAAGGTGTGCGTGCAATATACCGGCGGGCCAGATCTAATAGTAATTAGAAATTATCCTGCGGGCCGAAATTAAATCCACCAAGGGCCTGATTTGGCCCCCGGGTCTTGAGTTTGACACATGTGACGTACAGTATCAAACTCAGGAAGAGTCAGATCTTTACAAATGAAAAGATTGAGATTCATTACTCTACGTTTTTAAACTTTCCACTTTTGCTAACTGATGTTACACTTTGCGACAACAAGCAATCTGAGAACAACAGAGTGTAAATGAAATATAGTGTCATGGACTTGTGTAGGCATTTCAGGCAGCCAGCTACAAGGGGTCAGTGATCCTGAGACCTTGTAGGTGAATCACAGGACCAGAAGAACAAAAAACGTGTTAGGCCGTGAACAATGCACACTTTTTCTGTGGCATTTCTAATCACAAAGACCGGTTCCTCTCTCCCGTGGTGAGGTCAGCACTCGTGCTGTACTCCTTCTCTTTGAGGAGATTCCAGTGGCCCACACAGGTTTTCCCATACACATTCCCCAAGGGCTTTCTAAAAGGAACCCAGTCTCCTTCCTCAACGTTTCAAAGAAGAACAGCATGTCCTCCATCCCAAACAGTTTGCTCCAGAGACACACTAAGGCCTGTTTCGCCTTTCTCGCAATGTTCCAGGAGGAAAACAAAACAACAGAATGGCGCCACATCAGACTCATTTTCTCCTTCAAAGGCCAAAATTGAATTCCACCACGACATGAAAGACATCAACATCTACAACAATTATTTAGCCAACAGGGTCAACAACATCAGAACCTTCTCAGAATTTGACTTGGTGTCGTTTACATAAAAGTAAAACAAAAATAAAAAAACACAGATAGAGAATTATTTTAAGAACAATATAATAACATTACAAAAAAATAAGAACAAATATAATAAAATAGAAAATAAAATAAAGCAGTAATTTAATTAACATGCGTGCATTCGTAAAAGTAATTATGGTTCAAAGAACAACTTTAGTTCTGAGGCTGATGGACAGAAACAGGACACTTTGGTGCTGGCCCCGGTGTTGGAGTCAAACTGCCTGTCCCTTATGTTTCATTAGGTCCCCGAAGATTCATTGACCAAGTTCCATTGCTCAAAAAGGCTCCATCAGCAGGCCGTGTCCACTCCGATTAGGACCGGGCCTTTTGTCAGTGGGCAAGGTGTCCGGCGCTTTTGTCCAAGTGCACAGAACCCAGACAGCAGCCAGACAGGGCCAAGCTGCAGATGTATTCAGCAGATTATGCCGGTCAATGGCGGCTCCGGCCCAAACGCAGCAGTGGTTTGGATAGCAGCCGTGTGTTTACACTGACAAGGGTTTTCTGTTACTGGTCTGTAGCCATTATCTTGGCAGCCATTCGGGTTATCAAGCCTATCATTTCCAACTGACGAAAGAAGGGATTGGAAGGAAAAATCATCACTGACCCAACATTTTTGTTACTTTTGCCTATACTGTGCTAGTGACTTACCCGACCGGCCCATCGGGATTCGTCCCGATGGCCAGTCCGCCACTGCTTTGATATTTAGTCATCATGGTTTGAATAAATTACAGGAACCTGAAGATGGACTCACATACAGAAGTAAAATATTTTCCCTGCTTGACCTTAAAGTGACATTTCTAGCCTCTAGTGCTGGAAAATGGATGATTCTTCTCAATGCACTGAGCCAGATTATAGGCCTCTTAGAGTGAGGCGACTTGTATGTAGAGCTGATGGTTGTTAAAACATGTTAGGGGCACGTGAGGGCGGGGAATATTAAAGCAAGCTAATCCTGCACGAATGCCATTGTAAGCCTAATCGCTCATACGCTGCATTCTTGAAATTGTACAACCAATATCTGACGTCAATTCTATGCTCCTTTCCCAAGCTATAACTGCACAACATTGTTTTAGATTGGAAAAGTTCAAACAAGTTCATCCTCAACAATGAGATTATCTCTCCCTCAGTGCAACCACAACAGCAGTGAATCAATTAGTTGGACACAGATTTGGATTTCAGATTTATCATTACGCTGACATTGTGACCTAAGTTCATCTCTGCTTCAAATGACCGTGGGATAACTGCTACCACAATTCTCTCTTACAAGCTTGGGGAAGTAGTCCTCTTCAGGTTCAATGACTTACAGTAACAGGACGACTAGATTTCATTAATCATTTAGACACTTTTTCCCAGTTATTTTTTTTCTAAACTGTGTGTGGTATTTCAATGTTTCCAGAATCAGAATCTGTTTAAGTAGGTTAACACGTACGAGGAATTTGCTTTGGTATAAGTGGTGCATACAGAGACACAGAAAGAAGAATATGTAACCAAAACTAACGTTAAAAAAATAGTATAATATAAGGTCTTATCCCCACATTTGCAACCGTCTTCTTTGCAAATATCTAACAGTCATATGCTGTGAAAAGCATTTCCCTACAGGGCTGTCAATGGTAACATTAACAACCAGGGGCGAAATTAAGTGTGAGCTCTTTTGTTTACTTCTCTAAAGGACAGAAGACAGTATATGTTTGTGGAATATATATGAAGCTAAGCTCAGTATTTTGTGCAAGGCCAACATTTTTTGTAAATACATCCACTGTGTAGAGGCAGAATGGCTCTCTGTCAACAGAGACACACTGTGGAGGACAGTCACTGATCGCTTTCTTAAAATATTTAATGCAACTATTATAAAACATGCAGAACAGAGAGAAATTACATTAAATTACTCCTATTTTTATTTGTTCCCCCTTAAGATGAAGCTCTGATCACTATATGGTATTTTGTATATTCATTTTTGTAAAGGCAAAACAACTATTGACTCTCGAACAGTGCAGCCATTCATAAGAGTTCAGAGTGTGTACTTAGTATTTTCACGTCGTAGACAAAGACGTCATGAATAAATACACCAGTCCTAAGAGTGAGAGTCTGGCTTTTCCACTTATTCAATTAAACTAAAATGACATCAGCAATGCTAGGTGTTTGTTGACAGTTTCTTTAGAACTAACTGCCTTGTTTAAAGCTTAATGGGGAGTAGAGTTGCCTGCTAGGGGCTCAAAGGATATTAAAGGGGCCCTTTCTGCACATTGTTGCTTTAATGTTCAAAAAGTGCTTTATTTTTCTCTGAAACCAGAGCCCAGTCTGTTGTGATTGGTTAGCTGGCCGGCTCTGTTGTGATTGGTCAGCCGCTTAGAGATGTCCCGCCCCTTAGCCAATCACGTACAATGTGTTGGAGCGCTAGCCAATAGAAACGCGAGTGTAACGGCCCGTCCACACGGCCGCGTGCGTTGAATGGGGTGACGTCACGCTTTGCCGAACTGCATTGTGCAGTTCGGCTTGCGTTGCTCGCTTCAAAAGTTGAGCAAGCGACGGAAGCGTTAGCCAATCAAATCATATGCCAGTACAAGCTCTAGCCAATCAAACCTCGTGCTTGTGTGTCCGGGGCAGGAGATTCATGTGATTGGTTGTTTCAGACACGCCCACCGGCAAGCTTCAACGCACGCCGCCGTGTGGACGCTGCGTAACACTTGTGTGTGGGAGAGAAGCTCCCTCTGAATGGAACAGAGAGATTTTAGCCTTTGCAGACCATTTACATGCACTAAAAACTATAGAACACACTGCAGGAAAGGGAAAACCCCAAAAAGCATAAAAGGGCCCCTTTAAAGGACAATTCCCACCCCAACACAGCATTTTTACCTTGCTGATGTCTGGCAAGAGATCTATACGTTTTTTCTGATGTTCAACCAGACTACCCAGTAGCTACTTTCCTCGTTTGTGTGAAAATGGTCTTCCAAACTCTCCAAAAACAAAATGTTCATCATTTCATGGCACCTTCATGGTACAATGAAATCCTTGAACCTTGAACCTAGCTTCAAGTTTTCTTATACAGTGTTTTTGAAGGTTTTTGAACATGAATTAAAGTACGGCTAAAACGTTAATTGGAGTGATGTTTTGCACCTTTCTCAAGTACTTAATGGATGTCATTCTCAATATTATAAACCAATAAGTCATTGTGATTTTCTGAGTACAGCTTTGAACGGAAACACCCACCCACATGGTCCCTAAGAGGGATAAAATGTGACATAAAGAGATCACTTTGGCATGCTGTTAGTGCTGTTCTTTACTCCCGGTCCCATGACTTGTTCTTGGCCTTGTGTCACAGGACAGCTCCTAGTAAGAGAGGAGGCTTTACTGCAGTTAATCCTCTCTTTGAAAAGCATCTCCACCTCCAGCCAGCGAGTGCTAGAGGTGAGCCGGAGCCACATTACTGCCATTATGTTGTTGAAAGTGAGGCCTGTGGGTGGGTGGGGGGGGCGGGGAATGTCCTGGTGGGCTTGGCGATCCTATCCGTCATAATGTGGTCGAGGGCAGGGGCAACAATTAAATATTAAAGTGTGTTGTTCTTTTGTGTATTCATGATGGCCCAAATTGAGATATTGTGGCTCACAATTGTTATATCCAAATGAGTAGGTTTTACTGTATCTCATTTTAAAATGGAGCAACTGTCATCAAACACAATGTCCCCCGGTATAAATAAAGTTTACGGATTCTAATTATTGAGTATGACCAAATGACATTACCCAAATCTGCATGAGGTCAGACATTTCCAGGACAAAATACAATTTTTCATTCAATGTTCCTTAAATCTGTATAGTATTAAAAATAATTATGTGAAATACCTTGAGATCAATATTGTCTACCACCCACCTCTAGGTACTTGAGTGTGTAGAGGTAACATGGTATTTTCGCAATAATGGAAGTGACTAAACTAAACTCCCATACAATTGTACTTCCTGATCAACCAACAGAGTTATCATTTGGGTCATTACATACTAGATTCAGTTTTATGATGGCATTACCAATTTAAGGAACTCATTAGGATTCTTTCCCTGATATTTCTACAGTAATTATCGTGAAAACCTTTCCCTATGTTTTCCTTTGTTGTGGTGAAGCATTATGGAGAAACTGGCTCTGTACCATTCATACATAAACAATAATCAAATGAAATGTATATCTACCACCACTTTAATAATGTTGCATGTTTCCTGGTCTGGGAATGGGACTTTTTTAGCTAGGCTATATTTAAGACCCAGCACAATTGGTTTATAAAATATTGTGGTTCAACCTATCAAATCTACTTTTGCTATTGTTTAACACTGTTGAGGTTATCCTTTGTTGTTTGGGTTTAAATACAAGAACAGTAGCAAACACAAAGGATAATTAAATAAATAAAAAAGCAACATGCAGGAAGTTAAACTTTACTGACAAAAACTTGAGAAAAAACATTATCACTTTGCCCGCCTCAGTGCTCAAATGACGGGCAGTTTCGATATCGTTGGTCCTTGGACTTGTGATAATATGATAATATGATAATGATAGCTCAAAGAATAAAATAACAGCAAAGGGACTCAAAAGTCTTAGGAGCAGAAGTGCTGTAACAAAAGATGAGAGCACCCGAACCCACGATGACCCGTACATGAGCTTCGTAATCAGTCAACAAAACTAAATCTTGGATAGAAAGGCCACAAAACTCCCTAGGGTGTAAGAGAAATCCTTGAGTAACCACACACAGTTAAAAAACAGAACACTTTGTCTCAGAAGAGACACAACACGGCGGAAGGAGATAACATTTATCACATCTACTGTTTCCATTTTTATTTCTCCAGCAATCAGCACTTCTCATGGCCTCTCGGCATCATTTTGGCCTTCACAAGAAAAGGACACAAAACTGCATCAAGGCTGTCAGGGAGAGCGTCAATAGCACTGTTGCCTGTTTTCTTTTGTTTTATCAGAGCAGGTTGTAGCTGCACATTGCCTATCATATCACACAGGCTGTCTGTTTTTCAAAGCAGCTCCCAGACAGCACATGAAATACACGTTGTTTCCCCCTGGGTGAAAACGGAGCTTTTCAAGACAATAGCGTACCTTCAAGGTCTGTAGGTTAAAGAGTTTATGATGTTATAAATAGTTAATCTAAATATACTTACATCATAGGATTGGATAACAGTTGCAGGATGTGAATTCTTGATGTGTCTGTAATGCAAAAACTCAAGAGGTTTTAGGGTTCCCCTGTCCTGGGAGTTCAACTTAAAATGGCGTCAAATAGGATAAAATACCCCTCAATTGATTTTTTATGGAAAAAGCTGTATAGTTACCTTTGAGAAAAACCTCCAAAGTGACAATAAAGTTCAATTATCACCTTTCTTAAACATATTTTACAAAAACTTTAAAAATCTTTGTTATAGTAAAGGAGTTAAAGATTCCAAATGATGCTCAAAAAGCACAAATATAATCCATGATGTTAAAGGAATGGTCTATAAAAAAATAAAATAAATAAATTGGGCACAGCAGTTGCATTCATTTCGAACAGACACACTGGTGTAATGAATTGAAAATGATATGTATAAATGGATCCTGTTCTTGTCCCCAATTCAGAATTGTTCACACAATTGTTATCGACTTAAATCCAGATTATATTTAACACCAAGAAATTCCAACAATGTCTTACATTTTTGCAAAAGAACTGGACAGGACCTACTGTATTTTAGTTACAGTATGTACCTCATATACTGGCATCCTATTCACTTTCTCAATATCCATCTTAGTACGATAACCATTTAATCTACAAGGACAACATTTGGTTGACAGATTTTTCCTCAGCATTTTTTGTCTGAAGAGGTTGACTTGATAATTGATTTGTCCATTCATGGCAGCTCTGGGTGATTCACATTGGCTGACAGTTTGTGTCTCTGTGACGCGGTGAAAACCAATACGCCTTAACTTTCCATCTGAGGTCTGGCAGTGGCACCTCGTGATGGCTGAAAGGCTTCATGTTACCAAAGTCAGAGTCCGGTCATGAAGAATTCAACAGGTGATCCGCCATCTGTGACCGGCTCGGTGTTTACAGTCCAAAATCAAAACAACAGCACAGAACGCAGACACCAGGTACCTAACAGTCTGTGTAAATGAATCCCTTGTTTGATTCTTGTTTTAAGAAAAGAGACAGTGCTCGCCATTGGCCAGTTTAACCAGCAGGAAAATAGATTGTAATACCAAGCACAAGGAGGAAGTTGACAATACGGTGAGTTAGAAAAAGCTACCAGTCAATTAGCCCAAATCATTTGCTACTTTAACGCTAATTTTACTCTAAAGGGAACTATAATTTAGAAAATAAACATCATGATGTATTGAAGAATACTTAATACAAGGGATTGATACCATAAACTTGTTTTGGAAAATGATATGCGATGTGATAAATGAAGTGAGAAGCTGGGTAATTTTCTCATAGACTTCTATACAACAGGACATGAAACCAGATATTAGACATAATGCAGGTTTGAGGCACGCATTGGCTCTACTTTTAAGACCTGGAGGTAGCCCTTGTGATATTATAATAAAATATTAAAGTCACGCAATTGTATTAGAGGTTTAGGATTACAACATAATTCATGAGTTAAAGGTAGGGTAGGTAAGAATGGAGAAACCAGCTCGAGTGCGCTAGAATCTGAAAGTACGCAGCCGGAAAAAATCTACCCCTTCCTTCAGACTTCCTCACAGAGCCCCTCCTCCAACACACACGAACGCGCACATGACCAATGAGGGCACGAGATACATTTGTGCACGAGATGGAAGGCTGACAGGCAGGTAGGCCATCCAGTTATTTTAACCGGGCCGGCTCAGATGATTGGTCGTGCTTTTTACAGCGCCACGGCTTCCACAGATGACATTTTTTTATGTATTTATTGTCAAAGCATTTCATATATTCATTGCTATCGGGATGTTATGAGCATTCCATGGAATATAACGAAAAGTGAATTACCTACCCCACCTTTAATGAGTTATATTAATAAGTGAATGAAACTTCAGCCAACCTTCGAAACAGCCATTGATAATTAATGACCAAAATCGATCCATCCTTTAGTTTGTGCCAGATTTGGTTGCAATGTGATTTTGTTATTTAATATAATATAATAACAGTGTTGTAAATCTGTCAATAAAGTAAATATTCAAGACTTGTTTTTGTATAATAAAGATTTATATTCACTGCATTTCATGTTTAATCAGTAATATGCTTCATAGATGGATAGATATGTTTACTCTCAGTTGGGTGGTTCACTGCTGCCACGTGAACATTGAGTCTGATCCCTTTTATTGAGTTCAGTTGACCCCAGTTGACTCCCAAGGGATGGGAGGTTTTTATCATCCTCCTTATAGTCCTTTAGGCAAAGTGACATTCAAAGTTCCCACACATGGCCGACATGCAGCCCACCACACAGTCTGTCTCGTGAGCAGAGTCATCTTTTGATCATACTCCATAAAGAAGCGGGCATTATCCAGCCAGACAGTGACATCATGGATTCCCTGAAAAACAAGCTGATTCCTACATACTGTCATCTATATATACACAGTATTCAAACACACGCCATCATCATACTCAGTACCGGGAACATTCCTTATGTAATGCATGATTGTCGATGTATGATAATGGATCTTATCAACTCTGTCCCTTTGAAAACTTAAAAAAGACACTATTTAGGTTACTGATTAAAAACTGTAGCCACAAAGACTGAAATTAGCCATACCTAAGATGATAAAGGGATTTGTTTTTGGAGTTCTTTCTTATCCGAAGCCAAGGTTTAAAACCGACAGACAGATGCTATATGCAGTAGAGATTGTAAAGGCCCCCTCAGGTATTTGTGGCGTCCGATATTGGGCTACATAAATATAGGTGGCTTTCTCAAATTAGCTCAACAAGGAGTTTCTGTATCCTCAAATGTCCCCTAATTTGGAAGCTTTAAATAATTTACTTCAGCTCTCAAAGTGTACTGCTTGCAGATTAGACTGAGAGAGTTTAGTTTCAGAAATTAATGATTGGATTAAGATCATCAAAACATTAAAGGTTTTATAATCATCATCATCATTCATTGGTGAATAATAAGAGTTACTGAATGACTGCAATCGAGGTATGATTAAGATAGTTGTCATCTGGCTTTTGTTCCATAATTAAGATGTCAACTTTTTCTGACCCTGAAGCCACTCTCCTGTAGAGATATTCCTAATGTTTTTAATCACTTTGAGCAACTACTATCTTTTTAGCCGAAGCCACATGCTCTTCTCAGCTGCTTCTTGACAAAATCGCTGACCAGAACAAACCTGAATCATTAACAATCACCAGAATATATGATGCCATACAGAGTGACTTGTTAGACAGAGAAGGTGGGATGTTGGATGGTAAACCAGCAGTACAGACACTTAGCCCCAAAACAACTTTCTCTTTCATTTCCCATTTCTCCGAAACTTGGTTGTTGCTTTCAATAAAATATGTATTTTTAAATGTTCTCATAGACTTCTATACAATCAGTGAAGCGGTCCCCTGCAAATGCTCAAAAATACACTTTGAACAAGGCCAAAAGAAGAACAATATTTAACAGATGTTCTAGTGGTCAACAATAATCTCACTAAGAACAGATGGTGATTATTCAATAATAAAAAACCTCTCTTGGTTTTTTAATGGGTGGTGACATTAATAATTTGTAAGTAAACTACAGTGTCATCAGCCAAACAAGATATGCATGCACTGAGAGAATGAAAATCGTTTTTATTTCACTGCTCTCATGGTTTCTGTGCTGCTAATGAGATGGAGGCTATTAGCATCAATCAATACGACCGTTACGCTGAGCTCCTGCAGAGAGGGAAAAGTGCAGCAAGGTACATTTGGTACACAAAGAAAGGACGATGGGCTTGACAGGAGAGCAGAGATATTCGACACAATGTCTGAAATACTCTTCATCCTTCAGGAGGGTTGTGATAAAGGCTCTGAACTGGAAGTAAGAGGATTTGTGTGAGCATCAGACACACACTCCAACACACACATTTTGGCCTGCCAACGAGCGCCTGACAACTCCTGAGAGATTTCTGTGATGATGTCCTCAGTGCACCTGGAACACTGTGGGTGGATCTCACACCAGACTATGGGGCAACTCAGGACAAAGACAAAGGGCGGTTCAGTTTGTTCGTTACACTTTCGAGAAATCCATCTCTTAGTATGGTACAGTAGTACGGTTTTCCAGAACTCACAATTAGGCAACTTTTTCCAGTTAAGGCCACCTTAAGTGTGATTCATCGTGTCAATAGGGACTTGTGTTATGTAAATATGGCACAAACATACTTTAGAAAATCCCCCCTGTATCCCTTCAAATTGATGCATTTTTTTAAGTTGGGGAGATTTGGTTTTATTCTTGTTTCTTGTTACTTAGTTTACTACGGTGGCCGACAGGTGCAAACACGCTGGAGCCATTAGGAGAAACACAATGCCGTTTCAAAAAGTGATGCAAAGAAAAACATACAAATGGGCCAAAAACACATTGGCCATTCTTTAACTGTCTTTTTCATCTACTAATATACATATATACAATTGGAAAGCTTAGTCTGTGACCAAACTTAATAAAATGACCCCTATTTTGGGGGCAAATACCTGCTAGGCTACTGTTTCCTTCTGTTATTTGTTATATCTGTTCATAAATAAATAGATAGATAGATAGATAGATCATACTTTATTGATCCCAAATTGGGAAATTGTTGAATATGAGGCCTATTCAACAATTTAGTTAAGTGGTGACAATGCTTCTTGTTTTATCTATGTTATTTAGTAGCACCATGTGTTATTATGTGTATGTTGTATTTTGCAGACGACAAAATGTTTGATCGTGGCATTTTATCGCACAATACGATTCTTGAATAAATTATGATATTAGTATTGATTAAAATAAACTCACTAGTAAAGAAAAGTATCCCTATATATTAGAAATAAAGTATGTGTAAAAATAATTGTATTTCTCTGTTATAGAAAAAAAGACTTCTCTCTTGTCTGGGCTATATGGTGATTTCCCCAATAGCCTCACGGGGTGTGCGGGTGCATGACGCGCACCACTTCGACCTTGACCAAATAAACCCTCTTGTTTTACGGGTTTAAATCCTAAATACATTACGTAAACCTATACGAAAATTCCATACACAAATACATTAGTATTGTGTCCAAGTGTATAAATATCCATCGAGGGAAATTTGCGTTTATAAACAGAGGCACATTGCATTCATCCATGAGCCAGCCCCTTTCCCAAGTAGTAGTGGACCGCACCAAGTGAACAACAGGGGTGTGTGAGAAAAGAAAAACCCTAATTCTACATGAAATCTTAGATATTCTATAAAGCATAATACACAACAACATAAACACAGATTACAAAGCATATACGTTGAGATATTTGTGTATGACGATTGGGAAATCATTTTTAATAGGTGTTTTAAATTCGGACACCCCTCCATGCAGATGCCATGCGTCTGTCTGAGAGCTACAGAAGCGTCTGCTCGGGAGACAGAGGCAGCACACCGGCCTGACTGGTTTACACAGAAGTAAGTGATAATGCCTCCTCCGTGCATGTGCTCTCACAATTTCATTCCTTGAGACTCATCAATTCAGAAAAGGACGACTGATATTCTACACTGGTGAGTAAAAAACAGCAGCATCCTCAATTGGGCTTGATTATGATAAAGACATGGCGCGTGTGTGTGTGTGTGTGTGTGTGTGTGTGTGTGTGTGTGTGTGTGTGTGTGTGTGTGTGTGTGTGTGTGTGTGTGTGTGTGTGTGTGTGTGTGTGTGTGTGTGTGTGTGTGTGTGTGTGTGTGTGTGTGTGTGTGTGTGTGTGTGTGTGTGTGGGAGACTGGCCAGGGTGCCAGTGCGCAGGATGTGGCGCTACTGAATGATGAAACACTTCATAAGGGTGTCATGAGGACTGGGCGGGTTGGAGGAAATTAATGTATTCAGAAAACCCTTAATGGACAAATTGTGCCAGGGTGGAACAACGAGCCGCATGGCACCAGTGTGACTTGTTTGGTGTTTTTCTATTATTATGATTCACTACTTCCTTTCTCCATCCGCATTTTTCTCATTGTGTGCATCCCATACTGTAGGCCCGTTTATTGACAAATCATCCCGAGTCATGTGCACACAGGGCGAAAAAAAAGAAGCATGTTGTGCGTTAATTCATCATCCTTAGATGAACCCAACCACATCTTTATGTTGACATATTGAAATGGGCGTTGGTGTATTCTACCACATCCTCCTATAATAAAGGTTACTCAGCATCTGCGCTCCTTTACGCTGCTGTGTTGCGTTCACTGGCTTGTGAAATGGCCTTATAGCCTCATACAAACCAAGCTAATCTGGAAGCGTTAAAGGAAATCTATTAATCACTTAATCCTATGCCTGTTGAAAGAATGTGGGGGGGTTTGCATGTTGTATCGATGCAAGATGATTTGCAATAATTCTGGGATATTTCGCCTCGGTGATGCATTTTTACGCAAAAATAAAATGCGTTAGCCTATATCGAAAAACACTACGCCTTATGATGCTAACATTTAAAAAGGCGCACTTTAACCTGCATTTAGGTGCACCCTTTAATGTTTCCCAAGCTATTTATTGTGAAAATCATAGCGGTGTGCTGTTAAATCTGATAAATGATGATAACCCAAGCTCCATGTTTCCTCCACCCTTTTTTTTGTTAAGCAACCCTCTGCTCACATGTCTGCTCACATTCCCATTTGTGTTTTGAAACGTGATACCCTTTCATATTTGAAGGGCTTTCCCCATGCCATAAACATGAGGAAAAACAGTGTTTGGGTCCGTATGCAAATCACCCCCTCCCTTCAATTATTCAGGTGGTTGGAAACGTGATCGTGCCGTACCGACCTGTCACCGTCCCGTCCACATAGTGTTCCCTGCCGCGTTTTTTTTGTGTTGTAGAACAATGGCCTGTGATAAAAAATGTTACCCATTCATTGATTCTGCTGCCCCAGCCAGCCATGTGATCTCCATGTGAGAAATAACTCTGATCCCCTCCGGATAAAGCAATACTTTTCTGCATTGAATTTCCCCCCCATGATGATAAGATAGTGTGGGATAAATAGGCCTACAGAGTTTAAAATAACGAAATATTTTCGATACACAAAAGTATGATTACAATGGGACTGAAACACTCTACTGTGTGGGTTGTTTAGTTAAATTACTGTATTTTTCATTTATTTGGTTTATTTAATATAAGTAGTGTGTTTTAATTTGACATTTTTTATCTTAAAACAAGGTTTACATGAAGTCTATGTTTGTCTTTTAGCAGGTTTTGGTTATACAAAGGTAGTTCAGGGTAAAACCAGTCAGACAGATGCTTAAAGTAAATACACTAAACTCAAACAAAAATGCTGACACTCTTAGCAGCGAATCATCAAATGTGTTTTCTCAGTGACAAAGCACTGACTCAACTATGGGCTGTTTACTAACTGTGATTTCTCCTCCTCTCCTCGCAGACATCTGGTGATAATGACGAAATAAACTATCTTCTCATCACTCAACTTCCACAAACTGTCAAAAACAAACAAACAACTTTTGCACAGTCAAAAAGTTCAAAAAGTGACTTCTTCTCCAGACGCCTGCCCAGCCTGAAACTCAAAAGACGTTCCACCCCTCGCCCCTTGTTTGCTTTATCAAATGCCCAAAAACAGCAAGGCCGTCAAGAGAGAGCTTGACGACGATGTCACAGAGTCTGTCAAAGACCTGCTTTCCAACGAGGACGGCCGTGACAATACCTTCAAGAAGACCTCGCTGATCATCAACAACCATGAGGGGGAAGGGAAGGAGTGCGACGTGGAGGAAGGGGGGTCGGACGGAGAGGAGGAGGAGGAGCGCCCGGCCTGGAACAGCAAGCTGCAGTACATCCTGGCCCAGGTGGGCTTCTCCGTAGGCCTGGGCAACGTCTGGAGGTTCCCCTACTTGTGCCAGAAGAACGGAGGGGGTGAGTCACCTGCATTAAGAGCATGGTAGATGTTGTAAATCAAGCAACAGAAAGTAAACATGTAACCGGTGTCAATTCGCAGTGTGTGTTTACGTTGTTGATTGATGAGACCCGAGCCAGCATACAGTCGAGGCGATCTCCGTTTATTCACTGACAATATACACCAAATTAGTATTAAATTAGTTATCCCTCACACTGACTCCTCTCACGTTCACAAAAGGGGCAAGAGAAAACGTGAGGGACACAATATGAAGGGGGGGAAGTCCCCACAAAAATAATCTTCTGTGTACAGTAACTAAATTCTGGAGGCTCCGCCCACTGATTCTAGACCTAGTCGGGTATTGAACGTTCAAAACACAGAATTATTAAATACAAAACACAGAATTTGTGTGATTATACTAAATGATTTACAATAAATATTTAACAGTAAACACCACTGCATATTTACTGTTACAAAGACACCAATAATATTAGTGATGACTTATTGAACAGTACATCTGGGCCTGTAAAACTATGGCAAAAAGTAACTTAACCCTCCTATTGTCTTCGTTTCCCCCCCCCCCTTACTTTGGTGTTCGCGGTCAAATTTGACCGGTCCTGTTTTAACTGCTATTACATTAACACAAAAACCATTGTGTGTGGGGGTGTGGGTGTTTGTGTGTGATCCGGATGGTTACTAATTCGTTTTCTTTATGGCGGTCATTTTTGACCGGGAACACCATGGGTGTTACAAAGTTGACTAAATCATCCAAAGTTCAATGAAAGTGGTGATCAGCTATTTTATATGTTCAAATGTCTACTGTGAAGGATATCATAAAGCCTTAATGCAATTGAATGTAAAACAAAAAAGTTATGATTGATGAAAGTAGTAAATCGGTCAGATTTGACCCGAAGACAGGAGGGTTAAAGGACCATTTTGGTTATTGAAACGTGGTTCTTGTTTTTTACATTTCTATCATTTAACTAACCAAAGTACTAAAGTAGCTTTAATCTGGAAATGTAAAATATTGAATGTGTTATTACTTTGCATAAGCTTGTGTTTCAACTGTGCGACAAACTAAAGCATTCAGATAAGGTTGTAAATAAGTCAACAGTAAGAGAGCACACAAAAGTACGTTTTTAAAGTAAAGCTGCCAGCACTAAACGTTTATTAGCAATGGAAATAACGGGCCAAACTTTAAGTAGACTTTATTAGAGTAGACAACTGTCAAACTATGCAATAACATGTCATAATATGACAGACATTCAAATTAAATTTCAAAAAAATGAAAACTACAGAGGGACCATCATTGGTGGGAGCTAGAATGAATGACATGCATAAGGTGCAAAGAAGACTGTATTAGTTTTAGTTTCTGCAAATATAGAAATTCAAGTGTGGGAAAATCTGTGTTGTATTTGATATTAGAGAGGAGGAAAGAGGACAAAATACATTCTGGGTGTGATTCCCTTCTATGGCCTTTCTGCAATACCCTTTTAATTTAATCAAACAAAAAAGTAAGTTCCTGGAACTAGATTTCTTTACAATCAGATACCAGAAGTATAGTCTTCCTCTTTTTTTATCTTGTATGTGGGTTCACATTGCATGCAGCACTTGTTATGTCACTATGTTTATACTATGAGGGCACAGTCCTTCAACACTTCAACATCTTTGCAATGTGAAAGTAAATGTCTAAAACAATGTTAAGAATTATAATTAAAGGGAAGATTAGCCAATGTCCTCTAAAAACTCTAAATGTCAGATTAGACACTAAAAAGACTCTTTCTGGTTAATCCTCAATGGATCATTAGAATTGAAATGCTCCAAACAGATGCAGGTATTATAGCAGATGCAATTTGTAGGATTTTAAGTGTGTGTAAGGAAGATGGAGAAACAGAGTCCTTCCTATGTTATACTCGTGTGTCAAAACCAGACTGCTCACTGACCTTCAGGGTCAACATGAGAGTCACATGACCATCTGTGTCTCTCTAACAGCCGTCAAACCAAATATATAAATCACTGCTGCAGGGAATCATTATGAGCAGCTCTGACTGTGGTCTGAGTAACATTCAACGCAATCATAAGCACATTTCCTAAGACGACCTACTTGACGCTTCCTACAGTGTTGTAATTCTTCGATGAGGGTTAATACTCGTATCTGCAGGTGATACGGTGCTACTCTTCCCACCTGGAGATTATGTGAAGCCATTGACTGTCTGATAAAGCTGATGATGAAACCGCGTCAGACAGGTTGCCCAGACAGGGTGTAATCTCAAATCCATGTCAAGTTTATTTGTCGTCATTAACATCGTTTACTGAACCTCAACCTCTTCCAGTTTTTTCAATTCAAATATGTAAACAGACAAGAACAAAAGTCCTCAAAATGTCATTAGCACTTAAAGAAATCTAAACATAGTTAGCAACGGTCCATTCTCCTCTCTCTCTCATGTTATGCTTAGCAGCGGCTTGTTAGCGAGTATTAACAACCTCGGAAATGTCCAAATGAACCAATCAGAAACAAGTATTCGACTAAGCAGTGTAATACATATATATAGTTGTATGCGTGCGTGCGTGCGTGCGTGTGTGTTACCATAAAGATCCTTTCATGTTTCAGGTCTGTTTTAAACAGCTCTGGTCGCCCCGCTGTGTCTAACTGTAATTAGATTCAAACAGAGACAGATCTGACAAGTGTCTCTATTAGCTTTCTGTACAATATATTTTATTTAATAACTGTGTGGCAAGTACAGTGCTGAAATAAAAAAAAAATTATCAATTAATCTACCAATTATATTTACTTTATTATTTTCAAGTCTATAAAATGTCAGAATGTAGTAAAAAGTGACATATTCCAAATGATTTTAATACACTTTATAAAAGCATAACATAACTGATCATTTTCGCGCAGAAATAGTTTTATTTAAATGTATTTTAAGCTCATTACTTATTGTTTTTCGACCAGACACTGTCCAGAGCAACAATAAATGTGTTAGTTTGAATACTGTTTAAATGCAGCCTAAGCAGCAGTACACTGAATGATGTTGAATAATGCATTTGTTCTGTTCATATTGTAGCTTGATTGTTAGAAATCATCATACATTTCCTTCTTTGCTCCTCAATTGATTCATACAGTACATTTACCAAAGCAGTATTTAAGGTTAATCTTGTGAATCATAACTCGTTGCTCATATTACAGGTTTGTAAATCCGTCCACGCCCATTGTAGCTATAAAATGTACAAAGAATGTCGAGACAGGATGAACTAGATATTTACTGTAAGTGATCTATGAGGGAAGAGAAAAGAGAAACTATTTTTAAGAACAGATGAAGTGCACTTTTATCAGGCTGTTTGCTTTCTCAAAGTCATCAAAGTGTTTGAAGGAGACGGTCCTGGATTTAAAGACAATGGAGTTTTTTTTGTTATGCTGCCTGATGTTTGAAGCCTCTTCCCAGAATGAACTGTGTACTCGTGGAACCAGAATTAGACTTTTTAATATTAGAAACTACTTGGACACACACGCTTAAAACAATAGACACACATTTCCCTGTCTGTTAGCACTCCCATTCAAACCCAATGCGGGGGAGCAGGACGCAGGGCAGGATGTGAATGAACGTCCGGCTGATGAAACAATAAACGCTGTTGAAACAGGGATGAAACTAATCTTAAAAGACAAGGAAGTGTTAACGCTGTCATCAGTGACTCACAGCAAACATTACTGTACGTCGAGCAGACAGTCTCAACATTTGGTGTTGTGGTTCAGCCCGTGCCCCGGGGGAAAGTCACCAAAGGGGATTTTTCAAACTTCAAAAAGTGTGTTTTTTAGCAAAGATTGGCTGGTTTTCCATCAGTGGCCATGACGTTTTGAAATGTTTCTAACAATCAAGCTAAAATATTAACAAAACAAACTAGTTTTATAACATAGTTCAACTGTATTTTAATGTATTCCAAAGTATTTTGAATTTCAAATAATGAACAAAGCATGTAAAGTAACACAGACTATGAAGAATTGCTCAAGCGACAATCCTAAATCTGAAATCTTGTAGCACTTGGCATTTTTTGTTCCTTCAATTAAATATAAATAAAGCTTTTTGAAGCACTTTAACTATTAGTTGATTGATCAATTACTTGGCTAACCAAAACATAAATCAGCAGGAGATTTGAGCCTTTTCACACCATTTAAATGCAAAATAACAGAAAAGGGAAAACCCCAACAACCATAATAGTACCTCTTTCACATAAGGTCACATTAAAGCCACATTTCATGTCGTGGTTTATTCAGTGCAAGGTTTTTTTGTTGTTGTGTTGGAGCACTTCCAGAAGTTTGTTTTCAAGAAGAGATCGTCTGGTTTTCCATCAGCAGACATGTAGCTTTGAGATGATGCAACCGTTTTCTATCAGATTTCCGTGGTTTAGGGCATGAAAAGCTGCACCGCACACACCGGAACTCCACGTGAGAAGGAGCAAAAAAAAACTCCGCATCATGCATACCTACATTACCCTTTGTGTACAGTAAGAGGAAAATCAAAGACCCATTATCTTAAAATCTGGTGCCTCTGAACACTAACCACCGGCCATTTTCTTCACAACAAAGACTTTTTGGTTCTTATGTTTTCTTCCAGCCATCATGTGCCTGGCAGTGTCTCTGTCACAAGAGATGTGCCCCTCTGTATTTTAAAGCACCGCACTATTACAGCCTGTCTTAATGCTAGTCATTCGCCCTGAAACCTTAATTCTAGAGAGGAATGCTTTCTTTGCAATGCGCCTCGCAGTAATACCACTGTCATTTAGGTAATTTGAGACTACAGTATATTTCCTGGTTGGCAGAATTATTTGATTGCACCACACACCAAGGGGCATGTATTAGGTGGAGAGACACACACACGCAGCTCAACAGATGTGTGCAGTTTTATGTGTTGGTAACAGTCAGAGATAATGAGAAATATACTGTTAAAGAGGCTGCTGTGTGCTTGTATGTGCTGTATGTGTCACTATCAGGGGCACATTAGGTCGCAGTTAAATTATAGGAGGCTGTCGTTTCAATATAGCATGTGGCAGATCAAGAGAGAGTGTGTGTGTGTGTGTGTGTGTGTGTGTGTGTGTGTGTGTGTGTGTGTGTGTGTGTGTGTGTGTGTGTGTGTGTGTGTGTGTGTGTGTGTGTGTGTGTGTGTGTGTGTGTGTGTGTGTGTGTGTGTGTGTGTGTGTGTGGGTTTCAGGAAATGGTGAAATGGTTTCTATTCACGGTTATCTGATGAAACTGTTTTCCAGCTTTGCATGTGCTTCATTTAAATACTCAATAGTTTCCTTTCTTTTTTCTACTGTTGAAATATATACAGTATATTAACAGTTTTTTTTTTTCTCAATGTTTAACTTATGTGCAATGACTTGTTGACATGCTGCTGTGACAGAACAATGTCCCAATGTGGGATCAATAAGGTAAACTAAGGCAGCGGTTCCCAACCTTTTTCAACTCAAGGCCCACTTAAGAATCTAAAAATGTTTCGTGGCCCACATTCAACCATAAACAATACGGAGGTTGAATAAAGTTCTGATTGGTCAATTCAGAACATGTGACATGTTGTTAATCCAGTAGTAGAGACCGCTGTCAAAGACTGTAATGACCGTTGCTAAGGAGGATCAAGAAAGAGAAAGGAAAAAAGGTTTCCACACAAATAATAATGTTTTGCTAATTATTTGGCGGCCCACTTGCAATGCCTTCAGGTTGGGAACCGCTGATCTAATGTAATCTAACTCTGTGTGTTGTCGCTGATTGACAGGAGCGTACCTGGTGCCGTACCTGATCCTTCTGATCCTGATCGGCATCCCGCTCTTCTTCCTGGAGCTGGCGGTGGGGCAGCGGATCCGCAGGGGCAGCATCGGGGTCTGGAACTACATCAGCCCTCGCCTGGGGGGCATCGGCTTCGCCAGCTGCATGGTGAGTGGAGCAGAGAAGTTCAAGTGAAGCAGAAGAAGGAAGGCTTGATACAGCTTTGTAGGACTAAGAATAGCTGTAACTGCATTTGTATTCATCACTCAATCAGATTTGTTTATAACCACAACCTTTCATAATATAAATAAATAACACAGAAGTAAACATTAATACACACAGCTCATATAAATTGGGATAAATTGGGTGCTTTATAAAATGTCAGAAAATTGTAAAATATTTTGGTTTCTAAAAGTACAACTTGACGGCTTGGTGTTCAGTCCAAAATTCAAACCTATTGATATAATATAAAGAATAAATAGTTGTCGATTATATGTCTGTCTATGAGTAATCAATACGTAGACTTATCATTAGCTTTATGCTACTTTCATGAATAAAATATAAGAAAAACGTTTTCATTAAATAATGTTTTCACAACATTTGAAAAATGATAATATAAATAAATAATGCAAAACATAAGAATAAATACAATTCTTGAAACATTTGGTCACTAAGAGGATTGGATATTTCATTTTTAGTTATTTATTTTAAACTGTGTGTTAAATGATCATTCTTACTGTAACCTCAAACACCCCAATTCATAAATCTACAAAACAGGAAGTGGTATAGTTCATTCAAGCGCTTTGAGCACCAGGAAAAGTCTAAATAATATTTAAAAAAAGGAATAGCAATAACAAAGAGAAAGAATACATGTCGATCATGTTTGGTAGCGCATGATGACTGTTTACCTCTGAAGTTAAACATATCTATCCACTGTTTCTGGTTGTGTGTATCTGAAGCTAACTCGCCCCTGTTTCCTGTAGGTTTGCTTCTTCGTGGCTCTCTACTACAACGTCATCATCAGCTGGAGTCTCTTCTACTTCTCTCAGTCCTTCCAGCAGCCGCTGCCGTGGCACGAGTGTCCGCTGGTCAAGAACAAGACCATGACATGTAAGACACAAACACACATGTTAAAGCTGGGGTAGGTGGTTTAGTTTGGGGGTCATTTCAAAAAGATCCATAGTAAGCTTTCAGTACATAGTAACTTTAGGTGGTTCCCCAGGGTGGGAAAAGAAAAAAACATTATAACATAGTAACCTTTACGAGTACTAGGCATTTATTACAAACATCAACCATACGAATTACAGTTGAGCTTACTTGTAGGCCTGAAAACCCTTTAAGATAATATACTGGGATTTGAGTCTCTAGCTAGCTAAACTAAGGGCAAACATTTTAAAGATGGAGAGAAAATGTTGCTAACGTTAGCCTTTAGCTAGCCGCAGACGCAACTTTTTGGCTTGGTTAGCAGAAAGCTAAACTTTTAGCAACATTTGTCTCCCTTTATGAATTTGCTTTGCAGTTTTTGCTAATGCTGGAATGTTCTGCAACTGAAACATATTCTCTGGTTGAATCAGGGTTTCTCCATCTGAAATAATGTGCACACGATCTGCATTTGTCTCTCTCTGAAATCTCTGTAATTCAACCCAGTCTCACGGCATTTCGTGTTATAGTCACAAAATAAATGTAATCTATTGATTCATGTTCACCAACACGATTTTCCCATTTTTTTCGTGTCACACAGAACGATTTTAAAAGCAATGTATTTCTATTGGTAGTATGTTTCGTGCCTGCAACACGTCTTTTTGTCCGGTCGGGTCTTGGAAGACCGGAAGCTTTGTGGTTCATAAAAACATTTTCTTACTCAATATCTTACCCTAAGCCTAACCCTTTTATTTTAAATTATATAATGTCGGAGTTTTTTTGCCGTCCGCGAGGAAAAGAAATGTGGCTCAGAGCCTCAGAATACTGAAATCTTACTGACTACTGAAAGAAATGTTCCTTCTAATTATTTGGAGCAGGCACGAAACATACTACCAATAGAAATACATTGCTTCTAAAATCGTTCTGTGTGAGAATACTGAAATCTGTATTTTTTTAAAATCTCTTTTTCCTTCAAATTTGTTATTATTTACATTGCTTTTAAAATCGTTCTGTGTGACACGAAGAAAATGTGAAAATCGTGTTGGTGAACACGAATCAATAGATTAATTTTGTGACTATAACACGAAATGCCGTGAGACTGTGTTGTGTCACAGGCTAGGTTTAAGATAAGATAAGATGGACCTTTATTAATCCCCGTGGGGAAATTCAGTTGTTCAGTTGTTCAAGCAGCAATATATTCTAAGAACAAAGCCAAGAGAAAGAAGTGTAGTTTAGTCTTAAACCACTTGAATATCAAAATAATGAAAGGTTATTATGGTTTATTGGCCCATTGGCTAAAACAATAAACGTCCTACTCGCGCTTTAAGACCAGATTCACTGATAAATTCACCATGAAATCAACCTTTAACTCCTATCAGAAGGCCTCAGTGCTTATCTTGTACCGTGTTGTCCACAGATGTGGTGCCAGAGTGTGAAAAGAGCTCGGCCACCACGTACTACTGGTACCGCGAGGCCCTGAACATCTCCGACAACATCTCTGAGGGCGGAGGTCTGAACTGGAGGATGACTCTGTGCCTGCTGGCTGCCTGGACCATGGTCTGCCTCGCCATGATAAAGGGAATCCAGTCTTCTGGGAAGGTAAGGAGGATTAACTGCTCTGTTGTGCTTTTGTTAGTTTGGAGAAAATTCTGAGTCAAACTAAATACTTCGACATTGCACTTTAATATAGTAACAACATATTCAATTACATTATGTCTATATGTGTTATTTTACAAGATATGCACCATGCTGTTAACCCTCTAGCCAGAGTTAAACTGGACTTAAACATAACTATTATTCTTCCCTTTATTTATGTATTTTGTGTTGAGTATAACCTTCAATTGGTAAATACATTTATTTAGATGTGTTCAATGTATTTATTCAATGTGTTGTATTTCAGCAACAAGCTGCAAAAAGGCAGAACTGAACACATTATTTATTTCAAGAATAATCGTTATCGCGATACCTGACATTATCAAATATGTCCTTGTATCTTGCAGACATACAACCTAATCAAATATATTTAATTAATTAGTTACAGATTTTAAACATTATCGTGAATCCCCTTTTTTCCTCATATTTTGCAGCCCTTACGACAACTCAAATATAACTCTTGAGAAGTGAAACAGTAACAGAAACAAAAGGCCTTTTCTCGGAAAATCCTCTGACAAATAATTAGCTCACTTTAAGCTAGAGGTTTACAGCGAGCTGTATTGATGCCTGGTCTAAAGACACTGCTGAGTGAGTCCTGTAATGTGACTTGGCAAATGTTTCTTATGATCCAGCCTCAGATATGAGCCTGAGAGCTCATGTGATCCGGTGTGTGATTTCTGACTAGGCTCAGCATAGCAAAGCTGACAGTAGCGTGACTAGCATCCGGAAGGATTAGCATCCCGGCTGAAGGTTTGGCGTTTGCTTTCAAACTCACCCCGCGCCTCTTCTCTTTTTACAGGTGATCCTTATCATTCCACACTCTCTCGTATCATATGACCAGCATTAGCCGGTGCACTTCCAAGGTTACAGTCAAGCTTGCACTAATTGGACAAATGGTCACACTATTTAATCTTCACAGAATGAGCTTTGATGGGGAAGTCATTTGATTATGGTATTATCCCCACTTATTATTTCAAGTCTACGGGGTCAAAATTAATACAGTTTACTTCACATTTTTTGACAGCAATAAGAGTCTTAATGATTTTGAGTCAACTTAACTCAATGAAATGAGTCTTTGTAATAGTGCCAAATCATGGGTAATTAACACCCAGCTCTGCAGCTCTGTGGGTTTTTAAAGCCGCTTTTAGGTCATTATTTTGTAAGTCTCATGCATTCATCAACTGCTGCAGACAACTGTTTCCAACTCAAAGGCTCCGATAGACCCACTGTAGACACAGGAGAGACACAGCTGGTTGAAACTAGCAACAACTAGCAGATAAAGAACCAGGTGTATTCACAGGAGTAGGTGGAGACCAAAAGCCAGAAATATTGCTACAGTGCAAATGGGACATCTTTAATGAGGTTATAAATAAAGAAGGAAGTAGGGTAATTTTTTCATGGACTTCTACTGTATACAATCGAAAAAAAATTCAGATTTAGATTACTAGCTGATACAAAATATAGATAGTTGAATGGGAGGGATGAAACCTTCTTTAATGGTCTCACATGCAGAGCACACAGCACAGCGAAATGTGTTCTCTGCTTTGAACCCATCCTAGTACCAGGAGTCTAGAACTAGGAGCAGTGGGCAGCTATTGTACAGCACCCGGGGAGCAATGGGAGTGGGGGGGGGAAGGGGGGTGTCCGGTGCCTTGCTCAAGGGCACCACGGCAGGGCAGGAGGTGAACTGCGACCTCTCCAAGTAGCAGTCCACACTCCATATTTAGGTCTGTTCGGGTACTTGAACCGGCGACCCTACGGCTCACAGTCCAAGCCCCTACTGACTGAGCCACTGCCGGACTTATACACACTTATAAATACAAATGTACATATATTTATTGATAAAAATATCCAGCGACGTTTACAATGTCATTAAAATGAACTCCATCTTTACCAGCTGTGACTGACATTAATGGAACAACTGGATTAATGTGATTCGGAAAATAGTCCATTATGCTGAAGAAGTACTCAAGAGTATTTCATTGCCAATACTTTTGCACTTTTACTTAAGTAAGATTTTGAATGAAGAACTGTCACTTGTAACAGGGTATTTTCACTATTTAGTATTAAGTATTAGTTTACTTAAGTATATACTTCCTGCACTTCTTTCCCCCCAGGCTGGATATTAGAAAGACTGCAGGTCAAGGGTACTCTCGCATTGGCTTCACTTTTTTAAATCAGAGTTGACCCCCGTGTGTCTGCCAGCTTGTTTTCATATTTTCTTGCTTTAAGGATCCGGTCGTCAGGTTATTGAACATCGGGTCAAAGCTAAATGAGTTTCCCACCTTGAAGCCAAACATTGTCCTTACCTCAGGTCTTATCTTTACAGCTGTCTGTACTGAGCGCAGCGACTAAACAACAGAGTCGCTTTAATCTGGATCTGTGTCACCATGGTTTTGCAGCACTCGACAGTCTCATTTCCCTCATTTGCTACATCCTGCCGCCTGCCAAAAATGTCACTGATAACCACAATCATTGTCACACTCACCATCCTGACTGCCGCTCTGAGGGGTTTTATTAGCATACATGATGTTCAGTTCCTGCCATTGTTAAAATCAGTAGTGAAAGAAGAACTCAGATTTTACACTTGAGTGAAAGTAGTGATACTAAATCGTAAAAATACTATCTTAAATGTTAAAGCCCAGCATTAGTAAATTGTACTAAAGTAAAAGTACATGGTATCAATATATACTTAAGTACCAAAAGTTAAAGTACTAGTAATGGCCAATTTCAGAATCGTAAATATTACATTAGTAGATTTTGATTATTGATGCATTGGCAGGCGGCAGGGCGACTGTGGCTGCGAGGGAGTGCGGTCGTCTTTCAACCAGAAGGTTGTGGGTTCGATCCCAGCCCATGCACTCAACATGTCGATGTATCCTTGGGCAAGATACTTAACCCTGAGTTGCTCCCGATGGCCAACAGTGTGTGAATGTGTGTGAATGTTAGGTCCTAGAGTAAGGTAAACTGCTCTGTATGAATGGGTGTGAATGGGTGAATGACATGTAGTATGTAAAGCGCTTTGAGGGGTCTTAAAGACTGGATAAAGCGCTATATAAGTACAGTCCATTTACCATTAATGTGTTCATCACAGCTGGTAAAGGTGGAGCTTATTTAAATGACATTGCATACTGCTGCTGGGTTTGAACCTATAATAACATGTAAATGTTTATTTCTTGGTGATTCACATTTTGTATTAGCTGATGAAATGAATCTGTAAAGTAACTTAGATACATGTAGTGGAGTAAAAAGTACCTAAAAATTGAACAAAAACTTATATGTACTTCATTACATTTTACCACTGTGTCCAGCGGGTAACGGTTGAAAAAAAAAAAGGATGTTCAATTGTATAGAAGTCTATGAGGAAATGTTTTTACTTCTCAGTTGATTTATCATCTCAGTAAAGATTCCCCTTTTGTAGCGATGTTTCTGGCTAAGTACAAGTACCTCAGAAAGTTCAATTCCTTTATGAAATGTCCTTTTTTTTTTTCAACCACCCCTCCTAAACATATATGCATCTATGTTATGAAGACGAAATAACCCCCTTGTTTTTTGTAAATCGCCCAAAAAGAGCCACCCAAGCAACTGGTTAATTGTACAGTTAGAGCCAGATGGTGTTGCTCAAACTACCTGGTGTGTCTGGATGGCCTTTTGAGTTGGCGCGAGAAGAAATGGCCGTGAACTTTCCCTCAAAGGGGCCAGCTCCGAGTGTCTTTGAAGTGCCGTACAAAAGAATATTAATGCCCTCTCTCTACACCCGTGCTCACAAAAGCCCTTTTCCAAGAAATATCCCTACCACCATCTGCATTTCATTCCCGTTTGTGTGTGTGGGTGGGCGTGGGCGTGAAAGGGATCAGGACGTTTTGGTTTCCATGGTTTTATGCGCTCTTTTGGCTTGGCTTGATTGTCAAGAGTGTGGCCAAAAAGAAAAGGGGTAGGGCGGGCGAATAATGGCTTATGATGGGGGAGAGAAGAGGGGTGGTCGTAGATTTGGTAAAATAGACGTGAAGTTCATTAGGAGTATTTGAAAGTTGCTGAACACCATGTAAAGTAACATTATTTAGTTAATTAAATTATGTAAAATAGCCTTTAGATTCCTGACACATATAGAGAGGTGAAGTCCCGCCCATCTACTTCCGACCCATGGGACCTTATTTCGGAAAAATTATGTATTGAAGTCAATGGGGAGAGAAAGATTATCTTTCGATCCCGTTTGAATTGTGCCACGAATTACACATATGATGTTTGTCAATTTAAAAGATAATTTCCATGTCAAAAAAGTCACAGTTTGTCGTAAAACTGTTGAAATATAAGACTATGAAAAATACGCAACTAGAAAGACTACAAATCCCAGAATCCCGGTCCCGCATGCTGGCTCTTATGAACCGACTAACTCCCCTTGTGTGTATGTACAGCTCTCAACATGCCCAGACTTGTAGTGATTTTCACCTCTTTTAATACTTTTCGCCTCATTCTGAAAGAAAGAAGTGAAATGTGCCAACGTGACGGCCGTCTTGGTGTGTGGTGCGAGACGGGAGATGTAGTTCATTGAGCGGTTTCACACAATAAAAGTGTTACTTCACAGTTTTACAACACATTTTAATTTTTTTGACTTGCAAAATTATCTTTTAAATTGACAAACATCATATGTGTAATTCGTGGCACAATTCAAACGGGATCGAAAGATAATCTTTCTCTCGCCATTGACTTCAATACATACTTTTTCCGAAATAAGGTCCCATGGAGGTCCCCCGGAAAGGGAGGGACTTCGGCTCTCTATGAAGACAATTACCTCTCTGTCTGTCCTTATGGGAAAACCTATCTTTTATTATCAGTTTATGATGATAACAGTGCAGTTATTAGAACATGACCTTTCCAATAAGCACATGCTATCTGCCCTGACACAGAACCTCTCATAATAAAGTTGTTTTTTTGATAGAAGATAATGCTGAGGTTGCCGATATTTGTCTATCGCACAAAAAAAGAGCCTGTTTGGCTTTGTGCTGCTGACCAAGGCCAAGAATGTGTTCTTCAACAAAAGCACAAAGTGGGAGGTTTAATCAGTGAAGGACTGACAAGAGCTGCAGGTGTGGAAATATAAAAAATGTTTTGTAGAGAAATGTATTGCAACTATGACATTTTGCAGACCATTTACATGCACAAACACCTATATAACACACTACAGGAAAGGGAACACGCCCAAAGGCATTATTGGGCCTCTTTACTGGTAACAAAATATGACTCAGCTTTACAAACCCATTTAACAATTAAAGGTGGGGTAGGTAATTCACCTCAGAAACACTTATTGTTATATTCCATGGAATGCTCTTAACATCCCGATAGCAATGAATACATTAAATGCTTTGACAATAAATATATACAAAAATGTCATCTCTGGAAGCCGTAGCGCTGTAAAAAGCACGACCAATCATCTGAGCCGGCTAAAATAACTGGATGGCCTACCTGCCTGTCAGCCTTCCATCTCGTGCACAAACGTATCTCGTGCCCTCTTTGGTCATGTGCGCGTTCGTGTGTGTTGGAGGAGGGGCTCTGTAAGGAAGTCTGAAGGAAGGGGCAGATTTTTTTCAGCTGCGTACTTTCAAATTCTAGCGCACTCGAGCTGGTTTCTCCATTCTTACCTACCCTACCTTTAACATATAAAAAACTTTATATATTTGTTGTGGTTAAGAAAAAAACCTTTCCTAAAGAAGGGAGAACTTTACGGTCACTGGAAAATCTGTAGTACAATGTTGTATGGGACCCGTTTAGAATTAAATAAAACGTTGCATTACCAAAGAACAAATGTATAAGTCTGAGTTAACCAAACTACTTCACGTTAAGGACAATCAGAAATACGTTTGTCTGTCTCCAAGCATTGAGAGAAAGTCATTTATCTTCACTGTCCTTGAATGAACTTTCAAACATGTAAGTGAATCCTGCTTGAGGGTGAATTATCCCTTCCCTTTAAAGACGAGACATTACACAGTCTTTGTCAGAGCTGCATATGGACCATGTTAGATGTCTCTGAATCACTTACTGTGCTTATGACTTAATCCCGAACCATCCTACAATGACTGCATCCCCCCCACACACCCCTCTGCCCATCCTGTGAGCTGACGTCTCACAAAGTAGAGTCTGAGTCAGACCTCTTAGGATTTAAGTGCCACCTAGTCTTTATAGAAAAGGAGAGAAAAGCAGAGACGCCCACTGTCTACAGTAAATAGCAAGATAATTGGATAAAAAGCTTTCTTGCTGATATTGATAACATACTGTAGCTTTCATGGTACAACAAGTCATCTCTTCTTCAAGATGTCACTCGTAAAGATACACAAAATACAAGTTTAAATGTGTGTCAAAGTCCCCCACCTAAAAAAAGTTATTTTTACCAGGAACAAAATGCCATCCACATTAGACAGAACTGCTCAGTGTTAACTCTCATTTCATGTTTCTGCCAAATGATCATGATCACGCTGCATAGATAGTTAGATAGTAAGATCACACGACATGTATTTCAGTATTTCTCTAAAAAGGCACAGTCTGATAAGTGTTTTTCTGACAGGAACTGAACAGCAGTTGTCATCTAATCACCGATATGTTTTACTCAGTGACCTACAGTAGAAAACCATGACAATTGGCAATAAGCAAGAGACAATGTACATCTAAAGTGGTCTAATCTAGATTATCTGATTTATCTACAGTTCATTGGCATCTAAAAGCATCTTATTTTGATTTTAAGCAACTTATGATCATCAAACATGTTGTCTTTATTGCTAAAAGGTTCACCTCTACTGTTTCTTTTGATGGTATCATGCCTTCAAAAACATGTTGTGCCAAACGATATACATTAGTTCGGTATGTAGACCGAACTAATGTAACTACAGGCTGACTGGAGTTTTTCTTTAACTTACAGGTGATGTACTTCAGCTCTTTGTTCCCGTACGTGGTGCTGATCTGCTTCCTGGTGCGGGCTCTGCTCCTGAAGGGCTCCATCGACGGGATCCGACACATGTTCACACCAAAGGTAACACACCTTTCTGAGGTTTCTCCTCACTGTAATAGTACAAATGAGAAAAAGTCTTATGAATCCACTCTCTCTAACACACACATAAGTAAACATCAGATACAGCATAACATCCAACCTACACATCATCAAATCAGTATTTTGTATTAGGGAATTAAAATTAAAATGAGATATGTCAGGAAATAGGATCAATAAATCTTAAGTCAATAAGTCAAGTCTGACCAAGAGTCTCAAAACAAAACTCGATGTTAAACAGGAATAACTAATGTCCCTACCAAGGAACATTTTAACTAATGGGGGGATATCTTGATTATAAGGATTTACCTAACAATAATTGTTCAGTCTCAATGAATTGCTTTGTCTATAAGATGTCAGAAAGGCCAATTATACTTTGAGAGTCCAAGAAAGTGTCTTTGAAAATATTGTTTATTTAACCAGGAGTTAGAATCATAAGGAGTTTGCACTAATTATCACAAAGAAAAGCATAAAATCAAACATCTTAAAGGCTGGAATCAGGAGAAGTTTGATAACACCGCTTGAACAATGACTAAAATAATAGTCAAATTAGATAACCAATCCTTTAACCGTCTCATCTTTTTAAAATGAAGAAATACTTAAATTATATATTATACTTAATACCTCCAATTTGTCAGGAATTAACATTTAACAATTTTTCAAGCAGCCTCTGTTGAACTGAATTGACTGAAGAAAGAAAAAAGGTTTCTGAACTCAAAAATGAAATTTGCCCGGTGATTGGCCGGCTCTTTTTGGCCAACGGCAGCTCAGGCTGTGGAATCACGTCACCATGGAAACAGGAGTTACTAAGGCTTTATGTAACCAACCAGCCTGAAAACGCTGGCTCACAGCAGACGGTCTCCGGTGTCTGCTCCGTGTCCTCGGCTGACACCGAAATACTCCAATAAACCACTCGTTCTGCCGCCATTCTGCGAGAACCTGCAGACATCAAAGTGTTTCTGCTCTCTATCAGAACAGATTCAGGGCTTTTGTTACAGAAAAGGACAAACGTGGAAACTGTCAAGATGCCAGCTGTCATTTGGCAAGATGGTGCATGGAGCAGTCTGAGGGCTGTGGATGGATATGTCTCATTAAAGATTCAAGATTCAAGATATTTATTGTCATATGCACAGTAAACAGACAGTTACACCGTATAATGAAATCTTACTTTGCTAGTCCACCCTACGCAAGTAAAATACAGAAATATAAAAATAAATAAATACTTAGAAAAAAACAAATAAAAGGGCACATAAGTAGCAGCAGTTTAAAAGATATTTAAATAGTATATAAATAGTTGTATTGCACATGGTTCACAGTGTATAAAATATTGCACGGCAGACAACAAGTGCACTATGCATTGTTAAAGTAGGTAGTGCAAATGGTGAGTGTCAGTGTGTCTGTGTAGCACTCACAGTTCAATCAGTGTGTGTGTGTTTGTGGGGGGGGGGGGGGGTAGCATGTTCATCCGCCTGATGGCCTGTGGGTAGAAACTGTTTGTCAGTCTCGTGGTCCTGGATTTCAGACTCCTGTAGCGCCTGCCTGATGGAGAGTAAAGAGTATGTGCTGGGGGTGTGTACTGTCGCTGATGATGTTGTGTGCTCTCCTGGTGACCCTGGTGGTGTAAATGTCCTGAAGTGAGGGGAAGGTTGCTCCAGAGATGTACTGTGCAGTTTTTAATCACACGCTGGAGTGCCTTCCTGTCCTGAGCAGTGCTTAAATCAACTCACATGAAGATAATTGGTATTACATTTAAACCGTTAACATTATTGTCATCCAAGCATTTAAAGAAAACTGGTGAAAATCACATAAGAACATACATAAAGCTTATTGCAAAGATTTTTTAAACGTATGCCAAATAACCCCCACCTTATTTCAAATAAAACATCAGAGCTCGCATAAATCCAGCCATCACTACCTAACCCAACTGCCATAATACACAACATTTATTGAATATATCTATATATTCAGCTGAAATTATGAACTCTTTACAATTTTAAGATGAGAAATTCTATTAATATTTCATAGAGCTCAAGATTTCATAGAGTCTAAAACCAGAAAATATTTAATTCACAAATATTTGAAAGAGGAAAATAAACTCAAATCAATGACCACTTACTTGCTTGTTCTTATGTGAACATGACTAACTTGTAAATGCGAGTATAACTTCTAGTCTAGTAATTCCAGTCATTCATGTTGTGGACTTCAGTGTTAAATCATTCTTCAGGAGACTTTAAGTGTAATGAATGTGTAAGAAAATGTCAACGTTCACTGATTTGCAAGTTATTTGACTGCTTTTACCCTCAAAATATACACCTTTATCAAAATAATATAGCTGTCCTTCAAAGATAAGCTAACAGTACACTGTGTCACTTTGTGTCTTCAGCTGGAGATCATGTTGGAGCCCAAAGTGTGGCGCGAGGCGGCCACGCAGGTCTTCTTCGCTCTGGGCCTCGGCTTCGGAGGCGTCATCGCCTTCTCCAGCTACAACAAGCGGGACAACAACTGCCACTTCGACGCCGTCTTGGTGTCTTTTATCAACTTCTTCACCTCCGTGCTGGCCACCCTGGTGGTTTTTGCCGTGCTGGGCTTTAAAGCCAACATAATGAACGGCAAATGCATCTCACTGTGAGTAGCAGCAGCTTCCTCTCACATTCAAACATTTATAGACAACTGCATTTCCTGCAGACCATCACAGAGCAGATCTAGGGGTAAAGTCGTGAATGTTACTCAGACTAAAAGCGGTTTTGTGGTTATTTTATTCTTGACATGTTGAAATAGCAGAAAAGGAAACAGTTTGGGGAAATAGTTTAGAAGAAAAGGCCCCTACCATTTTTAGTTTGAATATATGTTAGATTTTTAAACAACTTTACAGTCCCTGAACATGTTTTCTCTGAACGATTTTATTAAATTATAAATTATATTTGAACCATCTGCAAAAACCCTCCCACGAACATCGACTCCCTAATCATATTATAGAAACTGTTACGAGGTACAGCTGCAGGTTTGTCACTATTTTAATTTACTCCACAAATAAACACTGTGTTTGTAGCCTTTTCAAAATAAAAGACACAAGCAAAAGTGTAAGTAATGTATTAAATAATGTGTATCTGCGCTAGAATGAGCTACAACTGTTAGCTAGTAAGTTACAGTAATGCTATTTCTTTAAGGCTGGAGCAGAGCATTACTAATATACTTGGTTATAACGTTTGAAGGGTTAATGTTATGTAACAATTCAGTTTTTCATGAAATCTGCCACAGTTATCATTGCAAACTCTGTATGTCCAAGCGTGAAATGCATTGCAAAAGTGACTAACCTGTTTTTGTTTTTTTAGAAACACCCAAAGGATTGTGTCGTTGTTGGGGAACGGGATTGAACACAGCCTGATCCCTCACCACATCAACCTGACTCAGGGCAGCGAGGTGAGCAGCGAGGACTACGATCAGATGATGGAGATCATCAAGAAGGTGAAGGAGGACCAGTTCGACTCGCTGGGTCTGGAGGCCTGCAGCATCGAGGGCGAGCTCAATAAGGTAGAAACCAAAGCTGCGAGTCTTAAGGTCTTAACGCACGAGACAATGTTTCTTCAAACTGTTGTGCCAACGTGAATTGTGTAACCATAAACACCAGAAGAACAACAAAGACATTGGCATGATTCAATTCTTGGTCATTAAAACAGCTAATGTACATGAGTAGTGACGTACAGTATGCGGGTCTACAGTATAGTGAAAAAAAAGGTTGCATGAATTCCAAAATGAAGCTTTTAAATTCAGATTTAGGAACAAATCACAATTATAATATTAGATTCCATGTGATTTTTGTTTTAGCATTATATTTGGAAGAAAAAGTCGCATCTGCTTTAAAAGAAAAAATCACATTTGGGCCACTTTAGCGTACGTAGCCTGAGCCAACTAGCTGCTAGAGCGAGCTTCACATATACAGTACACTGCTTTTATTTATTTGTTACTATTATTTTTACTGTATTGAGAGAAGCTTACGATATAATGTTATGTGAATGTTGTTGTACGCAAGTATAATGACACTAAAGATATTCTGATTCTGAGCATTGAAGGAGTATCTAAACTATTTCTGAGCTTTCCCTACATCAGGAAAACAGCACAGTCACACTTACTTCTCTGATCGTTACATTTTATGATGTTAAGCTATTAAAGCCAAGTAAAGCTCCAGGAAAGGGCAAGGATTAAACCTGCTGAACTTCTGAGAGGGCTTTAATGTGAAACACATGAGCATTAGACTTACTAAACAGGGTAATTATAAATAAAGGTTATAAGATCTCTTAAGGTCACCCAAAGTCTTGAAAAAAGCCCCCCTTAGTGCCACTGATATTTGACCTCTTCTTCTTCTCTCTTCCTCTAACAGGCGGTCCAAGGAACAGGTTTGGCCTTCATCGCCTTCACGGAGGCCATGACACATTTCCCCGCCTCGCCCTTCTGGTCCGTCATGTTCTTCCTGATGCTGGTGAACCTCGGGCTGGGCAGCATGTTCGGCACCATCGAAGGCATCCTCACCCCGCTGATAGACACCTTCAAAGTCCGCAAGGAATTTCTTACAGGTTAGTGAGACCTTAGTCACCTATTATTAAAAATCCACTTGTGCATGTCTTTCATACATCAACATGTGTCCCCTCTGTGGAAAGAGATTCTGAGAGTTTCAGGAAAAAAGATTCTCTCTCTTTTTGTCTGAAAATGAGCTGATCAGATTTTGGCCACTTGATGATGTCATAACGATTTTTTGGCTTGTGTAACCATTAGCCAATCACCAACCAAGGTAACCCCCCCCCCCCACCTTATCACCTGAATCTCCTCCTAGAGCACCATTGTGTTCTTTTTAACCAAATGTCTCTCAGAGGGGCGTGGGGAGGGGCTCCTTATTATCATCTAAAGTAACAGACAGAGAATCAGCACTTTTGAAACAGGGCTGAAACAGAGGGCATTATGGGAGATGCTGCAATGATCTGTTTGGTGTTTGGAGCCAATCAGAGACAGGCTCTGTATATATCTGAGACCTATAATATATTGATGAAAAACAGTATACTAGGGGACCTTTAAGTATCTTCTCTTTATCTCCTGCGAAGCTCAGATGGTACAATTGTGTCTAAGGCACTCTGAAATACAGGTTAAATGAACAATTTCCCTCACTAGTCAGGAGGAATTTACTGTTTTATATTCTTAGATTAAGTCAAATAAAGAGGTTTTTGAGTCCCTGCCTGAAATATGAAGGTATTGTGTTCTGTGATGGGATTGTGTCCCAATGAATGTTTTGGGTGCAGGATTGAGGAGGCGGTAATGGTAGGATATCTTACAAAAGAGGGCGGTTGCATGATTGCATAAAGTGCTGTGCAGACTTCTTGTATGTTGAATTCTGAGGTTAGATTAATCTCTGGATGTCTGTGGAGTGTGATGCAACTCAAACAGGAAGCAGACTCGTCAACTTTACAAATATGGATAATCATTTACATATATTTGTTTGAAGAGAAATATGTATTGTGCTGTGATGTCAGTACCCAGTCTTTAACCTCAGCATTAGGATGGAGTATTTCTATTCTGCAGGTTATTGCCTCTTGATATTATTGCTTTGAATTGAAGCCAAAGACAGTTTATCCTACCTTCAATATACAGTTACAGTGAATTCACTTTACTTACGTGTCTTGTATGGGTATAGTATATCGAACCCCCTCTTTTAAGTCGAGGCTTGCTTCAGCTGCTTACCCAGAAGTCTTTTAACTTATTTTAGCACCTACTGTATTTACAATGTTGTTTTTAAACCATTCTGTATCTCTTTTATGCATGGTTTTTACAAATCTGTTATTCCATTATGTTTATTTATTGTGTTTCTTTCTTTTGTCTTCTTATTAACCCTCCTATTGTCTTCGTTTTCCCCCCCTTACTTTGGTGTTCGCGGTCAAATTTGACCGGTCCTGTTTTAACTGCTATTACATTAACACAAAAACCATTAATCATCACCAAATTTCATTTAACACCCTTTCAAACTGTACATATTGCATCAGACTACTGGTATACATGAACAACTGCAGTAAATATACAAAGAACAGACACTGAACATGTATTGCGTGTGCCAGGTGTGATCCATGTGGGGGGATGGGCACATAAGAGCGGGACATGTGTCAAATTGATCTGTGTGTGTGTGTTTGTGTTTGTGAGTGCCAGGTGTGATTCACATGGGGGGATTGGGCACATAAGGGGTGTGTGTGTGTGTGTGTGTGTGTGTGTGTGTGTGTGTGTGTGTGTGTGTGTGTGTGTGTGTGTGTGTGTGTGTGTGTGTGTGTGTGTGTGTGTGTGTGTGTGTGTGTGTGTGTGTGTGTGTGTGTGTGTGTGTGTGTGTGTGTGTGTGTCTTATCTGATCTGATGGTTACTAATTCCTTTTCTTTATGGCGGTCATTTTTGACCGGGAACACCATGGGTGTTACAAAGTTGACTAAATCATCCAAAGTTCATTGAAAGTGGTGATCAGCAATTGTATATGTTCAAATGTCTACTGTGAAGGATATCATAAAGCCTTAATGCAATCTAATGTAAAACAAAAAGGTTATGAATGATGAAAGTAGTAAATCGGTCAGATTTGACCCGAAGACAACAGGAGGGTTAAGTGTTAATGATGATGTAAAGCACTCTGAATTGCCTCCGTGTCTGAAAATGTGCTAAATAAATAAACGTACCTCACCTTACCTCTCCTCTCGCCTCCCGCAGTGGGGTGCTGCGTGCTGGCCTTCTCCATCGGCCTCCTGTTCGTTCAGCGCTCAGGGAACTACTTTGTGGCGATGTTCGACGACTACTCTGCTACTCTGCCTCTGCTCATCGTCGTCGTGCTGGAGAACGTGGCCGTCGCCTGGGTCTACGGGATCGATAAGTAAGAACACAACTTCATCCATCTATACTTTTTAGAAATTGGTCCTGTACTAAAGAAACTGCCATAGTTTGAGATACATTTGGAATATTTAGCAAACACAACAGTAGCAATATGCAGTTTTGGTTTAAATACAACTTTCAAACTATTATGAAAAACCTAAAATGGTGTATTTATATAAGTTTCTTTTTTTACACAAAGTGGATTTTCCCAACACAAGAGCTGTGTTTTCTATAAAGAGCAAGCTGTTATTAAGAGTTGTGACTTTGAGCAGTAAACACAAACTCTTTGCCTGCCAAGTATTACTGTTTCTGGAGATCACTCTTAGGTACTGAAGTGCATTTACTCAATTTAAAGTACAACTTGCATTACATTCACTGCATTTCCGAAGCCATTTTTGTACTTCTTATTCCATAACATTTATTTACAGCGTAGTTACTTTATACAATTATCAATAAAAACAACAACAAACATACTCCAGAAATGTGATGTATATGATTCTGAAGTGGGTAATTACGCCTAACGAGTGCCTTTACTTTTGGTACTTCAGTATATTTTGATGCCAATACTTTTTTACTTTTAAGATTTTGAATGCAGGACTTTTACTTGTAACAGAGTCTTTTTCCAATTTATCATCACAACTATTCCACACATCTTCCCCCACTGATGTGTGTAATGTTAGAAAGGAGCATAATGTAAACAGCATGTACAGTTAAAGGCCATCAGCTTTATAAAGCACATGAAACTATTGTTACTCCTCCACTCCAGACGTCTGATCTCACCTCCTGCTGCGTGCCTCTGTTTCCTCTCAGATTCTTTGAAGACCTGAAGGAGATGCTGGGCTTCACGCCGTACCGCTTCTACTACTACATGTGGAAGTACATCACGCCCACCCTGCTGATATTGCTGCTGTGCACCAGCTTCATCCAGCTGGCCATGAAGCCGCCCGTCTACAGCGCCTGGATCCAGGAAGAGGTGAGTCTCCGCTCAGCCTCTCCTGGGACCATTTGTTGGAGACCTGGAACGAGAAAAAAGCAAATAAAAGGGTTCAAAGTCCATGAGGCAGGAGCTAAAAATGAGGGGAAAAGGCACGATTTCACATGTTCAGATGTCCTTTAACCCTCAGACAATCAACAGGATGTTTGGTCTAACACAGAGACATTGAAGCACCTGTTTGATCACATCAAGAGAAACATGCTCAGTAAGTGGAGCAAAGGCTCAATGGGACAAAGTGTCCCTGCATGTTCTTTGTTTAATTTGTCAAGTTTACAATGATATAAATTCAATTCACCATTCACATGCACTAAAACCTATATAACACAATACAGGAAAGGGAAAACCCCCAAAATGCATAATACAGCCCTACAGGGAATAAAATAAGGTTTATCTTATCTTAAACACACATCATCTCTAGTTAATAAAATGACATTACAACATCTGACCCCAACCTGCTGTGTGTGTCCTCCAGGCCAAAGAGCAGGAGGTGTTCTTCCCCCCGTGGGGCGTGGTGGTGTGCATCTCCCTGGTGGTGATGGCCATCATGCCGGTGCCCGTGGTCTTCGCCCTGCGCTACTTCAACATCATCGACGACAGCAGCGGGGGCATCTCCACTGTCGCCTACAAGAAGGGGCGCATCATCAAGGAGACGGCGCGGCCGGGCGAGGACGACGACGCCAGCCTGATCCAGGGGAAGTCCCCCAGCGAGGCGCCATCGCCGATGCCCGGAAACAGCATCTACCGAAAGCAGAGCGGCGGAGGGACCGGAGGAAATGAGGCGGACACCGCGCCCAACGGCCGCTACGGTATTGGTTACTTGATGGCCGACATGCCGGACATGCCCGAGTCGGACTTATAGACTGACTCTAGTGACCCCCGCCCTCTCTCTCCACACTCTGCGTGCGTTTAGTTGGCCGTATCATAAATGTATATTTCGCTTGTAATGTATATTATTTGTAGATATCGTAGCCCCTCTCTTATTTGTCGTCTCTGAACCTTATATGACTGACTGTGCACCTTTTTAAAAATTCATAAAAAGGTTTGGGAATAAGGTCCCATTCCAAACCGACCCATACACCCGACCCATACCAGCTTTCACTCTGCGCGGTCACGTGGAGAGTCGGCCATATTAAGTGCATTTACCAACCGATGGGTTAAAATAGTTCCTTATATTTTCTAGTAAACTGTAAATGAAGACATTTTATATTGTCATATACTGTAGATGTTAACAACTTCATGGTTGGTAAGCAGTGTTGGGTGTAACGCGTTACAAAAGTGCAGAGAAAGATTGTGCAGCCTGGTGTTTACGTGAGGGATATTGTGCAGCGAGGCGGTCGGCAGTTGTTATGCTATACCACCTCGCCCTTCACTGGATGTATAGCTGCACTAAACTACATTTTAGCATTTAAAATACCTAGCCATTCTTTTGCAGTTATTTTTGGTGAAAGTAACTCAAAAGTAATATAAAAGTATTGTAACTCATTACGTTTCAGAGACAGTAATATTGTAATGTAACTTATTACTTAAAAAAGACAGTAATATGTACTGTATTACATGTTGGAAGTAACTTGCCCAACACTGTTGGTAAGTACAGTATGCCGGTGTCTAGTCTAGAAGACAGGGTGAGCAAGATCCCTGAAGGTGCTCTTCTTTTAAACAGCTTCCTACTTAATAAACCAACTATTTGACTCACAATATGAAATAAAAAATGATTTTATGGATTTAAAAAAGTGCTATATCTTCCGCTAAGATAAAATGGTTTGTCCCAATGCGTAACAACGACTGGAACTGAGGCGCGATTATGGAAAGTTACGTAATTTCCTTCTTTAGTCGGAAAGAGGTGAGCTTGTCGCTGTATTTGCACACCTCCACCTCAAAAGAAGGAGCCATATTCAGCTGCGAGTGTGACTACAGACGGAGTTAACTCTTTCACGGAGGGGGAGTGTGTAGGGGTTGGTTTGGAATAGGGCCTAAATGTCATCCTTGTCTAACCCATTCGGCTGCGTCCCAAACTCATCTCTGGCTCCCTCCTCTTGCAGAAGGGCAGTACAAGTGTAAGCAATAAGGTGGGGGCTCCACCAGGCCTACTTGAAAACAAGAATCTGCAAAGAGGAGTGGGTTTAGAGGTCAAGAGGTCATGTTGGGACTGCACCTGTGTCTGTGGGCAGTGTACATCCATCCTGCTTTATGTCCTACTGTATAAAAAGTGGTTGTGTATATTAGGATCCATAACTGATAGCCAACCAGTCGTGAGTTTAGTAGCAGTTTAACGATGCAAGATGTTTCAGGTGAGGTCATCTCAGTTCAAACAGCGAGGGGACGGCCTCTGAAAACCACTGAGACAGAAGTGTGCCTAAGTAGTTTATATTTGTTTATAGAATACATGATGGCTGTTGTATATTTAAGGTATTCTGTAAAATAATATAAATATTATAAATATATTTATCTTGATAGTTTGGATATCAACACTGTGTTTTTAAGGTTCAGAAGTACTTCAAATCCTTAACTCTCTCCGTGTCTTTGTTTTTTACTAATGTGCTGTCCATGTTTGTGAGGACCGAGTCCTCCGTGTAAATAATTTTTCCATGAAATGGCTTCAAATGCAATGTCTTTTTTTCCCCGTCAAAATTAAAGATCAAATATGGTCCATAAAATGATACTTATGTGATGTCTGTTTTTTGTCTTTGAATGGCAGTTTTTCCCAGAAATTCAAGGTTTCCAAATCAAAACTTTCTAAATAAATCTTAATGTAAAAAACTTGAAAATACCATAAAATCAAACATACAATATCCAACCACAGTTACTACATACTTAATGTAAGAACATACCAAAAGAAGTATTATAATATCAGAAATATGTGTTTAAAAGAAATCTGTAAAAGCAACTAAAAATTGAATTTAAAGGTCCCACGTCATGCTTTCCCCCTATTACCCGTCCCCTTGTGTGTTATGAAGGTTTTTCTGCATGTAAACGGTCTGCAGAGTCACAAACCCTCAAAGTACACCCTGTAGCGAGTAAAACTCTAACACAGAAAAGACCTGTCTATGCTGCCCCAGAACGCCTCGTTGGAGATTTCTCATTTTCCATTGTTTACTTCCTGGGTTCTGTGACGTGTGAACACCCAACTCAACAACAAATGACCGGATTGGCCCAAATGGACCAATCCGCGGAGCACCTCACACACCAGGATCCCTTGGCTAACTAACAGGGAGTCCCCATTGACTTGCATAGAGCTCCCTGAACGCTGGTAATAGACGAGTTGGGATCATGGAGCAATGCTCTCTGCAGACCCATTCTCACAGCGTTATAAACCTTTTTCTTACTCAATATCAAGCCACACTTATTGTTTTGACTTCGGCTGTGAGTGTTTGTGTGTGCTCAGGATGAGTTTCGCTTGTTCTCGCTGTATCGCCGACCCGGAAACCTGTCCGCTCCTCGCGGCAACGAGCCTCGCAACGTCCCGACCAATCAGAGCACACTGGGCTCACAGGGAGGGGGGGGCAGGAGCTCCAACAAGCCGTTTAGGACAGAGAGTGAATACACATACTTTACAGAGATGCTGTATGAGAAACCAATGTGAGTTTGGAACATTTAAATGTATTCTAGTAGACCTCAACAATGGAATTATGATCAGTAGAAATGGCCATGACATGGGACCTTTAAGTATTTGTACTTTTATAAAAAGAGGAATAACCAATACAATGTTTACACACACTCATGTTCTTCTTGCTCTGAAAACAAAAACAGCACAATCACAGTAAATAAAATAGCATTTACTTATTGTTGACTTCACAAAATGTAACTAAAATTACATAAAAGCTTTGTAGAAAGTCGGCAGCATACTGTATGAGAAGTGGTAAACACACACACGTGCAAATAAATAATCAAATATACACTTTTGAAAGGCTATTTTCTTTGGCTTTCTTTCCAGTTTTTTTTTTAAATCATACAACAGGTAAACAAACACTTCTTCTCAGGAGCAGGGGGTCTTCCTGAACATCTGCGCTGCTGATAACAACGCAACCCGACCATCTGTTTCCCTTTTAGAAAAATGTCTCTTTACTAATTACAAAAAGATAGTCTTCGTCTGGTGAAACACGGCAAATAAGTGCATCTTCAAAAACAACAAATATTGATTACTTGAATCACTTTTCTTTCAGAGTGGTTCATTGCATTGTGCTCTCCTTCATTAGCTCTGGGTCAGTGCACTTGATAGTCAGTATGGCTGTCAGAAACTGAGGTAAACATCTTTTTAATGTGAGCTGCTCACACATCCATCCACTGCAGAGAGGATCCCTTTCCACGAAGGTTCTGAAAAAAATCATTGGTATAATTATTACCACCATCACGGTTACAACAACTACTAGTAAGGGTGTTCAAATAAGGTAAAAGTATGTTCTCCTTTATGATATCACACAGTTAACTAGATAATAATATGTAGCTAAATGTATGCAATATAACAAATTCAATACAAAATAATAGGAAACACATTCAAATGATAAAATGACAAAATGTGAATTAAATACATACTGTACTGTATATACAAACCTGTGGGCTCAGTATTACATTTTGTCTTATCTTATTCTGTCTTAAACATATATTAAAAAATAAAAAATGAATGTGGATATGTACAATACAAATAACTAAACTACATAATGGGAAATAAATACATACATTCAAACCTGTCGTCATCATTGAGCTCATATCCACATATTCAGATATTTTTACAGTTTGTATTCAACTGTACAATATATATATTTTTTATTTTCCTGCCAACTTAGGGTTATAATATTACACACTTTACTTCATATCGCTTGTAGCACCAGGTGGCAAATGTATACAATACATTCAACCTGTGGGCCCAGTTATGATGGAGCTTTTATATCCACGTATGTATATATTATTACAGTATTTTTGTTACTGCAAAGCATTTAAGTGTATTTCTTTTTCTGGCAACTTACTTATAGCATTACAAACTTGACTGAATCTCACTATGTAGCAAAAGCATGCTAAATTAATTTAAAGTAATAAAATGATGTAATAGGAATGAAACACATACCAGCGTGTGGGTCAGTCACCGGGGAGCTGCTCTCTCATTTTGGCGGCGATCTGCTCTCGTTTCTCGCAGTGTTTCGTCAGGTCTTTGACCTCCATCGGCAGCGTGCTGTTCCACACCATCAGCACCGACTCGTCTGACACACACACACACACACACACACACACACACACACACACACACACACACACACACACACACACACACACACACACACACACACACACACACACACACACACACACACACACACACACACACACACACACACACACACACACACACACACACACACACACACACACACACACACACACACACACACACACACACACACACACACACACACACACAACACACACACACACACACACACACACACACACACACACACACACACACACACACACACACAACACCACACACACACACCACACACACACACACACACACACACACACACACACACACACACCACACACACACACACACACACACACACACACACACACACACACACACACACACACACACACACACACACACACACACACACACACACACACACACACACACACTTTAGAAGAGAAACTCACACAGCGAGACGACTGTTTTCATCAGCGTGTGGCACAAATAATAACCACCATCACACTCACCGAACTGATTTGTGTCCTGAGGGAGTCTTCTGCCCAGAACCAGCACCACGTTCTTCCAGTTTAGTGTTTCTGTTCAGGAGAAAATGATCTTTAGTCACTCTTGAAAGACACAGAGGCTTGACTGGATGCAGCATTCAAACAAGAAAAAAAAGCACGACCAAAAAGGGGGAATGGAAAACATATTGAATATAATAAACAGTCAAGCTGTGAGCAGCAGGCTGGTTCTTCACATCATTCTTCACCCAACAACCCAGACAGGCTCACTATGATGGAAAACAGTTTGCAGTGTTTTATGTTTTCTATAATCATTCAGCTTCCTTACCTTGTTTTTGTTTTTATTTCAAGTGTTTTTGCTTTGGATTTATGTAACTCTTTATTTATTCTTGGTCTAAATACTGTACTGTTTATTTATAAACCCAGTAGAAAGTAGAAAGTATTAAATAGACAAAGTTCATCTTGAAGCTGTGGAAAACATGCAAATAAAATGACTGAGTCTGTGCAGGAACAATGTGTTCTGAGGCGCCTGAGATTATCACCATCTCATATAATACATTAACACTTATGCTAATTAGGCCAATTCGTTTTAGGGTTGTATTGAATTAGCCAAATCCCTCCAAATTAACATAATGTTATATAACTACTTTCACTATGGACTCCTAACCCGTAGAGGGAGCTGTTTAAAGAATACATTTCTATTCATTTTATTACATTTTCAATTCTGTATTCTATTTTAAACTCATGTGTAATGCCTGTTACCATGCTAATCCGACAAAAGAAATACCAATTTGGGATAAATAAAGTACATCTCAAATCTCTTTTAAGTGAGTTGGTTTTTTAATGATTTTTTTCATTAATTTTACCCTGTGAACCCAAAGGGTTTTTGAGTACCTTAAAAGCACTTAAATAAATAATTATAATACATTTGATCTATTATTTGAATTATTATTATCATTTGTTGTAGTAAAAGTAGTAGTAGTAGTTCAAGTAGTAGTAGTAGTAGTAGTTCAAGTAGTAGTAGTAGTAGTAGTAGTAGTAGTAGTAGTTCAAGTAGTAGTAGTAGTAGTAGTAGTAGTAGTTGTAGTTGTAGTAGTAGTTCAAGTAGTAGTAGTAGTAGTTCAAGTAGTAGTAGTAGTAGTAGTAGTAGTAGTAGTAGTAGTAGTAGTAGTAGTAGTAGTAGTAGGTGTAGTTGTAGTAGTAGTTCAAGTAGTAGTAGTAGTAGTTCAAGTAGTAGTAGTAGTAGTAGTAGTAGTAGTAGTAGTAGTAGTAGTAGTAGTAGTAGTAGTAGTAGTAGTAGTAGTAGTAGTAGTAGTAGTAGTAGTAGTAGCTGTAGTAGTAGAAGTATGTAAGTATGAGATGTCTGTCAATAAACATACTCCAGTTTGTGTTCTCCTCACACAGACATCATGATACAAAATGTGCAACAGAGTCCATGCATGCTGTCATCACATGAAAATATGACTAAAAGCATGCATAATGAAATATATATATATAAACTTAACACAAAAAGTAAGGACATTTGTGTGTGGTAGAGGATTTCCTTGTTGTAACAATGCTTCTATGTGTGTATGTATGCCAAGAAGCATAATTTCAACAAAGAAATAATCTACCAAACACAAATGTCCTTACTTTGTGTGTTAAGTTTATACATGAGAGTTGTCCCCACCTATGAGAGCGGAGCTGATGCAGCGGATGGAGGCGCAGCAGGGCCCCACCACCTGCAGAGGCTGGTGTTTGCAGAGCTCCAGCAGCAGCAGGTGCCCCCCCCGGGTGCCGATCCACAGGGTCGCAGCGCTCTGCACCAGCAGGGCCTTCACCTGGGCCCAAGGGGGGGCCGCGTCAGGCGGGGGGTCCACCTCACTGGCCTTCTTACTGCCGGAGTCATCTCTACAGGGAGGGGGGGGGGGGGGGACAGCTGCAGTCACACACACAAGACCTCCAGACTGACATTTTCATCCCACAGGACATAAGACTGTGAATCCTGAGCTCTGTGAAGTGTCACCACTCACAAGCTGTATGTTTATAACACACTGTTCATTTCTACATCTCAATTCAATTCAATTCAAAGGTTTTATTGTCATGTGCACAAAGCTACAGTGTAGAAATGGCAATGAAAATCTTCTGACCTGAGCTCCAACAATCCAACATAATAATATAAAAATACAAAATAAAAAGTAGTACAAAAAGTCTATATACATGTAAATAGAATATGATATGTACAAGAACAGAATGTGAAATAAATGTAAATTAAGACAAAATTAAATACGGGTTATTGCGTGGATAACTATTTATATAAATAAGTATATTGCAAATACATCTGTTTACAGTCCTCATAACCACATGTTTATATATGAATACAGTATTTAGTCTTGTGTCTTTACTGTCTATTGTGTATTTGTTGTTGAATTCTATGTGATTTAAAGACCATGGACGGGCATTTTAAATCAGAAAAAGTGTTTCTGGATTATCCAAATATCACTCACCATTTTGTTTTTTGTGTATAACATGTTACACATGGTGCTATGTGTGTTATAATGATATATTTTATTGTATTTATTTTTATTTTACCTTTATTTAACCAGGATAGGTCTCATATGCCTATTTGGCTTTCCAGACAGACTCAAAACAAACCCAGCACAGACAGTGCCGATTCTAGAGTCTATGGGGGCCCTAGGCAAACATTCACTGGGGGCCCCTCGAACCAGCTATTCATCACCACGCACAGCCGAGAGCAGAGCAAGGCAACGAAACTTAAGTTAAGAAGCAGCATTGTACGGCGCACTACGCATGGGGCCGCCTTGAGGGGGGTTTCCCGACATGTCGTTGCAGTAAATGAAAGGGTGTTTCGTGTTGTCGTTGCTGTGGACCTTCTTAATCTACCTTCTTTGGGGTTGCCTGCCTTGCCTGTCCCTGAGCACAGAGCTCTGATCGATCAATAAAGAGATATCTACCTGATGATCTGAGCGCAGTCGATGGAGTCCACCATCCTCTCGCTGCGTTTGTCCCAAACCTCGACCACAGGCGTCCCTTTGCTCAGGTAAACATATTTATCCACAACCATCCGAGACACACACGCTTCACCGGCCAGCGACCGCTGCTGCCTGAAGGACACAACAACATGATGACAGAGTTCAACTTCAAACTCGATCTCACTCCTATATCTAACAGACACATTTCATTTCTTGTGATCAAACGTTAACGCATTCCTGTCGCAAATTATTTCCTGAGTTTCAATAAGCGACTTTAGAAGCAAAGTTATCGGTTGACTAACGGACTCACTGAAAGATGAGGTTGGGTCTGGTGTCGAAGCTCCTGCAGACGTCGTAGTCGGCGGTGAACGAGAGGACCCTCGTCCCGCAGCCGGCCCACACACACCGGCTGTCCAGAGAATACACAGACTGACCCAGACACATGAGCGGCGTGTTGCCGCTGCCCACGGTGAGCGACTTCACCGGCTGCCCGCTCTCCTGCTGATGGGGGGGGGAGATAGGGGAGGTCACAAGAAGGTAATGAATACAGTATAGGACATGTAGAGCATGGAAGGAGAAAGTCTGAGCAAAAATGTTAGATTTTAAGAACAAAAACTTGATCTTCCATTCATTATCTAACATGTACCTTTAGTACAGAGTCCTCATAGATGGTAAGGACTCCATTGGCGGTCCCAACCAGCAGGTAATTCTTTCTTTGGCTGAAGAATTATACAAAAAACATAATAAATCTACCTGAGAGTGAGGGGCGGGGCTTAGAGTGAGGGGCGTGTGTGTGTGTGTGTGTGTGTGTGTGTGTGTGTGTGTGTGTGTGTGTGTGTGTGTGTGTGTGTCTTTCAGTGAGTCATATACACATATATTTTGTTAATTTAATTCACTAGAGACCATAAACAGCCATATACCAAGATGCCAAAAGTTATGACAGTGTTGGCATTCAGACAATTGGTCAGTTAATTGTACTTGTTGGCAAGATTAATTACATTTTCATAAACCTCTGAGGATCATTCCCTAAATATTTAGCAGACCCTGAAATGTAAAATACCCTGAAGCAGCCATGCTATATCCAATACGCCTTTTAACCAAGCATTACAGTAAATATTTCCTAAAATGTGCAATGGATGTTCATGTTTCTCCCATCTTGAAACTTATATTTTAATGACCCCCCCCTCATTTGTTTAAGTCAGGCCAATACATCCATTTGTTACATGAGAAGTATCATCATACATAAAATATAATATCTTACGCTCGACGAGGGTGCACGTGGAAGTAGAGCGAGGTGACGGCGTCAGTGACACTCTGCAGGCGGTGCCATTTCGTCGGGTCCTCAGTGCTGATACACACTAAGTACCCTGATTGGGTGCCAGCCACCAGCCAATCACAGGCCTCCGTTGGGATTTGGACGGTCACGAGACACAAGACAGGACTGGTGTCGATGTCCTGCAGGAGGAAGAGAAGTAAATGAAAGACCTATCTTGTTAATTTGGCTTGTAATTTGGGGCAATTGTCATTTTTTTTGCAGTATCACTGTTCATGTTTTATTGTTTTATGGTTCAGTGATATAACTCTTTCTGTTTGTTTATACCAAATACAATATTCCAAAATCCTATGGAGAAATCTCGTTGCTTTTTTGTCGAGGGAACCCATGAGCAGCTTACTTCAGGGTTGGCTTACAAAAATACGTCATCACTGCACCACTCTATAGCTAATAATTAGGGTGTATTAGCGCTGTTGGTACCTGTGTAGAGACTGCGTTGGTGTCCAGGTCCACGGCTGTGATGAAGCCCCTCCTCTGGGTGCTGCTGCCCCCCCCCACCCAGGCTGTGTGTCTGATGGAGGGTCCGTCCCCGCTGCCAGAGCTCACCGTGAAGCACTCAGTGTTGAACGCCCGGGGGACCACCAGCTCCCTCATCAGGCACAACATCTGGCCCGAATTCAGCCGATCAAACACCTGCACAGAGGACACACATCATTAGTTTTGTCCTAAACCTGGAAATGAGTCGCCATTTGATATCACTTCTGGGTTCCCTCGTATCAAAGTACAAACGTCATAACGTCGAACATTAGCCGCCTTTAGCTTAGCGATGGTGATGTGACGTAATTTGACCATGATTACGTTTATTTAAAGCGCTACAGTTGCTTTGTACTTCTTGTGATTGCATTTACGCTTCAAAAATAACAAGTGGTGTCAATATATGGAGATGATCTTGCTGAACAAAGCGTGTAAATATCATAAATGTGTGTTTGCCACAGAGCTTAATTTCTGCAATATTCCAAAATCCAAAGGAAAAGGCTTTTTGTCGAAGGTAGCCCTTGTTATGCTAACTCCTGGAAATGTGAAGCTACTATGTAAGTGCATTGTTGGTTGCAGCAGTGTAACTTTGTTGATCACACCACCAGGGGGCGCTCTAGATAAACGTGTCTGTACTTTACTAAGGTCCCATTTCACACCTGAGCAGAAGTGGGTCGAGCCTGAGGACTTTCCCTCAAACAGTCCTTCATCAGCTCCTGGAGGCCCGGCCAGGGGGAGCAGCCGTAGTGTTTCACTGGGTCTGTGGACGGGACGGGAGAGTCAAAGGTCACTCTGTTATAAGTTGAGGGGGATTCTGCATTGAAGTTCATTAAACCACATTTAAAAAAGGACAACATTTCTTAAAGTATGAGTACATCTAAAGGTGTAATCTCATGACATGTTATAAAAACAATCACCTCCAGCAAACAGACAATTTAAGCACCAAAGCACTAACAGGGAGTAATAGCTGATATCAGTCTATAATGGTGACGCCTTCAAAGGAATCAGAAACTGGTTTATTAGCAGGTAGGTTGACACGTACGAGGAATTTGACTTGGTGTCGTGGTGCATACATACAAGTAAAACCAAATAAAAAAACACAGATAGAGAACTATTTTAAGAACACTAGAATAACATAAAAAAATAAGGACAAATATAGTAAAAAGGGCCCTCGAGTCCCACCTATTTGCCAAGGCCTTCAGCCCCTAGTTTATTTGTTGCTATGTTTGTCTGACAAAGCGACCTTGGGTCCCCTGAAAGGCGCTATATCAATCTAAGTTATTATTATGATTACCTGGCAGTTTCCCCTGCACGGCGACCTCATCGAACTCGCTGGGGAACTTCATGCCGTCAGAGATGCGCTCCCCACAGGTCAGCAGGTCGTAGAGCAGCAGGCCGAACGAGAACACGTCCGCCTGCTGGTTGTAGATCACGTTCCCTCGGGCGATCTCTGGAGCTCTGAAGCCTGCGAGATATAGAGAGGAATCCATTTTAATAAGCAACAAAGTGATACTGACCGTGAACTTACAACCCAGTGTCTGTGTTTTTTATGTTCTGTTTGTTTGTTTTTTATTAAGTATTCCAGTAATGTATGTTGCATGTTTTTATTTGATTGTATTTACTTGTTACTTGCTTTAAAGTGGACCTATCATGCTATATTTTAATAATATAGTGTAGGGCCATACCTATATAAGGCATATTTATACTTTTTTTTTTTCAAAATACCAAACAGATCATGCATTTTAGCCATGCCTCATTTTGCTCAATTTGCACTTTTTTACCCCTGTTTTAGCAAGGGCTGATTCAGTGAGAACAGCACCATCTAGAGGCCTGGCATATGTACTACAGCGTCTCCAGCGCTTTCGAACGGCAATGGCCGTGGCTGTCTCCTCCTGATTGTTGGAGTTGGCCCAATAGCCGTAGCACCACCGTCCTGACGTCAGGACAGTGTTCAAATCTGGATCAGTTTTTATCAGATCCGTTGCAGCCCCTTTTTTAGAGATTTGGGTATGGAGGAAAATAGAGAGGGTTGTGTTTTCTGACACTTGGTGAGTTCCCTGGAACACCGGGGACACATATTCATGTATAAAAGACGTACAAAAGTGCATTTTGCATGATAGGTCCCCTTTAAGGTTGACTTACAAAATCTGTCCAGGGACTACAAATGAAAATTGGACTCTTGGCTAACTGGCACATTACAGAAATGTTCATTAATGTGCACTGTCCCCTGTTAAATAAATGAATAAATACAAATAAATAAACTGTAATTGCACATCCTCATTGTGTATTTCCATCTTTTTTTTGTCATTGCTATTACTACAGTATAATTGTCTTTTTATGTTATCATCTTTTTTATCATCCTGCATTTGTACTCTCCTGTTATTGTGTTATGTGTGGGAAAAACCAATAAATAAAGTGTTTAAAAAAGAGAGTGAGTGTAAAAGTAATAAGAAAGTAAAAAGTCTGTTTCACCTGGCGTTCCCTCGGAGCTCCTCACCCCCATGGCGCAGCAGTACTGAGCGATGCCGAAGTCTGTGATCTTGGCGATGATCTCTGAGTCCGTCTTCAGGTTGAAGAGGAGGACGTTGTGCGGCTTCAGATCCCGGTAGATGATCATGGCTGAGTGGAGGTACCTGATCACACAGAAAGAAATAGACAACGTGGATTCTATGTCATATTTTTATCATTTTTGACACTATAGTTTTATAAATGTTGAATCTGATTCTGAAGATCCATTTAGCAAAAATGTCTGAATCGTAATGTTAATTTTGGTTGATGATTTTATCAAAAAACATATGAGAAATTATAGTATCTTGCACTTAGCCTACATCCAAAATGATACTGTAATGTACTATATTGTTATTTGATCTTCACAAGACTTTTATCAGTCAACATTTTTCGAGGAAATAAACAACAACATTTCCAATACTTCCAAATATTGTCAAGAAAATAGACTACACAAGCCTACAAGAGCCTACACAAGCCTACAAGAGCCTACACAAGCCTACACAAGCCTAAACAAGCCTACACAAGCCTACACAAGCCTAAACAAGCCTACACAAGCCTAAACAAGCCTACACAAGCCTAAACAAGCCTACACAAGCCTACACAAGCCTAAACAAGCCTACACAAGCCTACACAAGCCTACACAAGCCTACACAAGCCTACACAAGCCTACACAAGCCTAAACAAGCCTACACAAGCCTACACAAGCCTACACAAGCCTAAACAAGCCTACACAAGCCTACACAAGCCTACACAAGCCTACACAAGCCTACACAAGCCTAAACAAGCCTAAACAAGCCTACACAAGCCTACACAAGCCTACACAAGCCTAAACAAGCCTACACAAGTCTAAACAAGCCTGAACAAGCCTACACAAGCCTACACAAGCCTACACAAGACAAGCAAGACAAGCAAACAAATGCCATAATTCCCAAAAATAAATGTCTGTTATTTGTCAGATTACAGTAAAATGGGAGTTAGAAGAGAGAGACAGAGAAATAGAGCGGTTTGACATGCAACAAAGATCCCAAAGCTAGTGGTTATGGTTCAATTGCACACCCTATAATCAATGGGAGAGAAGAACGAGACAGAAATAATAGAGCGGTTTGACATGCAACAAAGATCCTAAAGCCAGTTTTTTTATGGTTAAATTGCACACCCTTTAATCATTTGCTGACCAATGCTCTCCTTGTTCATCCCTCACTCCGTACCTGAGTCCGTCGGCCACCTGCAGGGCGATCCTGTGCTGCAGCTTCCTGTTCAGGCTGCCGTTCTCGTGCTCAAAGAGGGAGTCCAGAGAGCCTCTGAGAGCCAGCTCCATCACCAGGACCTGAGGGGAGCAGCCGGCCCCCAGCAGAGCCACCAGGCTGGGGTGATGGAGGCGGCCCAACACCGCCAACTCCTGGAGAACAACGGAGAAAGAATTTAGTCATTGTACTGTCCAAAACACAGCAACCATGTGGACTGTAAGAGCCAAAATGCTACTTAGCCTGAGTTTATTATTTGTAATATTATTATTATTTGTTTACGTCACTTTTATTTGTATTTGTTGAGCACTTCCGGCAATCGTCACGTTGGGAAAATAGTGAATGTACTCTTCCAATATCAGAGTAACATGATAACAGGTATCCCAACTGTAGCTGTGTACATGACAGGATGTATGATTACCTAGAAGAGCATCAGGACTGTTTTAGGCATATGATAGCTATGTGATTAACATGATGATTCAGCCTCTATGGAGATAGACATATGACAAGCATGATCATTTCTGACGTGGAGCTAATCTGAAGTAAACATTGAATACTGCTTTCTATTCGTCCATCTTGTGACTGTGTAACTCCCTCTCTTGGATATCAGCATGTGAAGGACACTGTTCAGGAACTAGTTGATGCTCTGTATGTGATGACTACTTCCATTCTGGAGAGGATCAGAAATACATGGATCCTGAGATTGAAGCTCAAGCCGGTGACCAGTGAGATTTCTCTAACACATCACATGGGTGTGGTTTGTGTATATAGGTCACCTGTTTCTGTCGGGGTGCGGATGACAGAGGGTGATCTTGTGCTGACATTTTTTCTGTTGACCGTCTTTGTCCCTCTAAGTTAATATGTGTTTTGATTTTGTTTATTAAATATCTTCAACCTATCTTACTTCAGTATAGACTTTTCTCATTGAAAACGCGTCGCAGCATAAAGCCAAGCTAAGCTCTCGGCGTGGGAATTGAGCCGCCACATGGACTGTTTGGTGGTTAAATGATCAGCGGTACCTGTCTGAGGAGTCTGTAGGTGTAAAACTCAGACGCATGCTTGTTGAATATTTTCACGGCGACTTCTTCATTTTTGTAGACGCCTCGATAGACAGTCCCGAAGCCACCGTCCCCTGTAGAGGACAAACATCATATATTTACACACATCCCTTTTAAACACTTTAGAAATTAGTATGTGTTTTGACTAAAAAAAGCAACAAAAGAGAAAATAATAAAGATCCTTGTGTTGTACCTTTTATCAAAGCTTTTTGGTTTTAATGATATGTAAGAATGTAGATAAGATAAGATGTACTTTATTGATTCCAATTTAAGAAATGTTTGCGTATACAGTATGTGTGAAGAAATGAGGAAGGTGTACCCAGACGGTTTTCTTTAACCATGTCCACCTCCAGCTCCTCGCTGTCCAGCATGGTCCCCGCCGGCTGGTCGCTCAGCACCAGGTCCGGAGCGATCTGAGAGATGGGGAGTTTGAAGCTCGGGTCCTCCGGGTTCACCAGCAGGAAATCTATATTTGATCAAATAATAATAGCCAACATTTTAGATTTCAAGGTAGGAAGATGAGGCGCTTCTGAGCACATTTAGAAAACAAAAACGTTGAGGTTAATACTGACTTTTATGGATAAAAAAACGAATTGTTGAATTCATTACATTGCATTTAGCTGACGCTTTTATCCAAAGCGACTGACAATAAGTGTATTCGACCAAGAAGATACAAACTTGAAGAAAACAGAATCATATAAGTACATCAGATTTCATAGAGCCAGAACATTTCAAGTGCTACTGAACTGGCTTTAGATAAGCCAGTCCTTTATTAGTATATAAGTGCTTTGTTAGTAATTCTATTGCTCGAAGTGGAGTCGAAAGAGATGAGTTTTTAGACTGCGCCGGAAGATGTGTTCATGCAAGAGGCGAAAGGTTTTACGGGGATTGACAATAACCAATATTTTTAATAAATGAAAATGAATAGCATGTTGATAATACAAAACTGATAATATTGAAAAAATAATCTTCTTCAATCATTACATTATTTCCCATTCTTGCTTTGTCTCCCTCCCCAACACACACTTGAATTTTTCACAATGCATTTGCCAAAAAAAGTAGACAAAACCAACACTAAAACTATGAATGAATTTGACCGATAGTTTTATTTATTTGTTTGTTCTACTATAGTAGTGCGATAATAGCTATAGGAAGCTTACTCTCTGAAACTTTTTTGGCTTGTATAATACGATAATAATGTAAAGAAAATCAGATATTGTGGCAGCCATAATTCTCACCGACAAAAACAGGTGTTGTATTTAAGTGTGATTTATGTACCATTTTCACACTTGGTGAAGAGGTCCTCCAGCAGGATCCGGCTCCTCTCCTGCCCGTCCTGGAAGCTGTAGAGCACCCACTTCTTCAGGAGAGCTTCTCCGCTGCCGTGCACGTCCATGTTCAGCAGGCCGGGGAACCACTCCTCCAGCAGGGAGTCCACGTGGTCCACGACCTGACCCAGCAGCACCCGGCCTGAGGGGGGGGGGACAGTCAACCATTTTAGAAAGATAGATATTAAGTGTACTCAAAAGATAAAAGCATGGATGGAAGCTTGTTCGTTTTGTGGTCTGATTTTCTTAATTGGTCATTAACAACTCATTTTCAGGAATTGACTTTGAAAGTAACGATTTATTAAAGAGCCGTTTTAAAGAGCCGTTCAAAAGAGCCGTTTTTTTAAAGGGGGCGGGGTTACTAGGTTTATCTGCGAAATAATCAACAGTCATAATGATAATTAAGTGGCGATGGAGATTATTTGTTGACCCTGCTTTAAAGGATATTTTGCCTTTACAAATGGTGCGCTTTATCACTGCCTGGGTCTTGGTTGAAGTGCATCCAAATGCTGCTGCGTTTTTCGCGTTTGGCTAATTTTCCATCCGAAAAACACGTCGTCTACCTGTCCTGTACCACTTGTTATGACTTCTCTCTCTCACGTATTCCGTTAAGACCCACCCCATCTCACTCCTCGTGCTGAAACCTACCAATCAGAGTAGGGGCGGGTCTTCACAGAATACGTTTGGGGAACAAAATCAAGCTTTTTAAAAGGCGAGTGGATTTTGGCAGGCAGTGAGTGCGGACCAACGATTGAACGATAAAAAGAACGGCTCTCACCAAGTACGACTCGGTTCCCCTCGTTCGTACCAAAGAGCCGTTCAAAAGAATCGGCTCGTTCGCGACCGACACATCACTAGTGCGAGTAGCGCTTGAACGTTTTGTCCCTGATGTTTTGTGTGATTTTGAAATGTGCATATTTATGTGTTTGGGCACTTTTAGGCAACACTGGAAACACTGCAGTGCCTCTGTGTGATTTATTTTATATACATTAAGATAACCGATTTATAAGATAAGAGATATTTTACATCCCTTTTTTTACTTTTTATTTATTGAATTGTATTCCATACATGCTGTCTTCAAAATAGAAATCTAGTTTCATTTTTTTTTTTTTTTTTACATACAGTATAAAATGGTTTGCCTCAAATCCGAAAACCGTTTTTTTTACCTGAAGAAAACATAAATAAATAATTTTAAAAAGCCATTTCAATAATACAAACATTTTGTTTTTTTTTATATGTATGATATTGCCAAATTTGTACAAGATGATGAAATAAAAGGTAAACATTTAAAATAAACATTGTAAAACATTGGCACCTTTTCGTGAGGAGGGCACAGTGATCCTGACGAAGCTGGAGGGGTTCTCCTCCAGCGAGGCGGCCTCCAGCAGACAGTACGCCTCCGGAGACCAGCTCAGATACACTCCTCTCCTCCAGTAGATCCGGTTGGGCCGCACCACTTTACCTGGAGAACACACAGCATGAACATTCATTCATTATTATCTATCATAGTTTATAGATGGTGTTTTAAATGTCAGGTCAAAGTGAAAAATCGTCATCTCAGTTTCTATTAAAACAAGTTTTGCCAGTCCAAACTCAATCAAATTCAGTTTTCTTAAGACATAAAGCTACACAATTAATTTTAAAAAATGGTATAATGGGCTTGTGCAATATCAACATTTCAGTATATCATATCATGTCATGCAGCCCTTATATCATATGAAAAATGGTAAAGTAGAGAATTTTGATATTTGAAAGGCGAAAACTACATTATCAAAATGTACATATCGTATCAGATTATCGAAAAAGTTGCCAATTATATTACTGTCGATCAACATATCTCTAATCTACAGTATAGTACCATGTATGAAAGAGTGACTGTGTGTACTGTAGTGTAACTCACCTCTTCCACAGAGCAGGAAGGAGGAGACCTCCAGCAGGCGGCTGATCTGACGCGCCCAGAAGTCCATGGGGAAGTACGGCATCTCGTACAGACGCACGATCACCTCCGAGTTCTCACAGTGAGGCAGCTCGATCACCGGCCTGTGTTTGGACAAACTGGAACGGAAGAAAGAGTTAAAGGTCCCCTATTATACTGTTTTTCATCAATATGTTATAGGTCTCAGATATATACCAAACATTTCTCTGAAGTGTTTGGCTCGAAATACCAAACAGATCATTGCAGCATCCCATAATCCCCTCTGTTTCAGCCCTGTTTCAAAAGTGCTGATTCTGTGTCTGTTACTTTAGATGAAAATAAGGAGCCCCTCCCCACACCCCTCTGAGAGATATTTGGTTACAAAGAACACAAGGCGCTTTCACACTGGAGTACTTTTCTCAGGAATAGTTCAGATAGTTCCTGGGATTTTGCGTTCACACCAAAAATATCTGGAACTAGAACTTTTTTCGGGAACCTTTTCACCCCTTTTTAGTCCCTGCTAGAGAGGTGGTACTTTCCTGGGGAGGAAAAGGTTCCAATTTCTGATTGGCTGGGCGAATTGCAAACCACGCCCCATAAAACTCTGAAAGGTTTTGTGAAGCCCCGCATTTTATTTGCTGGCATTAGCATTATTAGCATTAGCATTGGCCCCGCGCACCAACGGAGAGAGAATAACTTATGGCAACACAAAATAAAACGTGGGAGCGGTGGAGTGATGAGGAGGTGTCTGCGCTTCTGGCGATTTACCCGGGACTTCGGGGGGCGGTTTACTGCCACCCGAGGACTCCGGGACTTCGGGTGGCAGTATACGCCGTGAAGTTGTTTGCGGCCTGCCAGTAAACCCAAAGCAGAAGAAGAAGAAGTGACGTCAGCGGCTTCATTTGCGTAATCTTCCCTCAGGGACTTATTCCGGTGTGAACGCGATCGGCTAGATAGTTCAGGAATTCAAGAGTTCCGGGAACTATTCCTGGGAAAAGTACTTGGTGTGAAAGCGCCAATTGGTGCTCTAGGAGGAGATTCAGGTGATAAGGTGGGGGGGGGTTACCTTGGTTGGTGATTGGCTAATGGTTACACAAGCCAAAAAAATCGTTATGACATCATAAAGTGGCCAAAATCTGATCAGCTCATTTTCAGACAAAAAGAGAGAATCTTTTTTCCTGAAACTTTCAGAATCTCTTTACACAGAGGGGACACATGGTGATGTATAAAAGACGTGAAAAAGTGGATTTTGCACAATAGGTGACCTTTAAGAAGTCTTGATATACGGTAATTTATTCGCTCCCTTAACAATGGCAATCCCCCAAAAGAACATTAGAAATGCACCTGCTGGGTATGAGCAGCTGGTCCTCTCCGAAGGGCAGAGCGATCAGAAACTTCTCCAGCAGTTTGAAGAACTGCGTCAGGTGGCTCTTGGGGAAAGATTTGTTCTCAAAGAGGAACTTCTCCACCACGGAGCGCTGAACCACTCCTTTAGGATGCTCCCAGAAGCCACAGCCCTTTAACGTGAGTTTCTACACAGAGAGAGACAACATCAGCATATCTGACACATTCTTTAGCAGTCATGTTCCTGCTGGTTGCTTCTTTGAATTTAGGATCAGCTATTCAAGAAGAAAATAAATAATGTGTATGCAAAGTGTTTGTAGGAATACATTGTTCTTAGCTTACATAATGTTTTGTCTTTTTAGCTGCATGATCTCCTAACCTCCTAAGAGAAAGTGAAGCATGTGTGATTGTCTCTGTGTTCAGATGGAGCTACCTGTGAGATGATGTTGCACAGCCACTGTGGGTCGATGAAGTAAAGCTCTTGGAGCTGGAGCGTTGGATCATCAAAGTGCAGTAACACCCCTTTGTGACAGAGGAGGAGAAACAACAGGCAGGCGTGTTCAGATATATTGAGACTCTAGTTCAAAACTAAAAGTAGACCGCCTGCTATGTACCCAATTTGGCGGCCGTTGAGTGTAAGAAGTGTCCACACTCAACCTTTTGAATGTTATGAGTGCACCATACAGGTACTCCATGCACTCACAATAGAACATGTTATTTCAAATTCAGTCTTGAGACTCAAATTGAGACCCAGCACAGGTCATATTGAAGGATGTTGAGTTAAATGAAGATGACCTGAGGGATCTGTGCAATATATACCTGGCTGCTAAATCCTCAGAACTGTTACAGGATGTGTATTTTGTAAATTCTGTAACTTGTAAGATTTTTTTTAATCTTTAATACTTTTGTATGCATGCTTCTGAGGAAACATTAAGCTGTCTTTGGCTCTTTTCTGCTGTAACAATGTACATTTCCCCTCTGTGGGACGGATAAAGGTATTCTGATTCTGATTCTGGGATGTTGATGAATTTGGACTCTATATTTAATAAGAGGTATTTAAAGTCTTGACTCTGCGTACCAGCCTCACTGAGGAAGTGCACGGCGTGGGGAAGCTCCGCCTCCTCCAGCTGCAGCTGACTCTCCTGGATGAGCTGCAGCAGCTCCTGGTGTCTGAGGACGGGGAACTCTGCAGGAACCCGGGTTCTCTCCAGCAGAACCCGGCGCTCCAGCTCCACGTAGCTGTCGGGAACCAGCTGGCCCATCACAGGCTGACCCTGGATCTGTGGACCAGAGAGGAGATGAGGACGTGAGGACGTGAGGACAGCTACATAAAAGGAAGGTGTACTAAAGATTAAAACACCTGAACTTTTTAAAGAACATCCATAAACATTCATCTGTTTGCATTTTGCAAATTATTATAGACTATTTTTGCACTATTTCTATTTTTTTTGTATTTACTTGCACATCTCAAAACATTCTATCTTATCTGTTCTATTTGTTTTATGTCCTATATATATATATATATATATATATATATATATATATATATATATATATATATATATTCATGTTGCACTGTTGGAGGAGCCTGTGACCTAAGTATTGTATTGCCATATCTACACTGTAGCCAGAGATGGCAAAAGTACACACATCCTTTACTCAAGTAGAAGTACAGATACTCGTGTTTAAAAATACTCTGGTAAAAGTAGAAGTACTGACTAAACTTCTTAAGTAAAAGTAAAGAAGTATGGGCTTTGAAATGTACTTTAGTAAAAAGTACCCATAACTAGCAGCTGTTTTAAAGAGTACCTGACCTCCCTTTATATTAATAGAACAATAATGTCATTGTTAGCTAATGAATGTTTCCATGCTAAACAACGGCAACATGACAACGTTTTCATTGGTCCCTCTTCTTTAGAGAAGACCAGGAAATGATGGATACACGGATCGTGTTCAAATCAATAGGCACGCAATGACTCTAAATAATAATGATCACGCCACCAAACACACATTCAAACTAAAGGAACCAGCCTGTTTGGGAAATGTGAGAAGTAGAAAGTACAGGTATTTGTGTTCAAAATGTAAGAAGTAGAAAGTTCAGGTATTTGTGTTCAAAATGTAACAAGTAGAAAGTACAGGTATTTGTGTTCAAAATGTAAGAAGTAGAAAGTACAGGTATTTGTGTTCAAAATGTAACAAGTAGAAAGTACAGGTATTTGTGTTCAAAATGTAACAAGTAGAAAGTACAGGTATTTGTGTTCAAAATGTAAGAAGTAGAAAGTACAGGTATTTGAGTTCAACATGTAAGAAGTAGAAAGTACAGGTATTTGTGTTCAAAATGTAAGAAGTCAAAGTAAAAAGTCGTCAGAAAAATAAGTAGTGGACTAAAGTACTGATACCAGAAAAATGTACTTAGGTACAGTAACGAAGTATTTGTACTCCACTACTTCCCACCTCTGCCTGTAGCCAATGTGCAAATGACAATAAAGCCTTGAAACTTGAAAGATGCTAATTAAAGCAAATGATATGAGAAGAAACCAATGTTTGTTTAATCAACGGTATAGATTTTGACCACACACACACACACACAGCCTTTAATCAGCTGTTTGTGCCCTTTCACCTTGAATCCGCTGACTTCCCTGGCGATGGCTTTGCGCAGCTTGGCGATGGAGTCGGAGTCCTCGCAGACGGACACCATGTGGTAGTCTCTGATGGCGGGGAAGCCCTGGTGGCTCAGCAGCTCCTCTCTGATTTTAGAGAGGCAGGACTGAAGCTGCAGGTCATCGCTCACATCGGTGTGTGTTCCCACCAGGATGACGGGGGACAGAGGGGCGACGGCCTGGAGCACAGAGGAGAGCAGGGGGTTAAGGAAAAGGGGAAAATATGGATATAATTGACATTTCAAAAATACCGTGCTTAGAAAAATTAGTTCTATCTTTTAGAAAAAGGTTAGAAAAAGTGTCAAAGGAACTATACTTTCACAGGAAGACTAGGGGTAGAGGAATGTGAGAATGTAGGTTAGGGGTATTGTCAAATATCTGGGACAAACTACCAGAAACCAACTCTTACTACTTTTAAATCCAGGCTGAAGACTTTTCTTTTTGCCGCTACTTTTAATTGAACTATTCACATCTCACACTGCACTGTAACTTTTATTCATGTACCCGTGTTATTCATCTTCATTTCATTTCAAACCTTTATTTATCCAGGTTGTATCCCATTGAGATCATTGACCTCTTTTTCAAGGGAGACCTGCTCAAGTAGGTTCCACATGAAACATTAAAAACATAAACAGAGCAACAAAAGGACATCATACAGCATCATTACAGGGATTACAGTTACATAACTATCCACATGAACAGGTACCAACAGCTTCCGATTCAGTAGCATCCAACCGAGCTTTAAAAACATTTAGTGGCACCAGATTGCTCAGTTTCCATTTTAATTGCAGACTATTGTCCTATTGTACTATCATGTTTTATTATCTTTGCCTTTTAATGTTTCTGATGTGTTTTATGCTCTTAATGTCTTTTTGTGAAGCACTTTGAATTGCCTTGTGTTGAAAAGTGCTATATAAATAAACTTGCCTTGACTTTAAAAGTGTAAATGTTTTCTCTTAAAACACAGGAAGTCATAACAACACATCTATTTTTCATTTATTAATTTTATTGGTTTCCTTTTTCGTGTTTTGATTTGTTCATCGTTATCTATCGCAGTTTTAACTGTATAGAGAGGCGAAGCCCCTCCCTTTCCGGGGGAGCTCCATGGGACCTTATTTCTGAAAAAGTATGTATTGAAGTCAATGGGGAGAGAAAACGTATATTTCGATCCCGTTTGAATTGTGCCACGAATTACACATATGATGTTTGTCAATTTAAAAGATAATTTTGCAAGTCAAACAAATTAAAATGTGTCGTAAAACTGTGAAGTAACACTTTGTTTTGTGTGAAACCGCTCAATGAACTACATCTCCCGTCTCGCACCACACACCAAGACGGCCGTCACGTTGGCACATTTCACTTCTTTCTTTCAGAATGAGGCGGAAAGTATTAAAAGAGGTGAAAATCACTACAAGTCTGGGCATGTTGAGAGCTGTGCATACACACAAGGGGAGTTAGTCGGTTCCGTAAGAGCCAGCATGCGGGACCGGGATTCTGGGATTTGTAGTCTTTCTAGTTGCGTATTTTTCATAGTCTTATATTTCAACAGTTTTACGACAAACTGTCACTTTTTTTACATGAAAATTATCTTTTAAATTGACAAACATCATATGTGTAATTCGTGGCACAATTCAAACGGGATCGAGAGATACGTTTTCTCTCCCCATTGACTTCAATACATAATTTTTCCGAAATAAGGTCCCATGGGTCGGAAGTAGATGGGCGGGACTTCGCCTCTCTATTACTTTTTTTTGGGTATGCTCTGCAATAATATAATTTCTTAAATGCAAATAAAAAAAATTCAAACACAGAAAATAAGTCCACCGATGGTGTGACACTTTCCATTATTAGATGGTATTATGTTTTCTATTTTTTTATGAAACATTACTGAAATTCAAATGACAAAATATTTTAAATGAAAATATTTTTTGTATTTAAAATATTTTTTCATTGTTCCCATATCATCTGTAACTAGTGACTTACAGTATATCTTTAAACAATAGGTTTAAAAACAATCCATATTTAGATTCTATTATATCATCACGCTATTGATGAAGCCTTTAGTCCCTTGTTTGTGATGTTTTATACGTTGCTTAACAGGATTCAATCAGCCCACCACTCTGATCCCATCAGTTATTAATGATCACTTCCTGACTCTTTGGCTCTGTGTCTCACCTTGATGTTGAAGAGCCAGGGCTTCAGGGCGTCCACCTGACCGGCCCCTTTGCTCAGGTTGTAAACCACCAGGTAGAGAGCTCTGGAGGTGAGGAAGTGAGGGTGAGAGCCGCTGAACTCCTCCCCACCTTGGAGGAAGAGAAGTGAACATCAACAGCTGAACAGGACACTTACATATCAGCTGTGTGACATATTCTAATCAGTGTCTGACAACATGAGACTCACATGAGATACCTTCTCCCAAAATCACCTATTATTGAGCCTACTTTAGGAACAGAATCCAATCACTTTGGACATAGTCCTTTATCATCTGGTTGGTGAAGAAACTAGGGCTACAATTAGACATGGAAATGATAAAGGAATGAATCAAGACTGGATGGAAAGTGCATATCGGCAGTAAGGCTTTGAAATTATACTAATCTACAGAAATGATTTTTTGGCCATTTATGCTGTCATTTGTTGACTAGGAAGTTGTGCACGCTTTATTTATCTTGCGTGGGTTATATTACATTAAAGTCAACTTGATTGTCCATCTTCCAGTTTGTGTGTACAGACAGAGAAATCAAAATACCGTTTCCCACAATCCCGAATATCAAAGCAAATATATATAAAAATATGTATGCAAATATGTATATACCGATATACATGATCTCCAACTAATGACTTGCAAATATTATTGAGACTTCAGATCTTGGTAAAACACATCTTTGTATCAGCAATTTTATTTAAGGACTCTTCTAAAGTTGAAGTTGCTCTGTAACTTGAATACTTGTCACAAAATGATGTCATGTGTCGACATCAAGCTAACCTGAGAAGTCCCAGACGTTCAGCACTATCTTCTTCCTGTCCCGCTCTCTGATGGACCATTCCCGGACGTCGATGCCGACAGCGTTCTTCTTGGAGTTCACCTCGGAGCGCTTCAGCTTCATCAGCTGCTGGATCAGAGTCGTCTTCCCACTGCCGGCGTTCCCCACCACGATGAGCTTCATCCGGTAGTACGGCACGGCCTTCTTCAGCCGCTGCTGCAGGAACCTGGGAGAGAGGGGGGGGAAAGATTTATTATTATGAGATTTATTTCATTGTATGTTTTTTTTTACCATGTCTTTTCCACATTTAAAGGTCCCCTATTATACTGTTTTTCATCAATATATTATAGGTCTCAGATATATACAAAACATGTCTCTGAAGTGTTTGGCTCCAAACACCAAACAGATCATTGCAGCATTACCCAGAATCCCCTCTGTTTCAGCCCTGTTTCCAAAGTGCTGATTCTCTGTCTGTTACTTTAGATGAAAATAAGGAGCCCCTCCCCACGCCCCTCTGAGAGATATTTGGTTACAAAGAACACAATGGTGCTCTAGGAGGAGATTCAGGTGATAAGGTGGGGGGGGTTACCTTGGTTGGTGATTGGCTAATGGTTACACAAGCCAAGAAATCGTTATGACATCACAAAGTGGCCAAAATCTGATCAGCTCATTTTCAGACAGGTTTTTATATAAATGGATCAGGACAAAAAGAGAGAGAATCTTTGTTCCTGAAACTTTCAGAATCTCTTTCCACAGAGGGGACACATGGTTATGTAGAAGAGACATGAAGAAGTGGATTTTACATGATAGGTGACCTTTAAAAACACATACAGAAACGACAATAGTAAATGCAGTAAATAGCATTAACAGTATTTGAGGTCACCTGACGATGTCTTTGGTCTTGCTGCCGATGAGTTTGAGGTCCAGCTGGAGGCGCAGGCCGTCCAGCGGCAGGTCCCACAGCCGGCTCAGCTTCCCCATCTCATTGGGGAAGAAGCGTAGGTTCGTGTTACGACTCACATCCAGAGAGGTCAGACTCTCCAGCAGGCCGATCTGTGGGGGGATCTGAGGAGAGGCAATGCAACCAGGCATCAACATCTAGACTGTCAATCAAGTAAAGACCGCTCCCCTACCAAAGACCACTAAACTCCTTTAAGGCCTACGACTCTCTCCCTCCCCTCAAAACACTGCAGGCAAAAACAGGAAGATTGAATGGTTTTAAAAGTTAAGAGATTTCCATTTCTTATTCGAGATACCGATTGATCCGCCTTTGTTGTTAGGAAAATGGGAACAATATAATAGTGTGGATGCACTTATGATTTAAGTAAAATTGGAAACCTGTTATATACTGTATATTCTTAATATTATTTTTGTAATGAGACAAACATTTCATATTTTATTATCCATCAAACATCAACCTCTTGACTATATTCTCTAAAATGAGTGTTTTAGTGTGCAAACCACATGTTCATAAAACCACGTCACAAGCAACTATAGCTATTGCATGCAGATACTATATATACATATACTTATATCAGTATTTGTAAGCAACTGTGACTGAAAGAATATTGCTTTTATTTGACTTTTTTATGGTTATTTCATTTTATTATTAAGGGGCAGGTAAAATAAGATTTTCTTCACCCTGCTCCTTTCCACCATGTGCTATACAAAAAAAAACACAAGTATAAGTTATTCCATGTTTGGAATAAACAAATAAAAAAATAAAAAATAAACATATCCTGTACTTTTTACAGCGTTCATTAGTCTGATAACGATTTGTAATGGTGTCACAAAGAAATGAGCAGCGCATAATAAGAAACTCCTTTGGCAGGTAGACGGCTCTCTACCTCAGAGAGCTTGTTGTCACTCAGGTGGAGTTTCTCCAGGCGGGTCCACTTGTGGAGCGGCCCGCTCAGATCCAGGACTCTGATGCAGTTCTGACTGAACATCAGCTCTCGCAGGCTGCTGGACTCCCAGAGCGCCGGGCCGGGCAGCGCCGCGATGCTGTTGGTCCGCATGTCCACCGACCGCAGGCTGGACACATTTGAATTACATGTTTTACTATTAGAAAAGGCATGCATACAATGTGTGGAGAGTCCACAGAATTGTATGAATAAGAAAATACTTACTTTGGGAGATTAAGGATGGCCTCAGGAATGGAAGTGAAGTTGTTGTTTGCCAATTTAAGCGTTGTGATCTTGGATGGGAGATGTGAAAGGGAACCTGGAGAGGGCAGTAAAGACATTTGCATTTTGTAGGAAAGAAATGTCATTTAATTACTCAAACTTGTATGGATATATCTTTCAAATAACTTAACTGGCACATAAAGCAAATCTACCATACTGTATATCTTACTGGCAACTTTAATAAAAGCTATTCTTTTCAGTTAAAAATATTGTCTGTACTAGCTGATGTGGGTGTTTTTATTTTTATTTATTATTTAACTTTGTTAGAGGGACTTTTGTTTAGCTTAAATACTCTCAAATATTTAGTTTAGCCATCTCAAATTAAACCTGTGTATCTGCTAGTTCAGGTCTTATCCTGAATGTAATAATCAGTACTCACAGATTCTGTTCATGGAGGCACTGAAGGTTTCCAGCTTGGGGCAGCCGGTCAGGAAGTCAGGAGAGATGTTCTCCACGCTGTTCTTGCTCACATCGAGCAGCTTGATCTCCGGCAGACACAGAGGCACAGACAGCTCAGAAATACTGTTACTGAAAAGAGAAATCAGAGCAATGTAAGGTGTCATTAACATTCTGCTATTAGACATATCAATTCATGATGCTGTCAGTAATTAATGTCTTTCCTATTTTCTTTTTTGTATTTACTTACGCTATTTTTTCAGTTTTTTCAGTTTTATTGTGTTGCACTGTCGGAGGAGCCTATGACCTAAGATTTTCATCGTCATAACTATACTGTAGCTATGTACGTATGACTAATAAAAGCCTTGAACCTTGAACCCGATGTGACATCATTCATATGATGAAGTTTGTTTGGAGTTTATCCAGACTGCTTGGAGGGAAATGAGAGGCTAATGAATGTGTTTCAGTCGGAGCAGAGCGTCTATAAAAAACTGATTTACTGTCTTCAACAAAATGTCCCATGATTTTGGTGCTGAATGAGGACTTTTCATATATTTCTATTTTGTGACACGCATCAACATTTTAGTTTTTTTCTCATACACTACCACTTACTTATATTAGGCTTACTTATATAAGCCATATTTGATGATTACGATTAAACGCTTTCTATACTAAAATAGCCAAGATCATAAGGCCAAATGTGTATGTGTGCACTTTTTTACAGCAAATGAGTCATGTGTTTAGAAGGGTATCTGAGAAATGTGGCCCATAAAGAACATTTAATTGACTATGATTTTGATTTACAGCAGATATAAATCTAATTATATTTCTGTACAGGTCAGAAGACACCATTTTGGATTCCTTTAACACAATACCAGTCATTTTATAGCCACTTAATGTGTTGGACCCTCTCGGGAAATACCCCATAATTACATTACATGACATGTTACTTGTTAGACGCTTTTATCCAAAGTGACTTACATACTCAATACTGTGGGCAACCCCCACAGGAGCAATTTGGGGTGAAGTGTCTCAGGGACACAACGACATGCTGACTGCAGTGGGGTTTGAACCTGTGCTCCCTTGATCCGAACACCAACGCTCTATCCACTACGCCACACGCCTCCATAATCACTGGAGATGTTCCCAGCGTTCTGCTATGCAATAAATGGTTTGAGTCAATTTTCATAATCGCTAAATGGTCATATTTCCTTCTTTCTAAAATGCGAGAAATTTGGTAATTAAGTGAGGGAACAAAATGTAAAAACATTTTCATAGCAACAAACAAATCAAATCCAATGAAAAGGGCATTCACTTCCTAACTGCCAAATCAGGACAGTTTCTTCTCAGATGTTCATACCAACGAGCGGCCGAATATAAAATAAATATTTAACTGTATACAGACATGTTTTCAAGGCCTTTTCTTCCACTTAAAACCCCAAAATGTTATATAATGCAGGCTATGAATGATATATAAACAAACCCTTCTGTAAAAGCCTTCATAATATTGATAGGAATACAACTGGAAGGTTTGGTGTATGTACGTGCTACTGAAGTGGACATTTCTCACTCAGAATAGGAGAAAAAACTCATTTTGAGAAAACGACCTTTAAAGATTGCTGTAAGGCGCTACCTAAACCCTCCTGTTCTCTGGATGACAGCTTGCGCCTCTACGCACTCCGTGAAGGTATTTCGTGTTCGGGGTCATTTGTTTTTTGTCTAACATTGCTTCGTGCAAGTGACAATTGTTGTCTTCTTCTCTGTGAAAGTTTTTTTCACTATTCTTTTGCCATTTTGAGATTTAAATTTCCAGCGAAAGCGAAACAAGGAAGTGTTTTAGCACACCAGGTGACGCCTCTGAACGAATCACGTTGTCAGAAATTGACACCAGCCAATGAGATTTCATTTCTTGGTTTAAGACCCCTTTGTACTTTCACGATTGGTTGCTGATACAAAGCAAATGACCTATTTGGATCCCATGAGATTGTGCAGGAGAGACGGAGCTTTCCAACGATATCTCTGATGACATGGTGCAAACAGCGGTCACGGTACTTTATGTTACGTTAGAAAGCTAACTTTTGGTGAATTTAGGAGAAACCTACAGACGCAAATAGACAAACTATAGTAAAATAAACACTTAAATGTGTATTTTGTACATTTTCCTTCCAAAAGCCTGAAAGAAAACATGTTATGGAATCAAAATAGCACAACATATCAAAATTGACCAGTGCATGAAAAACGATGTTTTTGCCTGCCGTGTCTCGCCTTAATGAGTGAGACACACCGGAGTTGAGGATCTGTGGGGTTTGTATGTCGATGTATGGGAAACACTGTTCTTTGTATTACTATTATTAATAATAACGTGTGCATAGACCTTTTTCAGGGGCGGACTGGCCATCTGTGGAATGTCTCCCCCCCGTTGACAATTCACTAACAACCCACCCCCCCCGTTGTATTGTCAATTCAAGTGGCGGGGGGTCGCCAGTCTCTGGCAGTTATGTTGGGGGTCGCGGGCTGAAAAGTTTGGGAACCCCTGCCTTAGCCTATCACGTACAATGTGTTGGAGCGCTAACCAATAGGAGCGTGAGTGTTACATAGTGATGTCACTGTCACTGAAGTAGACAAAGGAGTGAAATGGAGGCGTTTCAGGCAGGGGGGAGTGTGTGGTAGAGAAACTCAGGCATTTTAGCCTTTGCAGACTATTTACATGCACTAAATCATCATTCAATTAATCTGTGTGAATCTGTGCTGTCCTGTTTTTCAAATCTTCCCCTGTTGCTGTTAAACTACTGAATTTCCCCACTGGGATTAATAAAGGTCCATCTTTATCTTAAGAACACACTACAGGAAAGGGAAACCCCAAAAAGCACACAATATGGCCTCTTTAAGTATCTTTTAACATATGTTTCTGTATGATGACAGAACTCCCCCTAATACCAGATTATTATTCTTCAGTCTCCAGCACCTACCCCTCCATGAACAGCTCCTCCAGCTGCCCCACGGCGCGGCCCAGCTCCTGTGGGAACGTGCTGATTTTGTTGAAGGACAGATTGAGTTGCCGTAGTGACGGGCAGCTGACGGCGGGGTCAAAGGTCAGCAGCGGACCCACACAGTTCCTGGAGACGTTGAAGGTGCTGAGCGAGTGCAGAGACAGCAGGTCCTCCGGCAGAGACTGCAGCTGATTGGCCTGCAGGTCCAGCCGAGTCAGACTCTTCAAACTCTGTCCAATCAGAAACAGGAACAGCTTCAGTGTGCGTCTTCTTTTTTATTAAAAGGTCCCCTATTATACTGTTTTTCATTACTTTATTATAGGTCTCAGATATATACAGAACATGTCTCTGAAATGTTTGGCTCCAAACACCAAACAGATCATTGCAGCATCCCAGAATCCCCTCTGTTTCAGCCCTGTTTCAAAAGTGCTGATTCTCTGTCTGTTACTTTAGATGAAAATAAGGAGCCCCTCCCCACGCCCCTCTGAGAGATATTTGGTTACAAAGAACTCAATGGTGCTCTAGGAGGAGATTCAGGTGATAAGGTGGGGGGGGGGTTACCTTGGTTGGTGATTGGCTAATGGTTACACAAGCCAAAAAATCGTTATGACATCATAAAGAGGCCAAAATCTGATCAGCTCATTTTCAGACAGGTTTTTATAGAAATGGATCAGGACAAAAAGAGAGAGAATCTTTGTTCCTGAAACTTTCAGAATCTCTTTACACAGAGGGGACACATGTTGATGTAGAAGAGACATGAAGAAGAGGGGACACATGTTGATGTAGAAGAGACATGAAGAAGAGGATTTTACATGATAGGGGACCTTTAATGGATTTATTGTGGTGGATTGCACGCTACCTGGCAGAGAGCGGAGGGGAACTCCAGCAGGCTGTTGTGGCTCAGGTCGAGGCGGAGCAGGTGTCCGAGCTGCTGCTGCACGAGGTCGTCGTCCATCAGGCAGGACAGAGACGCCAGCTCGTTCCCCGACAGGTCCAGCAGCCGGACCCTCTCCCGCTCTCTGAACACAGCAGAGCCCTCGCCTCCTAGCACTGAGGAGGAGACAGATTATCAGAGACAATATGATGGGAAGACTCAAGCAAGTGAAGAGCTTTTACATCGGGAAAAATGACGTGAAGAGAGAGACGTTTCAGCAATTCTTTAAAGCATGTCCTATAATAACCAAACATTGCTGCTCTGATAAACTTCTTCAACAACTTGTAGACTTAAACTAATGTGTAACTAGGGTTGGTAAATACAGCCTTAGTTTTGGTAAATAAGTTTGGTTTAAATCAAGGACAATGGAATAAAAGGATTTGTTGTTTTATTCTTTTAGGATTTATGATCTATCATGGATTTCTTTAAAACAGTTGCTTTGATATCAGAGATAAAACATTTCCATGCCTTAAAATGATATATCAATATGTTTTCCCAATATCATTGACTTCAATCTTTTTAACTGACTTTGGTCGCATGATAACTGCCAAATGTTAATTTATCTACAGGGTCTTCTAACCCTTTAAAATGCTTGTTAGTTTATGTAATGCCACTGTTTTTCTTAAATGGGAAAAAGCACCAAAAAAGCTTTGATCAAATTGTTGGAAATTCTGAGGAGTCTAATTTTAAAGGTCCCATGTCATGGCCATTTCTACTGATCATATTTCCATTGTTGAGGTCTACTAGAACAGATTTATATTGTGCAATTTTCTAAAATCACATTGGTTTCTCATACAGCATCTCTGTATAGTATGTGTATTCACTCTCTGTCCTAAACGGCTTGTTGGAGCTCCTGTGAGCCCAGTGTGCTCTGATTGGTCGGGACGTTGCGAGGCTCGCTGCTCAGTGAGCTGGCTTACTGGTGTGGAACTTTCCGGGTCGGCGATACAGAGAGACAGCACGAAACTCATCCTGAGCACACACAAACACTCTCAGTCGAAGTAAAAACAATAAGTGTGGCTTGATATTGAGTAAGAAAAAGGTTTATAAACGCTGTGAGAATGGGTCTGCAGAGAGCATTTCTCCACGATCCCAACTCGTCTATTACCAACCAGGGAGCTCTATGCAAGTCAATGGGACTCCCTGTTAGTTGAACATTTACGCTAAAGGTCCTGGTGTGTGAGGAGCTCCGCGGATTGGTCCATTGTTTCTTCCGGGAACCGCATGACGTCATGCGGTTCCCGGAAGAAACAAATGGAAAAAGAGAAATCTCCAACGAGGCGTTCTGGGTCTTTTCTGTGTTAGAGTTTTACTCGCTACAGGGTGTACTTTGAGGGTTTGTGACTCTGCAGACCGTTTACATGCAGAAAGACCTTCATAACACACAAGGGGACGGGTAATAGGGGAAAAGCATGACATGGGACCTTTAAAGCACGATTCAATAAAGTGCATGATTGTATGCTGTAATGGCCGTGGCATCAGATGTTATGGTTTTAATTTCTTTCAATGGGTACATTGAGTCTCACCATCCCTAAAGCCAAAAAGATTGGAAATTAAAAAATATTGAAGACACAAACTATCCTTATTTCTGCACAAGGGCCAACTTTGAGAAAGGGGATTTTTAAAGAAAAAAGCTTTTTATTCTTAATCATTTCACTGAACTTGAACAAAGAAAATATATGTCTTAGGGTTGTTTATCATTATGTGTGTTTGAAGACAACACAGGTGTCTAATTTCTATACAAAGTCTATCATCTGCAGTGTAATTATTGTAAAAATAGTTACCATGAAATCAGTAACAGTGCAGATTAGTACAAGAGATGTAAAGAGAAACTGTGTCTTCTAAGCTGTTACCACACCATCTGTGATTTCACATACACAGTATATGCTCCTGTTTAACTGACAAGAGACCGTGAGAGTTACAGAATCGTCTGTAGTTTGTTGTTTCCGTGCAGCTGTGTTTGACAGGACGACAATAAAGTTGAACAGAATTGAATGTGATGCAGAAACCTTTGTGGCTGGAGCCGGCCCTTCCATATCTCCTGTGCCCGTGTTCACTTTCAATCTCCGTCTGACCGCTCTGGAGAAGGAATAGAAAACACACGGAGAACAAACAGTGAGGGAACGGAAATACATCTGGGTGGGATTCAGACATCTTTAACTAAGAGAGTGACATCAAAGAAAGTAAAGCATTCACTTAGAAGGTATTGAAACTATGCTTTATGATATACAGTACCAGTCAAAGGTTTGGACACACCTTCTCATTCGAAGGATTTTATTTATTTTAATTATTTTCTACATTGTAGATTAATACTGAAGACCTCAAAACTATAAAAGAACACATATGGAATTATGTAGTAAAGTAAAAAAGTGTTAAACAAAGCAGAATATGATTCTTCAAAGTAGCCCCCTTCGCCTTGATGACAGCTTTGCACACTCTTGGCTTCTCTCAGTCAGCTTCATGATGCTTCAATGGTGTGTCCAAACTTTACTGTACATTTCAACAAAGTCCAATAAAAACAAACATTGCGTACACATGATGTTAATGACAGGTGTTACCTCTGCACTGGCATGTCTGCGGCGCCCCTGCTTCCTTTTGAAGGACCCCCCCCTCAACTCTTCTGTGGAGTTATTGAGCGGCTTTGGAGACAAAACCCCTGACAGAGAATCACTTCCTGCAAAAGGAAAAAAATCACAGAATAAGAGGTAAGGATATTTTTCATATGAGGTACACAACAAGGAAACATCTGAATGTTTTATTTACGAGTACATCATCAAATTCCTATTTTACCTACTTTTTTATTATTTATATGACTTGCAAACACGTTTTATTAAAACTTATATTAAAACAATGTTATAATAGTTCTTTGTTTGCTCTTATTTGATAACCTAATTTGTTTATATGTTGTATCTTCACTACCACAACACTTTTTAGTTACTTTTAGTGAGGTTCAGTAAACAATACTTGTTACTGTCCATCCTTGATCCAGGTTAATGTTACATGTCTACAAACATTATTTTTTAGGATAAAAAGTGTTTGCATTCAAAGCCTAAATATTTTTTGTATTTATAGTGCATGTCTTCAACCAATTTCTCCCAATTTTAGTCTGTGGATTGCTGTCTCTGCAACACATACTTTAACAGGGTATATGCAGGAATCCTGAAGTCAGATATAATACCTTTTAAGACCTTTTTTAAGACCCTTTCCATACATTTTAAGACCTCATCGCCACTTTGAGTTTTAACCGGTTACATTGGCGACACACTCTACCTCACATTTACTATATACAGTATTGATTGTCCTTCCTCCTTATCTTCCAACCATTTGGACGCAGACTTGCATTTCCCCATAACGATGTTGTTTAACAACCGGCGTAAACGGACCTTCGCGCGATATCAAGCAGTGAGCGTGCGATGTCCTGTTCAGATGACGTCAAATCCAACGGGATGCCATAAATAAACTACACAGAATCACACTACACACCTACGCAATGATTACATTCAGGCAAACTGTAGAATACAACCTCTTTGGACAATTTATATACTTATTGAAAACAAGCTACAACATGCAATACCTTGGAAAATGCCGTTTAACACTTTTTAATAGCCTTAAAGGTGGGGTAGGTAATTTTGGAGAAACCAGCTCGAGTGAGCTAGAATTTGAAAATACACAACCGGAAAAAATCTGCCACTTCCTTACAGAGCCCCTCCTCCAACACACACGAACGCGCACATGACCAATGAGGGCACGAGATAAGTTTGTGCACAGATGGAAGGCTGACAGGCAGGTAGGCCATCCAGTTATTTTAGCTGGGCCGGCTCAGATGATTGGTCGTGCTTTTTACAGTACTACGGCTTCCACAGATGACATTTTTTTATGGATTTTTTGTCAAAGCATTTAATATATTCATTGCTATCGGGATGTTAAGAGCATTCCATGGAATATAACAAAAAGTGTATCTCGAGCCGGTTTCTCAAATTTACCTACCCCACCTTTAATGTTCGCTAAATTGATTTATCAACTTTTAATACTTTTTAAGACCCCGCGGACACCCATTTATTCTAGTTATTAGTATCATATCATTCCCATTAATAAACATATTTACTTTATAAGCTAGAGACCACGGAGATAAAAAAAAGAAAAAGGAAAATCATACAGATGGTTAAGGGGGACACAAATCTATTTTGAAATGTTGTATTTTTAATGATTGTATTATGCGAGGCATAAACAATCAGTTAACTTGATCAGAATCAGAATAACTATTAGTCCCACAGATGATTATCTTTACGGTTATTGACGATAATAGACATGCACTATGGGTCGTTTTATAACTGCAGGGACCATGTGAGATCTCTCTCTTTGGAAGTGAGTCATCACACACTCAATTTAACATCACTACACTCAGATCAACTTCAAACTGTAGTTGTATTTGTCTTAAACCTGGAACACCACTGAAGTTAATTCCCAGTTCCTTTGTATTTCCACTTCATCTGAACTCTTCCCACATCAAAGAAGTTTCAGTCTTTTCTTAGATTATTTCTCCTCAGTTCAGTGTGTGGTAAAACTTCTGAATTCAGGCGTACAGATCTGATAACGTCCCTTTTTAAGCCTGGATATATTTGCTGCCTGTTAACTCAAAGTCAAACTGTCACTTTCCATATCAATGTAACACCTTATTGTGCTCTGTGTAGTAGATGGGCCTGTTGTCTTTACCATCACTCTCCATGTCGTCGTTGAGGAACAGGATGTCGTCCGTGGAGAAGAAGCTGAAGTTGGAGTCGTCGCTCTCGTCAGAAAAGTATCCAGAGGTCAGGCAGGGGTCGCCCGGAGATCTGAGAGGACCGCTGACACTCTTGGACCTCTGGAAATTCTTAATGTACCTCGCCAGATTCATACCTTTACCTTAAAGACAGAACACAGGGAAATTAGCACAGGGCTGCACGACTTTGACTGATGTTGCAATTGAGATATGATCCACAATGTGGAAGGGAATGATCTTTTCGGCATGGCTATTGTCTTTATCATTGAAAAATGTATAAATATGATCATGGTGTTTTCTTTTTTAAAGAGGATCTGTATCAAATAAATGTGTTTTATTCGTTCTAGAGAATACAAGTTGTAGGCTTGGACTCAGCAACTCCACAATACTTCCTTCAAAATGGGATTTTATTACATATTTAGCGTTTGACAAATACTGTCCTTCCTGAAACTTGAATATTGCACTAGTCAATATTACGAATTCACTAAAATGTCCAATAACTTTGCAGACCTTAAAGAAAGTAAGACAGGGCTGCAAGTAATAGTACTACTAATAAGTCCATGTGTGACTATTTTTTATGTTTATTTATTTGTTTATTCCACACATGGCAGTTATTTTAAAACAAAACATGTACACTTATACTGGTTGTTTTTGGTTTTGTTTTATAGCGCATGGTGGAAAGGAGCAGGGAGAAGAACATCTTATTTTACCTGCCCCTTCTTAAAAAAATAAAAATGAAATAACCATAAAAAAGTCAAATAAAAGCAATATTCTTTCAGTTACAGTTGCTTACAAATACTGAAACATGAAACCAGAACACAACTTCATACTGTCTAATTACGATTTCTTTATACATTTTCTTAAACATACATTTAGTTTAGTCAGAAAGGTCATCTTCAAAATAATTAGTTTGTCCAAAACCCAGATGTAATGAATGCACAAAGCTGCCTACTGTCTCTGTATCGCAGGCTGTGTGTCCTCCCCCTCTCCGCCAGCAGGGGGCTAAGCCAGGCGGCGTCCAGGCGGCCCAGCCTGAAGCCCCCGAGGCAGAGGGCGTTGTTGTTCAGGTCCAGCCCCAGGCGGCCCAGCAGCTGGATGACGGTGGGACCCTCGCCCCGCTTCACGCTCACAGCCAGGGCACGGCGCAGGTGCTGCTCGTGGGCCCCGTGGCTGAGCAGCAGCTCCACCAGCTCCAGAGGCCCCCCACGCTCACACACCTGACAAATACAGACGAGAGGTTGAAATCAAGTTAATCTAGTCATTGATTCATCTATCTATTATAGCACTGTGAGTGATTCAGTTTACTTTGGTAGAGTTTGAAATGTAATAGCAAAGACGGTCCATTACCAAAATCTGGCATCAAATACTTGATAACATTTGTAATATTGTTTTCTAGTTTGATTACAAATGTTTGTTTGCATTCAAACTATACATTTGCTAAATATTGTATGTATTTGTATTTATTATAAGTTGCTTTCATGAATGTACTGGGTTTAGTTGAATACAATTTAAATACAAAACGGCCATTATTGGTCTGTAAGATATCTTAAATATTGACACATGCACTAAACAACTTATCAGTGCCTAAAGTAATGCTTTCAAAATTATATTTTGTCGCCTATTTTGTCTTAATAATATCAGATCAATTCAATTTACGATAAAAATTAACTAAACTCTGGGTAGCTATGCTTTTAGCCACAGTTGGTGTTTGAGCTAAATGCTAATATCAGCATGCTAACATGCTTACATGGTCACATAACAACGCTGACATGCTGATGTTTAGCAGGTATAATGTTTGTTAAAGTGTGTTAGCATGCTACACTTTTTCCTGTGGGTAACTCAATTTGGTAAACAATCCCATAGTGAACTTATTTTCCTTTATGGTGGCCGGTGAGCTTGTGTGACCTCTGACCTTGTAGATGAGCGACTCTGTTTTGGTCTTCCTGTTGATGTCGGCTCCCAGCTCGATCAGACACTCGGCCAACGTGGCGTCTCCGTCCTCGCAGGCCTTCTCCAGCAGACTGCAGTGCAGCTGGTAGTCGCACCACATCTTAGACAGAGCCAGGCACACCGACTTACGCAGCTACACACACACACACACACACACACACACATAGAGGGAAAGAGGGGACGGAGTTAAACATTTCCTGTACTAATCAATTTATTCAATTAACATAGTATTTCCAGTCTTTCTAGCAAATACGCTATCTAAGGAAGTACCAAGAAGTAGATAAAGGTAATAAGCATGTCTGGTATGTCCTGTAGATTCCATGTGTGCTGTGTGTTGCTGTGTGTTGCTGTGTGTTGCTGTGTGTTGCTGTGTGTGTACGGTACGGCCTGAGAGTGAACCTGACTGTCTGCAGATACACAGCAAAGGACATCCCTGAAAATCCCTTTATTTACGTGAAGATATTCATTTTGAAAGATAAAGGAATTAAATCAAGTGCATGGCGCTGTTCTTGAGGTGGAAAATAGCTGTTAGCCGTTCAGGTGAGTGAGTGTGTGTGTAGGTGTGTGAGATTTGGATAAAGAGTACCTCTTTTTGTGATGAGAAAGAGAAGACACAATATAAAAACAGCAACAACCGACATGAACTCACAGCAGTGTTGCAGTGGTCGGGCGGCTCCTCTCTGAGGTGTTGGAAGATCTGTCTGTCAAAGCCTTCTCTCTGCAGCTCAGCAGCTGCTCCTGAACAGGCGTCCAGCATCCTCAACGCCACCTGAACACACTGTGGACACGCCACCAGAGAGAAGTCATGTCAGTTTCACTTAGAGAGTAAAGACGAAATGTAAAGAGATATTGAACATGTAAGCCGTTTTAAAGTCACCTTGAGGTGCATCTCGGAGTCGTCTCTGTACTGCAGGAGGGAGGCGACCACGACGGAGGCCAGAACAGGAACGATCATCCTCGACAGCTTCTTCTTGGACACGAGGAAGCTGAGCAGCGTCAGACCCCAGAAGTGAATCTCTGGAAGAAGACGGGAAGTTAGAGAAAGCAAGATAACTCCACTCGAATATTGATATAATAATTAAAGGTCCCATGTCATGCTTTTCCGGTTATTACCCGTCCCCTTGTGTGTTATGAAGGTTTCTCTGCATGTAAACGGTCTGCAGAGTCACAAACCCTCAAAGTACACCCTGTAGCGAGTAAAACTCTAACACAGAAAAGACCTGTCTATGCTGCCCCAGAACGCCTCGTTGGAGATTTCTCTTTTTCCATTGTTTGCTTCCTGGGTACTGTGACGTGTGAACACCCAAATCAACAACAAATGACCGGATTGGCCCAAATGGACCATTCCGCGGAGCAGCTCACGCACCAGGATCCCTTGGCTAACTAACAGGGAGTCCCCATTGACTTGCATAGAGCTCCCTGAACGCTGGTAATAGACGAGTTGGGATCGCAGAGAAATGCTCTCCGCAGACCCATTCTCACAGCGTTATCAACCTTTTTCTTACTCAATATCAAGCCACACTTATTGTTTTGACTTCGGCTGTGAGTGTTTGTGTGTGCTCAGGATGAGATTCGCTTGTTCTCGCTGTATCGCCGACCCGGAAACCTGTCCGCTCCTCGCAGCAGCTCATTGCAGCTCGCAGCAATGAGCCTCGCGACGTCCCGACCAATCAGAGCACACTGGGCTCACAGGGAGGGGGGGGGGCAGGAGCTCCACCAAGCCGTTTAGGACAGAGAGTGAATACACATACTATACAGAGATGCTGTATGAGAAACCAATGTGAGTTTGGAAAATTGCATAATTTAAATCTGTTCTAGTAGACCTCAACAATGGAAATATGATCAGTAGAAATGGCCATGACATGGGACCTTTAAGATGTTCAAATGGGGAACATTTCAGTTTCTAGTAGACTTTTAGTCAAAGAAACCGATTTTACTCTTCTTCTGGAACTCTTCCGGGATCTAATTACTATTTCCTAAAGTAAATTAAACCAAAGTACCTTTTAAGATTAAGATTAAGATGAACCTTTATTGAACCCCATAGGGGGAAATTCACCTTTCGGGGGGCTTATCAGATTCAGAATCAGAATAGTTTATTGGTGGGGAAATTGGGAATTTGTGACATTAGCTCCTATGTTTATTTCTGACTCATTTCCATACCTCTGTCCTGTGGGAACATCTGTAGTGTGTGCAGCACCGTGTCGATCGCCCCCTGCTGGCAGAGCAGGTCCACTGCACCGGAGCAGTCAGCCAGAGAGGAGAGCACCTTCAGACCACTCCTCTGGATGAGCTCGCTTCTGATGAACTGCACACACAAGTTTCATGTTAAACATATGTCATGTTAAAGTACCGTCCGTGAACCAAAGAGGGAAAACCATACAGTGTATATAATATGTAATATATATGCTTTGACCCCAGCTACATTCTGGTAACACAATGTTGCAACAATATTGAACATTATACGTTTTATGAAGGTAGGAAGGAAGAATTATTATATTAGACTGCATGAGTATTTGCTCGGTGTACCCATTACATTTTATTTAATTTCACGCAACAGCTTTGAAAACAAATATTTACATTATTTTACATTCATAAAGACTTGCCTTATATAATTACGTTTTTGATTTAGATAGTTATGATTACTGGAAACAGTGTAGTTGTTTCTTTTGTTGTTTTGACATAGAAAAAATAAATTATAAAAACTCAGTCATTGTGTTAAAGTATGGTCAAAACAGTTTGTATCTTATTTAACTCTTTAAATGGCCTAAAAATTAGCTCAAAGTTAAACATAAAATAATTTCTTTTCAGCTTTTAACTCCTGTTTTTTGCCAACGTTCCCCGCCCCACCTTCAGGCAGCGGGGGATGAAACAACCACGTGGGAACAAAAAAAACTTGTTCACCATTCAAACTATTCTTTCTACTGGCACATTCTTTACAGAAATGTAATTACACACTCTTCCGATGTTTTAGATGCAAGACAAGCTACTGTACAATGTTTGTAATGAATGGATGAGCTGTTGTTTAATCCGTGTAATGAATGAGAACTATATGTACTTTCTTGCTACACTAAATCCTATTAGGGGGAAATTCAGTATTCTCTTTGTTCTAGGATATCTGTAGCATTTTATTGAATGAAAGTGCATTAACACTGGAAGGAAATGGACCTAATACGAGAGATATTTAAGGGTTTGTTCATGTGTTCATACCCTGTTGAGAACCTCCAGGTAGAGTGTGTGAGCTCCTTCCACCACACACTGGTTCTTCAGGACCTTCAGGGAAACGTCAGCCATGTCTGGGTCTGCCACAGAGACGCCGTGCTCTCTTAGACTGCGGTCTGGGAATTCAACACACCAAGCAAAGTCAAGAAAGAGCGGCAAACACACACACAGCCGCTCCTTTGTCACTGGTCATCACTAATCTCATTAGCAGTGTTACGAGTTCAGTGCTGCGAGCGGAGACAGAGGACACTGTAACCTCAGTAATAGAAATTAAAAGCAGAGAAGAGGCAGCACCGAAACAGCTTTGTTCCGTTAGTATTTACACAATACTGGATATTGTATACGAGATGTATTCTTGACCTTCATGAAGTCTGTATTTAGCGCTGTTCCCCTTAGACTTAATTGCCTGAATTCCCAATTAAATGCAATTTATGACAGCAGCAGTGGATTCCTACATCCGATTGAAAGACAAAGATCTAACTTACTGTTAGGGAATAATTCTCTGATAGCCCTCTGACGTTTATGACCAACCTTGGCATCTGTTATCTCCCTTAAGGAGGGGGCTGCTTCAGCCATTTGTTGTTGTTCCCAGTTTATGACCGGGCATCTTTCGGTCAAACATAGTTCATTGTTATGGGGACATTTGGAACGCTTCCTTCTCGGGGCTTGATGACTCCAAGGTGTGAAATCTTCGAGGCCATTAGCATCAACTGCAAGTAATTCACTGTCCCTAGCTGTTTAGACTATCTAGTGAAGAATGTGGATTACCCTCCTCCAAACTAGTTCAAACATCATGCGAGAGGAAGCTTCCTTCAGAATTGATTGTGGCAACTCATCCGTGTGGTCAGATCGTGGCTCTATGACATGTCTCGTGAATTCTCCGGCCGAAGCTCCAAATAAACCGTCAGTGTTTGACATCAAAGCTCCAGCTCTCCTCGTGTCTCTTTGAGTCCTGACTCCAATTGCTACAGAAGTTTCCCCCACACGTACAATGTTATTATATATTATTGAGGAGCAACATTAGAATTCATCTGCTGCTGAGGTGACCAAATAAACCTTCAAATGTATTTTTATTTTGTGTTATTGTGCTTATATTAATGCCGTTTATGAGGATGTTAGATTGCTGTCAGACTGCCTCGTTAATACAGGTGCATGCTTTATTGCGCTGTCAAAATATAAAAACATATTTTTGTTCTCCATCACTGCCTTAGTCCATTTAGTTTTACCCACACCTGTGAATTCATACAGTATATGTTATATATAACCTCAACATTTCCTAGTCAGGTGACCTCTGATGTGTCACCTGGGCAGAGGAAGACGAGGCTGGCCTGCAGCGCCTCCAGCTGAACCTCCGGCTGGAAGTTGTGGACCTTCATGCTGATCAGGATCTGAGTCATGGCCATGGTCAGCTCATCCAGACTGGCCGTCCTGCAGACGCACAGAGACAGGTTGAGAAAATATCATTCCTTGAAGATTATAACTTCATAATAAACACGTTTGAAAATAAAAGCACTATAGACAAATGTGGACGATCTGTGAACAAGTCTACTCCTTGTTGTGCTTTCATTTGACCCTTAATGACCTCGTGACCCCTTTTCTAAAGCCCAACTTGGACAGACTGTGTTTTTGCCCACCTTCCCTGGAAGAGCAGTTTGAGCAGATTACAGGCGCTGATGGAAACTTCAGCCGAGTTTGAGTGTCTCTTCATCATCTCCACTAAGTTGACATGAAGGCCACTGGACAGCAGCAGAGAGCGCATCTTACCTGCAGACAGAGCAGGCAGACATTCACTGTGCGAGCCAACAGAACATGCTGAACCTGAGATAATAAACCTGCAGTAGGTCAAACAATCTGAGAATACAACATTGAGATATCCTAGAAATTAACCAAAAAAAAGGCAAAATGTATAATTGTATAAAAACCCTGATGTCTTTCTCTCTTGTCAAATGAAAACAACCTCCATCATGAATGGTTGATGATTAACAAACATCATTAATGTTTTAGAGTAACCACACTGGAAATGTATTGACTAAAAAAGGCTCAAAATCTAAAGTTGATGAAACCTTTATGTACAATTTTGTTAGTAAATCCCAAAAATGTTACCTAAAACTTTCCAAAATGGCCTATCGCAACTTAATTCACATTTGGGGAATTTTTTTTATATCTGCATATTTAATATTTTCTTTGCAGGTTTATATCATGGCTACTAAAAAGTTAAGCTCAACCACTTTTCACATCATTGTAAGGTAAAAAACGTTGATTGTAATTGCTTTAATGTACTTTAATCTCAATGATAGTGTTGGAGACTCACTGTTGTGTGTGAGCAGTGTTGAGATGGCACTGGTAGCAGCTTGAAACACTCGGGGAGAGGAGGAGTGGAGCAGCATGGCCACCATCAGCTGTCTGTGGACAGGAGTCCTGAAAACACACCACGTGCAACAAGGACATTAAATCCCCTTAGAAGACATATTCATTCATGTCTTATTCAACCCTGATGACATGAAAAGCAAGACGTGCACAACACTTAATTATGCAGAATCTGATTTCCAGCATTTCCCTGATCTAAAAAGAGGTCCATTTATAATTCCTTTGGGCTTTTAAAGGTCACCTATTATGCAAAATCCACTTTTTCATGTCTCTTCTTCATCAACATGTGTCCCCTCCTGTGCAAAGAGACTCTGAAAGTTTCAGGAAAAAAGATTCTCTCTCTTTTTGTCCTGATCCATTTATATAAAAACCTGTCTGTCTGTATGAGCTGATTTTGGCCACTTTATGATGTCATAACGATGTGTTTGCTTGTGTAACCATTAGCCAATCACCAACCAAGGTAACCCCCCCCCCCCCACCTTATCACCTGAATCTCCTCCTAGAGCACCATTGTGATCTTTTTAACCAAATATCTCTCTGAGGGGCGTGGGGAGGGGCTCCTTATTTTCATCTAAAGTAACAGACAGAGAATCAGCACTTTTGAAACAGGGCTGAAACAGAGGGGATTATGGGATGCTGCAACGATCTGTTTGGTGTTTGGAGCCAAACACTTCAGAGACATGTTTTATATATATCTGAGACCTATAATAAAGTAATGAAAAACAGTATAATAGGGGACCTTTAAGTGTTTAAATCCTCAGACAGTGGTACCTCTCTTCCTGCTCCTCCTCTGAATGCTTCACTCCGTGCAGAAGCAGATTATGGATGGCCCAGCTGGCAGCTTCCTGAGGCGGCAGAAAGGATTGACGCAAGTTAGAGACTTTTTAAAAAGTGCTTCTTTGTGAAATATGGTCTGTAGCTGGAGGGACTGGAGCACTTTTTCAAGATTCAAGGCTTTTATTGTCATTTGTACATAGCTACAGTGTAGAAATGTCAATGAAAATCTGAGGTCCTCCAACAGTGCAACACAGTAAAACAGATACAATAGTGCAAGTAAATACAAATAAAATAGGATAGAAATAGTGTATATGATTATTATAATATGATATATTAAATAAATAATTTGTAAGTAGCAAACAGATGAATGTTATGTCCTTTCAAAAGTTCAGGTGTTTAACAGTCTTATGGCCTGTGGAATGAAACTGTCCCTGAGTCTGGTGCTTTTAGACCGGATGATAGCAGACAGAACAGTTTGTTGCTGGGGTGATGGGGGTCTTTTATTGAGACTTGACTTGACACTGGAGACTGACCTGAACGTCTGGATCCGCGGTGTGGAGCTCCAGCGCCGAGCAGCAGGCCTCCATCCAGCCCAGACCCATGTCCTCCACCTCCTCCCGACCCCTGTTCTCCTCCGCCTCCCCCTCCTCCAGACCCTGCTCCGCCACCGCTTTGTTCTGCACGATGGTCGCGGCTAACAGGCGGACATAATGTGGTGTGAATAACTCCACTGTACGAAATATTATCACAGCATATTCTGGCCTTATCAACGGCCGTGTGCTGAAAAACATACAACTTGTCCTTCACATACAATCAATTGATGTGCAATGTTCTACTGAGGACTCATTGTTAATCCTCTGATGGCTGTGCTTTTGCAGCTTGTTGGGAATATCTCGTAGTTGACAAAGCTTGATACATAGCTGGTTAGAAATAAGGTCAAAGAAAAGTAGTATGTTGACTTTAAATGGGTTCAATCTCCTGGATATCGGTCTATTGTTTTGGTTTAATTTACATGCACTAAAACCTATATAACACATTACAGAAAAAAGGGAATAACCCAAAAAGCATAACAGGGCCTCTTTAAATGGCCTATTTATTTACATATTCAGTACCCTGGAAAACCTTAGCTGATGGTTAATGACTAACAACTTTATAAAATCAATCAGCATAGACACACAACACATAGAGAACGTGCTGTTCCTGTTCCATAGTATCATTTATCTTCTCCGTATAACACTGCCATGCGATGTTATGTTGAGGTTAAGGCATTGTTCTGTTTTCATCAGTGTGGGTATAAATACAGGGGTTAAATATAGTTTGTGTATGTGTATGTGTGTGTGTGTGTGTAGGTGTGTAGGTGTGTAGGTGTGTGTGTGTGTGTGTGTGTGTGTGTGTGTGTGTGTCCTCACTCAGGTCAGCCAGGCAGGACAGAGCGGCCGCCTGCAGCTTGGCGTTGTCGGGGAAACGCTGACAGGCTCTCACTACGATCCTCTGCACCCCGTTCAGAACCAGGATGTTATAGTAACTCTCTACGAGGAGACACAAAAACAAGCGCACCCGTGATAAAACAGGTGCCTTTATTGACCCCTTTAATCTTAATCTGTTCACTGGCAAACATCAGGATGAATACAATCCAAACACTGCTGGAATAATAGTGAGGGTTCATTGATTTAGCAAACAGAGTTATCACTGAACGTCAACAAGTGAAGAGATACTCAGTTATTCATTGTCAGAGAAACTGAGGGTTATTAAATGTTGAACACAATACACACTAAAGTAAACTATGAACATATGCAAAGAAAACATATATGTACTATGTTATTGCTAGTGTACTTAAACAACAACACAAAACAGATAAATAGTATCTGTTCAGGTGTTTACATTTATTTTAGCACAACATGAATAAATAACTTACCAAAAGAAACTAGAAAGAAGATTCTTCTACCAATACCTTTTCTAGTCCTCTATTGTAACATATGGATCTATTCAACTTGGACATAGGGACAAAATGGCTGAAACCAACAACACATTTATCCACAAAATAGACCAACTAAAATGTTGTTGGGGGAGTTAGAGGGTGATCCAGATGCGACTTAAAGGTCACCAATTATGCAAAATCCTCTTCTTCATGTCTCTTCTACATCAACACATGTCCCCTCTGTGTAAAGAGATTCTGAAAGTTTCAGGAACAAAGATTCTCTCTCTTTTTGTCCTGATCCATTTATATAAAAACCTGTCTGAAAATGAGCTGATCAGATTTTGGCCACTTTATGATGTCATAACGATGTTTTGGCTTGAGTAACCATTAGCCAATCACCAACCAAGGTACCCCCCCCCCCACCTTATCACCTGAATCTCCTCCTAGAGCACCATTGTGTTCTTTGTAACCAAATCTCTCTCAGAGGGGCGTGGGGAGGGGCTCCTTATTTTCATCTAAAGTAACAGACAGAGAATCAGCACTTTTGAAACAGGGCTGAAACAGAGGGGATTATGGGATGCTGCAATGATCTGTTTGGTGTTTGGAGCCAAACACTTCAGAGCAGTGGCGAGCCGTCAGGGCCCTCTAGGCCCTCTGTGAGGGCCTAAGATATTCAAAAAAATAATATTTAAAAACATTAAAAAAATATATATTTTTTAAAAATATATATATTTTTTATATTATTTTTGTTATATTTTTCATTAGTTTTACCGAAAAAAAAACTTGATTTAATAAAATAACATTTCCAAAGAAATAAATCCTTCGAATCTGCCTGTTCGGTCTCTGTTTGAATGTGAAGGGTTACATGAAAGAAGGTCTGGCCCTCTCTGCGATTCACAGAGGGCCCGCTATAGTAACTGAACGAGAGAGTAATGTCAAATGACAGTACAATTGACCAATCATATCTTCCCTCTAAATGGGTGGGTTTCATTATCGCGGACTTTATGACAAGTTCCGCCCGCTGTGAAACTTTTCTTGTTTCCATAGCAACAACAACTTCCTGTCAACAGCGTGAACTCGCCTTCAAAATAAAAGCATGCCAAATTACACTTAAGACATACAACTGTAACGAAAGTAACAAACACAATGCAATATCATTTTCAATGTCAAAGAACACAAATTGGGTTCACAGGTGTTGTTTTGTGTGGTAGAGGGTCGCTGTCATTGATGCGTTTTGCACCCTGGGCCGTTGTTTTGATATTCCGCTGAAGTATACGCTGTGACGTAATAACTTTTTTTTCCTTTTTTTCGAGGGAAGGGGTGGGGGTCAGAGGGCCTAGGTATAAAGCTCACGGCTCGCCACTGCTTCAGAGACATGTTCTGTATATATCTGAGACCTATAATATATTGATGAAAAACAGTATAATAGGGGACCTTTAAGTTTTAATATAAGTTGTTATACTCCGACTCAGTGTGTAGAAGTGTAATCTGAGTGTCTGACCTGATGTGAAGCTCCTGAACAGGCAGCAGGCGGTCTCCTGAAGCCCCTCCTCCTCGGGGAAGGCGTCCATGGCTGCGATGACGAGGCTGTAGCAGCGAGACCCCCCCGACATCAACATCTCCACGTTACTGCCTGAAGGACAAAAGGTCATAGCCTCAGAACAATGACGCCATCTCTGCTGCTTTTATTTCAAATGACAACCTGCATGTTAGAAGTCAATAACTGAGGTTAGCAGATTCAAGATGGACAAAAAAATGAAATATGAAATACAGTGCAGACAACCAGGCAGTCAGGAAAAGTCCCTCACAAATAACAGAACAGTCTGGAATCCCCCTCTGACAGTAATAACTTCTACATCTGTGGAAATACACATGTGGAGAAAACATGTTTGTGACTGAAGGTTTGCCACGTTTCCCCTTTTCATTGAACTCCAGCTCCATTAATGCAGAATGTCCCCGAACTGATAAGAACTTCAGTGTACTTGCCTGGAAACAAAGTAATATGTCACAAACAGACATGGCCTGTGTTTCATTGTACCAAAAAGAGGCTTTGCACACATAAATCGATAAGTGATTAAGCTTCTCTCAACACAAGACTTTATTTGCAGAGGAACTCTCGCGGCGCTATCATGTGAAATAGCTTGGCCTTACTATCAGATAAGGTTATCACCGATTGATCACCGTTTCAGATAATAAAAAAGACAACATCCCCAAAAGCAGTGCATAATGAGATCATTATCGTACGTTTCAGGTCATTAAGAAACAGTGTCACCTTTACAAAATCTAGAGAGAATTAAAAAATGTCCTTATCAGTACATATGTTGTTCTTTTATTGTCCAAATGGACGAGATCCTTTTGACAATCTTAACTTTTAAGAACTTCTGGCTAAAATGCCAATATTTTATCCATCTCAGACACTCTATATCGGGAACAGACCAGAAGGAGTTGTTTACTAAAGTCGTAGTAAATGCCCAAAATATCCTTTTAACTTGCGCAACCTTAAATGTAAAATATCTTTCAGTTCCTCTTTTTTCTTTCAGAGTGTATGTAATCTTGTAAAACAACTATTTTGGGGCATCAACCAAATGATCTATTACATAATTATGTGTTTTTATGACAAATACGCAGAGCCTCACTTAATGAGTTTCTGTGTTCTTCCCCATGAGGGAGTTTCTGTGTCTCTATTTTCCTCAAACAAAACTCAACAGCTGTTGTTACTCTGGAGCAGTGCTTCTCAAACTTTTTTCAATAATGTACCCCCTTTGAAAAAAAAATTCAGCCAAGTACCCCCTGATCAGCGCAAAAACAATTTGTTAGGGAAAAAATGCCTATATAAAGAGGTACAGTACAGTGCTGCACCATCGGTGTCTGATTTATTAAAACAACAACATTGTAACTGAGAAACACTTAAATGCTAAATTTCAAATGTTTACAATCCATCACTAAATTCATGGCAAACCAATTTTAACATCATGCAATAACACTGAGACGACTTAGTTGCATTGAACTGATCTTTTTAATAAGTTGTACTTACAATTTAGTGAGAAATATGGGCTTGTGCTTCACTGAGGATCTTTGTTATTCTCAGTGACAGGAAGGCCACTGCAGTTATTACACTTCGCTTTTGAAATATGTGTAACTCTGTTAATATAAAACCCACACTGCTCAAACTTCGTTACTTTTCCTAACATTTTTTTTTTTTTTTCATTATCATAAAATAAATCTCACGTACCCCCTGCAGTACTCCAACGTACCCCTAGGGGTCCGCGTACCCCCATTTGAGAACCACTGCTCTGGAGCATAACGCCACACATTCTACTGTTCGAGGCATAATCTAATTACCATCAAGACCATTCAAAAAGCCTAACAGTGACATCATCGTCTGGTGGGGTTATAGAGGTCGTGTGAAATCAGAAATAAAAGGTTTGATCTTAAATGTGCCTTTTTTATGTGTTTTAACACATGTGAAAGAGGCAAGAGACTACATTTTGTTGCTTTTTGTCTCTTTTAGACGTCACAAACATTATGAGGGATGTACTGAGGTCTCACCGATGCGGGCCAGAGGCAGCAGAACCTTCATGGCCTGCAGCAGCAGCTCAGGGCTGTCGGAGAACCTCTGCAGAGCCGCTAGAACCACAACGTGATCCTGGTTCTCCACAAACTCCACCAGGTGCTCATCACTCACTGGAAACACAGGCACAAGAAAGATGTTCAGTGTATGGACAAATGTTAAGAAAAGGCTAGCTAAAATGCTAATATGTGAGCATGTCACTCTTCAAACGTTGATATTTACATGCTAAGTGTAGGCCTATTAATAGGTACAGTTCAGCCCAAAGCAATACATCTAGATCATTTTGATTGGAGATATTGGACTTAGTGATATCTGCCTCTCTCCAAAATAATGGCAATGTCTCGTTCCAGAAACCATGACCAAGCTACTCAAAATAATCCACAAAACACTGTTGTGAGCAGTTTCAAGTAGGAACTGTTTTATTTCTAAATGGCACCCACAAAGCGTATCAGTGCTCATGAGGAAGCGTGCATCTATTCATGAACAAGCAGCTTGTGCTCACTTGTTGGGGAATGTGCTGTAGTTTGGTAGAAAAAAAGGAAAGATAAAAAACTCTTCACTAAGAGTTAAAAAGAACAATATGTAAATGTTTATAATATAGGTGAAACTGTTCCTGTAACTTGCTATTTTAAGCTTATTAGAAGGCGAGTATGGACCGAGATGGATGATGATGTTAGCTTTAGGCTAAGCCCAAGTGCAGCTTAGATTGACAAAGCATAGATAGAGCAGGGGGGTCAAACTCAAATACACAGTGGGCCAAAATAAAAAAATGGGTACTAGTCGAGGGCCGGACTGGTTCAATGTTTATTGCAGAACTTATTGAAATGAACTTATTGCACATATTAAACCTGGAACTAACAAAGCTTAAATGATTGCCTATAAAAACAACATTAAACATTAAATAATCAGTTGCATTCATTTCTTATGGCTCTATCTGCAGCTTCATTTCTTATGATTACATTTTTCCACAGGCCAACAACAGCTTCAAAAAAACTATTTCCCTCAAAGAACAAACCAAACATGCCCTGTTGTCTCAAGAAAGAAAGTGCAGAAGGAAACATCCATGTAAACTCAGTGTGCTGCTCTGTGATGCTAGTTCAAGCCAGATACTTGGCATCTCATCTTGGGTGCAAGTTCATCAATGTTTGGGCTCAGGCTCTGAGCTGAGGAAACCCTCAGGATTGAGTGAAGGTGTGCGTGCAATATACCGGCGGGCCAGATCTAATAGTAATTAGAAATTATCCTGCGGGCCGAAATTAAATCCACCAAGGGCCTGATTTGGCCCCCGGGCCTTGAGTTTGACACATGTGGCCTAGAAAAATGTGAGACGAGTCAAATTGGATGATGTGAAGCTGAACCTCAAACAGCCAACTAAAGAATAATAAACCTTAGTTGACCTATTTTTTATTCAGGAAAACGTTGATGGTAAGATAAGAATAATAGCAAAGAACCGTTTGGAGTAGAATCATATTTTAAAAAGTCCGATTTGACTGTCACTCTAGTCTAGTACATGACCTTTAACATCTCAACAAGGACAAAGGACATGCATGTGACTCCACACCCGAGTATATTAGAGGTCAAACTGAGTCCCTGCTCACCTCCCTCCAGCAGCAGCTGCAGCGCGGCACAGCCCTGGATCTGCACCTCCTCACTGCTGGGGAACATCTTCATCGCCTGCACCACCAGGACAAACACATCCTCCTCATCCTCCTCCAGCACCAGCCGAAGAATCATGTCTGCAGAAACAAGATTTAAACACGTATACAAGTTAGTTGACTCAATGAGGGCAGGAGTTTGGGAAACGGCACTATGTGTTTAGGTAGTGAATATCTCATAATTGTTTGTTTAGAACAAATGAGTGGGGAGGAAGTATTCATTGGTACTATCTCATTTAACCCTTGTGTGGCGTTCATATTTGTGTTACTCAGCCAGTGTTCGTGGGTCTGGTGGACCCGCTGCCTTTTTGGGCTTCAAGTCAACACAATCAAACTATTTGATGTTAAAATACTCAACTTCATCTCAATTACAAGCAATCTAAACAGCATGGTTCATATGTGCCCTTTTGCATTCGTGAGATCACATTAATGAATGAAAGTGCTACTTGTTTTGCCCGCTGACCGGCTGGTCCTGTGGCTCGTCTTTTCTTTCTCTAGCTGATGCTCAATCTCATCCTCTTCTTCAAAGTCGCTGTCAGACTCAGACTTCTCAGAAATGTGATCGTCACATTTTGAAGCCTCTTCCTCTTCCTCTTCATCATCATCAAATGGTTCTCTCTCTTCCAGAATCATTTGCAGGCCCTCTGAGCAGAGCATCTTTTGGCCATCCTCATCAGTTGTGATAAGGACCCAAACTGGCGAAGCTTTATTTATTGTGTCTTGCCCCAAACTTGCAGCTGCGGGAAAGTGTGAATAGATTGGTTCCCGCAAAACATAATGCAGGAATGTGAGAGCAGACGGGTGTCCGTGCTTGGATTTATCAACAATGTTGCAACCTTGATATAAGAATATCTCATCATCATTTCGCAGTTTTTTCTCCGTTGGCGTTATCTGGATATTTCCATCAGAAGCAGGAAGTCCTTGGCTTGCTTCATGAATGACCCCTGCAGTGAACCCACTAACCTTGTAGTCACAGACAAGTGGAGGCAGTTTGCAGACCATATGATCTGACCCTCTTATGAACCTTTACTGAGCACACACAGAGCAGGGTGGAATATAGGTCACAGACAAAGATCTTTTCTAGACAGAGATGAAAGTGTTCTACTTTTTATTAAATGAAATTTAGGAGGTCCACAATATGGATTTCACTAAATATGTGATTGGGTTTTATCGTTTTCTTGAGAGTTTTTAGGCCACAGTTAAAGAAATGTAGATTTTCATCTCGATGTTATGGCAAAGTGCTTTGGTTGAACACATCTGCTTATTGTTGGTTTGGTTTTGTTTATTTCTTTCTCAACTGTACATGCTTCTCATACGTTTCCTCACACATTTAAACTACATTTAGACTCTTCTTTCTTGCTGAAAGTTTTTTTTTGTTTCAGACAATAATACAGTACAAAATATCACATTCACATTTTCAGTTTCAGTACCACTCCAGGGCTTAAAATAAAAAATGTAATAAAGTCTGAGTATCTTATCTTATATTATCTTATTACGCTGAAAGTCTTTATGAACGATATACTTTCAAGTTTCTTTTTTATATTGATCCGTGACTTTGCTGTCTTCAACTGTAAAATCACAACCTAGCTAGGCTCTAATGCACAGCAAAAGCTTTTCAATTCTCTTTTTACTTTTGTCATATTTAGTAGGAGTGGTCGTGTTTTTTAGCATACAGTATCTGCTGTGTTGTTGTTGTTGTTGTTGTTGTTTACCTGATCTGAGCAGGAGAGCCAGCGCTCTGAGTCCCACCATGGTCACTCTGCAGTCTGAGCTGTACTGAGAGAACACCTTCAGGATCTGCCTGGAAACACATCAGGACAAGAGAAGGATTAACCAGAGCTGAAGACCAAAAGGGATTCAAGAGTGAGACTCGAGTCAATTCCATCCTTTTACTGTCTGTGTACAGGGGCGTGATGTTTGGAAAGGTACAGGAATATTGATGTCATGCTTTTCTGGTTATTACCCGTCCCCTTGTGTGTTATGAAGCTTTTTCTGCATGTAAACGGTCTGCAGAGTCACAAACCCTCAAAGTACACCCTGTAGCGAGTAAAACTCTAACACAGAAAAGACCTGTCTATGCTGCCCCAGAACGCCTCGTTGGACATTTCTCTTTTTCCATTTCTCTTTTTCCATTTGTTTCTTCCGGGAACCGCATGACGTCATGCGGTTCCCGGAACCAAAATGGACCAATCCGCGGAGCTCCTCACACACCAGGACCTTTAGCGTAAGTGTTCAACTAACAGGGAGTCCCCATTGACTTGCATAGAGCTCCCTGGTTGGTAATAGACGAGTTGGGATCGTGGAGCAATGCTCTCCGCAGACCCATTCTCACAGCGTTTATAAACCTTTTTCTTACTCAATATCAAGCCACACTTATTGTTTTTACTTCGGCTGTGAGTGTTTGTGTGTGCTCAGGATGAGTTTCGCGCTGTCCCGCTGTATCGCCGACCCGGAAACCACACCAGTAAGCCAGATCATTGAGCAGCGAGCCTCGCAACGTCCCGACCAATCAGAGCACACTGGGCTCACAGGGAGGGGGGGGGGCAGGAGCTCCAACAAGCCGTTTAGGACAGAGAGTGAATACACATACTATACAGAGATGCTGTATGAGAAACCAATGTGAGTTTGGAACATTGAACAATATAAATCTATTCTAGTAGACCTCCACAATGGAATTATGATCAGTAGAAATGGCCGTGACATGGGACCTTTAAAGCTCTGCATATCATTAGGGTCAAAAGGTATTCTACGACCTCTACTTATCCGAGCACACTTCTTGGAACAGCTTGGTGAAATACAAAGGGATTTAGAGGAAATGTTAGACAGCTAGACAGAGATACAAAAAGGAACTGAAAAGGTGAATAGGGAAAAGACAAATTCAGGTCAAACTGACATTGTGTTAAACTGTAATATAACCACAGCTGATTCTGTGTGATGAACAGGAACTGAAAATTGTGTTTAAATCCTTTGTACCCAGATGTTCTTAAAGTTAATATATATTAAGGTAATCTGGACACTCCTGATGATGGTATTGATGACACAAAGTTGGATTTACTATAAATATTTACCGGTACTTTTACACATATTCTAATAAACCTTCAAATAAAAAAAAACTCAACGTCGTGAAGAAAGCAACAAACAAACATTACATATATGATTATATGATTAATGAAACTGTATTTCCAAATGTTAGGCAACTCTCAAAACGTTCACGATTATTCTCACTTCTATTTGGGACACTAACCGTGTTTATGAGGATGTGATTCATGTCTAAAGTAACAAGACAACGAGTATACAGCCATGCTAAACGTTATGTGAGGTTGTACCGAGCTACAGCGATGCTTTGAGGGAGAACATATGAATTCACTCCTGCTCCATCAGTACGAATATCTTCACTTACTGGTGCACTCCCAGTACCTCCCACTCCTTGGCGGCCTGCAGAGGTCTGGTCAGCTGCTCCAGAGTGTCGGGGCAGATTTCAATCAGCCGGCACAGCAATGACCATCCCACCTGTGGGGAGGAAATCACACCGTCACACACTCAAGCAGTCAAACTGTCAGAATAAGAAAAAGACAGAATTTCTAACTGAAATCTAAATCTATTTGTTCACTGTGTGTAATCACTGTCTATATTTACTTGTATTATGCTCAGGCAATTTTCCACCTGAGGACACAAAGGTGCAAAACGTGTTTGACTCCACTGTAGCAAAGCCAAAATCAATAAGCTCTTGTATTTATCTGAAAGAAAACTATTAAGGCAGGATCATTTTACTTTATGTAAAGCAAACTGCTGAACAGTGATATGCTTGAGACAAAATCATGCATGAATGGGTTGCACGTTAAAAAAGGTATCAAACAACAATGTCTCAACATATAGATTTGGAACAACCAGTCTTAACTCAACATTTGTTTGACTGTTAATTCATTGTAATGTTATAGTTGTACTGATAAACATATACAAGTCTTTGTGTGTTGATCTATGCTTTATAAATGTGAGTGTGATAGAGACTATGTCATATTTGTTGTGTCTTTACAATTGTAAAGTTGTAAAGCATGGACTCCAGAATACCGTGCAACTTCTACAGGTGCACCATAGAGAGCATCCTGATCTCCTACAGGTGCACCATAGAGAGCATCCTCCAGGTGCACCATAGAGAGAGCATCCTCCAGGTGCACCATAGAGAGGATCCTGACCTTCTACAGGTGCACCATAGAGAGCATCCTGATCTCCTACAGGTGCACCATAGAGAGAGCATCCTCCAGGTGCACCATAGAGAGGATCCTGACCTTCTACAGGTGCACCATAGAGAGCATCCTAACCTTCTACAGGTGCGCCATAGAGAGCATCCTGACCTTCTACAGGTGCGCCATAGAGAGCATCCTGACCTTCTACAGGTGCGCCATAGAGAGCATCCTGACCTTCTACAGGTGCACCATAGAGAGCATCCTGACCTTCTACAGGTGCACCATAGAGAGCATCCTCCAGGTGCACCATAGAGAGAGCATCCTCCAGGTGCACCATAGAGAGCATCCTGACCTTCTACAGGTGCACCATAGAGAGTATCCTGACCTTCTACAGGTGCACCATAGAGAGCATCCTAACCTTCTACAGGTGCGCCATAGAGAGCATCCTGACCTTCTACAGGTGCGCCATAGAGAGCATCCTGACCTTCTACAGGTGCACCATAGAGAGCATCCTGATCTCCTACAGGTGCACCATAGAGAGCATCCTGACCTTCTACAGGTGCACCATAGAGAGCATCCTAACCTTCTACAGGTGCGCCATAGAGAGCATCCTGACCTTCTACAGGTGCGCCATAGAGAGCATCCTGACCTTCTACAGGTGCACCATAGAGAGCATCCTGACCTTCTACAGGTGCACCATAGAGAGAGCATCCTGACCTTCTACAGGTGCACCATAGAGAGCATCCTGACCTTCTACAGGTGCACCATAGAGAGCATCCTGACCTTCTACAGGTGCACCATAGAGAGGATCCTGACCTTCTACAGGTGCACCATAGAGAGGATCCTAACCTTCTACAGGTGCACCATAGAGAGCATCCTGACCTTCTACAGGTGCACCATAGAGAGCATCCTGACCTTCTACAGGTGCACCATAGAGAGCATCCTCCAGGTGCACCATAGAGAGCATCCTGACCTTCTGCAGGTGCACCATAGAGAGCATCCTGACCTTCTACAGGTGCACCATAGAGAGCATCCTGACCTTCTACAGGTGCACCATAGAGAGCATCCTCCAGGTGCACCATAGAGAGCATCCTGACCTTCTACAGGTGCACCATAGAGAGCATCCTCCAGGTGCACCATAGAGAGCATCCTGACCTTCTACAGGTGCACCATAGAGAGCATCCTGACCTTCTACAGGTGCACCATAGAGAGCATCCTGACCTTCTACAGGTGCACCATAGAGAGCATCCTGACCTTCTACAGGTGCACCATAGAGAGCATCCTGACCTTCTACAGGTGCACCATAGAGAGGATCCAGACCTTCTACAGGTGCACCATAGAGAGCATCCTGACCTTCTACAGGTGCACCATAGAGAGCATCCTGACCTTCTACAGGTGCACCATAGAGAGCATCCTCCAGGTGCACCATAGAGAGCATCCTCCAGGTGCACCATAGAGAGCATCCTGACCTTCTACAGGTGCGCCATAGAGAGGATCCTGACCTTCTACAGGTGCACCATAGAGAGCATCCTGACCTTCTACAGGTGCACCATAGAGAGAGCATCCTGACCTTCTACAGGTGCACCATAGAGAGGATCCTGACCTTCTACAGGTGCACCATAGAGAGGATCCTAACCTTCTACAGGTGCACCATAGAGAGCATCCTGACTGGTTGCACCGCCCTCAATCGTAAGGCTTTACAGAGGGTGGTGGAAACTGCACAGAACATCACCAGGACGGAGCTGCCCTCCATGGAGGACCTCTACTCCCAGCGGCGAGTATCTATTTACCTAATATATCATATTTCAATTACTTGCATATAGACTCTTATTGCACTATTTCACTTTTTTAAACTACTTTTCTTTTTGTATTACTATTTACTTGCACTATATTTGTCTGTTTCTCTGTGTTTTGTGTTGCACTGTTGGAGAAGCCTGTGACACAAGATTTTCATCGACATACAGTAACTACACTGTAGCTATGTTCGTTTTGACAAATACAGAACCTTGACCTTGACAAAGGGACTGCAGCTAGATACTATCTAACAGCTACATCTGGTTTAAACCATATTTACTGCCCAACAAACTGCCTACAGCTTTTATGGGGAAACATTTGAATACTACAGATGATGATTTACTCTTTATATGAGACTGTTATGACTGACTGATCATAATCTCACTTTCGTTTTGTGTCACATTGAATCCAACCTGTGATAAGGTGCAGTCACCAGACGCCATACACATGCTGTATCAGGTGTGAGCCTTTCAGCTGTGGGTTACTTTTATGGTAAGCAGGTGATGCTGTTGTACTAACTGTACATATGTGTGTCTCGTTTAAGATAGAATACTATTGTGTTTCATTTTGGCCTTTTAAATCTGGCTTTAAAGACACAGTTTGAAGTGTGTGTGTGTTATCTGTTTAAGTCCAAGATGGCTTGATAACACACATCTGATGCAAAAGGGAAAGTAAAGCACACAATCAGAGTTGTGTGAGGTGTGTGGTACCTGCTGGACCCCCTTGCTGCTGCTGTAGGATGAGAGCACCAGCATGAGGGGGGCATGGACGCTTTTCCCTTCAAACAGTTCAGCTGCTGCAACAGATGGGAAGAAATGATGTGATGAGTTAGCTTTGAATAACGGGACAGTCCTTCACACGCCTTATGATATATACATTACACGTTTTAATGCATATCACAAGTCTTGGAGAATAGTCTACCAATAAGGAGGATCGATCAGACGTTCGGTATTCAAATACAGACCTTCAAATACACATCAATATTATCAGAACAGTGAACTGTAAAATATGCATGATGATACATTTGTGTACTATCTTACGATTAAAAACAGAAGTTGCTCAGTTGGATTAAACCATGAAATACAGCAATTCATCCATGTCCCTAGAGTATGGGTCTTATCTTTATCTGCACACTAGCTACTGTAAATATGGGTTAAATGTAGAGCAGTAAAAGTACCGTAGAATAAGATTATAGGACATGGAAAAAAATACAAGTACGATAAATATGCATAAGGAACCGAGACTGATACGAAGAACTGTTCAGACAACACAAAGTCACTCTAAAGCAGTGTGGTGGATACTACAATAACAAAGAACAAGTGTTGTGCATAAGTCTTTCCATTTTGTGCATCAGCTTTAACAAGAACATACTGAACGGTACTTTATTCTCCTTTTACAAAGAAAACGTATGATCAACATACAACATTTATTATGGTTATCTTGTTGTCATTGTGCACGTCTAGAAAAGGTTTAAATTAATTTTTGATTATAAAAAGAGCGACACAGACTGCAGTATTAAAATAATGCTATTATGTTAATGCACTATACATAATAATCAAAACGCCAGAATGACAGCAATTTTCTACATACTGAGTATTTTTTATATTTTAAGTATAACTATATTATGCTGATTTTAGCCTAAATTAAACTGCAATACTTACTGTAGCTATGGAGTATTTTACACTGTGGTATCACTATTTCTCGCTATGGACCTTGTATTGGTGTGTCATATAAAGTCTTTGTTATTTATATTAGTAACACTTCAGTAAAGGATCTGAGAACGTGTTGTACCAGAGACTGAAACAAGTCCAACAACATGAACAAAGAAAACCATGGCTTTTATGATCAGCAGCATACATGCAGTGGTGTAGAGTAACTTAGTAGATTTACTCAAGTACACTACAAAAGTACATTTTGGAGATACTAGTACTTTAACTGAGTATTGTAATGTGTTGTATTTCTACTCATCTACAACTCAGAGGTTGATCGTGTACTTTTACTCCACAAAATGTGTTTTATACCTTTACTTAGCAGATGTGGTTTAATGATATGAAATATAATCAACTCTTAAATCAGACTTTAGTTACACCTTGAGTACATTCACAAACTAGCTGCACCTTTACCAGCTTTGAGAACACTTTAATGATCAATAATCATAAAACATATCATATATATTATTCTGGAATGGACCAATCTGCACGATGACTATTTTTGGTACTTTAAGTATTCTTTGAAACTAATACTTTTCTACTTGAGTAACCTTTTGATTGCAGGACTTTTACTTATAACAGAGTATTCCTACACTGTGGTACTTCTACTTTTACTCGAGTACAAGATCTGAGTTAATTTATATTAGTAACACTTCAGTAAAGGAGTACGTGTTGTACCAAAAGCTGAAACAAGTCCAACAACATGTCCAGAGGAAACCATGTATGTGTATGAGCAGCAGCATGATGCACACATGCAGGAAGAGAGAGTTTCCTACCATTGTCGGTGTGCGCCAGGAAAAGCAGATCCTGGATGATCTGAATCAGCGTGCACACTTGTCTGTCTTCTTGTGGGATTTTCAGCCTCACCACAAGTTTCTTCAACCTTTCTTCCAACTCCTCCTGGTTAACCATGGTCTTTAAAAAACACTTTTCCAGCTGACAAGTTTGCATTTAGGTGAATCCCTCAGAACAGCTTATATTTGAGCATTGCTGCGGCATTGCGTGAGAAAAAACGAGTAAAAGTGACTCAAAAAAATAAATCACATTGCTAAATAATAGCTATATTACATCATATTACACTAGCTACAATTCGGCTGAGTAGCAGTCACAAATAGAGAAGCTGTCTATCGAAGTGTGAATGAGTTTCGATCCTGACATCACCGTCCTATGCAAACTTTCTTCTGGCAGTGAAACATGTTCCTCTTTTGTCGGAGTTTTTTACTTTCTGTGGTTTTCTGCGGGAAAAACCAGCAGTTCCTCTCCGGCAGCCGTGTTCCTCCTTCCTTATGGTCACATCATATGACTGCGGTCTGCGGGCCGGAAAAAACTTCCCGTTGTAAAGAGGAAACTGGAAGTAAACAGTGGGGTCGGTATCCGAGCCTACAGGAAGTGCGCCGGCAGTTGAAGCTGATTTTTATGAATGGCCGTAGTGGCCAAATGGTGGTACTACAGCTTCCGTGACGTTATTTTCGTTTTCCCATCGACTTACATTGGGAAAGAGAAGTCTGTAAATCAGCGTAGCCTATATATTATTTTTTAGCTAAATAAACTACCCAGCATCAACACTTGTATAGCCCTTATTTAAATAATCAGGGTTTTAAAGTTGTAAAATGCGCTAAAAGCTGAATCAAGTTATTTTTCTCCAACTCAACTGCGCATGCTCTGTGGGCCCACATACGGGTACTATTTGAATCTGCAGTCGCTCTGTTTTGGGCTTCATGCGCCACTGAGCAACTCTCATAGGAATGAACGCTGTGTCCATTTCTCTTTATAAATCCATAATGGTATCAGAAATTCGTTTGACTGTAACTCAATGGACGTTTTTCTGTCGGTAAAGTTTTTACGTTGATAATATAATACCAGCAAATTGTTTTTAAATCAAATGTAATTGACTGTAATTTGACAGCTTCACTCCCGCCCCGGCCCGATGTCTGACGTCAGTCACTGATTTACCGATTTAAAAAGCAGAGGCGAGCAGCACTGATTCACGCCGTATTCCATTAAAAAAAATCAAATTTGTAATGTTTGATTCTAAATAGGCAAGGATACTTAGCTGGTACAGAACATTTAAAAAAGTGGAATTACTTATTTTAAGGTATGTTTAAATTCGGCATAAATAAACTCTGATTTATTTAATGATTATGTCTGTTCTTCTGCCGCCACCATCAACTTGGGGTTTATCTGCGCATCTATTACTGTATTTACGGTACACAGCATGGAAGGTAGTTTTTTTTTTACAATACTAATATTACCACGTGTCAAACTGAGTCAGATGTATACTTAATTTGTGTAAGAATTGAAAATAAACCAATTACCAAATTGTGAAAGATATGGATTGAGGAATTGTATTTTTACAATGTCTAAATATTTAAACCCATGTCAATGTTAAATGGAAAATTGCAATATCCTATTTTGGGGTAAAAAATGCAAACAAAATATCTCTTATTTGCATCTTATAAAGTATCTAAATAAAAAGACAAATAGTCCAGATGATCTTTAAACAATATAAAATGAAAACTATGCTATATGCTAAATCATCCACCATTCATTATCATTTAGTTTTTAAGGCGAATAAGAAACAACTGGCATGAAAATAGGATGGGACACTTTGTTCACTCTTTATTTCCCTGATATATTCCGATCAATGCAAATTCCTGATGTTTGACAAGGCTGGAAGTATACAGCTGTGTGCTATGTGAGGATCACCGGAGGCTAGTCTTGGTTCATTACAATGTAAATGGGCGGTTACCTTTGCGACATGATCATATGATCAGCCAAACTTCCCTATTGTTGAAGAGGACGCCAAATGCACTGCACCAGAATAAGCTTTTTACAGGTAAAGTTGGGTTTATTTTGCACAGATAACATGTGTTCAGCTGGTTGTTTTGTGTGATGTTGGCGTGTAATAATTTACCTTGTCTTAAGTGATATGTTATGCGCCAGCTTGTAAATCTAGCCTGTGTGAATTGAATTTGTGTGACATGCTGTGGATTTGAACTTTTAAGCTCAGCCTGTGGTTTATTGCACTTTGAGTCTCTATTAATAAATCAATAGGCTACATACCACTCCAACGCATTCTCAGAAACTACAATTGGCTTTTGACATATTCTCACCACGCCCAAAATGACACCAACTGGAAATACCTATATGTATGATTCATGTAAGCAGCTAGGTCAATTACTAATCATGTTGGTATATTCACGGTGTGAATATATAGATTTTTGAAGTAATTTTTTACGTGATTTGTAGTTTCGATAGACATTTAAAAAAATGTTTTAGACGGATATACATTGTTGACACTAGTTACCAAGGACATAGAAAACTATCTGAATATCTGTTTTAACATAATTACCGATAAGCTACGATTTACAAAAATAATATATCATTTTAGTAAGGGGGTTTGGTGCAGCAGTTTAAAGGAAGTGTCTAAAATACATAGAAACTAAATTGGTTGCTAAAAAAACGTTTTCTTAAATAATTAAAATATTTCGGAATGTGCAAGACTCCTTTTATTTATGAATACACCTAATTGTTGGATTTTTTAAATTACAAATAGTTAGAAAACGTTTAATTTCTGCCTCTTTTTGCTGCGGGTCAGATCAGGTGACTCACCCCATGTGACGTCAGTGTAAACATTAAAAATGGCGGCTCCCGTTGCAGCGCTTTAGCGCTTTCGGTGATTAAAAAATAGTTTTTAGTCATTTTGGAGTCATTAAAGTTAACCGTTCATCAGCGTTGCTGTATAATATACCCGTATGCACATTCAAAAACAATGGTTTGTAAGGAAACGATATGTATTGAGCAGATATAGCTGTTTAAATCTCGACGTTTTGGCTGCTTCCTGTTCCTGGACGTCTGCTATTCCGAAAAATGCAGCCTTACTACCTTCTTTTGTTTGGGGCAACTTCTTCTCAACCCTCCTCTGTGTTGAGGGAGTTTTTCATTTGCTGGCAAATGACCTCCTTGTTTCCTCTACGTTCCTCTACTTCATGAGAATCTGAGGGCTGAAAACCTTGCTCTTTAATGCTGCTTTTCCAGAGGTCATTTAACTATGTTTTAACATTGCACTTCTTGCAGCAATTATGTGTATTTACAATGTCTCTTTTTAACACATTTCTATCTCTTTTATGAATTGTCTTTCTGTTAAATTGACTTTGTTTTAATTGTTATGTGTTATTGCCTATGTAAAGCACTTTGAATTGCCTTTGTGTCTGAAATGTGCTTTATAAATAAACTAACTTTAACCTTATGTCCACCACCAGCAGCCGCAGCCAGGATGAATACAGCCTGAAGTACATGAGCGGCCATATGGGGAGAAGCAGACAGAAAGCAGGGGATGATGGAGAACAGAGCCTCATCGGGCCTCCATCCTCCACTGGTGGGGATCTCCTGGACCAAAACGCCTCCAAGCCATGCTTCGTCTATATGTTGGCGCTGTTCTCTGGCCTGGGGGGGTTTCTCTTCGGGTACGACACCGGGGTGGTCTCCGGGGCCATGCTGCTCCTGAAGAAGGAGATGAACCTGAGCGCTCTGTGGCAGGAGCTGCTGGTGTCCAGCACTGTTTGGGCCGCAGCCTTCTCCGCCCTGGCGGGAGGCTCCTTGAACGGCTGGCTGGGCCGCAGGGTTTGCATCCTGTTGGCCAGTTTCATCTTCACCATTGGAGGCATCACCCTGAGTTTAGCCCCCGACAAGGTGGTTCTTCTAGTGGGGAGAGTCATAGTTGGTTTGGGCATAGGTGCGTTGGTGAAAGCATGTCATTTTGATACATTAACACCTTATTCATCCAGGTAATTGACACCGTTACACACTTTCCCACCCCAAATAGCCACAGACGGGTAAAATGTCCAAATCCCTTTTCCACTACTAAGTCAAATCAGAAATACTACAGTGCAAAACATATTGAGTTGACTAAATCTGCAAAGTAACTACAGCTAGAGAAGCTCTAAAGTGCAACGTGGTGATTCTAGTTTTATTTATTTGTCCATTACTACTATTGGATTGTATTTGCCTGAAAGAAGAACCGGACTAAATGGAAAAGTAGAACTTAATGTCCCAAGATTTACATCACCAACAAATTAATTGAATTAATGTTTTGGGAAATGTTTGTGTGTGTGTATCAAAATAAAACCCTTTCTGGTTCTCCCATCAGGCATTGCCTCTATGACAGTTCCTGTATACATCGCTGAGGTTTCCCCCCCTCACCTGAGAGGTCAGCTGGTCACCATCAACAACCTCTTCATCACCGGCGGACAGTTCATCGCCACGGTGATCGATGGAGTGTTCAGCTACATGAGTCACGACGGCTGGAGGTACGTTTCTCTGCCGGTAAATTTCCACAACAGTCGTTCACTGTAGTTTGACATTCAAAAAGCTCTTTACTTTTCACCCTCTGTCTGAAACCAGAGCCCAGTCTGCTCTGATTGGTTAGCTGGTTGTGATTGCTCAACCGCTTAGAGATGTCCTGCCCTGTAGCCTATCATGTACAATGTGTTGGAGTGCAAGCCAATAGAAGCACGAGTGTTACAAAGATCTCACCATGTTTTTTTGTAGCCTCCAACATCTGTAATTTAAATGTCATGACGGTATCAGATCCACAGGTGAAGTGTTTGTTATTTAATATCAGAATATAAGGCATAAAGCTGAAACTCAGTGTTTGGTGTTACAGCACAGGCCTGCTTCCTCCAGCATTTCTTCACCTCCACCTCCTCCTCTCCATCTCACAGGTACATGCTAGGTCTGTCCATTGTCCCAGCAGTGCTGCAGTTTTGCGGCTTCCTCTTCCTGCCGGAGAGCCCCCGCTGGCTCCTCCAAAAGGGGCGGAGCCAAGAGGCCCGGCACGCTCTGAGCCGCATCCGAGGAGGCCAGAACGTCGACGAGGAGTACGACTCCATCAGGAGCAGCATCGAGGACGAGGAGAAGGAGTCGGGCGGAGGTGAATGATTTTTGCGAAACCTGAAAAAAAAGATTAAAGCTGCGAGTTTTGTCTACTTGTGTACAGAGTGACATGAACACAAAAAGGAATGACATGACTTGACACTTTAATGTTTATCAGAGACTTTGTGTCCTTACAGGAGGGATTGTTATTTTGCGAATGCTTAAATACGGTCCGACTCGACGGGCTCTCTTCGTCGGCTGCGGCCTCCAGATGTTTCAGCAGCTGTCGGGAGTAAACACCGTCATGTAGGTCGTCTGTTCCTCTTGTAATAGCGACTGTATGATTATGAATTATCTTCTCCCTGCCTGGTAGCATCCTGAATCAGAAATCCTGCTGCTTCCTTTTTCTTACCATGGTTGGAACTTCTTTGATTTGTATTATATTAACGTGTGCTCGCCTCTTTTATGATTGTTAATTTTTCAGTATCTTTTGTATTTGAATTGTATCTGCACTGTACCTTTGCCTCTTGTAAGGCTGTACGTTTTTCCATTGTGGGACCAATTCAAGATTCCTGTTTTTCAAATGTATTGTTCCAACAACAAAGGTGAAGTGCAAATAAAATGAGTAGACTAACATATCAAATAAAAGGCTAACACACCAATAATAGTTACAAAATCAAATAAGTACACATCCATGATATAAAATAAGTAGCAGCATTACAAAAAAAACATATACAAGTGTTGATAAGGCAGCTAGTTTTTTCCCGCTTTATTAAGAGCTCAATTGATAAATCTGTGTCTCAGTGGGAACAGAAAAAAAAGTGTTCAGTTGGATTCGGGTCGAAATGTTAATAGATCTGGCTTTTCTTGAATGTCCCCTCCCATATCCAGGTACTACAGTGCAACTATTCTGCAGATGGCGGGGGTGCGGGACATTAAGCGGGCGATCTGGTTGTCTTCTGCAACTTCTGCCACAAACTTTGTGTTCACCATGTTAGGAGTGTGGCTGGTGGAGAGGGTGGGCCGCAGGAAGCTGACGCTGGGCAGTCTTCTAGGTTTGTGATTTGTCCCGGGAAGTCTTGCAGAATTTAATTATTTGATCGTTTCTACAGACAACATTATTTCTTGTTTTTATTTTTCTCGGATGCAGGTACCGGTCTGAGTCTGACTGTGTTGGCCTTTGGCTTTTTAATGTCTGCTCAGTATTCTCCGCCCATCACCCTTCACCCGGTCGACCCCCAAAACTTAACATGCACACTTTATGGGTGAGACAACACACCTAACTTTCATTATCAACAATACATGTGAGATACTAGTGTTCAATCCCAATCTTGTTTCCAGTATACTATCAGTATACTAAACATCATAGTGATAGTACATAGTGTCTTTTGTCTTTTTCTAGATCCCAACATTTCCAGTGGGAGTTTCCATCTCTGCATGAGTCCTGTGTCAATTAAACAAATATTGGACTATCCAAAGTGCCGTTACGTCTAGCATATTTGACTCCTTGAGGTGTATCCGTGTTCACTGGTGCAATCATTTCACCCTTCTTATTGCTCTTCCTGCATCTTACAACCTTGATCATTTGCTGACAGAGCTGCACCTGTGCTTGTCTGTTGCTCACTCAAAAGTGTCACGATGTTGAAATGGGTTGATGTGAGACGTTTTACATTCAGCTTTTATCTTCCAGGTCCTGTGAATCCTGCATGTTGGATCCAGATTGTGGATTCTGTTATCGTGAAAACGGCACCGCTGTGTACGACTCCTCCTGTGTTCCTGTCAGCGCGGCGTCCACAGATCACGCTGCGTGGGGAAGGTCAGGCATCGGCTTACTGTGCTTACTGTGTATGACAAATAGTTGGGATGCAGAAATGAGTGTCAAAGTACAAACACTTAACAGCTCTCATTACAACCTTTGTTTTGACCGCACCTTGGCCAATACAAAATGGCCAATTTCGATGTATAGCAACTCATATCATCTGGCTTAATGAATGCTAATGTACGTGCAGGATAAATGCTGTTTTAGTGTGTCTCTTTACGTACGATTGAGCTTATGTAAGTTGCTTAGGATAAAAGCGTCAGCTAATATTAAAATGTAATGTAATCATTGTCATCACATATGCCTAAAGTGAAACCACATGTGGTCTGCTTTGCATTTACATTGCTTTTCACATGTAATAGCATACAAATAGCCGTTATTAAAAGCAAAGGCAAGTACTAATCCTCTTTTAGCAAGTAGTAAGATCCTCTTGGTGCTTTGGTGTTTTCAAAATAAAGCACATAGAATCGCCTGCAGCCGTGGTCTCTTCTGCTGGATTATCCACATGGAAACAGCAACATTTCTCTTGTTTCCGTCCTTCTTTCATCCAGTTGTTACAACCAGACAGGACAGGAGTTACCCGACAGTTCGCTCTGGGCGTACAACTACTGTCCAACCCCTTACTCTTGGATCGTCCTGCTGGGCCTCATCCTCTACCTGGCTTTCTTTGCTCCAGGTCTGAAGAGACTTCATCATTGTTTTTCGTCTCACATCTTATAGTCTTGTTTTGAGTGACAGATTTGATCTTACTACAACCTGCTGTAGTTCTTGTAGAAAAATCCTTTATGCAGCATGTTTACAACCCTAAACATGGCTTCTATATTGTAGAACATTGTGCACATTGTTAGTGGTTTTTTGTTATGTTCATATAAACATTTCTAAACATAATGCGTTGCCTCTGTGTCAGGTATGGGCCCCATGCCTTGGACCATAAACTCTGAGATCTACCCGATGTGGGCGCGCAGCACCGGGAACGCCTGCTCAGCCGGAGTCAACTGGATCTGCAACGCTCTGGTGTCTCTGACCTTCCTCCACATCGCTCAGATGCTCACCTACTACGGTAAGACCCGCTACATGCGAGGGGAGACTTTTTAAAAATAAAATACTGCGTTTGTGATAAAAATAGGACTCTTTTTGCTGTTGAAACGATTTGAACTGAATGTGTTGTGTCCAATAAAAGTCCAGGGAGGCGTGTGGCGCAGTGGAATAGTGCGTTGGTGTTGGGATCAGGGGGGCACAGGTTCAAACCCCACTGCAGTCAGCATGTCGTTGTGTCCCTGAGACACTTCACCCCAAATGGCTCCTGTGGGGATTGCCCACAGTATTGAGTATGTAAGTCGCTTTGGATAAAAGCGTCTAACAAGTGACATGTAATGTAAAAGTTGAGCGATAGATTGGTCTGTGTTGCTCACAGCTGATTCCTTCTAGATATTTAGGGAGGAAGGAAGCAAGAAACAGAAAGTGGAGATGTTGGAGGCACCTTTAATAATATCCTTAACCTGCAAGGGACTGCAAAGGAAAAAGAGCCTCCATGGCTAAACTATGTGAACGATTGTGCATCGACCCTAATTTATAGGTGTACTTGGTTTCTTGTTGTCTGATGGACATTGTGGCAAAATCTGGTTAGTTGAACTAAAAGAGTTGGCGTCTATTAACAGCTGAAAACAGGAGGGCGGAGAGGATGAATTGTGAATGGATAAAGCATGAAGACACACTGAGTTTAATCTCTGTTATCTGGTATATCTCTTTTTTGTACATGTTGTCATTAAAAGTATTTCCTGCTACTTCACAGGCAGTCTGCTGCTTCTGCCAGATCCAAAAATGTAGTTGTATTCCTCCTTTTATATAACCGGTCACTTTACACGTCTTCTTGTTTGCAGCAACAGGGCAGTGGTGAGGGAGTGGAGGTTAACTAACAAGTGGGTTTTGATTACACATCCGAGTTTGCTTTTGATTAAGCATCGTGAGATTAAATCAAACTGTATACTTTTCAGAGTATAACAACAAAATAGTTTTGATTGAATTCTACAGGATGGAAATGATTGTCCATTAACAGCTATTCATTTAATCACTACTCACATTTTGACCTGCCCAGAGAAAATGAACGTGGCATCATAAACGGGCTCAAACTGCAATCGGTAACTTTGGCAGCATTTCTATTTCATTTTCATCTGACATGAGATTACGTTGGGACTTGATATGAACAGAAATGCATAACCCCAGTTTTCATTTTCATTTTTAAGTTTTACGGTCGCACATTGTCAGCAGTTTTTAAAATATGAAGTCATTTCACATTATTCTTGGGAGTTCAATACAATGTATTACAAACAAACAGTATAACATATATGTGTAGGAGCCATATCTTAAAATGTATAATTTGATATATTTGAACATTGTAATCCTTTGTTATTGTCGTAAAATTGACGTCATAGACGACCGCAGCTGCTTCTTATTAGAAGTGAGAAGGAGAAAAGAATCACGGAGCAATATCGTTTTTTGACCTTTGAAAATATGTGTTTGTACTGATATCTTTTGTTTAAGTAAAGAGTCAACCCATCTTTCCTGAGACGTATTTTGGATTAGACGGAACTACATCATGCATACACAAATAGATTTGATTTAAAAATGTCCATCTGAATCAGTGACAGTGGTCATGTGACTGTCTCCCTTAGGAGCGTTCTTCCTGTACTCGGGGCTGGTGGTGCTGGGGCTCCTCTTCGTGCAGGGCTGCCTCCCGGAGACGAAGGGCATGCAGCTGGAGGACGTGGATCACCTGTTCACCGGTCCACTCTGCTCCTGTGGAGCCTCCGCCCCCCCCACCGACAGCAGCAACGTCCAGTACACCCGGGTAAACGGCAGCAACTTCCTCCACTCTGACACCGAGGCGTCAGATCTAGAGTAGACTGGGAGCCTGTCCTCTTTCTCTTTGGGTGAACTGGTGGAGAGGGGATCGTGTTACCTCTGATCAAATGAGCAAAACAAGTCTGAATCGGACACTTCCCCCTCGCTCATCATCTCTTCTCTTCGGTGTTTCTAGCCTGGGATCTGCGTTTTCCTTCTTCTTCTTGTTTCCCATCATTCCCTGTGTCATCATAAAGAGGAACTTTGGAGCAAGACCTTCCAGGTGTTTGGTGAGCGGGGTAGATCTGAACTGGGCTAATGTGAATTTCACAGGAACGTTATGGTACCATAAAACATGTCAAACAGATTATGGTTTTTTATGGAGTTTTTTTTAACAAACTGCTCATCTGAATTTCAAGGACTTAGGTATGTTAGAAACAAGTCTATTCTTTTTTTTAGAAGCCAATTGACCTGGTTTTTAATTCATGATATGCTCATTCTCCTTCTTTAGCATCCAGACCTTTCTATTTCCAGATGTTGTTACCAACGCTTTGCTTGATTTCAGTCCAATCATTTATCTCTAGTCGCTACTCCTTGACTTCAAAATGCATATACCAGCAAGCAGTGGTGGAAAATAACTTATTGCATTTGCTCAATACTGTACAAGTGTGATTTTGAATTTAGGTATTTTACTTGTAATGAGTACTTTGACAATAATGTAGTACTTAAAGGTGGGGTAGGTAATTCACTTCAGAAACACTTGTTATATTCCATGGAATGCTCTTAACATCCCGATAGCAATGAATATATTAAATGCTTTGACAATAAATATATACAAATATGTCATCTGTGGAAGCCGTGGCGCTGTAAAAAGCACGACCAATCATCTGAGCCGGCCCAGCTAAAATAACTGGATGGCCTACCTGCCTGTCAGCCTTCCATCTGTGCACAAACTTACCTCGTGCCCTCATTGGTCATGTGCGCGTTCGTGTGTGTTGGAGGAGGGGCTCTGTAAGGAAGTCTGAAGGAAGGGGCAGATTTTTTTCGGCTGCGTACTTTCAAATTCTAGCGCACTCGAGCTGGTTTCTCCATTCTTACCTACCCTACCTTTAAATAAAGTGTCCTCATATTCTTAATATTTCATATAAATACTTCATCCATTTCTTCCAGCAAGAATGTTAGTTTTGTTTAGCTTCCGTAATGTTACTTTAAATTCATGAAGATATCAGACGTGGACATATGGATCCTTTTTGCCTTAATTTAACATTTTCTTAGCCATACATTCTGAACTCTTCCAAACACATTCCTGTTAAAGTCACTAACCTGGGTTTATCATTCTAACCTGTGCTTTTGTTTATTAACTGAATTGTTGATCGTGATTTGCTGCTATTCTTTGCGCAGTGGGACATATTGCACTTTAAAAAAGGGTGTCTTTTTCATTTTTTATTTCATCATAAATATGTTTTTTTTAAATGTCAGATTGCTAGAACAAGTTGCTCAAATCTTAAATATTTCTAGAATCCAACGGAAACGAGTCCGGCACAGTACGGAGCGGTGGGGTCAGACCGTGCTATAGCCTTTATTACTGTAAGTACTGAAACAAGGTGCGCACAAGCTTTAAATACTGTCTGTACCAAATGTAATGTTCGATGTGTTTGTGTTCACAGCTCAGATAACGGTGACCAAGTAGCCCTGAACAACTTAATACAAAGCACCTTTATTCACAACTTCCCGTTTGCACTCTTTAATGTCTTATTTGCATTTTAAATGGTTGAATCTATAGATTTCCTTTTAAAAGTTCTCTGTTTTTTGTTGAAGCAAAGCAAGGCAGAAATTACAATTCTTGTGTCTTTTTTAATGTTTTATTTAAGAACAATTTTAATTGTAACTATTGATAATAATCTACAAACATATGGGGATAGTTTTCTGATGATTGAATGCTTGGAAATAGCACCAAAATCTAAGTATTTTTCGATACTTCTCACATATTTTGCCGTTGTAATTGTGTAACATCATGTTATAAACGTTGTTAAAACTTGTAAACAATATGACAGCAGTGATGTAATCCAGCCGCTATTATTGTTCATCTTGTTGAAAACCAGCCTGTGTGAGAATTAAAAGGAAAATGTCACACTGCCCTTTTGAACACCTTAGTGTATCCTCAGGTAATGAGTGTCTTCAGATTGGCCATAGATCAATGTAACATAATGGTGTGTTGGATGTGTTCACTTTGGTACTTTGTCATTTCCATTTTGTATTTAAAATGATCACAATGTTACATTGAATGTCCTGTTTATCAATGTGACCTTTGGAAATAAACAAGCACATTGAAGCAATTTGAAACCATGTGGCCGAAATGATATATGATGCAACACTTCACTATTTGATGCATTGTTTACATTAAGGTAGTCATTAAATATTCTATAAATGATTGTGTGTACATTTGAGAGTCCACAAAGTCCAAACAACAATGTCAAAGTTGCTGTCTTAGCTGTGTTGGAAAGCAATATTAGGCAGGGTTTAAAGCACATGTGTCAAACTCAAGGCCCGGGGGCCAAATCAGGCCCTTGGTGGATTTAATTTCGGCCCGCAGGATCATTTCTAATTACTATTAGATCTGGCCCGCCGGTATATTGCACGCACACCCTTCACTCAATCCTGAGGGTCTCCTCCGCTCAGAGCCTGACCCCAAACATTGATGAACTTGCACCCAGATGAGATGCCAAGTATCTGGCTTGAACTAGCATCACAGAGCAGCAAACTGAGTTTACATGCATGTTTGGTTTTTTCTTTGAGGGAAATAGTTTTTTTGAAGCTGTTGTTGGCCTGTGGAAAAATGTAATCATAAGAAATGACTCTGGAAAAGCTGCAGATAGAGCCATAAGAAATGAATGCAACTGATTATTTAATGTTTAATGTTGTTTTTATAGGCAATCATTTAAGCTTTGTTAGTTCCAGGTTTAATATGTGCAATAAGTTCATTTCAATAAGTTTTGCAATAAACATTGAACCAGTCCGGCCCTCCATTTAATTTTGGCCCACTGTGTATTTGAGTTTGACACCCCTGGTTTAAAAGGCCAGTACCCCATAGATTACAAAAGGAACACTAGGGCTGAAAATAAAAACGGTAACATGAAAAATGTTGGATGAGCTTTGCTGTTGAATTTACGTTTAATGTCAACTTTTTCAATTTATAACCTCTTTTTATTTTCTCTGACCTAATGGATCTCCAATGCCCTCACAGTGTCATGACGGTTTATATCCACAGGGTGGCGTTAAAGGTTCAAGAGTAACAAGTGCAGCAGCAACATTTATACAACAGACCATTATTTCATTTCACTTGTCTTGTATTTAACAAGCATATATTGCAGAACACTTTATCCTGTGTCATATTCATACATGAAGTCATTATGTTCTAATATTAGTATGTTTTAACAAAGCTCTCCATATTGTGTACAGTGATTTTGAAGGGCCATTTTATTCTGTAATATAAATAAGATTATTTTGACTCCTTTGCCCTGAACTACAGTCAAGCACAACAGTATACTTTTACTCACAGCTAAATTATTATTTTTGTGTTGAACAATCCCCATGAAAGAAATCACTTATAGTTGCAGGAAAATTAAAATAGTACACATTATAAAATAAGTTGTGATCTGACTTTAAGTGTATTCCTGACTTGATAAAAATGCACCAAGTTTTTTAATGTATTTTTATATTTGTTCCTGATAGTGTAATCAAATTAATTATCCATTGAGGTTAGTTGCATGATAATTAAACATAAAGCAACCTAAAACACTCAATCATTTATTTAAATATTCACAAAAAATAGTGCATTTCTCACTTTTTTCATTGTTTTTTATTGAAAATGTTCACTTATTTCATGGATCATAAACACAAAAGAAGAACATCCAAGGACATCCTACGGGGTAAGGTACTTCAACGAGTCCCATGACATGTTTCAAAGGAAATATATCTGCAAATAAACATATAATACAATTAAAATAAGCATACACATATCACATGCAATCGCACAATTATACAAAGGTTGCTGTGGCGTCCTCCGAAAAAATATAAGAAGCCTCTCCAAATCCTATCAAAGGTAGAACATTTATTGACCCTTAAGCATAAGTTTGCATTTCTGACTTTCTACAGAACATGTGCATAACACCCTTGTTGTCATGACGTCACCTCGCTGCCGTTCTCCCCGGAGAGGGCGTGGCTTGCTGACGCATTGCGGCTCCCTCCCCGCGCGGTGCGTAAACCGGAGCAGAGAGAGTGCGTGTGTGTGTATGTGTGTGTGTACTTTCTATACGTGTGTATGACAGAGGCTCACCTAGCAGCAACAGCAGCAGCACAGTCTGCATGTGTTTCTGCTGGAGCCGAAGCTGAAGCATCCGGGCAGAACTGCGCAGAGATGCAGCGCACATAGACGTGACATGCGGACACACCACAGCTATATCATGGTTATAATTATAAACACCAGCTGAGATAATTTCTGGGTTTGTTTTTGAGATGGCGGCGCTGAAGTCGAGGTGAGCAGCTCCGTTGCTCGGTCCTCTCGCCTGGGTGTGCGCACTTTTTTCCTCGCCAATCAATTTTTTTTGTTTTTTTTCCCCATCGATTACTGTGCAAGGAATCATGACTTCGGGGCAAGACGAGAGTACAGTCCGTGTGGCACTGAGGTAAGTCACTAAATGTTCTTTTAATTCTCCATTAACGGGGTAAATGCGTAGTTGTGTTTTGTTAATTACCCGGTGCCACCTGTCAGTCAGCGCCAAGGGCCTAGCAAACACCTGCAGGTCAACACGGACGCACACACATACACACACTGTATCTATTAATGATCAGCCTCATTTCATCTGAGCACGGTGAACCAGTTATACCGGGGCACCTTGATGCTGCTACCGGCTTTTCAGGACACATTTTCGGTCAGTTAAGTGCCATATCACCGCTAGGATTTCCACAAAGTTGAAATGCACATTTTGTTCCATGCAAAAGCATCACGCCCTATGCACAGGTACACACACACACACACACATATATATCATGTGCTGGAGACAGATCCATATATATATATGGATCTGTCTCCAGCACATGCATGAGGAGGGATGATATCATCTATTGTACTGGATGAGCTAAGAAAGGCAGAGAGGATGGGAGAGACAAATCAGTGTGTGTGTTTTCTAAAGCCCCTCCTCAAAGCCTCCTGCAGAGAGACAGTTAATCGATGAAAGGAGAGCTTCACTGACAGCCAGGTTTTAAGGAAAGGACAGTGAGCCGTTCACTCCATCCCTCTCAAGTCTGATCTTTGTACTGGCTTTAGTGTTTAAACCCCTTACAATTACACGTGTTTGCTTTATCAGTAAAAAAAGCTTCCTTTTACTCAAAACACTTAATGTGCTATTGTGCTGAGGCAGGCCGCTCCCGACCAGCTGGTGAGGTGGCACAGTGGCATGATGGGATATCAGTCTCTCCCCCCCCCCCCTCTGCTCCTATGTGTCTTTCATGCAAAGCCATTCACTATTATAAAATGATAGCTGGTGGTTGTGATGTTGCATTTCTCTTTCCTCTGTCATTGTGCACCTTGTAAACAAGCTCTGATTCTGTGAGTTCACAAAAGTGCAGCATCATGATTGTGTGCCAGGTTTGAGGCATTTAGTCCAAAGCTTCCTGATTCTGTTTTGAAGGGGAACATCCACACTGATATGGTGTGTACATGTTGCTACTTTTGTTTTATTCAAGGTCACGTTGTCTCTTAAACAAAGTTAATATGAAAAAGACATTTTCAAGCAGAGCTTATTTTAGCAAGAAAAGATTGAAAATCTAAGAGCAAGAGCTTCTTTCTAGAGATGCCATTTTGTGCCAAACATTATCACAAACAGGGAGAAATCCATGTTAAATGAGACCCACATTTTGCAATGACAATGTCAACAGATGTCAGTTTGTTTTGAGTGAAGGGGAAAAAGTCATTCAGGGAGTTGAATGCAATCACAAGGTTGTATATTAGAGTATAGTAGAAGATGCATTGCTGAGGGAAAGTGAGCAAACCCAAGGGGAATTTAGCACAAAACAAAGGGCGGATCGGCAAATTACAAATTAATTGCATGTATTACCAGTTTAACAGAGTGTCAGAGTGTTGATTATAACAGTGCCACATGTCGGTCCGTCTCTAGCAGGTGATCTGTAATGTGATCTGCTCGGGCCTTTCTGTTTATCTCTCTGAAGCTGCACAGTTAGTGGGAAACCCTTCTGGTGTTAGCAACGTGAACCATAACAAACGGCACCTGTACTCCATGTGATGATATCGTGTACTGCTCTTCAATACATACTGCTGTGCTGTGGAAGTTCCGTTTATGTTAACACTTAGTTGGATGTAATTTGAATTCTGTGTCGCAAGATGAGACTACAATTTGTTGCTGCATTGGACTGGATGTTAGAACTAAAAACTATAGCACTTTAACTTAAAAATAGAGCTTAATGATCATCTGTCTAATAATACATGCTCTCAAATGTCATTACTCTCATGAGTGTTTGATGCAAAACTGACGTATAAGCCAGTTATTTTTCCTAAAGATGCACGTACTGATATTGATTTCTTCCAACTGTACACAAGTAACAGGTGTTACCTTCTACTCATGGCCGATTGAGATAAGATAACAGATCATTTCACTAATTTGTTTTTTTCATAATTTTGTTCTGCACTTTTGCCTTTATTGGATAGAAAAGAGAGAGTGGATGAATTGCAGCAAAGGGCCATTGGTTGGCTTTGTTGTAGTAAGGAGTAAGCATTTAGTTTTTTTTAAGAATAAGTTCATAACCTGTAATTTATGCACACCTGAGGTTTAAAAAGGCTGATTAGATTAGATCAAAAATATGTTTTTTCATCTTGTTTTTCTCGTTTAGTCCGTTAAAGCAATTTAGCATCATATTATCAGATGATAATCTAGAGGTTATGATATTATAATCGCAATATACATCAACATTTCCCAACATATGCCTTGGTTTATATTGTGCATCCCTATATTTACCTGATACCGGATGTTTGTTGTGAGGGCAAATTGAGGAATTATGGCCACTTATTTAAACTTGTAAAAGCATGCTTGTCCAAACTGTACATAAGTATGTGTTCAAAAAGACTTTCTAAGCATGCAGATTGCAGTCAAAGTGCCTCTTTATCCGGTAGGAGGTGGATGTTTGGTGTTCTGGTTTCAGCAACTACAATTACAGCCTATATTATTCCACAGTACATTTCCCGCTGTTCCTTTTGCAACAGTATAATCTTTCTCAATAAAATATTTTGCGGCAGTTTCAGCTTTTATAGCTCTACAAATAAACTACAATTCTGCAGCATTTAGAGGATATAATGCTGTCTGCAAAACCAAGCCTGTAATTAGTACAATGGGGTTGACACAGATGTGACAGCCAGCTGTATTATAGGTTTGCAGTGGCATGTTTTAACTGCTACCAACGGCCTGTCACGAGCGTGTTGACAAGCCTCACCGTTCACTGCTGAATTTGGGTGTGACAGTTCGTTCAACATATTTGAGTATGCACCCTCCTTACTACTTTAGCTCCTTATCTGTGACATCTCCTGTCTGTCTGTGTGTGTGAGTGTGTGTTTGTGTTGAGGGGAGGGGGGGGGAGGGGAGGTAGGGCTATGTGTCTGTTTTGCAAATGTACATGCTTGTGAGGGTTGCAATTTTATGTGTTGACAATTTTTTTTTTTGACAACTTTTTTTGTTTCTAGCTTTTTAATCATTCTTTAAAGAGTCCCTATTATGCTTTTAGGGCATTTTCCTTTTTCTTTTATTGTTTTATAGGTTTTTGTAAATGGTCTCCAAAGGCTAAAATTAGAGTTCACGCCTGAAACGTCTCCATTGGACTCCTTTGTTTACTTCCAGAAAATAATTACATCACTATGTAACACTTGGGCTTCTATTGGCTAGCGATCCAACACATTGTACGGGATAGGCTAAGGGGCGGGACATCTCTAAACTGTTGACCAATCACAACAGAGCCAGCCAGCTAACCAATCAGAGCAGACTGGGCTCTGGTTTCAGACAGAGGGTGAAAAGAGGTGCTGCAGCACAGGCAGTATGAGAAAAGTAAAGAGCTTTTTGAAAAGCATGGAGACATGTCCCTGTATAGACACTACATACTGATATGAACCTGAAAATGAACAAAGTAGGGCTCCATTAATTACATATTTTTTATAATTTATTGGAAGAAATGCGATTTATATAATATTGAATGTAACGTATACAAACTCACTCTATAAAATAGTACAAACATGTAAATGTAATGGAAAAATGGTTGAGAAGCTTATCTTGGAGACCAGCGAGTTCAACGTGCAGTTTAATCCATAATGCCTGATCCAAGATTGCAACAGAGTTGTAAAGGAATAAGGGGTCCAACTTAATCGCTTTAAGACCCCGGCTTATTCCAACAGAGTTTGTCCTGTTCTTTTCAGAAAGGAAAACATGTGCTCATGCATCGGAGTCCATAGTATGTGTTTACCTCAGAAAGGCCAGGCTCTGTAGACTGTGCTGTGGGGGGTTATTTGCACAGTGCAAAACGTCACAATAGTCTTTAAAGGAAGGTGTGCATTGAGGGGAAGGGCTCAGGTGAGGACTTGTAGAACCTGCCTGCGCCGGGCGATTACTGCAATACAACAAACATGAAGCAGCTATCATTTATTTCCAAGGCGGTGACACATGAGCGGTGTGCATCAAAGCGTGAGGGTGTGTTTTTATACCTGCTGTAATAACTCTTAGTGCTGCGGTTTAGCTCCTGTTGCCAAGATCATTAAACCTTCCGAAAACAAGAGGAAGCCAAGAAATCCAAATGCATATCATGACAATACAGTCACTTTTGTTTTCCTCTCAACCCTGTAAGGACTTGATGCTCGGGTGAAGGGCACAACAATGTCGATAATGAAACGAAATAGGTCCCTAAACCTCTTAAGGCTTATGTTACAGGCGTGCTTTAATGTAATGACATGGAGGCATGCAGAGACTGAGGCTGAGAGTAAGCCTCAGGTTAGCCCTCTGTCAGCTGTGGAGACGGGGTTAACTGTGGCAGGAGAAGCTTGTTAAAATGAGCCGCACGATTACAGGAGAGATCTGCTACTTAAGGACCGGAGCAGGCTTAACTCACATGACAGGAGACAACAGCTGACAAAAGCTGAGGGGGAGGGGGGGGGGGGGTCACAGTGCAAACAGAGGCTAGGGGCCACTTTACTGAGGAGACAAGTGTGGCGCAGAAAGATTGAAAAAACACACGGACAGTAATGTGTTTCCTCGTTGAGTTAAACAAACTCCAACTATACTTATTTTGAGTCTTAAATAAAGCACAAATATATTTTTTAACCTGATAATTTGCATTCTTTGCCTGTTTTTATCAGATCTACTGTAAATAATAACGATAACTCTGGCTTTGATATAAATCCTGACAAGTGTAGACTGTACTGTCCAAATATAGATACTTCATCTACGTTTTTTTCGTTTTCTTCTTCGATACTTTTACTCCACTAAATCTCAGGTAAATATTTACATTTTTACTCCAAGCTACCCAACTGTATTTAAAGTAAGTAACTAAAACACCTGCAATCGTTATGAAAAGACGAAAAACACCTAGATCATTTAATATAGTTTTCAATGATAATAAGAATTAAGGATCCAATATCGTGAATCCACGAAATGCAAAATCAGGCAAAAATATATTATTATTTTTCCAAATCCTACATCCTACCCTAGTTGTCAGTGCACATACAATAACCATGATCACTGGGAGTTGGTCCTTGTCATTTCTTATTTTTAAATAACTCAATATTTTGCAATTTATCTGAAGAATCCATATAATATTCTATCGCGATGAAGCATGTGATTAGCAGCACAGATGTTTAAAAAAATAAATAATCATGACTGACGGGCAATATTATTACACCAAACCTTATGTTACAACAATGGGAGGAAGTAGAGAAGAGCTTGAGTCACACACACACACACACACACACACACACACACACACACACACACACACACACACACACACACACACACACACACACACACACACACACACACACACACACACACACACACACACACACACACAGAGATTCCCAGGAGCCGGGGTCAGCTCCCTCCTGACAGACGGACTTGGCTCAGTGGATGTGAACAAAGCTGGAGGTCTGCAGAGGATTTAGACTCGTCAGAGCTTTGTGTTTGCATGGTGACGCCCTGGGTAACGAGCACGCATCTCAGCGACCCGTATCCACACACACACACACACACCAAAGGGAAGGTAAAAATAAAACCTGACTATTATCAGTAATAGTGTATAGTCTGAGTATTTTGGAACAATGATGACTTGTGTTGTGTGCATCCTGTCGCTGTGATCCACATTGTATATTAGAGGAATGGCCTGAGGCTCATCTCGCTGTATTGCTCCTCTCCTCATGCCACTTGTCTCTTATGTGTTAGCCAAAGTGTTAAAGTGTTGCCCAAGTTACCCTCACAGAGCTGTGAATAACACCCACTCCCCCTGTAGCACTGGTTAGAGAGGAGTGTGTGTTTCCAACCTGCTTTGAATAGACGCGGCTCATTACACTGTGAGATTACATTATCTGACATCACTTTGTTTTTATGATACTGTAATGAGTGCACTCAGGCTGACGGACAGTTTTATTTATGATGGTGCAGTAAAAGTTGGTGATAGATGTGTTTGATCTCTGCACCTGTACTGTAGTTAACATGTAAGCATTTTAAATTGTACTAAATGCATTACCTTGTTTGGTCTATACAATGTAAAGAGACAATTCTCTTTTTGCAGCAGAGCTTGAGGTGATGTCTTTGGTTGGCTTGGTTCCTCAAACCCAACTGTTTAAACCCAATATATTCTTTTAACATGATGAAGAACAGAACATAGCAGCACATTCTCACATTTGAGAAGCTGGTACCAGTCAATGTTTGGCATTTTTGCTTCATAAATGACTTTTATTTACATTTTCTGTTAATTACAAACCGACTAGTTAACTGTTTGTTTCAGCTCTGATCTCTGAACTTACAAGTACTTACAGTTTTAACAATTAGTCCATTCATTGAAAATAAATAAATGAGCAATTAAAGATTTTAGAAGACTGTAATGATCAGATATTCAAATGTATCTTGACTTTATATATTTATTTTGTAACTTTCTATTTATTTCCATGGTTTGTACTTTGCGCAAAATACAAAGCTTATTTTTCACAGGCAGTATAAGAAAAACAAAACAATAAAACATGCTTTACCATATGCCTAAAATAAAAATAAATAATACAAAAATAGAACAAAAATAAACAAACGACACCAGATAAACGTCCAATTAAATTCATAGTCATAGGAGACTATATTAAAAGTTAACCAACTTTATTTAATTGTCCTGCTGTCGTAACACAGCAATTTGTTTGCTACATGTCTAGGGTTTAACCAGCGTGCCTCTCTTTCTAGACAGAGGGCTCTCCCGTTCCAACACGATGCTAATCATAGCCTTCAACTCAACCCCAGAATAGCCCGACGACCGGCCGCAGTTATCTATATCACAACCTCCAACGAGTCAGCACATTTCTGCAGACGCATCTGCACCTTCCACTGTGGACCACATGTGGACACGTCTGTGACTCCTCCTCTTCCCCCTCTTCCTACCCAGGGTGTCCACGGGGTCTTAAAAAGTATTAAAAGTTGATAAATAAATTTAGCGAAAATGAAGGCTATTAAAAAGTATTAAACGGCATTTTCCAAGGTATTACATTTTGTAGCTTGTTTTCAATAAGTATATGAATGGTCCAAAGAGGTTGTATTCTACAGTCTGCCTGAATGTAATCATTGCGTAGGTGTGTAGTGTGATTCTGTGTAGTTTATTTATGGCATCCCGTTGGATTTGACGTCATCTGAACAAGACATCGCACGCTCACTGCTTGATAGCGCGCGAAGGTCCGTTTACGCCGGTTGTTAAACAACATCGTTATGGGGAAATGCAAGTTTGCGTCCAAATGGTTGAAAGATAAGGAGGAAGGACAATCAATACTGTATATAGTCAATGTGAGGTAAAGTGTGTCGCCAAGGTAACCGGTTAGAACTCCAAGTGGCGATGAGGTCTTAAAATGTATGGAAAGGGTCTTAAAAAAGGTCTTAAAAGGTATTACATTTGACTTCAGGATTCCTGCATATACCCTGCCTACCCCATTATGTAGCACTTAAGAAACAAGCCAGTCAAGCTAAATACGTTGTAATTATAGAGTAGCTTACATGTACTGTACACCACACCCATGCAAATATGTTGTTCCCTGCATTCCTGTCTTTGTCTTTCTCCATTTTTTCTTTTTTGGCATCTTCTTCCTCCAGCACTCCTCAGTCTGTGTGCTCAGCCTTTTCCTCGCCTGTCCAGTTAAGGGGCTCAGCTAAAACGGAGGAGGGTCTAAATGTGGATGTGGAGCTGGAATAGGATGTGGATGTAACTTTAACTTCCATCATCAAACTGACAGCAGAACGTCAGAAATATCGCTCAGACGGACACAAATAGCCCTGTTTGCACAACGAGCTGCCACCTTGTTGTGTGTGTGTGTGTGTGTGTGTGTGTGTGTGTGTGTGTGTGTGTGTGTGTGTGTGTGTGTGTGTGTGTGTGTGTGTGTGTGTGTGTGTGTGTGTGTGTGTGTGTGTGTGTGTGTGTGTGTGTGTGTGTGTGTGTGTGTGTGTGTGTGTGTGTGTGTGTGTGTGTGTGTGTGTGTGTGTGTGTGTGTGTGTGTGTGTGTGTGTGTGTGTGTGTGTGTGTGTGTGTGTGTGTGTGTGTGTGTGTGTGTGTGTGTGTGTGTGTGTGTGTGTGTGTGTGTGTGTGTGTGTGTGTGTGTGTGTGTGTGTGTGTGTGTGTGTGTGTGTGTGTGTGTGTGTGTGTGTGTGTGTGTGTGTGTGTGTGTGTGTGTGTCCAAATGGAGGTGGAATTATTAAACGTTATGAAATGTAATATCTCAGACGGGGCAGCATCATTTTCAAAAGGAAAACCCCAAAAGCATTATAGGGTCTCTTTAAAAAGTGATGAAAATGTGACTCCTTATGTTAAATAAACTTCAAGTGATGCATCTCAATACTACCTGACTCACATCATCTGTGTAGTACAACATTTTAGCACCCTGTTCTTCCTCACCCTCACCCTCCTCTCACACCTCGTGCACTGTGAGCTTGTCAGACCCCTCCCTGTGTCAGACAGTCTTTCACCTAAAACACATGCGTGGATTTCCACAGTGCTGAAGGCAGTGTATGCAAATGCTCTTTCCACCACCTGCTGTTATCGTGCAGCAGCTGTCTGCATCTGCATATTCATGAGGGGTCACTCATTAGAGTTTTGCTGCAGGTGTGAACATGCAACGTGGGTGGTGTTGATGGTGTCGTTATTAAACTTCTCCGTGTTGATTGGCCACCCGCTGGAAAATAATCTCAGGAAAATAAAAGTGTGACAGAGAATGAGATGCAAAGGGTTAACCGAGCAGCAGCACTGACTTCCACCTGACCTCTGATGTGTTTACCTAACATATTATCTGCTATGGCTGCCCTGAGAGCTGCAGATGGTGGCTGGACGATGTGTCCTTCGCACGCACGCACGCACGCACGCACACACACTTTGAAGGTGAGCTTTTGTGTCGCTGGCTGGTTGACACAGAGATGGGACTCTTGTGTCAACAGCACATGGTTGAATGACACTGCAGTCCAGGGCTGACACAGCAAACACTAAAGTGGAATTTCTCGGTATATGCATGCACCCAAATGCACCATGTTGATATTAATTTAATGAATACAAGCTTAAATATAATTAGACAGTTATAAAATACAAGAGTAAAAGTTACAGTGCAGTGCAAGATATGAAAACTGTAATATGATTAATTAAAAGGCAGTGGCAAATAAATCCGTTTTTAAGTCTTGATTAAAAAGAAGTGAGTTGCAGTGGACCTGCAGTTTTTCATAATAATCATCTTGGTTTGAGCCTATTCTCTCTGCCAATAGTAAAGGGTGACGGAGAGATGCACATGGATTGAAATTGTATGTATAATACAGACATTTTGTCAGTTTTACAAAGCTTTGTCTGCATTCCAACATTTATGTAACCAAGCATAAACACTCATATGGACCAAACTCATTTAGAGTCAGCCGTGCATTTTAGGAAAGTGTGACTGACCTAAAGTGGTTATGCAGTCCGACTATGAAGCTCAATTTCTCCAGTTTCCATGGGGACTTTTTTGACGTGTTATTCCCAATCTCTCTCTCCCCACCATTAACTGTCTCATTCCCAGTATTAGCTACTGGCTGAAACTAGCCAGTAAAAGCCTTTGTCCACTGGGTTTCTGTAGCAGAGAGTAATGCCAGTACTGAATACTGGTATTGAACACCATTGGATTTTTATGAAGGTTTCATAAAAACTCTGACACTCGAACATTACACACCATTAAAATGTCACAGTTCCAGCAGCGATAACACCATGAAGCTCTACTGCTGCTGGATATGTGTCTTTGTTCAAATTAGACTTCCAAAAAGTTATTATCACTCTTCAACAAGTGTTAGTCCAGGATAATCTATTTTAGCCTGAGATAAAATGGGTCTTTCAATATTCACATTGAGCTGTGGATATTTAGTTCCTCTGCATCATCAGCACCACTATCAAGTATGAATCACCAGGTTTGTTTATAGGATGTCAAAATATACACGTGTACTATAAGAGTTTATTTGTTGCACTAGATGATCCAAGTTTAATTAAAACACTCTCGTATTACAGTGGGTTTAACATTAACGTGTGTGTGTGTTTCCACTCCTGAAAAGGATGCATCATAGCACACTGATGTGTCCACAAATACAGTGCATCGTTAACCAGGCTGGACAAAGGATTGAAAACCTTTCTGTAGCATCAGTTTCCATTAGTGTTTCTCACCAGGCTTTGTCAAATTCTGCTTCAGACAGATTTGAGGTGGCAGGTGGGAACAGGGGATTGTACATGAAACTGGACTGAGGGGACTGAACATGTTTGGGTGGGTCATGGCCCTCTTCCAAATGAACTGCACAGGAACAAAAGGATGTAACGGTCTTTGCTACAAAAAGTCTGTAGACTTGGAGTTAACAAATATTTATGACTTTTTAAATTCTTGCTCATTTGTATTTGACGGCAAATTAAATCTAAATGAATCTAAACATTTGGACTGCACAATTATTTGACTTTTTTTTTAAATCTCAAAATGGACTCACTAGTCAGTGTATCATTCAAATCGTAGAAAGCACAATGTGTGTTAAAGGCTAAATATGTGTTAAATGGCCATTTTAAATGAAAGATTAATGCTTAACAAATCATATGTTTGCTTTAGATCATTTAAAATAAAAAATAAATCACATGATGATTATTTCAATAGATTTTTTAAAGATGAGAATTATAATGCAACAATTATAATCCCTCCAATATCTGGAATCAAATTGCAATATCAGACAAAATATTCAGAATTACTTTTTACAAACCCGTAGTCCTACAAACATTTTCAACAATTGAACCTTTCATCATTGTTGAAACCAAAACATGCATTTTAGGAAAGATCAAACACTAAATTTAGTTTGCTCTGACATTTTAAATCGCTGATGTTATCTTTAGAGCCGGTGTTTGTTCTGCTGCAGCTTAGAGTATTTTCAGTCCGCACAGTTAACCTGAATAAACAGCTCATGTTGGTGCAGAGGCTCGTATCAAAATACAGAGCTGGATTTACAGAAACACAGAATTATAGTCGCCCAAAATATGTTTTTCCCCTCAGAAGCCCTCTCTCTCTTTGCATGTGCGTGCGTACAGTGTTCCTCCCACTCTGTCCAAACCCCTCCATGTTGACAGCCACAGATGATCCCTAGCTGACATCGCCTGTTGCTTAACCTCCTCCCCCCCCCCCCCCCCCTCTGGTAATGATGGGGCGGCCTGCTCCCTGACCTCTGACCTGCAGGAAGCGTAAAGCCGTTATCGGCGTGCCACAGGGCCTCGGTGCGGCCTCGTTTGTTTTTGAAAGCACATTTTCCAAAAGGCTGACAAGCTCCAGGATCAGTGGGACATCCGTCCAGAGCAGCGGTTTTCAAAGTGTGAGGCGCGCCTCCCCGGGGGGGGGCGCCAGAGAGCTTCAGGGGAGGCGTAGCGGGAGAAAAAAATAACGAGAAACAGTGAAATCTAGCTCGTTAACTTCAGCTAACTTTATGGGAGGCGTGTGGCGCAGTGGGTTGTGCGTTGGTGTTTGGATCAGGGGGTCACAGGTTCAAACCCCACTGCAGTCAGCATGTCGTTGTGTCCCTGAGACACTTCACCCCAAAGTGCTCCTGTAAGGATTGCCCACAGTATTGAGTATGTAAGTCGCTTTGGAGAAAAGCGTCTAACAAGTGACATGTCATGTAATGCGAGCGGCAACATGGATCGATTTTTAGTGAAGTTACCTAAAGTGAGAGAGGAGACGGCGTCTGGCAGAAAACGTCACTGGCACACTTTTGGCTGTCTGTAGAGAGCGAGTTCCCCCACCTCGCCAAAAAGGCTATAAAAGTGCTCATTCCCTTCACCTCCCTCCACCTACCTGTGTGAGTGCAGGTTTTCCGCATTGACTTTGATCAAAAGCAAGTACGGGTCAAGGCTGCAGCCAGAGGATGATCTGCGTTTATTCCTGTCTACATCAAAGACCCAGACTCATTGTTCCCACTAAGGTAGTGTGTAATAAGGAGGCAAAGTTGACGTTCAGTGTGTTGCCGGCAGCATATAAGGATTTATCCACGATGTTGAAAATGTTAAAAAAATATGTTTAAAACATAAAGATAAAAAGGTTTAAAAAAGTGATTGTTTAATGTTTTAAGGAGGTGATGCTACTCAGCCAATCAAATGGGTGCAGTCAGTGAGTCAGCACGATGGATTCAAACACAGAGACGAGACATGAGGAGAGAAACAGTCGGAGTCATTTCAAATGGCGTGCTCAACAAAGAGCAAGGTAGAACAGCGAAAACAGAGCATTTAATGACATGTTCTCTTCCTGGACCTCTTTGAAATGCAATTGAATACCCCTGCATTATAGCAACAACAACAATAATAATAATAGCAATAATAATTGGGAGGGGGGGCGCGGCTGTTCTTATGTTCTCTGAGGGGAGGCTCACCTTCCCACACTTTGAAAACCCCTGGTCCAGAGCGTTATGAGAGGAAGATGGACCAATAAGCTCAGCCTGTGTGAACCTGGTGTGCAGATGATATAACACTCTGAGCTCTGCAGAGGGCCGGCGGGGGCCATGTTGTTCAAGCTCTGGCCTCCTGTTAAAAACATGATGCATTTGCTCTCTGTGTTGCTGCTCTGTTGAAGGTCTATGGCGATACAAACATGAAAACATTACATATGACTCAATTCCAGTTGTGTTCAGATACACCTGGAGAAACCCCACTTCTATAAACACAACAGAATGGGGTTTTTCCCACTTCTTACTTAGGGCAATGGACCATTTCTTTAGACGAGTGCAAATATGATTTCTTCCTATTGGAGGTCAAACATGATTCAGCAATTATTAGTTTTCCGTGTTTCTCAATAATATAATGATTCTGTTGTGGTTTGATTCCTGTACCACAGTGTTTAAGCGCTGCAGGAAGAGTTTAAAGCTTTGGTCTCTCTCCCCAGAGACAGACATCTGGTTATTGTTATGGGCCATGTAATGATGTTAGATTTGAAACCGCCTTCAGTTATATCATTTGAAAAGCATTGCTTGGTCCAGCAAAGGAGGATTTTGTATGTCGTGCGGACACTTTCACATTGGATGTTGGGCTTCATTGTCCGTGTTAACATCTACATCTTTGTCTTCCATTAAAAGAAAGTGTTTTTTTAAGTAAAGAGAAAATATTGTGACTGAATTTAATTGCTGCACAGACGCTGAAGAAGGTCACTTGACCCGAGACCGAATCTCTCTTCCAACTCCAGTTTGGACTCATTAATATTTCACATCCTCTAAATTGGATTTTTAACCCAGCTTTGTGCTTCTAAGGCCGGGCTGAGTGCTTGCAGCTAAAAAGAGTTTTAAGGAATCATTATATGATAAACTCTTTTTGATGCTGGGTGCAGAAACCAGGGAGTAATCCTGTGACAGGCGGCAGGACCTCCTCTCCTCTCCCTCTCCCTCCTCCTGGCATCCTTTAGCGACCAGCTCTACATCCTGCTGGGATCGGATTATGACTTAATTCTCCTGCTTCCATTACCGGTCACTATGGCAACCGCATCCTTTTTTTGTCACGCAGGGTACTGTGTGTGTGTGTGTGTGTGTGTGGTGTGTGTGTGTGTGTGGTGTGTGTGTGTGTGTGGTGTGTGTGTGTGTGTGTGTGTGTGTGTGTGTGTGTGTGTGTGTGTGTGTGGTGTGTGGTGTGTGTGTGTGGTGTGTGTGTGTGTGTGTGTGTGTGTGTGTGTTGTGTGTGTGTGTGTGTGTGTGTAGTGTGTGTGTTGTGTGTGTGTGTGTGTGTGTGATGTGTGTGTGTGTGTGTGTGTGTGTGTGTGTGTGTGTGGTGTGTGTGTGTGGTGTGTGTGTGTGTGTGTGTGTGTGTGTGTGTGTGTGTGTGTGTGTGTGTGTGTGTGTGTGTGTGTGTGTGTGTGTGTGGTGTGTGTGTGTGTGTGTGTGTGTGTGTGTGTGTGTGTGTGTGTGTGGTGTGTGTGTGTGTGTGGTGTGTGTGGTGTGTGTGTGTGTGTGTGTGTGTGTGTGTGTGTGTGTGTGTGTGTGTGTGTGTGTGTGTGTGTGTGTGTGTGTGTGTGTGTGACAGACGCTGCTCCCAGCTCTTTGTCTGCGGCTGTCGGTGGTCCCGTCTGGATGAATGGGCAGAGCATGAAACCACTTCCAGCTGAGTTTGTGATGCTAAAAATGTCCCCTCTCATCGTACTGCGAGGCACTTAAAAGCATCCACCAAAACCACGAAGAATCCTTGGTATGCATTTTTTCGGCCTTCCTACTGCAGACAGTTCTCCTTTTGAATTCTACATATGTTGGCCTTCTGTATTTTGCAAGGCTGTAGCCAAATTGTAGCAGTCATCAAATATGCTTTGAATACAATGTCTGCTTCTGTATGTTAATGTCCTGCTTCTGCACATTGAGGTGCCTCTCTACCCTCAAAATGCACACATGCAAATACGTATTCAAGCTTTTTTTAAACCCAAATATCCTTTCAGTTCTCGTAGTGTTAAGTATTTCTGTTTAAACCTTCACCCCCCCCCCCCCCCCCCCCCCAAATACACATCAGCTGAGCTCTGTTGCACTAATCCCAATACTGATTTCTTGAATAAAAAGTATAACATGCAACTCTGACCAGATTGCATGTCTTTACAGTTTAGTTGAATTATAGTATGATGCTAACAGTATCTTATTGGTTTGTTTCAGGTGGATAAGTGCTGTGGTAATGTTTAAAATAAGAGACATAGATGCAATGAAATGCAATACAAAAAAGTGTTATTATTAGGACAACATAACTAGAAGGGACTACCTTCTCTTTTATTCCTGGAAATGGGGTTCTAGAAATGAATAAAAGCAAAACAAAATGGTGTACATTTGAGTCAGAAGGTTCAAATTCGAATTCTTTAAATATGGTATAGTGCTATATAAACTATAGTGCAACAATTACTTTTCAGTAGTAGTAGTGTAAGAGCAACCTTTTTTAATTATACTTGGAACAGTAGTTATTTGTCATAGTAATAATTTAGCGATATTACCGACATACTTCAGAAGAAAGCCTTGTATTTACTCACTTATGCAGTGAGTGAAGTAAATACGAGTTGTATTCTTCTCCAGTTTATACAGTTCTTGAACTAATGTCAAATGAAGGACATGTCCTCCTGATTTTTGGATCTATTTCCTTTCCCCTTGTGTTGTTTGAAAGTCCCTTCTCTGAGGTTGCCTGAGTTCAGGTTGTCTTGTTGACTGACTGTGGGATTTGCCTTTTCAGGGCTATGATTGACAGGGAGCTTCAGACATATGACAGCATAATAGCGTCAAAGGCAATTAACATGTCCCTGTAAATTGCAACTTACCTGACCAGTTCTGAATTGTCCTGATGTCGTAAACAGGAGACGCGTCTGTCACATGATGTCTCGTTGGAAATAAGTGTGTCCTACAGTGAGATAAAGCTGTGAAAGGAAACGCGCCCTATCAAATCACCTGCCTTATCAAAGCTAGCCTTTTCCCTTTCTACTTATCTATGATTACAAACACAGTAGATGCCAAACTTCAGTGTCTGGCACAGAGCCAAGTGGGTTAAGAAACACACGGTTTCTTCTATAGTATAGTGGTGCAGGAGGGAGTCCTAAAACCCAGAAGTCAGCATTTGGGCACTTGCTTTTCTCAAACTCAAGGGTTTTCTGGATAGGTTAGAAGCCTGAAAATATGTCTGTGGTTAACACAAGCTGAAGTAAGAATAATGTATATTTGTACGACATTAAAACAAGGTCTATAAATACCCCATACCCCCATGTCTGAAGCTTGTCAAAAAAACGGATGTTGTTAAACGGATGTTGCTTAACATCATCACGCCAAACATTAGCCGACCTTAGCTTAGCGGTGGTGACGTTCGTTACGTCATGTGACCGTGATGTAGTTCGTTTATAGCCTAAAGTTAGATTTTTACTTGTGCATTGAAGTTTCAACAATCATAAAAGTGGTGTTGCTATGGGGAGATTTACCTTCTGAACAAAACATGTAAATAACAACCTTAAAGGTGGGGTAGGTAAGTTTGAGAAACCGGCTCGAGAGCAATGAATATTTTAAGTGCTTTGACAAAAAATCCATTAAAAAAATGTCATCTGTGGAAGCCGTAGTACTGTAAAAAGTACGACCAATCATCTGAGCCGGCCCAGCTAAAATAACTGGATGGCCTACCTGCCTGTCAGCCTTCCATCTGAGCACAAACTTATCTCGTGCCCTCATTGGTCATGTGTGTGTTCGTGTGTGTTGGAGGAGGGGCTCTGTGAGGAAGTCTGAAGGAAGTGGCAGATTTTTTCCGGTTGTGTATTTTCAAATTCTAGCGCACTCGAGCTGGTTTCTCCAAAATGACTTACCCCACCTTTAAATATCGTATTTTCTGTAATAATCTAAAATCCAGAGGAATAATCTCATTTACTTTTGGTCAGAGGAGCCATTGGGATGCTAACTTTAGCTCCAGCCTTCAACAATACGTCATCACTTCCCCGCTCCATTACCTTGTCCTTCTTCTGCGCAGACACCCTCTCACTGTCCCCTTTATGAAGGACAGTCATGCTTGAGGTGAAGTGGGCAGGTGACATCATCCCAGCCCTGCTGCTCTCAGCAGATCTCACATAAAGACTGTCTCTCTCTCCAGTCTGCAGAGCGCTGGCAGAGGAGCTGAAGCTTTTGTGTGCGTGGCTTGGATTTTTGGCTGTGGTTGCACGAACAAAGGTTGCTCTGAATCTTTTTCCCCCCTCCTCTCCATCTTAGCAGCAGACAGGTTCTCTGCAGTATGGAACTGTTTCTCTGCAGGCACATCAAGTAGAGCACAACATTAAAGCATGTGGAAATAAATATGGCTTTGTGTAAATAGTTTCGATGTCAATGTCAAAACCTCCAAAATGGCTAATATCTGGTGTTGATGATTCATTTTGTTGTCTTTTAGATGGAAACTCAAAATATGACTACCATAATAATAAATAGTAGACTCCATTTTCCTAAACTGGAAACATTGACACGCCCAAATTGCTGTTTTATTGTCTTTTTTACATAAAATGAGACCTAATTTATAAATAAGATCATGCTGTATTAACGAAGACTTGACCCTATCAATTGAGACCATCAGCTCGTATGGGAAATGTTGATTGAGGTAATAAATCATGTGAGAATGTGGATCCTTTTTCTCATAGACTTCTATACAATCTGATGTTTCAGCAACCATGCTGACCATTAGAAATAATTAAATAATGTCATTAATTTCATTTTAATACTTAAAAATAAACACACCTTTATATCCTTCACTCCCTGACAGTGATGTTTGGCAACTAAATGATTTATTGACTGCAGTGAAGAGGACTTTGAATTGGGTTGGAGGGGTTGCTCCTGTCTTCATAGCTAGTGTCTGTAATTGGGTTGGAGGGGTTTCTCCTGTCTTCATAGTTAGTGTCTGTAATTGGGTTGGAGGGGTTGCTCCTGTCTTCATAGCTAGTGTCTTTAATTGGGTTGGAGGGGTTGCTCCTGTCTTCATAGCTAGTGTCTTTGAATTGGGTTGGAGGGGTTGCTCCTGTCTTCATAGCTAGTGTCTTTGAATTGGGTTGGAGGGGTTGCTCCTGTCTTCATAGCTAGTGTCTTTGAATTGGGTTGGAGGGGTTGCTCCTGTCTTCATAGCTAGTGTCTGTAATTGGGTTGGAGGGGTTTCTCCTGTCTTCATAGCTAGTGTCTGTAATTGGGTTAGAGGGGTTGCTCCTGTCTTCATAGCTAGTGTCTTTGAATTGGGTTGGAGGGGTTTCTCCTGTCTTCATAGCTAGTGTCTGTAATTGGGTTGGAGGGGCTTCTCCTGTCTTCATAGCTAGTGTCTGTAATTGGGTTGGAGGGGTTTCTCCTGTCTTCATAGCTAGTGTCTGTAATTGGGTTGGAGGGGCTTCTCCTGTCTTCATAGCTAGTGTCTTTGAATTGGGTTGGAGGGGTTTCTCCTGTCTTCATAGCTAGTGTCTGTAATTGGGTTGGAGGGGTTTCTCCTGTCTTCATAGCTAGTGTCTGTAATTGGGTTGGAGGGGTTTCTCCTGTCTTCATAGCTAGTGTCTGTAATTGGGTTGGAGGGGTTTCTCCTGTCTTCATAGCTAGTGTCTTTGAATTGGGTTGGAGGGGTTTCTCCTGTCTTCATAGCTAGTGTCTGTAATTGGGTTGAGATTCATTTTAGCATTGAGTCTCAGATGTCTGTCTTTGTTGTTTCGGACCCTCTGTGTTTGTCCGTTACCGATAGCCAGACATCAGGTCTCCACTGCAGAGACATCATGACCTTTGACCCTGACCCTCACCTGATCTCTGACCCTGGCTGGAGCCCCTAAAATAGATCCCACAACTGTCTTTGTGGCTCTTGTGTTGACACAGTGCTTCTCATTTGACTCTACACGTATTAGGCATGATTGATGATAAACAATGAGATGTATTGATCTGAACTCCTGGATGATGAAATGGATTTACATTTAGCAAGATTTTAAACATTATTATTATTTAAGTAGACACATTTTTCCGACACAAAATCTCAATCCACAGAATGATTACAACCAGTTTCACTTTTTGTGTTATCAATTCCCTTTTTAAAATGTAATCTATGAAACAATAAAAGTGTACTTACTAACACACTCATTAGCTGACCGTTGAGCCTTTTTTATGTGGTGTGTGAGGCTGGAGGATATGATTGAAATCCATATTTATACAATTCTTTTGACTTTCATCAAACTTTTTTAAGGGGAAAATAACAATTTTTCTAATAATTAAAATGTGCTTGCTGTCATTAAGTTGGACAACAAAATCAAGAGTACATCTGAGCGACCCCAGTTTAATTTAAATCTTGTGAAACATGTCTGTAAAATAAATCTTATGTAGAAATCCAAAATGACCTAGTACTTAAGTTCAAAAGCAGCTGCAATTATGCAAATTTCATATGAATGTTGTTATAAATAAGAAACAAATCTCCTTCCAAATCTTGATGGTACAGCAGGAAGTCTCACTTTAATGTACGAACATGCAAATGAGAAGTAAGAGAGTACATTTGGGAAACAGCTTCAGATTCCCGGATGTGACAGTGCTGTGAGAGACAGACAGGATTACACACCCAATTAGAGAGATAAACAGTCTGAAACAAAGCTCCCCCCCCCCCCCCCCCCCCTCCTCTGTGGGTACTGGAGAGGATTAGATTGCTAAAACACTTACAGTGTGTGGAAACATGATTTGCTGTTAATGGCGAATTTGTCATGGAAGATAATTGATTTTCTGACAAAGGATGACGTTTTTGTGCTTTAAAATTCACCGTGGATTTGAAACAATAGAACACGAGCTCCTTTCAGAGAATGAGGAAAGAGGAAATGTGTTTCTTACTCTTCTTTCGTTTATGCAGGGTTTTTTTATTCTGAGGATGTATGACTTTATTTTAAGTATCACATCCAAACAGGTTCTCTCACGCATACCTGAATGCACTTTCACTTTACAAAGGAACTGTAATGTGAAAAGCACATATCTATCTGATTGGTTAGGGTTTCTGATGTTAAGCTACTCATGAAAATATGCTTTCATTCTTTCAAGTTCATATATTGATCGTAGTTTCTTAAGTCCAGAGGAATAAGATTCAGATTCAAGGCTTTTATTGTCATGTGTACATTAGCTACTGTGTAGATATATCAATGAAAACCTGAGGTCACAGGCTCCTCCAACAGTGCAACACAATTAAACAGATACAATAGTGCAAGTAAATACAAATAAAATAGGATAGAAATAGTGCAAGGAGATTCTGTATACAAGTTATTGGAATATGATATATTAGATCATTAATTTGTAAGTTTCAAATGTTATGGATGTTCTTTCAAAAGTTCAGGTGTTGAACAGTCAGAATAATGATCCTAAATGTCTCAATGACAGACAGAAATAACAACCATTAGTCAAGCAGCAAAATATGAATGTACCAAAAACAGCCAGTAGAAGAAATAGGATACTTTGGATTTTAAATTACTATCTTTCATCGGTTACAGTGACTCATTTTGTAGTTATTCATGGTTTTGTGGTGACCTCCAGGCAGGACGTTACCTCTCCTCCCTCTCCTCCCTCCCTGTAATCCTGGCTCTCTGTGGTTGGTGTCAGCGTGGGGCTCCAGTCTCACTCAGACTCACACAATGGCCGCACTGTACTCCCCTCACTGCATTGTTCTGCCTGGGCTTGGAGGCACAATGAGGCTCTTATCCTTATCCGGGCAGCAGAGAGGCTGGGAGCCCGCTCTCAGGTGCTTCTCTTCCAAGCTCGTCTGTGAGCTGAACCCACGAGGAGAGATTGTTTAAAAGTGATGGAAAATATTATCCATTTTGGTCACAATTAAACCCAGTTTGAGGAGAAAATGGATGATGATTCGGCTGTGCTACATGCTTACACTGGACATAAGATGGGGGGGGTCTTCTGGGTATTTCATGCCAGGAATTCATCAGCAAAAAGGAGAGAGATGTTATAGCTTCTGTTAAAGGGGTTATGCTCATTTTCAGGTGCATATGTATATGTAGTGTCTCTACTGTGACATGTCTCCATACTTTAATGTTCAGAAAGCTCTTTATTTCTCTCATACTGCCTGTGCTGCAGCACCTCTTTTCACCCTCTGTCTGAAACCAGAGCCCAGTCTGCTCTGATTGGTTAGCTGGCTGGCTCTGTTGTGATTGGTCAACCTCTTAGAGATGTCCCGCCCCCTTAGCCTATCATGTACAATGTGCACGAGAGTTACATAGGGATGTTACAGAGGTAAGCAAAGGAGTCCAATGATGATGGGCCTAAAGTGAAACAGCTGTATGAAAGTAGATAACTGCATATTGTTCTTGGAACATATATAGTGAAATCGATACATCAAACCAACATTTTATTCCCTCTAGGGCTTTTCTAGAAAATGAGTTCTCATGTTCTCATTATCTCTAAACATCCCCTGAAGGGACGGAAACATTTATTTGATTTACTGATTCAATAACCGTCTTTACAGTGAAAACAGAGTCCCTTTGTGTACACTGCTTCTCTCCACTGTTTATTAGAAATAATGGATCTTGTAACAAAGTATATTTCCTAACCTGCTGAAAGTAAGGAGAGAGACTTTTCATTATGGCTCATTTCAATGTGTTAATATACAAGTTGCTCACTTTCATTGCAGACTGAATACAGACAGAGTTAATCCCTCAGCATTACTGTCATTCAGTATCACACACACGCACGCGCACGCGCACGCGCACGCGCACGCGCACGCGCACGCACACACACACACACACACACACACACACACACACACACACACACACACACACACACACACACACCCAGCTGGCAGCTTTTATGGTACAAAGTATTGGATCAGATTAGGATGTTGACCCTGCAGTCCTGAAAAAAACTAATCTTGAGCAGATCAAAACATTTTGTAATTACTAAAACAAGTTCAGTATGTTCCTGGGATTTAGGACGGTTATAACACCGTGGATTCTTGGAATGACCGTTCCACCATTTAGATGTCAAAGGGGATTTATTTAAAGTGTTTCCAAAGGTCAGGTGTCACACATATGCCAATACAGCGCTATCATTTCTGTGTGGACCCATTCTGTCTTCAGTTCAATGCCTAATGGATGGGAAATTGTATGGAAGAAAAGTGTGACATTTTCTAAGACTCTTCTACTTTAGGTGTTACAACAAATCTCTAAATGTATTTAAAAATGTTGACTTCATTCAGACTTTTCTACAAAAGATTCCCCTCCCAAGGCTACATAATTAACTTATTCATTTACCTAGAATACCCATGAAACGCAATATTAGAAAACTGGCAATGTTAAGCTTTATAAAGGTATGTTATGTGGCTGATGTATTGTACTGTATTACATTTTATAACTGTACCTAATAAACCCCCCTTCCTCATTGTGTTCCTCCCCATCTCTCTCTGCAGGATCCGTCCTCAGCTGGCCCGGGAGAAGATCGAGGGATGTCACATCTGTACGTACGTGATGCCCGGGGAGCCGCAGGTGATCCTTGGGAAGGACAGGTCCTTCACCTACGACTACATGTTCGACATGGACTCCCAGCAGGAGAGCATCTACTCCGATTGCACGGAGCAGCTGATCGAGGGCTGCTTGGAGGGCTACAACGCCACCGTGTTCGCTTACGGACAGGTGAGCCTTTGTCTCTGTGACACAGCTGCTGGATGCAGAGGAATGGGATTAATGAATGTGTGTGTTAGAGGAGAGGACGATAAGGATATGTTAGAGGTGGAGAGTGTTAACATGTGGGTTGAAAACGGACCAGAGGAGACTTCTGTGGTATAATATGAACCTCTGTGACCTTGTATTTGTCGAACCATTAGTTTGGCATTGCTCTGCGTTACATTACATTAAATCAATGCATCCCTCACATACGACTGGAGAATCTCATCAATCCTAAAGTGCAGTGCCTCTGTGTGTAGCATTATATTGTTTCACTTTTCACACTTTATATTTTTGGGGTGGGTCAGTTGTTAAATGGGTGTCTACCAATGGGAAGCTCAGTGGTTCAATCCCAGTCCAAACAGGTCAAAAGGTCCTTGGGCAAGATACTTATCCCCAAATTGCTCCGGTAAGAATGCCTACGTTATGAAACAAAATGTAAGTTGCTAAACTACATGTAATTTAATAGTGTACTCCGATTCAGATTTTCTCTGACACCAATATTCTTTAACGCTGAATCAGAAGGAAAAAAAACGAGGAATGTGAGAAATATATTTTTCTTGCAGTGACTTTAAAACCTTTAAAAACAAATATCTGATCTTATTCTTAAATCAGAAGGCCCATTAATGTCACTAATGTTCATTCAAACTTAGGGGGTTATATGTCACCTTTTTGTCAGTATCTTCAGACATTTGATAGATAAAATAATTAATCAAGAAAACAATGAGCAGATTAATGAATACTAAAAGTCGGTACGTCCCTCTCCCTCTTTATCTTGAACTTACTCCCCCTACTCTTCCTTTTGCCAAGTTCACCACATGGAAATAACATGCAGGTCTGGGCCTCAAACCCCCTCCCTCCGTTAGGTTGCCCTGGTGACAGAGCTCCCGCTGTATGGCACTCACACAATTCAAAGCCATGTGAAGTACACACACACACACACACACACACACACACACACACACACACACACACACACACACACACACACACACACACACACACACACACACACACACACACACACACACACACACACACACACCACACACACACACACACACACACACACACACACACACACACACACACACACACACACACACACACACACACACACACACACACACACACACACACACACACACACACACACACACACACACACACACACACACACACACACACACACACACACACACACACCTTTTAGACAGCCATAAATGTTTAATGTGCGTCCACATGAACCGTCTCTCTGCAGTCACGGCTCTCTGACTGCTGGCCTACTTCTGAAGACTGCTGCTGGTTCTCCTCTGTGGCTTTACAGAGAATAATCTAGATTTAGACTCGACCCGCTCGGCTGCTTCTGATGAAGTCTGCCAGGTTGGGTTGCAGATATAACCAAACAGTCCCCCGTTTGGAGTAGAAAGTGAAATATCTGACTTTAGTATCAGGTGTAAAGCTGCACAATTGATCAAAATGTGATCGAAATTGCAATATTCAAATGTTAGGAAGCACACTGTTTGTTAAAGGCTTAATATGTGTTAAAAATTACAGTTTGGATGAAGTATGGTGGAGCTGCAGAGATTACACGGCCTACAAATGTTATTCTACACATGTTTGGTACAGATCCTTTGGGAAGAAGGAAGTCAGAAATCATATTTAATTAGATGGCAACACAAAGTACAAGGAAAACAGTAAAAAAACACTTTCATTACCACAAACACACTTTCGTTGGCCCTCTTTACATGTGCAGTTGTTCTTTTCAAGACACGCTTTGTGGTGAATTGATTGGAGTTCCTTTTACGGAAACAGCATGATCTTCCTGTGTTATTTTATCATAATATATATTATTATTATTATCCCCATGCAGACGGGCTCAGGGAAGACGTACACCATGGGGACGGGCTTCGATGTGAACATCTCGGAGGAGGAGCTGGGCATCATCCCCCGCGCCGTGCACCACCTCTTCAGAGGCATCGAGGAGCGGAGGCAGGCGGCGCAGCAGCAGGGCCGCCCCATCCCCGAGTTCAAGATCAACGCACAGTTCCTCGAGGTACATATCCACTGATACATATATAAATGATTCCTTATTTTAGTTTAGCTTAAAGGACATCATTCAAATAGAGTAGTTACTAGAATAACGGAGACCTCTGACAAGGCCTATACTGCATTCACATGCTTCTCAACAAACACTTAAAGAGGCCCTATTATGCGTTTTGAGGGGATTTCCCTTTCCTGTAGGTTTTAGTGCATGTGAATGGTTGACGAAGGCTTAAATCCCCAAATTCCCTCTAGAGGGAGTTTCCCACTGTCCTACCCACTCCCCCCCCCCTGCCTGAAACGCCTCCATTGGACTCCTTTGTTTACTATTTTAACATAACCACATCACTATGTAACACTCACGCTTCTATTGGCTAGCGCTCCAACACATTGTACGTGATAGGCTAAGGGGCGGGACATCTCTAAGCGGTTGACCAATCACAACAGAGCCGGCCAGCTAACCAATCAGAGCAGACAGGGCTGAAAATGAGCATAATATGGCCACTTAATTCACGCTCCAAAATGAAATGAAAATGTTGCCAGTGCTTCAACTTTGATGGAAACAGGGTCGTACGTTTTCTCTACAATCTTGCTGATGAAACGATAAACATACAAGTCGAAATATTCAACCTTCTTGGCAGAGATTAAATAACAACAACATAAATAACCTAGAATTTGTACCTGCTTCTTCTAGGAAAAACTCCCAAACTGAATAAAGCAGGGTATACTCTTTCCCCCACTAGCTTTACAGAGATGTCACGGGTCAGGCTTATATTGTTGACACCGCTCGTTTAACAGGCTTTGACACCAGCGCTCCATCATTAAGAAAATATTCTCATTGACAATTGAAGTGCAGCAGCTGTCATCGGGGGGGGGTTTGCGGGCGGCGGAGCCTCCGTCTGGACAGGAAGAGTTAACGGGAACAATATGAGACGGAGGAGGAGACAGTTGTTCCTCTTCATCAGATCCTGACAGCGTACACATTCCGGAAAAGACCTGGAACTGAGAGCAGGATGAAATGTGGATTTGCACAGAAATCAAACACTGGGCAGGTGGTGAGAGTTTATGACATGACGGATAATATTCATATTGTTTCAATCTGACCTTTTTACAAGGCAGTTGTTCAAATCCCTCGAGAGTTTTTGGCAAGATGTGAAAAGCTTCCTGTTAACGCCTTCCTGAGACACTCAAACTGAAGTGACTGTCAAAGGCCTGAAGGACTAGCAGGTGTTTTAGGGGGAAATAAATCACACAGGAAATGTCGCTACGAGCTTATTAGCAGTCAGGGAGGAAACTCTGTGGATGAAGAGGATTTGCTGATGGATTACTGTACATACAATCAAGGCAAACATCACCAAATAATTACATCAATTTGTTACTTATGTGCAACTGGCATTTTCTTGTCACCCTATCACACATCATTACTGAATCAGAGCTAAAATATATTTGATATACAATATCAGTTCACAGTTTGTGCATCTTTTATTTTTATTTGTATAGTTTTATTATAAAAAGAGTTTTTTCTTGTTTCTTTGTTGTGATCTACCTTTACTCTATGTCAAAAATATTAGTTTAAATTCTGAGCAAAGTGCATCTGTTAATTAAAAATATTAAAATAATTTAAAAAAACTTGCTAGAATTTCACTTTCACAAATTACCCTAAGGTTTTGGGTCAGAATTGCCAATTTAACATTTTGAGATGCTAGTCTTGAGTTTGGTTCTGAAATTGGTCCTAAATATCATCCCAGATACAAAGCTCTGAAATGTGTTGAATTTGAACTCTTCATGTTATTTATTTTATGACTCAGCTGATGATCTGCAACATACAGTATATTAAAGGTCCCATGTCATGCTGTTCCGGTTATAACCCGTCCCCTTGTGTGTTATGAAGGTTTTTCTGCATGTAAACGGTCTGCAGAGTCACAAACCCTCAAAGTACACCCTGTAGCGAGTAAAACTCTAACACAGAAAATACCTGTCTATGCTGCCCCAGAACGCCTCGTTGGACATTTCTCTTTTTCCATTGTTTACTTCTTGGGTATAGTGACGTATTTCGGGTATAGTGACGTAACGTAACGTCCGCGGAGCTGTTACGTTTGGACCAATCCGCGGACTTCCTCACACACACACACTCGGCGGGACGTTGTGAGACTCGCTGCTCCGAGGAGCGGACAGTGTGAGCTGGCTCACTGGTGTGGGGTCGGCGAGACACCGCGGAACTCAGCCTGGGCACACACACAAACTCCCAGCCAGGCTGCGGGTGTGTGTGTGTTTGGGGCTGGGTTTCGCTGTGTCTCGCTGTCTCGCAGACGGCCACTGGGCTCACAGGGAGGGGGGGGGGGCAGGAGCTCCAACAAGCCGTTTAGGACAGAGAGTGACACACACATACTATACAGAGATGCTGTATGAGAAACCAATGTGAGTTTGGAACATTGCACAATATACATTTATTTTAGTAGACCTCAACAATAGAATTATGATCAGTAGAAATGGCCATGACATGGGACCTTTAAGGACGCCAAACCTTAGAATCTGCCTACAGAATGTATTTTATTGATACCTTAATAACTTTTAAATCTATTTATGTTGGGTCTGGACACATGAACACAACAAATAGAGAGATAATAGAGCAGGGCAGCAGGCAACAAAGATTTCAAGTGGTTTATCTGTCTGATTTAAAACCTTATTTTGTATCTCCCTGTAGCTTTATAACGAGGAGGTTCTGGACCTGTTTGACTCGACTCGAGACTCCAGACAGAAATCTCACATTAAGATCCACGAGGACGCCAGCGGAGGGATCTACACCGTGGGAGTGACGACCCGCAGCGTGACCTCCGAGGCCGAGGTAACACCGCGAGGGTCTAAGAAACATCTAGTCAGGCATCGTTAATGTTAAGGACTTCATTAATGAGTACACTCTTAAATGTGAACCTCTTTGTCGTCACAAGGCCTTTACAGAGACACGTATTCCTGGTACATTGTTATTTCCTTCACTGATGCTATATTTAAAAATGCCAGAGATAACTTATGATGTTTTTTCCACAGCTATAGGAAATGAGTCAGCACAATTAATACATTTAATCGAAAGGCGACCATGGAAATTGAAATAAGGATCACAATCTTGCACTCATTTGTGGTGGATCTTATGCTCTTATACATTACAACTTAAACTCCTGCAAGACAAACCAAGGAGAAAATAGTGAATGCTTCTACCAGACTGTAATCCTTAAAGACTTGCCTTCAAATATAAACTAAAAAGAGTTTGCCTGTGAATATTGAAAGTGTTTTCTGTCTCAGATGATGCAGTGTCTGAAGCTCGGGGCTCTGTGTCGCACCACCGCCAGCACTCAGATGAACGTGCAGAGCTCTCGCTCTCACGCCATCTTCACCATCCACCTGTGCCAAGTCCGCATCTGTGCCTCCGACAATGTGAGTACTGCTCAGGAATATATATATACTGTATTGTGTATATATATATATATATATGACGAATACAGTTCTTGTGCTACAGAGGGGAGGGCAGGGAGATCATTAATTATGATAATGTATCGTCTTTTAATGGAATCATATTAAGACCAAATCATATTAAGAGACATGATACACAATTACGTCCTTTAAATTATTAACAAGCACATTCAAATTCAAGTTTAAAAACAAATCTGTGTTAATTGTCGTAATCTGATTACTCTGAATTTGTCAGAATGCATGTAAACAAAGTCAGTGTATAGTTAAAAATATGTATTTATTTATGTATAATTTTCTTGAAACAATTCAATTAACTTTGCCCTAAAATTCTTAATTAAATAAGAAAAGAAAATAGAAGAAATTGCATTTTTAATGGTTCAAGTATTTAATTCACACAGTGTACAAAAAATACAAAAGTACGTTTTACCATGTGTTTTTTTATTATATACTATTTATCTTTTAATAACTAAAAAACATGCTATACTGTGATATGTATTGTTATCTAGTTTATGAAATAATCTACTGTATATCTGAGCATATTACCCAGCCCTAATAGAGGGATTTAAACTGATCTCTTAAGTTGTATTATTCTAACTGTAAATGTTTTTTATATATATCATTTTTCAGATGGCAGTTATCCCATTTTGCAAATTAATTCTCCATAACATGAACATGAACCCATTATTAGAACTTAAACAATGCAAAGATAATAGTGCTGTGTATCTGACAGTGTGTGTGTGTGTCTCCGTCCCTCAGCATGAAGGTGAGACTGATAACAGAGTCTCTAATGGAAACTCAGAGCTGGACGAGTACGAGACGCTGACGGCTAAGTTTCACTTCGTGGATCTGGCCGGCTCCGAGCGGCTGAAGAGAACCGGAGCGACGGGAGACCGAGCCAAAGAGGCGATCTCCATCAACTGTGGCCTGGTGAGGGGCTTCCTCCTCCTAATATCATCTTCAGTGATTGTAATCTCATGTTGAATGTCAGTTCCCTTGTTCTGTTCTAGTCTTCAATGTTTGTCCTTGCAGGAATAAAACAAATGAAGCATTTGACATTCGAGAAACAATTCAGATTAATGTATTTGAGCATATTGTATTGAATCTCAGTGGTGCAGAGAAGTCAGAGCCAATCAAATAATAGAGTTTGACTGCCATCTAGTGGCTGAATTCATAAATGACCACGCTGCACTAAGAGTCGATCAACAATGCAACAAGCAAGATGCTGCACAATAAGTACAAAACCATGTTTAGATTTGATCATATAAAGCCAAAAGTGGTATATTTAACTTGATAAAAAACCTTTAATATGATCTCTACTATTTAACCTGCTCTTTCAATAAGAATACATTGTTATTTGTCTTGAACGACAGACTCATTCGGAGTATTTGAATTCATTTGTAGGATGTTTTTTGTCCCCATTACTGCAGGATTTACCCAATTTAATTTAATTTAACTTTTTTATAGTATTTTGAGATCTGTGATCCAGATGGAGAAAGTCAAATTGGTCATTTAAACAACATATACCAATTGAACAGGAGGACAGAAAAGGAATTTACATACAAACGTATTTGGTTAATGATCCTAGAGAGCAGTCATTGAATAAACTGCAACAGATATAAACCCTATTTATTTATTGAAGTGTTGCATCACCTTTAAACATTTCTCTCCCCTCTGTATTCCTGCAGCTCGCTCTGGGGAATGTAATCAGCGCTCTGGGCGACCGAAGCAAGCGCTCCTCTCACGTGCCTTACAGAGACTCCAAGCTCACCCGCCTGCTGCAGGACTCGCTCGGAGGAAACAGGTCGGGGAAATACTCATTCACCTTTTTTATAACGTACTAACTGCGTTTCTGTGGACAGGGAAGTCCTGATGGTTCGATTTCAAAGAAGTTTGTAAAAGATGTCTTTCATTGAAGGGAAACAGGAATGCATTGCAGAATATGATCTGCAGAATGAAGGAACAAGTTTATTATAAAGTTGAGAAGGTTTTTATTCTCTCCATATATTAAGAAATGTATGTTGTTAATATGCAATATTTGACAACACTGCTTGCAAACTATTGAACGAATTGATATACATTGGTGAGGATTTGAGCAATATTTAGACACTTTAGGATAGTTGAAAAACCGCACTAAAAAACGCAATTTATTCACTTCAACTTCTACAATAGTTTCCACAGTTTAAGGCAAGGCACGTTTATTTATAAAGCACATTTCAACACAAGGCAATTCAAAGTGCTTTACACAAATGAAGGACATTAAAGGTGGGGTAGGTAAGTTTGAGAAACCGGCTCAAGATCGCTAGAATTTGAAAATACACAACCGGAGAAAATCTGCCACTTCCTTACAGAGCCCCTCCTCCAACACACACGAACGCGCACATGACCAATGAGGGCACGAGATAAGTTTGTGCACAGATGGAAGGCTGACAGGCAGGTAGGCCATCCAGTTATTTTAGCCGGGCCGGCTCAGATGATTGGTCGTGCTTTTTACAGTACTACGGCTTCCACAGATGATATTTTTTAATGGATTTTTTGTCAAAGCACTTAAGATATTCATTGCTATCGGGATGTTAAGAGCATTCCATGGAATATAACAAAAAGTGTATCTCGAGCCGGTTTCTCAAACTTACCTACCCCACCATTAATAGCATTAAGAAACATATTATAAAATGATATTTAAAAACACTCATTTAAAAGCAAAGATACATGAATCACAGTTACAGTGCAGTGTGAGATACACACATCTGAACGAACCCCCCTTTGGAAAATGATAATCTGACCCCATGGTACCTTTTAGTTTTCGCCAAAACTATTCCTCTATTCTATTTTTAAATGCACATTAGTTAAGTTTACCTTGTCTTTCTAGGACTTTCTTGGTATCCTCCGCGAACCAGGGTCTTGAAACCAAAACGGATTCCTGTACCCCATGGCACCTTTTTAGTTTTCGCCAAAACTATTCCTCTTTTCTTTAAATGCACATTCGTTAAGTTTAAGTTGTCTTTTCAAGGACTTTTTTGGTGTCCTCCGCGAACCAGGGTCTTGAAACCAAAACGGATTCCTGTACCCCATGGTACCTTTTTCGCCAAAACTATTCCTCTTTTCTTTAAATGCACATTAGTTAAGTTTAAGTTGTCTTTTCAAGGACTTTTTTGGTGTCCTCCACGAACCAGGGTCTTGAAACCAAAACGGCACACGTGGGGGACTTTAACCACCTACGAGGGGACTTTAACCCCAATAATGACTATAACTACCTTTGGGGGGACTCAATACAAGGCAATTCAAAGTGCTTTACACAAATGAAAGACATTAAGAAAATGGCAAAGATAATCAAAGTTACAGTGCAGTTTAAGATATGAATATATCAATTAAAAGCAGCGGCAAAAAGAAAAGTCTTCAGCCTGGATTTAAAAGTAGTCAGAGTTGCAGCGGACCTGCAGGTTTCTGAGAGTTTGTTCCAGATATTTGGAGCATAAGAACTGAACTTCTCCATGTTTAGTTCTGACTCTGGGGACAGAAAGCTTTCATCAGAATGAAAGCATTAAGTATCATCTACCTACAGTATACATACGTGTGCATACATTTAAATAGTTTTTCTTTGCTGGCTTCTACACGGTTTGAACCAATTGTTTCTCCAAATCAATCATAAAACAAACCATTAGATGAAAGCTCATATCCGGCTGCTCAGTCTAGTGAACTCTTTAAACCTCAGCTAAAAACTCACCTCTTTGCACTGGCTTTTAATTCTAGTTGAACATAACATTTGTATATGTTTTTATCATGTTTTTAATTATTGTTTTACTCCCATTGTGTTATTTTATATATTATGTATTTCCTGTACAGCACTTTGGTCAACTGAGGTTGTTTTAAATGTGCTATATACATAAAGAAAGATTGAGATTGAGATTGAAAGCATTTAATAAATGCTGAACCAAACATATAATAAATATCTGCCTGTGTTTAACCCCAGCCAAACGGTGATGATCGCCTGCATCAGCCCGTCGGACCGGGACTTCATGGAGACGCTGAACACGCTGAAGTACGCCAACAGAGCGAGGAACATCAAGAACAAAGTGATGCTGAACCAGGACAAGGCCAGCCAGCAGATCAGCGTTCTGAGGACGGAGATCGCCCGGCTGCAGATCGAGCTCATGGAGTACAAGACGGTGAGGAGTGAGAAATCATTTTGTTTTTCTTTGTCATTATCAGGTGGTCTCATTGGGTTTAAGATCTTCTTTACAGGTGACCTCACAACAATACACTTTTACAAGAACACAACAACAAAATAAGGTCAAATAAAGGTTTACATGTATCACACTGCGTTGCACAACTCTAGTTTGAAGGAATTTTGCAGTTCATTTAGTTTTAAAGGCACATCCTGCTAACATTAGTGCATTCATGTGGGATATCATAGGTCGCATTCACACCTATAGTCACTTCTCAGGTGCGCACCAGACGACAGTTTGTTACATTGTTTCATTTTTCAGAAGGTTCGGTTTGCGTTCACACGGGCAAAACTCAAACGGACTATACATTTTAAACACAAGTCATGTGCACGGAAATGCTGTTCAACCATTGGTCAGACATTAAGGAGGTACAAACGCAAACCATATCTACCGGAGCCTCCGCCATGGAGCATCGGCAGGTTATTTTCATGCTGCTGTTAATCTGGAGATCAACAGACTCTAGCATATGATTATATAATCAGACAACGTCCGTTAAAAAACATTAAAACACATATAATGAGAGACGTTCTGCAGTAAGGAGGAGGTTTCACCGACGGCAGGTGTTCTTACTTTTATGTATAGTTTTTAGTTTGATAGTTGTTTTTACTTTACACGACACTGTTCAACACTTAATTCTGCTTCACTCTTTCGCTAACGATTTTGAAGACATCCGCGTTCTTGTGACTCGTAAATACTACGCTTCCTATGTTTTTGTGCGGACTGCGTTCACACCTATGGTTCACACCAGCGATGAACCGCTCCAGAGTTCACTTGCAAGCGGTCCGAGAGAGACCACCTTTTAGGCGGACCACTAGTTCACTTCAGAGGTCTCGGACTGCGTTCACATAAACCCAAACGAACCGCACCAAGCGGGTAAACGCACAAGGGTTCGATTCAACCGGACTATACAAGGCTGGTGTGAATGCGACCTTAGTGTTTAGAGTTGTGGTTAACTAGGTTTTTTTTATATAGCACATTTCAGACACAAAGGCAATTAAAAGTGCTCTACAGAAGTATAAACACTTGAAACGCAAAACAAGGAAAATACATACTGAAACATTATTAAACAACATTATTAAACAATAATTGAAACCAAAAATAAATATATATTGGAACAGTACATAACCAAGAAGGTGCAGAAATATAATAATCTAATGTTGTTGAAGGACCCTTGGAGAAGCAGGTTTATAGACTCACTGAGATGAACTTGATAAACAGATAACATGGCATGGCTATGTCTTGTTGCCTTGAATAAAACAACCAGAGAACAATGTAGAGTCTGAAATGAATATAATGCATAATCCTAGACACAATTATCTCAATGCGCCCTCCTCCCCCCCCTGCAGGGTAAGCGTCTGACGGGGGAGGACGGCGTGGAGAGCTTCAGCGACATGTTCCACGAGAACTCCATGCTGCAGACGGAGAACAGCAACCTGCGGGTGAGGGTGAAGGCCATGCAGGAGACCATCGACGCCCAGAGAGCCAGACTCACCCAGCTGCTGAGCGACCAGGCCAACCAGGTGATCGCCAGGGCAGGTACGATCGTTTTCCACAAGATACGTTGATAAAAACCTTTGGTGTGAAGTCTATTCTGTAAGCGTTAAAGGTCACCTATTATGCAAAGTCCACTTCTTCATGTCTCTTCTACATCAACATGTGTCCCCTCTGTGGAAAGAGACTCTGAAAGCTTCAGGAAAAAGATTCTCTCTCTTTTTGTCCTGATCCATTTATATAAAAACCTGTCTGAAAATGAGCTGATCAGATTTTGGCCACTTTATGATGTCATAACGATGTTTTGGCTTGTGTAACCATTAGCCAATCACCAACCAAGGTACCCCCCTTGTTTGAACTTATTTAGTTTGGTTCGAAAAGCCTTTTTATCCTCCTGTGTCTCCTGTGAAATGGTCTTGACTCTCTTCCAGGTGAAGGCGCAACTGAAGAAATTGGAACCATGATTCAGGGTTACATCAAAGAGATTGAAGACCTCAGGTAGACAACTCTTCCTCATTATGTAAATGCTACATGTGCCTCACTTCTATCGTACATACTGATTCCATATGGTAGAAAAGGGGGAGAGCTTCAGGGGAGGCGCAGCGTGAGAAAAAAATAACGAGAAACAGTGAAATCTAGCTTGTGTGGTGGAACATTATGGGACATAATTCACCGTGGTGTATAGTGTGTGTTGCACCACGGACCTGTTGGAGAGTGTACCTTGTTGTTGTTATCATTCTAGCTTGACAGTAGCAGGTAGCAAGTTATTATTTCCTCTGTAAACCTAATGGAAAATAAAGTGTGGAGTTCCATACTAAACACGCCGCCTCCCACTCCCACTCTACACTAGTTAACTTCAGCTAACTTTATGCAAGCGGCAACATGGATCGATTTTTAGTGAAGTTACCTAAAGTGAGAGAGGAGACAGCGTCTGGCAGAAAACGTGTATCACTTTTGGCTGTCTGTAGAGAGCGAGTTCCCCCACCTCGCCCAAAAGGCTGTAAAAGTGCTCATTCCCTTCACCTCCCTCCACCTACCTGTGTGAGTGCAGGTTTTCCGCATTGACTTTGATCAAAAGCAAGTACGGGTCAAGGCTGCAGCCAGAGGATGATCTGCGTTTATTCCTGTCTACATTGCATCCCACATCATCCACCTGTGCGCATCAAAGACACAGACTCATTGTTCCCCACTAAGGTAGTGTGTAATAAGGAGGCAAAGTTGACGTTCAGTGTTTTGCCGGCAGCATTTAAGGATTTATCCACGATGTTGAAAATGTTGAAAATGTTAAAAATGAGAAAGGTAGACAGCGAAAACAGAGCATTCAATGACATGTTCTCTCACTGGACCTCTTTGAAATGCAATTGAATACCCCTGCATTATAGCAACAACATCAATAATAATAATAATAGCAATAATAATTGGGAGGGGGGGGCGCGGCTGTTCTTATGTTCTCTGAGGGGAGGCCCACCTTCCCACACTTTGAAAACCCCTGGTCTAAAGTATTTATCTAAGTCAGAACCAAAGTGATAGGTTGATGTGATGCATTCAGTTAAAAGACACAACATGTATGGAATATGCTTTGTGGTTGCTCCTCTAAGATGTGGGGCTAGAAAGCAGCAAAGAATGACGAAACCTGGTAGATGTTCTGCCCTTGTTCATCCTTATGTTTGCCCTGTTTGATATCCTCCTTCAGAGCCAAACTCCTGGAGAGCGAGTCGGTGAACGAGTACTTGAGGAAGAATCTATCCCGAGCCTCTAACCGTCAGTCTCTGTACGGAGGAGGGCCCTCGCTGCTGGCCCCGGAGAAGGAGACCTCGGACATCATCGAACTGGCCAAGAAGGACCTGGAGAAACTGAAGAAACGAGAGAAGAAGAAAAAGAAAAGGTACAGACCTGACACAGAAATGAGATCCAGCATCGAATGCTTTGACTGGAGGTGTGGGTGCAGGTGCTCATACATCAGTTTACGTTTTTGGAAGGCACATGAATAACATCTTTACACAAAAATAGGTTTGACTTTTAATGGATTTTAATACAAAATATGGCAGAAGTAAAAAAATGGTTTGCATTTGAATGTGCATATTTAAAGGTAGGGTAGGTAAGAATGGAGAAACCAGCTCGAGTGCGCTAGAATCTGAAAGTACGCAGCCGGAAAAAATCTGCCCCTTCCTTCAGACTTCCTTACAGAGCCCCTCCTCCAACACACACGAACGCGCACATGACCAATGAGGGCACGAGATAAGTCTGTGCACAGATGGAAGGCTGACAGGCAGGTAGGCCATCCAGTTATTTTAGCCGGGCCGGCTCAGATGATTGGTCGTGCTCTTTACAGCGCCACGGCTTCCACAGATGAAATATTTTGTATGTATTTATTGTCAAAGCAATTAATGTATTCATTGCTATCGGGATGTTAAGAGCATTCCATGGAATATAACACAAAGTGTTTCTGAAGTGAATTACCTACCCTACCTTTAAAGACATCTTTACATCACAGAGCATTTAGCTATTAGCTTTAATAGTGTATGTGCAGTTTTACTTAAAGGGGACCTATCATGCAAAATGCACTTTTGTACGTCTTTTATACATGAATATGTGTCCCCGGTGTTCCAGGGAACTCACCAAGTGTCAGAAAACACAACCCTCTCTATTTTCCTCCATACCCAAATCTCTAAAAAAAGGGGCTGCAACGGATCTGATAAAAACTGATCCAGATTTGAACACTGTCCTGACGTCAGGACAGTGGCGCTACGGCTATTGGGCCAACTCCACCAATCAGGAGGAGACAGCCACGGCCATTGCCGTTCGAAAGCGCTGGAGACGCTGTAGTACATATGCCAGGCCTGTAGATGGTGCTGTTCTGCCCTTACAAACACAGAGCAAAAAAATGTCAAATTGAGCAAAATGAGGCATGGCTAAAATGCATGATCTGTTTGGTATTTTGAAAAAAAAAAAGTATAAATATGCCTTATATAGGTATGGTCCTACACTATATTATTCAAATATAGCATGATAGGTCCACTTTAATTTACACACCATTACTACAATTCACATTTAATGTATGTAGCATAAATGTGAGTTTCGACAGATTTTTTTTTACCTGGGACACACTATTTGGGATTTTTCTCCGTATCCATCATGCCGATATTTTCCAACTCATTTGTCTGATTGAAAGTGATCCTTTTATTTTCACCCTGATTGGAGAGAACATCTAGAAAAAACATATTTTTATATTCCTATGACCAATCAACAATGCAGAAAGACAGGCCTTTATCCTCGATGCAGACTCAAGTATGACGGGTAGAGTTTTCTGCGTGAATATGAACCTATAGAAACAAAGCACTTTGGGGCATCTGAAGGGGATACAAGTTGGATTTTGATCAGTCTCCCCTCCGCTCTTCCTTCCTTCGTTCATCTCTCCCCCTCCCCCCCCCCCCCTCCCTGAAGGCTGCAGCAGCTGCTGGAGGACAGAGACAGGGAGGAAAGGGAGGAGGTGGTGGAAGAGGGGGATGACGCCAGGTTTGTCCGAGCTCCCACCCTCCTGCTGCCATTCCCATCCTCCGCTTCCCTTCCCCTAATTCAGCTCTTTATTTAACTTTCATTTTTTGTTTGCACAGGTATTCCCCCACCTGGAGTGAACCCCCGCTCCCATAGAAGCACTTCCCCTCCATCAAACACTTTTGATACCACGTTAAAAACCTTTATTTCTCTTTAGATGTGTGAGTTCTGCAGCTTATTCATTGACCCTTCACTTCATGCTTCATGTTTATATATTTGAACTACCTTGACTTTAACTGATGACGTAATAATGATCATTTGATATTCATAATACCTGATACATATTCTAGGCTAGCCAATAAGGACAACAGATGTAACTGGCACATTTACAGAAATGTTTATTAATGTGACTTTTTAAATAAACTAATCAAATCTCAATCATGAAGAAGAACAAAAAGTAGGGGGGGGTTTTTTCTGCAAAATATAATTATTAAAATAATAAATAATGCATTAGATACAGATAGAAATGATATGTAGTTAGACAAGCAATCATGTTACCTTATGGCAGAGATTTGGGCTGTCAAGGTGCTCCAAATATTTCTTTATTTGATCTTTTCTTTTCAGATTTTAATTTGGAATTTGACAGATTGAGCTCACAGGATTTTTTTCACTACAGACTGTTATTAGATTTAAATGTATAAAAACGATTTAACATTACATTATACGTACCTGTCTCTGCTCTCCTGTGTCAGTTTCTTTTTTCTGTTTTGGTCATCTTATCCAGCAGTTTGTGTGAAACACCACTTAAACATCACTAACCCTCTCGGTTTGGATACATGTTTTATCCAACAGATCTGACTGGAATTTTGATTTTTCCCTTCATGCTTTTTAGCGTATGATGCCTCCCTCCTTTGTTGAGACATATACACTGTCTTTTCCACAAACAAGCTCAACAAGTCTCATCTCTGTTTATCGATTACAAGGCATTTTCTCCTCAAATATATCACAGCAAATGGAGTCGTGAATATGTAGTAGCTTTATTGCTACAAAATGGTGAAGAGGTGAAAACAGTTGGTTTGCTGGAAAGACAGTGTTGCTATGAGTTGTTTGCTAAACATCTGCCGTGCCGAATTAAAAAAAATGACAAGAAATGATTTGGAAAATGTGTCACAACACCTGTTTGTGTTCTGATCAGTCGATCAATAAAGTTTCTGATTTTCATTTCTATCTGACTCTTTCAGCGCCAACAAGGAGGAAGTTCCTGACAACGAGCAGGAGAAAGGAACCGAGAAGGAGATGACGGAGCGAGGCCACGAGGAAGCAGAAATTGTATGAATGACTTCCTATTTTTTCATCTTTACATTGCAGTACATTAAAAGTGAGAGCCTTCAGATATGAAACATGTTATTGTGCAGGAGGGCCAGGAAGGCAGCGACCACGAGGAAGGAGAAGAGGAAGAGGAGGAGGATGAAGAGGAGATGGAGGTGGAGGAGAGCTCCGATGATTCTGACTCTGAATCGGATGAAAAAGGTACGATCAGTCTCTCACTTTGTTACTTTAAAAGGTGCTGATTCTCCACCAGGGGGGGCTGTTTACTCGCATCTGACTAAACACTTCCATCTTCAACCAGCAGCACATACAGTATGTGTTTTAGTGACTTTCTCAGATGCATTTAGAGCTGATCAGTTGTTTTAATTCACCCAATATGTATTAAAGAACACTGCTAAATGCCAGATTAGGAGCGAGTCCTTTGGATGTTGCATTTATTTTAGTTCTAGGTCGTCTTTTTGTAACATTTATACTGTAACATGTACTATAAATTCAAGATTCAAGTGCTTTATTTTCATATGCACCACAGCTACAGCCTACAGGTTGTTGTCAATGAAAATCTTAAGGGACAAAAGATTATTTTAAGTAAGGTAAAGTCATTCCAAATCGTCATGTACTGTAAAAAACATCAAAAAACAAAACAATAATTGTTATTTTAATTTTATATATTGATTATGTGTACGTTTGTAAATTCTATTTGTATCCACTGTGTTAAACGATAAAAAATTAAACATATTCAAACAAATAAATACTGTTTACACATACAGACATATAGTATTTTGCAGAAACACAACCATCAATTTATAGCATACTTACTATTATTATGAGATCAAATCATTCCAAAGGGGACATTAATTTAATAGAATCTTCTAACACCGAAAACGATATCAGAATCAGAAACAGGTTTGTCACCAGGTAGGTTGACACCAAGCCCCCAGGAAGTGCGCCGGACTCTGAGGAAAATATTCGTTGTGGCCAAACGGCGGTACTACACTTCCGTATCAGTCGCTGGGCCCAGAAACACTTTTTCCCATTGACTAACATTGGGAAAGAGACGTCTGTAAATCGTTGGATCATTTTTTTTAAACTAAATAAACTACCCAGTATGAACATTTGTATAGCCCTCATTAAAAACATTCGGTCCTCAAGTTGTAAAATGTGCTAATAACGTTATTCTGAGAGTTATTTCCCTTGGCATTATGAACGCGCATCTAACCCACGGGACTGCGCCGCCCGGCACGTTCATGTGACGTTTTCAGTACTACATGAGTTTTACCTTTACCCATGGATGCACAATAAGAACGGATTATATGAATACTTTCGTGACATTTCGCTCTCTCAAAAGTTGGGCCATTTTGTCTTCATGCGCCAATGAGCAACTCTCATAGGAATGAACGAGGCCCCGCCTCCCACGCTGTATCCAGTTCTTATTACATCCATGGTTGACACGTACGAGGAATTTGACTTGATGTCGTGGTGCATACATAAAAGTAAAACAAAAATTAAAAACACAGATAGAGAACTAGAAAAATATTAAAAATAATAACAATGTATAGTAAAATATAACAGTATTTACATAGAAATGGAATAGAATCGGCAGTAATAAAAAAAAAAAACAGATATTGTTGTACATTGTGTATATATAATTAAAGTGATTTGATGTGTACCTCAGATAACTTCCAGGCGGACCTGGCCAACATCACCTGTGAGATCGCCATCAAGCAGAAGCTGATCGACGAGCTGGAGAACAGCCAGCGGAGACTTCACACTCTGAAGCAGCAGTACGAGCAGAAGCTCATGATGCTGCAGTGCAAGATCAGAGACACGCAGCTGGAGAGGGACAAGGTGCTGCAGAACATGAGTAAGACCAGGAGGGGGGGGGGGGGCTGACTCAGAGGAAGAGCATTTTAACTTTGACTTAAAGACCACTATCATGCTTCCAGGGGGTTTTCCCTTTCCTATAGGGTGTAATATGGGTTTCTGTGCGTGTAAATGAGTAAGACCAGGAGGGGGAGTCCTGTATCAGAGGGAGAGAAATGTTCATTTATAGAATAGAATCCTAGAATAAAATAGAATCTTTTATTGTCATTATACAGGTACAATGAGATGAGTAGAGCTGCTCCCTTTTTTTTATTAAGGTGCCATCAAAAAATTCAAAAAAACCAACAAGAGACATTCATACTTCAATATCATTCAATATCATGCACATGTTATTCCACTTGACATGAGCATGATTTAAACAATTCCTGTCACACGTCTCTTCTGCTGTTTATCTCCATTGGACTCCTTTGTTTACTTCTGTAACATGATGACATCACTATGTAACACTTGTGCTTCTATTGGCTAGCGCTCCAACACATTGTACGTGATAGGCTAAGGGGCGGGACATCTCTAAGCGGTTGACCAATCACAATAGAGCCAGCCAGCTAACCAATCAGAGCAGACTGTTGCTAATTATTTGCTCAGAGGGAAGAAAAGTGTATCCTCTAAAAATACATTTACCCATTAATGATAAGGCAGTTTGGATAAAAACACCCAACGAAATGTGTGTCTGGCTTATAATGTCTGTGCCTTTTGATCAGGTTATTTCAGTAATAGACAGATATTATGAATACATCCTAATGCATGACAGGATATTTACATTCTTGCTTGTCCTTCTTTGATTTGAAAGATTTTTTTATCATACCCTCATGTTTGAGCGCAGATTTTCTTCTGTACTAATGAAGAACACTTTATGTTGTTCAGAGGATCCTTTAAAGTGAGATCTCTCCGCCTGCAGACAGACATGACAGTTTATATTTAGCAGCACTAATGGATCAGAGCGTGGAGGAGTTTCAGCTCGTCTTATTACAAAATAAATCACAAAAAATACATTTCCTGACAACTGAAGGTCTAGGTTTCTGTTTCAAATGATTACAGGACACATGTTTGTATCAACAACGCAATGTCAGCATCTCTTCCCAATGAACATGATTGTGTAATGTATATTTTTTTACAGCATTGCTGCATTGTCATTTGAAGGAAGACCAGTTCTTTACGATCTTTGTGTTGCTCACTTTCAGACACAGTGGAATCGGGCACAGACGAGAAGTCTCGCAAGATCAAGACGGAGTACGAGAAGAAGCTGAGCGTGATGAACAAGGAGCTGCAGAAGCTGCAGTCGGCGCAGAAGGAGCACGCCAGGCTGCTGAAGAACCAGTCTCAGTACGAGAAGCAGATGAAGAAGCTGCAGATGGACGTGGCCGAGATGAAGAAGACCAAGGTGGGCTTGATATCAGACAGTAGTGTGTGGTTTAAAGCTTATTTTATTAGCTTTTTAATGACTGTTTTTAAATGCCATGTTCTTAATATCTTTCACTTTGAATTGCCTGCGTTGAAAGGGGCTATATAAATAAACTTGCCTCGCCTTGCCTATGGTGATAATACTCTACTGTAATGCTTTGGTGGAGATCTGAGGTCTCTGATTGTTTTGATAGTATGTTGCCTTTGTTTAGTGTGCTTGAATGTACTGTCTTCTAATAGGAATAAAATAAAGGTTGCCATATTGTTTATCAACTTAGGGATGCATCAGAAATGTGAACATGTTTCACTGAAGTTTATTTTCTGCCATGTCAACTATCTTTCCTGTAAATCTCCACGTCTCAAACAACCTAAACTACATTTTGAATGACCTAAACTAATGAAAGTAGGCCACACTTGTAGTCAAACAACAAGGACAAAGTCAAGAGGGATGATTTAAGAAAGGCTCCAAATGATTTTACAAATCTTATGAGAACTTTCATCTGAATATTGAGGCACTTCCAAGATATTTGCGTATTATATAATATGAATATTTCTCCCATTTGAAATGATTGTTGCAGGTGCGTCTCATGAAGCAGATGAAGGAGCAGCAGGAGAAGAACAGGATGAACGAGTCTCGCAGAAACCGAGAAATCGCCACGCTAAAGAAAGACCAGCGCAAGCAGGAGGTAATCGTCGGGGGTTCCCTCTACATATCGTTATCAGTCTGCTTTAATTGCATCTTAATCAATCTGAGCCACACGTTGTAATCTCCTCATCTAACTTGTTAAACACTGTGATTGTGTTTCAGCACCAGCTGAAGTTACTGGAGGCTCAGAAGAGGCAGCAGGAGCTGATCCTGAGGAGGAAGACTGAGGAGGTGAGCAGGAGCACAACCTTTACATCAGTGTTCCTCAAACCTTTTTTGATAATGTACCACATTTTACATATTTTTTAAGACAAAGATCTCATGACGAGTGCAAAACATTTTACGTAACAAATAAAAAAGCCTTAATAAAGAGGTGCAATACACAGCTGCACCATCAATCAAGCCTTGTTACTATATATCACAACATTCATGTCAAAAAGTGTTAATCTTACCATAACACTAAGACAGCATTGTAATCATAATAATGCATTGAGCTGCATCTTTTTGATATGTATCACTTATTTCTGTTGACAAAGGACAGTTTTCCTCAAGAGATTTTTTAAATGAAAATAAAGTTGTAGTAAAATGTTTGGCAAGTTAAAGCTAATTTACCTGCTGATGGTTTATTGCACTTATTGTAAGTGGCTTTGGATTAAGGGGGCAGCTTAATACAAATGCATGTAATGTTATGTCATTTAATCTGTCATTAAATATCAAAATTAGCTTCCCAGACACACTGGGAAAAGAAAATACTGAATTGAATTGTATTTTCTGCACTTCAATGTTTCGGCGAGCTCCAAATTGTATTGACAAAATAAGAATATTTAATATTAAATGCCATTTATTTCCTTCTTTTTATTAAATAAACTTTACTAACTTCTAAAATCCCTATCTATTTGAGAAACCCTGTTCTACGTTGTGTATGTAGAGATTCTTGTAATTCATTATGGATGCTGTGTGTGTGTGTGTGTGTGTGTGTGTGTGTGTGTGTGTGTGTGTGTGTGTGTGTGTGTGTGTGTGTGTGTGTGTGTGTGTGTGTGTGTGTGTGTGTGTGTGTGTGTGTGTGTGTGTGTGTGTGTGTGTGTTGTGTGTGTGTGTGTGTGTGTGTGTGTGTGGTGTGTGTGTGTGTGTGTGTGTGTGTGTGTGTGTGTGGTGTGTGTGTGTGTGTTGTGTGTGTGTGTGTGTGTGTGTGTGTGTGTGTGTGTGTGTGTGTGTGTGTGTGTGTGTGTGTGTGTGTGTGTGTGTGTGTGTGTGTGTGTGTGTGTGTCAGGTGACTGCTCTGAGGAGGCAGGCCCGGCCCACCTCAGGGAAGGTGGTGAGGAAGTTCCTGTCTGACCCGGTGCAGGACTCCAGCTACAGACCTCCATCTGGACGGCTGTACTCCTCCGGCAACGCTGCTCCCAACGGCACGCGGTGAGTCTGAGAGCGAAACCAAAAAAAGGGGGAGAGACTTGTTTATATAGTTTGTTTTTGTGGAGCCAAAAAAGGCCAGGTTTTCTCCCTGTAGCATGCAAGCAAGACACTCAACACCTGCTCCATCACTGGAATATGAAATCCTCAAAAATGTAACATTCCCTAGAATCCTTTTTAGATTTGTTTTAACATGATTTAAGTTATCGCAATGCAAAAACCATATTATCATTTCCATTAGAATCAGAATCAGTTTGAATACCAAATCAGGGAATTTGCTTTGGTATAATGGTTTTCGTTTTCCAACATGTCCAATGAATGGTTATAATACAACAAGCATTTTAATTATTGAGTTTTAAATATGATATAATCAAGTCTCTTCATATACAAATAATGACACAAGATAAGAATATATCTGCCATGAAGTCTTTGCTGTAATTATGTCATTTTTGAAAAGATAGAAAATGTGCTCTTTTAATCTCACTTATGTTATATAACTTGAAAGCCCATTGTGCTGTTCTATAAGTATTTTACTTAGTTAGTATTAGTGCAATAGGACTCAAAGGAACTGAACTCATGGTGTTTAATACAGGCCTCATTTTCATGTCCCCCTAAAGAGGGTACACAATTAATTGCTGTGTCTTAGGCGAGGAAAACTTACTTTAAAGATGATTTTCTTGCCATTAATATGTTGGATTTTAAGTTTAAGATATAATTCATCATCAGGACGCTGCAACTGAAACGTATGAATCAGTTAATTTAAATTATTGATTTGCTTAAACGTGTTGAATCCATGCTGCTGTGTGTGCAGGACTTCCTACCGGCGCTCAGGGATCTTATCCACCAGGATCGCTCGCAACAAGTGGCAGTCTCTGGAGCGGAGGATCACTGACGTCATCATGCAGAGGATGACCATCTCCAACATGGAGGCCGACATGAACCGCCTCCTCAAGGTAACGCTACCACAGTTATATTTTAAAATGTCTGGATCTATCATATATTATTGATCTCTCTAGAGCAGGGGTGTCAAACTCAAATACACAGTGGGCCAAAATTTAAAAAATGGGTACTAGTCGAGGGCCGGACTGGTTCAATGTTTATTGCAAAACTTATTGAAATGAACTTATTGCACGTATTAAACCTGGAACCAACAAAGCTTAAATTATTGCCTATAAAAACAACATTAAACATTAAATAATCAGTTGCATTTATTTCTTATGGCTCTATCTGAAGCTTTTCCAGAGTCATTTCTTATGATTACATTTTCCCACAGGCCAACAACAGCTTCAAAAAAACAATTCCCCTCAAAGAAAAAACCAAACATGCCCTGTTGTCTCAAGAAAGAAAGTGCAGAAGGAAACATCCATGTAAACTCAGTGTGCTGCTCTGTGATGCTAGTTCAAGCCAGATACTTGGCATCTCATCTTGGGTGCAAGTTCATCAATGTTTGGGGTCAGGCTCTGAGCTGAGGAAACCCTCAGGATTGAGTGAAGGTGCAATATACCGGAGGGCCAGATCTAATAGTAATTAGAAATTATCCAGCGGGCAGAAATTAAAGGGCCTGATTTGGCCCCCGGGCCTTGAGTTTGACACATGTGCTTTAAGGAGAAGCCTGGGACTTAAGATTTTATTATAACAACTACGCTGTAATTGTTTTACATTTTCTCACAAAGCCTTTGATTCTTGAATCTGCAACATTAACCATGTTCCCATCTTATTTTTTACTATCCTTATTTTTTATACTTACTTTGCAACACATTTGTTTAGATTGTTTATGTACCACCAGGTACCAAAGCAAATTCCTTGTATGTGTAAACTTACCTGGCAATAAACTTGATTCTGATTCTAATTCTGATCATAGCAACGAGAGGAGCTAACCAAGCGTAAGGAGAAGGTGATCCGGAAGAGGGAGCGTCTGTCGAGGGAGGGTCCGGAGGTGGAGAAGGCGGTGCTGCCCATCAACGAGGAGGTGGACGCACTGACGGCCAACATTGACTACATCAACGACAGCATCGCAGACTGCCAGGCCAACATCATGCAGATGGAGGAAGCCAAGGTGAGAAAGGCCCCCAACGCCTACAAGTTTGATGTTTAAATATATATTATATATCATTATTTACTTGATATTAATGCCAATTCCTTCATACTACCTTCAAACCCTTGAACAGCTTAGTTTGAGTAGAGTTTAGAACGGGCCAAACTTTCACGTTATGAATAGTGTTCTTATTTTAAACAAACAAAAGTATTTTTTTGTTGTTTTTGTATTAATTGATGCTGTTTCCTAATTGAGTGACTGTTCTCAGGAGGAGGGCGACACAGTGGATATCTCCGCAGTCATCGGCTCCTGTACTCTGAATGAAACTCGTTTTCTGTTGGATCACTTCATGACGATGGCAATCAGCAAGGTACCAGCCCATATTAATAAGAGTTTAATGAGGAATAATAACATCCGTATATCATCATGTGTCCTTACGGCTGCTTCAAAACAAACTTGAGTAAAAAACATAGGTGCATATCAACATCTCTCATTGCCTGATTTTGTTTTGTTTTGCCCAAACCTGGCAATTTTACATTCTAACTGTCAGGAACTGCAGACAAATATTCCACATTACCACCATCGTGATGTAATTTGAATGTAAACATGACAAAACCTCACACTCGTGGACACACCGAAGCCCCACACTGTTTCCCAGGCACTGTTTAACAACGTAAACTAGGACACACCGGCTTACTTTTACTGTGTGTCTTAGCGTGTTCATGCACTTGTCCATTTCCATGTATTCAAAATCCATTTATTCAAAATCGCAGAGATGAAAGTGTTAACTGTTATACAAACAGCAAACATTGCACCATGTGTTTGTGCCTGACCTCCTCAGGGCCTGCAGGCGTCTCAGAGGGAGTCCCAGGTGAAGGTGATGGAGGGCCGGCTGAAGCAGACGGAGATCACCAGCGCCACCCAGAACCAGCTGCTCTTCCACATGCTGAAGGAGAAGGCCGAGTTCAACCCGGAGCTGGACGCCCTGCTGGGGAACGCTCTGCAAGGTAACCACCGCATGTGTTAGGGTTCAGATTGGAGTGAGAACGTGGACCCAAAACACGGACCAGACTCTGGTTTAACCCCGCCCACCTCCTGGAAGTATCAGATATATCAGATGTTATTTATAGATTATCATGGTTTTCCTTTTCCATGTAAATCTGCCACTAAACGTGCATCTGTTGCATTGTTATAAAGATTTTGGGCTTCCAGGAAGTGGACTGGGTTACTGGTCAGATGCATGATGGGTCTTTTGACATGCTCTGCCTGTTGCCTTCTGCTGAATAGAAGCTGGCCTATTTATTATGCAACTGGCACATAATCCCTCTGTAAAAAATCACATTGCTATAAAACAAATCTTAAAAGTGTTATCATTTGTGTAGATTTTACTGAAACTCTTACGACAAAAAGAAGATGTTTCCCAGCTTCTGTTCAGTTGGATGCTTTGTAGCTGCACTTTATTTTGTTTTGTTTTTATAGGATTATGGGGGACAGTGTTTTTGATTTGTGCATCGCCTTTGTTTCTGTTCCCCACGTTTTCCTTTTTTCTTTTTGTTTTGTTTCCTTATGTTTTCACAGAGCTAGGTAACATCCCGGCTGGTAAGTGACCCACATTAGATTCCTCTGTGTTTATGAATGCATGGTTCCTTTTCCCTTTGCACAAAACTAACTGAACGTAACATGGAACCGGTGCATGAGGTGCAATGCAACCAAGGCTTCCCTCCATCTGTCCGCTGACCTCCACCTTCCCCTTCCCCTCTGGATACACTGCGGCCCAATTCCAAACTGACCCCTACACACTCCCTCTTCATCCCACTTAGTGATCTCCATCTGTAGTCAAGACTCTCAGCTAAATGAGGCTGCTTCTTTATGGTGTTGAGTGCAAATAATACACCAACAAGCTTCTGCAGGAACTCCCCTTTTTCCAGCAAAAACGGGAACTGCCGTCCTTTAATCGACGGTTCTGTGTGGGTTCAATCCCATCCCCTGCAGTCAAGATGTTGATGTATCCCTGTGCAAGATACCTAGCCCCAAGTTGCTCCCGATGGCGTTGATCATATGGTATGAACGGTGTGTGAATGTGTGTAAGCTTCTTTGAGCATTGCATTCTCATTGCTCTGTGTGAATGATGACTTGGAGAATGTGAATCGCTTTGAGGGGATAGAAATACAGTTCAATCAACTTTTAACATTTCCATAACCGTAGCTGTAAATCATCCTCTCTTTGACGAAAAATAATATAAATAACGTTAATGAACAAAAAAAAAACTTTAGTGGCATTTTTTGTCTGCTGATAAGCCTTATCTGTGATGTTTACCTTTACACAGTATCAGTTGGACGAAATGGAAACAAAACTGATTTCGAACCGAAGTCGATATCAAAAAAGTCTTCCGTTCACACGAAACCGCTCCAAACCGCTGGAGACGCTGTAGTACATATGCCGGGCCTGTAAGTGGCGCTGTACGTCCGCCACAAAATACACCAAAAGCAGCGAAGAAGACCGATGAGGATTATTATTATTATATTATATTATTATTGTTGCTGCTGATGGTTGTGGTAGAGGAGCTGTACATGTTGCACTAACATCTGTATCATGGGCAGTAGCGTCTGGAGCACGAACGCAAACCTGTGATCCGCCATTGTTGTTGTTGTTGGCGAAACGCATCAGCAATGACGCGGGGGTAAGCAGGAGAGGTGGGGAGAGGCGGGGCTATGGCGTCATCGATCCAGGAAATGATCGTATAGGGCGTACACACGGAGCCGCAAGCGTTTCGTCTCCAGACTTACCCACTTTGGGAGCCGTTTTCAAAGTGTATCGGTTTCGGGCTCCGAAGCCGCGGCTCCGTTTCGGCCTCATGTGGACGAACCGTCTATATGATAAAGAACTTTAGCGGATACAACTGAAATCGTCTCCGTGTGGACGGGGCCTAACTGTTTCCAACGGCTTCCTTGTTGAGTTTTTAACCGTTTAAATAAACAACACACACCTTACTGTATGTTGTCAAATATAGACGTTTTTCGTCCCCCGTCCTGGGAGAGGGATCCCTCCATATTTGGCCCATTTATCCTTATGAAAGAGTCTAAGGACAGAGGGTGGTGTTTACACACTGCGCAGCCCCCTGAGACAAATGTATAAAGTGTGATATTAGGCTTTACAAACAAATTAGTGATTGATTGTTGATTGATTTGGAACAGCACTCATTGTAGGGGACCTGCTACAAGAAAGTTTTTAAGGGGGAGGGTGTAAGGGCTGTTTTGGAATTGGGCTTCCTCCTCTTCCTCCTCCAGAGCCTCCATGCTTTAGCCCCCTGCTAACCCAGGACCCCCCCCACAGGAAGCCTTCAACGTGGGTGTGTTAGCTCCGTCACACCCTGTAGGTCAGCTGACCCCATCAGGAGCGTCGGACTAACGACTCTCTCACTCCTCCACCCTGTTGTCTCATATCTACCTGTCTCTGTATAACCTCCCACACCTTGCTGACCTCTTCCACCCATCTGACCCCATTGAGCTCAGTGAGGACCGAGTCTCGATTAAACAGCATGGCGCCCCGCTGACATCGCCCTCATCTGCTTCCCTTGATCACCTTTTCTACATCCATTAAAAGCAGCTATCTTTAAAGAAAAAAGAGCCTCTCCCTTAAGTGAAAGTTAGCAATAATAATTTGGGCAAAGTGTTTTAGCTAAGAACAGTTTTAGAAAGTCATTTCATCAGCAAAGAGCGTTTGCTCTCAACTTTAATATGATTTATGAACCTGTTTTTGACAGACAACGGGGACGATAGCAGCAGTGATGAGTCGGCACAGAGCCCGTCTGCTGACGGAAAGTGAGTTCATTTATTTATGTGTCATACAATATTTTAATATAATACTTAGCACCATTATTTTATGTTGATATGCATATATACTGTATATGCAATTGTGTCTTGTTTTGTGTTTATGTTAATCTCATGTTATGTGGGATTTTTATATATATATGTTGTTTTCATGTAAATGTTATTTTATTATAATTTTTTAAAATATATTTATGTTTAATTTTGTTTTCCCTAATTTTAACGTAACATTATTTAAAAAATTGTATTTTAAGTGATTAGTTGTTCATTTCTATGTTAGAGTATATTAGTGTACTGTATATTTATATATCAATCAGTGGGTGTATATCTTCTACGGTACCATTCATTTGTAAATGTACTATTTTTGTCCCTTTTTTTATATTATATTTCATATCAAACTTGTGTAATGCCCTGCTTTAATGAAAACAAATCCCAATATGGGATGATTTAATCGGATATTATATAAAACAATGTTATATGTGCTTTGTGTGTTTTACAAAACGCCATATGTTTATTCATCCTCATAAAAACCCCTCCTATTCTCCTTTCAGCACCGTGTCATCAGACCTCATGAAACTCTGTGGAGAGACTAAAACACGCGGCAAGGTAAAACAACGCCTTTCATCCTGATCTTCTGCACGCATCAGCTCTCCCTACTTCCTGTCTTCATGTCCTCTCCTCTGGGCTCCTCAGGCTCGCAGGAGGACCACCACCCAGATGGAGCTGCTGTACGCTAACAGTGACTCCGCCCCCGACGCCCCCCCCTCAGACTTCTCCGCCCCGATGCTGCCGTTAGCAGAAACTCCAGATGGGGGGGGAGACATGGAGACGTCCGGCTCATCAGTCAGGGACTACAGCGCTCTCTCCCCAGGCTTTTCCTCTAAAATGGGCAGCATGTAAGTCCAGGCTCCACTCTGTCTCTAACACAATAATCACCACTCCCTCCCTCCCTCCCTCCATCCTTCCTCCCTCCATCCTTTCTCCCTCCCTCCTTCATGCATGTTTGATGTTGCTGCTCTGCTTTAGCTAATTTTGTTTCACATTATTCATGAGCATCCTTACATCAGATGTCCCCTGCTAAATCTGCCTTTTTTAATTCAAAGCAAAGCAACTAACCGGACTGCTTTTACTTGCTTTTCTAAGGTCCATGCTTCACACTAAGTGCACATTGACTTGTATGTAAAAAAAAAAAAAAAAAAAAGCCTTGGCTAACAGGGATCAGCAAATAAAGTAAAATATCACAGCATAGCACAATTAAACATGAGCTTGGCGAAGAACCACCAGAGTTTTGGGACTTCAGGTAACGTGTGTTTCCGTGTGTTCCGCATCCCTTCATCATTATGTTGACTTTGTTTCACATCATCCTGTTGTTTTATCATTATCTTTTGTGTACTGTCTTTGTGTTGTCTGTGGGTAACTTTATGAAACGAGCAGTAATGGCTCCAGATCTTCGTCAGTGGAGAGGCGAGCGCCGGAGCCGTCGCCGCTCTCTCGCAGGAAGACATATGACAAGGCTCACGCTGCGGCCGAAAGGGCAAAGGTCAAGGAGATTAAACAGTAAGAGCCGGAGGAGAAAAAGCAAAAATAACCTCACTTCACCTCTACTAATACTCTCTGGGTTTTTCCCTGCTTTTGAGGAAGCATGTGGTCTCAAACAAATGAAAGATGCCTTGTGTGATGACCTCTGACCTGCCAAGTTCTCTGCTGAATTTAAAGTCTTCCTTCCTGCCTTTCTACCCAGTATTTGTGACTCAAATTCAGTGTTCAACTTGCGAATCACCCCCTCCTGCTGCTGATGACGCATTTCTATTTATTGATGAAAATAACAGTTATTTTCCTTTCTGTGTCTTATCAGTAGAAATGGGAGCATGTGTTTTAATTGTACAAAGGAATAGGGCTTCTGAGTAGACCTAGTTTTTTTAATGCTTAATTCATTTGAGAATTTGGTGCTTTTCCATGATTTTAAATCCAATTGTCTTAAAGTGGACCTATCATGCTATATTTAACAAATATATTGTAGGGCCATACCTATATAAAACATGTCTGTGAAGTTTTTTTTTCAAAATACCAAACAGATCATGCATTTTTAGCCATGCCTCATTTTGCTCTATTTGCTCTATTCCAGCCCTGTTTTTGCAAGGGCTGATTCTGTGACGTAGCTTTAATGCAAATGAGCTGCAGCTGACCACGCCCCCCTGCAGGAGAGGGGAGCGTGCTCTGAGATCAGCTGCTGGGCTCTCAGAAGAGGAGGAGGAAAAGAGAGGCTCCGTCCTCCGTGTTTTATTATATGGAGTCGTTATTCATTTGTTTTAAAGCTCAATAAATAACAAAGAAGACCTTTGACCGGCACTTTTCTAATTTTGTCTGGAAGATTTAAACTTTAACGGACATGTTGACCGGCAAAAAAAAATCTAACTGAAACTCTGCCGCACCTCGTTCCTTGGAAGAGGCGGAGAGGTGGGTGTTTGTCATCTGCTGGTGGACTAACCGGAGAGAATTACAGTGCTTGCCTGGACGGGGAGGGATTGCATTGAATTAAAGCAGCAGGAGCAAACGCTTGCCTCGGGGAGAGAGAAAAAGAGCCACAGCGGAGAATAAACAGAAGGGTAACCATGGTAACCATGCGCCTGAAGTCTTCTTCGCTGCTTTTTATGCAGACTACAGCGCCACTTACAGGCCTAGCATATGTACTACAGCGTCTCCAGCGCTTTCGAGCGGCAATGGCCGGCCGTGGCCCAACCCCCCATTCCCCTGATAGGTGGAGAGTTGGCCATATAGGCGGAGCTCCCTGTTTTTGATGTCAGAACAATTTCAAATCTGTATCAGCTCCGTTGCAGCCCCGTTTTTAGAGATTTGGGTATGGAGGAAAAGAGAGAGGGTTGTGTTTTCTGACACTTGGTGAGTTCCCTGGAACACCGGGGACACATATATATCATGTATAAAAGACGTACAAAAGTGCATTTTGCATGATAGGTCCCCTTTAAAGTTGTGAACATCACTACAAAGATATGTTTTGCACATCTCTGGTGAGGCAGAAGCGTTAGACTAGACACGAGTTGACAGAACGATACTGTCTTGAAATAATAAAGCACATTGAACAGGAAACCCCGGTAATGACCTCTTTATAGCTTCAGATGAACGTGTGTTCTGGCAGTTTTCTCTCGTATGACGTGAACGCAGCATATGCGTCTCCCTTCTGTCTCCATGCAGTCCTCCCACTCTGCTGCCAGCAGTGTGTAAACAGCTCAGCACACACTTTAATTATGCTGCAGCTTAATTGGCACCCCCGCTGTCTTCCTCCACAGCCCCGTCATCAGGACCCTGAAGAGCAGCCCACCACTTCCTCTCCCTGCCTTAACGCTCCTACCAGTAACCACGTTTAGTCGTATGACAGGGAATATGGGGCGCTTGCAAACCTCTGCAGGATGAAGCAGAGATAAGTCAAAAGGACGAGAGCCTGCCATAGAAGCAGATTATAGCTGAGGAGAGATGCTGAGGATGAGCGGGAGCATTTCAAACTCTGTCACTTTGCCAAATTGCTTCCTTAGATATCTCTTCATGTAGACGTGACATACATATGTGGATTTTGGAGTGTAATGTTGCAGGGATAGATTAAAGACGACAGATGGCGCTCATTTTCAGGTTCATATTTGTATTTTGTCTCCATGCTTTAATGTTCAAAAAGCTCTTTATGTTTCTCATTCTGCCTGTGCTGCTGCACCTCTTTTCACCCTCTGGGTGTTTCTCAATCTCGAGTAAAGCTGCTCCAGAGCCACTATTTCAAGCATACTACGTCATCGAGTGCCGCCGAAGGACTGTTCCAATCTCCAGCATACTTGGAATTCTACCGAGCCCGACGTACTTCGTAGCGAGAAATTTCAAGGCTGGACATGTGTAGACTCCGCGGTCTTAAAATCCCCACAATGCTTTGCGCACGGACCAATTTCCCCAAATCTGTGGCGGAAAATGTAAGGCGGGGCCTCTCGTATCACGCACACCTGCACACTTGCTAGCCTGTTCCACTCTTCGTTTTCCGAATGCCAGGAAGTATTCTTGCCTCGCTTCTGAAGCAAGTGACTCGGAAGACATGTGCTACCAAGCAAGCGTACTCGACATTGAGAAACACCCTCTGTCTGAAACCAGAGCCCAGTCTGCTCTGATTGGTTAGCTGGCCGGCTCTGTTGTGATTGGTCAACCGCTTAGAGATGTCCCGCCCCTTAGCCTATCACGTACAATTTGTTGGAGTGCTAGCTAATAGAAGTAGTAATGATGTCACTAGAGTGTGGGAGAGAAACAGGGATTTTAGCCTTTGCAGACCATTTACATGCACACAAACCTATACAACACACTATAGGAATTCAGGACATTATTGGGGTCAGATACAATGTTCTTTGCAAGCCTTTAATATGTTATTATGGTATTTTAAGAACACATTGTGTGTTAAACCATTAGAGATGTTACTAGTGATACTCCTTAGTATTGGTGTTTCCCATTCAATTGAATTACTATTGATCATTTTGAAAAGCATACCATAGGATTGATGAGTTGTTTTCCACCTTCCATGTAGCCATCATTCAGTCTATTAAGATTGGCTTTTACTGGATTTGTTGTTTGGCTTTTTGTTGGAAATGCCTCCAGGTAAGCAGAGGGAAGGGGGGGGGGGGGGGGGGGGGGGTTGTTGTGGCAGTCGAACAAAAGAGAGAGATTGTCTGTGATGTCTTGCCAGATTTGTATTTATTTGAATTAGTGTGCTTTCCCATGGGGCATGCATACAAGTTGTATTGAATTTACTGATCGGTTTAAACACACCTCCTGTTGACAGTTAATCAGTCAAAGTAAACATCTTGTTTTTCTTTCCTCAGTTATTGCTTTGTAATGCAATTTCAAGCAGAGATTGTCTTCTCTATTGGTGCATTCAAGTATTTAAGTCCGATGCCAGAAGGGGTCAATATTTACCCAGCCAGAGAGCACTTACTGCAGTTTGGCTTGTTTGTATAACTGCACATTTTGATATCTGTTTCTGCTAAAAAATGTCACCTTTTCACTGCACAATAGTTTTCTAAAATGCATGGAAAGAAGTCACATTAAGGTCTTAACTACGTATTTACCAGTTATGTTGTTTTGCATTGTTAACCCTTTGTAGTAAAATAGTATTTCAGATGGAAAATATACAATACTAGTTCAAATGTATTTATGTGCCATAGACTCTTGTTAGACTCTTTTTATCCAATGTTTTGAATTTCTTAGGGCACTTTACCGTTCTGAACTTTGTCAAATCGGATGAACAAGTATATAAATAAAATAGCACAGGGTAAAAATAGTGCCCCAGATCGCAAATAGGAACTTATTTTGAGCAGCCCATGTGACAGTAACAAAATGTTTTGACGGACTTGAGGGAACATATTTTTACCTCAGTTTCACCTTTCAATGATTTCCAAACGGTACTGTAACAACGTGAAAGCAATGGATGCATCTAAGCTAGAGGATATTGAAAGCGAAGTCATGCTTAAGCACCTGTTTGCTCATTAATGCTCATCTTATATCACGAAAGTTACATTACTATTTTGTTTTAAGGATTTTCTAATAACTAGAGAAGTAGAATGACCTCTTCTTGAAGTTTAGTTGTACCCACTACAAAATAATGAAGGAAAATGAAGTAACTTGATTATAATTGGAAGTGTTTAAGCCAATAGTTGATCAAATCTAAGGAATATTGGATACTCTGTTCCCCTGCAGGACAAATGGATGCCTCCACCACTCGTGCAACCACACCCTGCGTTGTGCTTCCCTTCTTCTCTCAGATCCACCCAAGTATAACATTTAGTCTTTTTTTAATATGCCAAACAAGTCAGCAAAAGGTCTCCTTTGGTGGAAAGGGAACTACATAAGCACATGGTGTGGATTCTTCCCTTTTTCTCTTCATGACCTCCACACATTTCTATCCTTTGAGCGTCATTGTTGGATGGGAGAAAAGACATTTCATCAGACAGGATTCTCACTGTTTGTTCCAACTCTTCTTTGGTGTCTTTTCACAGAACACTTAACTCGACATGAACATTTAGCACGGTTCAAAACAAAGAATATCTGACTCTCTGGGATCAATAGGTAATTACAATAAACCCAAACAGCGTCATCTTCTGAAGCTTATCACTGCTATTGAGCCTGAGCCTCCGATAATCTCTTTTCATTAGCCTTTCTTTACTTCAGTGAAAACACAGCAGGCCTTTTTTAGCTCATTTATTTGAATATCAACCTCTTTATCTCTCAGCTCATCGTCCTGCTGCTCCACTCATCAACACTCAAACTGATGGAGAGGAGAGATTGTACAATTATACTATCAGACGCCAATGCAGCCAATTAGTGATCGATCTGAGTTTCTTTGATAGTATTGAACTTTAGGTCCCTGTTGATCCCACACCGCTGGTTTCCACTGATCATGTGTGTCTCTTTTGGTATTTTATAATGGGTAGTGGTGGAAGGTATTGAAGTAGTAGCCTTTGCAGACCATTTACATGCACTAAAACCTATATACAGGGTTCTTACGGTCATTAAAAACCTGGAAAGGTCATGGAAATTCAAAAAGCTAATTCCAGGCCCTGGAAAAGTTATGGAAAACAATATTTTTCCCAAAGTTTTGGAAAAGTCATGGAAATGTAACTAAAGTTGCATCAAATATAATTTATATTTTATCTAATCGCCGAAATAGTAATACTATAATGATAATATATACTGTATCGTATAGTAATGAAACGTAAAATGGCATTTAACTGACGAGGTGTTTTGCTGGTGAGAGATTTTAGTTGCTTTAGCGTGTAGAAGCTACAGTAGTAAGCCAACTATTGGATTTGTTTTAGATAGGCACAACATGTTTCATATGCAGACCTTATTTTCCTGTTCCATGTTAAAATAAACCATTTTCAGTGGTACCGCTGAGAAAGAGTAATGTTTTTGGTCATGGAAAATTAGGTAAAAGTCATTGAAAATCATTGGTGAAAAAGTGTATGAACCCTGTATATAACACACTACAGGAAAGGAAACCCCTAAAGGGCATAAAAGGGTCTCTTTCAGTAAGAGTGTGTATTTGTACTATCTGGTATTGCTACTTTTGCTTAAGTATGACATCTGAGTGCTTCTTCCTCCACTGATGATGCACTCCTGTATTTCTTGGGTGTTTTAGGACTCTTTGCTCTTCCCTTCCTCCGCACTGTAAAGATGACTCTCTCCTCATCTGTCTTTGTACTATCATCTCTTTTCTATTTCTGATTTGCAGCTTATCAGCCACGAGAGCTGCATGCTGCACGGTGTGATTTATACCCGAGTGCACTCGCATTATTAGACATGGCTGCACCTTTTTATTGTGATATATGTGTGTGTGTGTGTTTTTAGGGGCGTCATTAACCCGGTGCCAGCCACTAAAAGCAGCCGCTCGGCGACGTTGCAGTGCGTCCACGTGGCGGAGGGACACAGTAAAGCCGTCCTCTGTGTCGACTGCACCGACGACCTTCTCTTCACCGGATCCAAAGGTCAATACCCACAATCCTCTCTGCTCCCATCCTCCTCTCACTTCTTAATCATTCAGCTCCCTATCATCAGTATTCTTCTCATGCTTGCTTGTTACGGCTAATTTATCGCTCCTTGACACACCGTTATGATTTTATGTGACGGCAAATAAAACCTGACAGGATTAATTAAGATTGTCATATGCACAGCGTGTGGATAAATGAGGAGGGCATATAAATGATCTTGTCCATACAGTAAAACTCACATGTTTAAGGGGGCTTTTCATGATGATAAATGGGGGTAAATGTATTGGCATTTAACAAGATTGAAGTTCCTTTTTATCCCCACAGAGCGTTTTATGTCTTTTACCAAGAGGTAGAATATAACGTATCACATTTAGCACAAACAGTTGTACTTTACTACCCAAGTAAATCATATTTTCAATTGAAGGGGGAAATGTTGTGTGTTATTTAGCAAATTCAAAATGGTTTTGCACAAGCTTATCAAATATAATGTTTTTTAATCAATTCATCTAGTCAACCATTTGTACAAGAACAGCGTAGTCAATTAATCAAATTTACAGATAATTAAAGGTGGGGTAGGTAATTTTGGAGAAACCGGCTCGAGTGCGCTAGAATTTGAAAATACACAGCTGGAAAAAATCTGCCACTTCCTTACAGAGCCCCTCCTCCAACACACGAACGCGCACATGATCAATGAGGGCACGAGATAAGTTTGTGCACAGATGGAAGGCTGACAGGCAGGTAGGCCATCCAGTTACTTTAGCCGGGCCGGCTCAGATGATTGGTCGTGCTTTTTACAGGGCCACGGCTTCCACAGATGATATTTTTTGTCAAAGCACTTAAGATATTCATTGCTATCGGGATGTTGAGAGCATTCCATGGAATATAACAAAAAGTGTATCTCAAGCCGGTTTCTCAAACTTACCTACCCCACCTTTAATTGGTATCTATGAAATTGTAACTTTTTTACATTTTTCTACTTTCAATATTTTTACAACATTTTTCAGATTATTCTTAATTGTACATAACCACTGCAGGAATTTTAGTTGCAACAGATTATTTTGTATAGTACTTGTATTTAAGCACAAGACTGAATACTTCTCCCACTACTGCTTCTCATTGCTCTTTTATTTAGTTTTGTAATCAATACTTAAGATGTTTGTGTTAAGATCCTCCCGACAAGATATATTTCCTCTCAGTCTTTATTCTGGCCTCAATCTGTTGCTCCAGTTTTTTAATCCTCCTCTCAGCGTGTTCCCTGCTTTTTAAATGTGCAACATGTTCAGATGCGATACGATACTTTAATGGTCAGATCAAGTTTGAAATGTGACTGGCATCACAGCAGCTCCATGTGTAACATCAACAGACAAATATCAAGACACAATACATGAAAAACAAACATTTAACATAACAGCACAATCAGTGAGAGAAAAGCTGCTCAAAGAGCCTTCAGCGTGCATTTGATCTGGGATCAGCTCTGTATCTACTGAGAGGATTAACTGATGCACAAAGGATGCTTCAGTCTGACTTCATTGAATCGTGGGACCCTGTATCTACCATTAGATGGTAGCAGTTCATATTCGCTGTTCAGGGGCCTCATTTATAAAGGGATATACGCTCAAAAAATGGCGTACGCCAGTTTCTACTCAATGTTTGCGATTTATAAAATTCTAACTTGACGGGAAAATGTGCTGTCCTCCACGCAAACTCTAACCCATGCGTACGCACTAAGCACAACAACGGGAGAGACGAGAAACTGCGACACCGTTGGCAGAAGGAAGAATGGAGAGAAATATGTAGAAATAATACCATAAATAAAATGTTACCTCTCATTTATCAAATATGAAGAATTCATTTTCAAACATTGATTAAAGCCAATCATAAAATGATTAAACAAACGCCTGTTTGAGACTCCTCAGTGCACACAAAAACATAACTTGGAGAAATAAATAAATACGGATATGCTATTTAAAACCACCTCGAATATGTTGTGTTAATGTTATGAAATGTTTTCTCATAAATGATGCGGTAAGCAGGGGGACAGAATTACGTCTAAACTGACGCCGTTTTGCATTTCTATAGGTTGTAGATACGAGCATGGTTTTATATACTCTCACGTTTAATCGTGTTTTATGCCGTTTGCCAAGACTTGATAAGTCGCTCGTAAAACACAGGAGGTATGGAAACTAAGAACACCATATGTGGTAAATTGTACAGCTAATATAACACAATCCATTAGTTGTATTTCCTTTAACTGGTGGATTATGGATATATAGTTGCTGATCGACAGCTGGAACACAAACCACCAAATACAACAAAATAATTCAGATCCAGTCGCCATGACTACACTCCGGAGGGATTCCCCGATCATTTCTTACAGTTTCTCATCAAGGGGGTGTCTCCTGTCCCCGGGACAAACACACTGCCAGAGGAAGGTTATGTGTCTTTTTTTTGTCATTAACTTTTTTCGGACCACTTATTTATTTATTTTGGTGACGATCCGACCTCCATGCTGCTACTCTGGTTCAAACTGCATCCACCAAACAATATGATTTATCTCGACCTCCCCACAATAACCCAAATCTGACACGGTGTGAGATGTCTTTTTTAGCTGTGCTGTCGTCATTTCCTGTGATCTTCTTCATGCAGTCAGTCTGAATGAATGAATGAATGGGCGTTTCTTTGACTATTTATAGGCAAATATGGGCGTTACGAGTCGATTGTGATTTATAAAGGGAAACAGGCGTGGGAAGTGCCGTACGCACTTCCCTCGCCGGTACGCAATGTTTTGTGAATCGGAAAATGTCGGAAAATGTCTGTACCTATTTTTTTGCTTTGTACTACGTAAGCAACCTTCCCACGTCAATCCTACGCAAGGCGTTATAAATGAGGCCCCAGAACATGGTTTGGGTCTGAGATAATGTTGTTGGACAGCCTTATTAGGTTGTTATGATAGGCGGAGTCATGAAGTCTCTGACAGATGGAGATGATAGAAGATGTTTGTCTTGCAGACCGGACCTGTAAGGTGTGGAATCTGGTGACGGGTCAGGAGATAATGTCCTTGTCCGGCCACCAGAACAACGTGGTGTCGGTGCGCTACAGCTCCAGTCTGGTCTTCACCGTCTCCACCTCCTACATCAAAGTGTGGGACATCCGGGACTCGGCCAAATGCATCCGAACACTGACGTGAGTACGACGTCTCTACAGATTTTAGGCTGCAGTGTGTATATTCTCCAGCACCTCTTTAGTGATTTATATTCGTTGTTGCTTTGCTTTTATCCATTAAATGTCTCAAACACGATATAAGTGTAGTCATTTTGCCAAAAAGAGACAAAATATAAGGAGATTTGTCAAATTTTTCATGGGCGCAACCCACATACTCAGCTCTGCTGCTCATCCCACAAATGCTTGTTCCTCACAAATGTGGTACCATTTGAAAGGTAAGAAGATGTATTGCCAAGAAGCATTGTTACAACAAAGAAATAATCTACCAAACACAAATGTCCTTACTTTTTGTGTTAAGTTTATTTTTTTTTTTCTAAAGTTCTGTAGATATTAGGTGTGATAGGATTTTTTATTTAAAAGTACGCAGACTTAACAAATAACAAATTATTTTTTAGCAACAGTTTTATGACAAGATCACACGTCCTAAAAATACATCCCATCTCACAACAACATGTTGTGTTTTACACCTTGGAAGCCTTTCCTCCCTACATACATAATGTGCGGGGGAGTGTGTGAATTACTCTGCATATTCCTCCATGTGTCCTCCGTCTGTCTGCAGGTCCTCCGGTCAGGTTACTGTCGGGGACGTCTCTGCATCCAACACCAGCCGGACCGTCACCATCCCAGCGGGAGAGAACCAGATCAACCAGATCGCTCTGAACCCAAACGGCACCGTGCTGTACGCCGCCGCCGGGAACTCCGTCAGAGTGTGGGACCTGAGGAGGTAAACAGAGAATTAATTACGGACTGAAAAAACCTCCAGACAGCGACGCTGCATAATCACCATTCTGGGTTTTCATCATTCATTGTGTGTTTTGGTGTTTTGAGACGCTCTTGAGATGCTATTTTAGACACTTCACAATACATTCATTTCATTTAGCTGACGCTTTTATCCAAAGTGTATTAACAATAATCGTAATCAACCTTAAGGATACAAATGAAGGTACATTTGCTTAAAAACAAAAGCAGTTGTCCATCTTTTACAGCCAGTTAGTAAACCGTTTTAATGTATTTATACTGAGATTGAACACATCACACTCAATTTACAAACCTTGCTACCTACATGTCATTTTTTTTTTAACCTATTTATTCGTTAAAAATAGTCTGTACCAAAAACTAGAAAAATTGTTGTTTTACAATTAGGGACCTTATACAGGTATTGCCCATTTCCGTGATACTAAACATTTAATTTGTCAAGAATACACATGTGAGAGTATCATGTAAATGATCCAGCACTTCTGAAATCATATATCAATTCGTTTTTATACAGTTCAGTCAGACAACTCACGTGTTCTTAATATGTTTATTAGAAGCAGCATATAGTTTGAGTTTGGCATCTTGGCTCGGGCCTCATCACACCACAGATTTACAACATTACAGAACAGAACATCGAGTGATTATATTACATGTTACTTGTTAGACGCTTTTATCCAAAGCGACTTACATACTCAATACTGTGGGCAATCCCCACAGGAGCAATTTGGGGTGAAGTGTCTTAGGGACACAACGACATGCTGACTGCAGTGGGGTTTGAACCTGTGACCATCTGATCCCCACACCAAGGCTCTATCGACTGCGCCACACGCCACGAGTGATGATTAGATAACTATCCCCCGAGCCTACAGGTGGAAGCTGGGGTGGTGGTGGGGCAGGCGAGCAGCAGCAACATGAAACACAGCAGCAGGAACATGAACGTAGCAATAGCAAGTGAACACAGCAGTGGCAGCAGCAGCATGAGCGAGGCAGAGGCAGGAAGACCTGGCAGCTTAAATAGAGCGGCATGTTTAGGAGAACGTGTTTGGTTGGTTGTAAGAGGGACGAGGTGCGTCACGTGTTAATGTATCATTGGTGCTCGAGTTGACTGCCTGAACTAGCTCGCAGGCTTCGCCCCATTTATGGTTACAGACCGTTTCTCCTTCTCTCAAAACATTTTTTTAATTTATTTTTGTCATGATGTTCCTCTTTTTTGACAGATTTGCCTCCACGGGGAAACTGATTGGACATCTGGGTCCGGTGATGTGTCTGACTGTGGATCAATCCGGAAACAACCAGGACCTGGCGATCACCGGCTCCAAAGATCACTACATCAAGGTGAGTCTCCATGTTTCCTTCTCCTTTATGTCCTGGATTTACAACCAGAGCATGCTCTTCATGTTTCCACTGAGCCCTGTAAGGAAAGCCAAAGATTAAACATCTGGTTATGACCATAAATGGCTCCTTCACTCTGATTGGTTCATTCGACACACTCTACTAATGCTTTTAATTGTAGCGCAACTGACTGCTGGAATAAAAAAAAAAACACATTCTGAAAATAAATGTTCTTATACCTTTTAGAGATTATAGAAATGTGATCTTTAATCAAACCGCTACTTATAATTACTTTTAACAAATTTATTTTATTTTACAATTTTATTCTAGACTTCTTGAACATTTCAGAAGTATCTCTTAAAATGGTCTTTTCCCAAAATGTTTCAATGTCCTTTTACTATTTTTTATGAATGCCTCTTCTCTGTTAGTACATCTCTTTGTTGCATTTGACTCAAATATATTTAATATGAGAGTCGAAAACTAATCATTTAAACCCTCTTTGAAAATAAAAAGAGTACGATCGCACAATAAAATGCAAAACACATTGTTTCTGTAAAACACCCTTTAACATGGTGTGTGTGTGTGTGTGTGTGTGTGTGTGTGTGTGTGTGTGTGTGTGTGTGTGTGTGTGTGTGTGTGTGTGTGTGTGTGTGTGTGTGTGTGTGTGTGTGTGTGTGTGTGTGTGTGTGTGTGTGTGTGTGTGTGTGTGTGTGTGTGTGTGTGTGTGTGTGTGTGTGTGTGTGTGTGTGTGTGTGTGTGTGTGTGTGTGTGTGTGGTGTGTGTGTGTGTGTGTGTGTGTGTGTGTGTGTGTGTGTGTGTGTGTGTGTGTGTGTGTGTGTGTGTGTGTGTGTGTGTGTGTGTGTGTGTGTGTGTGTGTGTGTGTGTGTGTGTGTGTGTGTGTGTGTGTGTGTGTGTGTGTGTGTGTGTGTGTGTGTGTGTGTGTGTGTGTGTGTGTGTGTGTCAGCTGTTTGACGTGACTGAAGGCTCTCTGGGGAGCATCGGACCCACACACAACTTTGAACCTCCGCATTACGACGGCATCGAGTCTCTGGTGGTGCAGGGCGACATTCTGTTCAGCGGCTCCAGAGACAACGGCATCAAGAAGTGGGACCTGGACCGCAAAGACCTGCTGCAGGTAGGAGACCAGCAGACATCACAATGAGGCGTCCACAAAAATGATTTGGTGTTTAAATGGAGCACAGCATTGGGCTTATATTTCCTGCTTTTTTACCGATCACATGACAAAGCATTTTTACTGCAAAATCACTGATCAGCATATCTGCCTATACACATCATTTTTTCCCTGTCATATTTTAGTAAAAAAAAGGATTTAATTTTACTGGGCAGCCAATTTACCAAAGACTTGAACACACAGATCATTTAAAAAAGGGACATATTAACCACATTATAATTTAGTATTAGGAGGAATATGACTTATCACTTTTAAGGCACAAAGTAAATCATATTTTCAATTTAAAGTGGAAATATTGTATTTTTTCTCTTTACTACATTTGTTTTACAGCTTAAGTTAATATAATGTTTTTTTTTATAATTAATCTAGTCAACCATATGTACAAGAACAGCTTCGTCAATTAATCCAATTTACAGATAATTAATTGGTATCTATGAAAATGTAATTTTTTTTATTCAGTAATCTTTACTACATTTTTCTGTTTATACTTAATTTTACAAGTGACCAAAACACTTGAACACACAGATCATTTAAATACATTAATATGTGTAAAAAAGGAACATATTAACCACATTATAATACAGTAAGTATTATAGATTTCTGATGGGGAATATTTAAACCTTTTAATCTTTTTTTCCAACAGCAAGTCCCGAATGCCCACCGTGACTGGGTGTGTGCGCTGGGAGTCGTCCCCGGGTCCCCAGCCCTGCTGAGCGGCTGCCGGGGTGGGGTGCTCAAGCTGTGGCACACGGACACTCTGGGGACCCTGGGGGAGCTGAAGGGTCACGAGAGCCCCATCAACGGCATCTCCACCAACAGCAGCCATCTGTTCACCGCCTCCGAGTGAGTCTCACCCCACAAACACATCAAACTGTCTCCACGTCCCAAAGTCCCTGCTATGACAACTGGTTGGATTTAGGGTTCTTTTCAATGTACTTTTCTATTCATCTCCTGTTTCATATGTCATTAGTCCTGCAGTTATATAGTGAGTTAAGATGAAGCCTTAAAGCTCCAGTGACAGATGTAGTGTAGTTTATTTAAATAACTTATTTATAAAAGAAAATGGAAGAAATTCCCCCCAAAAAAAATGAAAATAATAAAACACAAATATTTGTATATCATTCGTTAACATATGTTTATTATTATTAAAATATCATATATATACATTTGTGAGTGTATATATATATATATATATATATATATATATATATATATATATATATTGATTAATATTGATTGACACGGGTGTCACATGAACTTTAAATGTTCTAAGTGACACACCCTGAACAGTCTGGTGGGTCATGGTCCAGGTCATGTGATTTTGTGTTCCCATGACAACATGCCCAAGATGTCCATGTGCCAGACTAACACATGTGACAGAACTAGCTACATTTCAAAAGCTTTTTTTTTGTTGCTAAAGGTAAAATTCAAGCCATTTAAGAATTGAAATGCTTACATAAGATGTCCTTTATTACATTTAACCTGTTGTGGAAACATTTCTTGATCAAATTGATATGAAACAAATGAGACAAACATCGCTGTGACACTGGTGTCACATCGGGACTTTAACCCTAAACTTTCACAGTACTAAACCCAAAGTGACATATATGCACAATTAGAAATATGATTATGATCTGCTCAGTTAATTTAGCTGATTCAATTATATTGAGTTAATATGTTCTTATTCTTCAATTCAAAGAATGTTCAAACTAATTTAAACCAAAAAAATCATCCTCATTAATTAAGTTAAAAATAAGAGTTATTTTACCATTAAAGCCCAATGTGACATATATGTCGTATTTCAGATATTTGACACTTGGCGGGGGTTACTTGTCAGAAATGTGTTCTAGGTGGTCTCTTTAGTCTAAATTATGTTCCCCTTAATTTTCCCAAAAGTAGAAATGGGTCCGGGTTCTTATGGGTTAAACGTACATAAAGTACTTGAAACCTAAACTGAATTTGAATATCCTTTACAGTTTCTATGTGCACGTATTGCCAAAAGGAAATGAATACATAGACATGCATCAGCATACAATGAGGTGGCCTGAGGACTTTTGGTTGTCTAAAGGTCAAAGCTAAAATCTAAAGGTCAAAATCTGTTGCTCCTCGATTTGAACAGTCGTTTGCAAATCTCAAGTCTCAGAGAAGCCAAGATATTTCACAAGTTAGGGCAGACATCTTTTGGTTTCTACTGGATGTGTGTAAGGAATAGGTGATGAGCGGTTCAGATAGGTAACCTAGTGCCAGTTCATGCAGTGTTTAAAAACAAATACATATTTAAATGGGATGTAAAATCACCATGCTCTAGAAATCTATGCAAAATGATGCTTTCTTAAGGCATCTGGGTTCAGATAACGTTGTCTTACTTACGTTTTTTTTTTACTGTTTCTTCGTTCTGTTTTCCAGTGACCGGACCGTGAAGATCTGGCGTGCCCGCGGTGGACTGGACAGCACTTTAGAGACGGTTGACAATGCGGATGAAGTGGCCAGTAACTAAATAGTTGGAAGGACACTAAAGGCATCTTTTAAAGCTGCTGCCCTGCACTTTGACCCCCTAACTTCTCAAGCCCAACGCTCACTCCTAAAACACACACCCTTTATGCCATGTACCGTTATGACCGAACCAGAAGGAAAGTAGTTTCATCTCAACAGAAACTAGCAAACTCGTGATTTTCATACACTCAGAGGGTCGTGATAGTCAGTTATAGTCAATGTCTTATTGGTGACTCTTTGCAGGTAAAACATGTTTTTTCTCTTTTGCGCTGTAGACGATACGTCACCGTGGATCATGATTAGTACTAACAAGACTTTTATTTAAGAGTTGAACACTACTTCAAAATCGCTCTTCTGATAAGTGCTGTGCCAGGATAAAGTACACCTGCAGGCTAAAAAATACCCAGAAAGGGTAGCAGTGTTAGATTAGAATAACTAGCAAGGACGTCGATTATTAAGAGGAGAAAAATGTTGCAGAGCTATCGGGTTGGTAGCTGGTCTTCTCAGCCTAGTTCTCCAGTTTCTCGGATAGTATGGATTGTTTTTCTGCATTCGAAGCAGAACCAATGCCCCCCATGCTCCTTTTCCCCTCAATTAACATAAGTGGCTTGACTGTATGTGAAGAAGACAAATCACCGTTCCCCTTAACTTTCCCCTTCCTGCTATTGTTCCTCAATTTCTGCAGATGTTCAAGATCAGCAACCAAAATTGTGCAAGCGTGTCGTCTTTGCTGTCCGGCCAACACAGTCTCACGGCATTTCGTGTTATAGTCACAAAATTAATCTATTGATTCGTGTTCACCAACACGATTTCGCCATTTTTTTCGTGTCACACAGAACGATTTTAAAAACAATGTAAATAATAACAAATTAGAAGGAAAAAGACATTTAAAAAAATACAGATTTAAGTATTCTGACACAGAACGATTTTAGAAGCAATGTATTTATATTGGTAGTATGTTTCGTGCCTGCACCAAATAATAACAAATTAGAAGGAAAAAAATATGACATAAAATACAGATTTCAGTATGAGGCTCTGAGCCATTTCTTTTCCTCACTGACGGCAAAAAAACTCAGACATTATACAATTTAACATAAAAGGGATAGGGTTAGGCTTAGGGTAAGATATTGAGTAAGAACATGTTTTTATGAACCACACAGCTTCTGGTCTTCCAAGACCCGACCGGACAAAAAGACGTGTTGCAGGCACGAAACATACTACCAATAGAAATACATTGCATTTAAAATCGTTCTGTGTGACACGAAAAAAAGGTGAAAATCGTGTTGGTGAACACGAATCAATAGATTAAATTAATTTCGTGACTAATAACACGAAATGCCGTGAGACTGGGTTGGTCCGGCATTGCACTAGTGAACTGAACTCACTGTAAAGTAACTCTCACTTACACAAAGCCAGAGTTTGACATTTTGGGAAATGTGATTATTTGTTTTCCTTCCAGTAGTTTGATGATACAGCTCTCATATCTGCCCTTTAAATGTAAGACTACAGCTAGCAGCTGGTTAGCTTAGCTAAGCATAGACTGGAAACGGCGGGAAATGTATAGCCTTGCTCCACCAAACATAAACAAAATCTGACTTCCAGCACATTAAGAGCTCACTAATTACACATAAATATCATATTTGTTCTATCGGAACTAAAACTAAAAGGAAAACAAATAAAATGTGCAGTTTTACAGGAAGTTATTTGCTATTTAACAGATTGTTACTTTTAGCCATAGCCAAGCTAACCGTTTCCCGCTGCTGCCAGTATTATTTATAGGCTAACGTTATGCTAGCTGTAGCTAGTATTGAGCTTCTCAATGGCAGAAAGTGATTAAACGTATTTCCCAAAATATCAAACTAATCCGACACGATTAGTCTTTGCGATGCACTTAATCCTTTGTAGATGTGAGCAGGTTCAGCGTTTGAGGATATTCTACACCACATGTTTCGTTGTGTGTAAAAACGTGTTCTCTCTTCACGTGTGGCAGTTAGCTCTCACTTAATCTACACTACTGAGTCCTCGTCTAACCCCCTGCTGCTATGTTGTGTGCTCACCTTTTATTCTCCTAACCCTATAAGAGGGCTTCCTGTCACGGACCTCGGGTGAGGTCCGCTCACCACAGAGCATTGTGTATGTATATAAATGTTATGCTATCTTTTTTCTTGAAAGTAGAGGCCTTCCCAGTTCTGATCCTTCTTCCTGCAGACGCGCGTGGTCTCCCTCATGTCTCTGTCGCGATTGTGTGCTGTCACTTTTGAATGTTCAGTGAAACAGCAGCTGTAGGCATTATTCAAGTACATATCTAATGTATGTAAACAATGTATTTAAAGAATAAATCTGACTGAATGTTAGTTTTGTGGGACCACAGAGAGCCGAGAGGACCAGAATTGGCGGGAAGACTGAAGAGCTTTAAAGCTTTGGACGAAGTGTTTCCTCCAATGATGTGGCAGATTGTGTTTAGTGGCCTACGGTTAGTTTTTTTTCTCCGTTTTATTTGTTATGCTGTTCCTGTTCCACATATCCTGGGCGTTCCCTCTCTGGAGTTTTAGCAGCCATTCCCAAATGGCGGACTCTGTAGCGATTCTAATGTCAGATGCCTTGGTGAGAATAAACGCCATCTGTCAAAAACAACCAACTCTGGGTGTCTTTTGGTTCTGCCAGTCATTTAAATAATTATTAGTACTGTTAATAAATCTTCAGCTAGTTAACTTAAATATTTATAGTTTTGTTTTTAAATAATTTCTACAGTTCTGCTTTTTGAAAAGTAGTTTACAGTTTGTTTTTCCTTGTTTTTAGATATTCATCATTAGTTTCTCATTCTGGCAACACTTTAGTCTAAGTTACCCTATTTAGCATTTACATAGCACTGTTTTAAGATTAATTTATTGGTTCGGAGCACACCTTACAGACATTTTAAGGGATGTGTGTTAACAACTCAATCTTCTCTTCCCTCACCAAAGAGGTTATTTGTTCAGTTCAGTTTCCTTATGTGTTAGTTTATCAGCAGTATTACTGGAGGAAGGGTTTAACACTGTCCCAGGAATCACACATTGGAGCAGGTCAACAAATCATTTTTCATAAATGTTGTATATTTTCTTGTCACTTTTAATTTGGAACCGTTAACATGTATTATAAAAGACACTAAAAGAAATGTAAAGGAATATCCCCTAATGTGCTAGTTTTTCTTTTTTGTTAGTTTTTATTTATATTTTATTATATATATATTATCCATTTCTCTGTTAGGAGTTATCTCTTCAAGTTCCCCCAAAATATCTTCATTTTCACACAAGACCAGAATGATTTGGATGCACGTGACACAAGCTCCAGCAGTCTGTATTACTATTACTATCTTTGATCCCAGCTGATATCCCCAAAGTTGCTGTTTCTTTTCTTATGTCAAGAAACAAGTTTTTCTTTCAAATGTTTGAAGCGTTTACCACAAGATGGCAGCAGCAGCACCTCCAGGACTGACCTGTCCTTAGAGTTGTCCGTGTCCAAATCTACTTATCTAACATTGTAGGCATTTAGCTAATAAGCAAAGCAGTCACATTACTCAGATTCCTTCACTCACAATCCCAAGAGTACAACAAAATGTGCTTAGTTTAGTAAAGTCCAGTCTAAATTAATCAAATCTGTGACTCGATCTCTACCAAATGATACACGCATTTGACAACTCTAAGAGAAAGCTGTGATGTTGCCACAATGCAGGGACAGCAATCATACAGAAACTTTGCTCGGATACTTAATTTTACGACTCAGGAGGGCTATCAGGGTCTGCCGGCATGAACCTGCAGGTCTGTGTGATAGGAAGCAGCAATCACCGGCCACCTGATGGGAGTGTTACAGTGTGAATGTGTGTGCAAGACACCGAGGTTATGTTGGCTTCAATTTGACCCGTTTACTCAGCAGTACTTTCCACTTTGTGCCACTAAAGTCTACAGACAAAAATAAAGTCTTTAAATCACTCTCAATGCACACCGACTCGTTTCTTGTTCAACAAAGCCATCCCCATTGTTGCAACGCTTGCTGACTTTTTCCACAAACAGCACATTTGTTCATTGGTCAGAAGCTCTTTCTTTGATGTAAGTCTATTAATCCTCATTTAAAAACAGCAACACAAGCTGTTTCTGCTGAAGATGCAGAGATGTGCACATTTTTAGCCGGGCCCTGCTGTTCAGAGAGCAGATCTCCGCCCCTTAGAGACAGAGTTTTACTTACATCAGCACACATTTGATTTGAAAGACCTTTTTTTAACGCTGAACAATGTCAAATTACACCAGGTGTTTTTACCGAGGGTGTGTTCCTTTTATACCAGGGGTGTCAAACTCAAGGCCCGGGGGCCAAATCCGGCCCGCGACTTCATTTTATGTGGCCCGCAAGAGCTTGCAAAGATTATAATACGTTTACATGCCACTTTACAGAAGCACGTTGCCCATAAACTACATGTCCCACAATGCATCTCGTTTTGTGACATGCACACTGAAGAGACTTGCAATTATTTGCCCTGGACTTCTGCTTTCAGACGTAGTTAATTGCGAAGTTATTACCCTATTCAATAATAATCCAATTCAGAGGCAATAATGTAATACATTATTTTATATTTATTATATATTTATATATGTATATGTATATGTATAAAGTTACAACTGGCCCTTTGAGTGCAACCATAATGCTAATGTGGCCTGCGATGAAATTGAGTTTGACACCCCTGTTTTATACAGAACTTTATTAAAATGACTTCACCCTTTAATCAGAAGTGATATAAACAAAATTGTCTTGTGTCTGAATGACTAGTCATGTCTTTGTTTTCTTTGATAAACCACTTTAAATGTTTTCCCCTTTTTTGACATAAAAATTAAGCAAATGGCCAAACATTTAAAGATTTAAATGTCAGCATGCTAACAATGACAATGATAAAACATTGTCCTTGTTTACCATCTCAGTTTCATGTATTAGCATGCCAACCTTAGTGAGAATGTAACCTAATTTATTTAGGTTGTACAATACCATATTTTGACACCATTTGATCAAATCAGAATATGATTTAATACACTTTGCTTTAAATGTAGCTTTATATTTGCAATCTTTTTTAGAAAGTTTGGAATCCTATCAAGTGTCTTCAATAAAGTCCTGTTGGTTTTAACAACTCCGCAACATGAACTTTTCAAATCAGAAACACCAGTGGGTCAGTCAGGGTTGAAGGTGTTAATTCATTTGACAAAACTTCATGCGTCTATCACAGCAAGAGTTCATTTCTGGAAAATTAAGAGAGGGGAGATTGAAGAGACAGTCATTTGAGCGGCTTCACACTCGGATAATTTGAAATCTATTTGTGGCACTGAGGCACGAATATAATACAGTTCTGTCAGTCCGGATACACCCGCAGCTTAACGTTAAAAAGTACTTTACAATTTCAGGGATTAAACCCACGTTCAAGTCGTGCAAGCGTTTTGATTAAAGTCAAACTTAGGTTTCAGACTCAGATATTAAAGAATGAATCTTCCTACCAACCCGGAATAAATTAATAAACTTTAAAAGGAATGTTTCAATCAAAGCGTAATCCTCAAACAAACTATTAATGATTTCATGACTAATATGGATCTCCAAAGAGTTATTTACAACAGCTACGGAAGAATAGTACACACAGTTCCCCAATAAAATAGTGTTCAATATTAAAGCTCATTTGGCAGGCAGCTACACCTCAGAGCTGGACAAAGCCTCTCTGAATAATCACATCACCACTTCACTGGATCACCCCTCAGCTGCTGTATGGAGCTCTTATTGCACTTGTGCTGAAGAAAGGCTGAGATCATTTAGTCCAAATGATCTCGGCTCTCGGCAGAACAAAACAGATTGAAACAAGACTAAGTGTCCACGCTTAGCAACTTTGTAAGGAAGAACTTGTGCACAGTGGTGCTTTGAGCTAATTGCTAATATCTTTAATCTTGGTCAGGCCCTTTCCTGGTTATATGTTAGCCCCTTAAAATGTTAGCAGTTTCTTATTATGACCCCTTTTTCACATGTTGCACATGTCCGTGAGTTACTTTACCTTCTCTTATCATTTTAGTTTGAATGTTTTTATAGGGCTAAAGGGTTTTGCCCCTTATTGCACTTTGAATTGCATCTTTGTCTGAAATGAGCTGTATAAAAAAGCTGCCTTGTTTTGCCTTACAGCTAAATGCTATGTTAGAATGCTAACATTTTAATATTTAGCAGGTAGGCCTATGCTGTTTACTATGTGTAACGTCTTAGCTTAGCGTTGTTAGCATGCTGACATTTGGCATAAAGCTTCAAATACAAAGTACATCACATGTATTTCATATTTTGTAGCCATAGGCATGCTGTTGAAACATCAACAATTCATAATAAAGTGCAAAAGAATGGTTATATTTAATTTATAAAAATATATACATTTGTGTCAAGATTCTACAAACACCTCTATGTTGGTGCATGGATCTTTCCTTAAGTGACATTGTTTAAAGCATACATATGCAATAAAACAGAGGTTGTTCAATTACTGTATGCACTCATGCAAATACTATTACTGATAGAAAAACATGGCACTTTCAGTCACAGATCAGTAATCAATTAAAATGGACACAAACACAATTAACTTTTACCAGTATTGCACAAATTTATGAAAGTGCAGATTGAGCAAAAAAGTAATTCTCTCCATATATTGAATTTTAGTCACATGTTAGTCTTCGATCGAGGCCTGGTCTGAAGCCATTTTTGTGTAACAGCTTTCTCTCCGGCCGCAAATAATATGTTTAAAAGATAATTGAATTTGGTGCATGGAGTTTGCCAACATTCTCCCTTATCTCCATTTCTGTGTGCAGTGGATATATAGAGCCAATACAGCTGTGTGTTTTTCAGAAAACAAAATAAAAAAGTGTTTCAATGCTGGTAATTGCTAACTCAATCCAGATCACTGTGTACCTGTCAACGATTGCAAGAACCACTATTATATGTGTGAAGCTGAGAGTTTTCGCACTTAATTAGAATTTCTGTATCTGTATTCCTGGCATGAAGCAGAATGGGCAGATATTAACATTCTTTTCAGCAAGGTGCTTCCGACAGTAGAGTTGATGTATTTAAGATGTAAAAGATGTAGCCACGACTCAGCAGTCTTCAGGACAGAGATACCATTAGAAGACAACATTGAATGATTTGATAGAGGTCACCCAATGTCTTATTCGTTTTTTTTTTCGTTTTTTGTCTTTGGGAAAAAGGGAGTTAGATCATCTTTCGGACGTTTTTAATGACAAATTGTCAGGCGCTGATTTCAGGTGCTGAAATGAAATGTTGGCAGCTACATTAAGTTCCTTCATCTGAAACGTGACTCGGAGAAACAGATGAGATACTAATATGGAGAAAGTGCAGCTTCGTCACTGTGATATACAGATGGCGAGCTACAGCTTCTATAAAGCTATGTCCATGGTTTGGGATTTTTAGGTTTTAAGGATACTTTGTAAGTATGCCAACACTTTAGGTGTACATGTTATAAGTCATACTCATAAAAAAACGCTTATGTTATACATTTATTTAGTATAGAAAAATAGGAAATGTAATGGCAGAATCATTCAAACTTAAAACTAGATCGATACATTTAAAGGTTATAAGATTATATTATAGTATCATAAACCAAAAATGTAAAGACTAAAATAAAATGATACATTTCTATACTTTCTACAGAATGCCCGACATTAATCCTAATGGTTGGTAGGAGAATAATAAAGCAATTTATAAAAAATAACATGTAATCTTAATCTTAATGTATTACTGTAGTTATCGTGGATAAACTACGGTATGTCTGTTTAACAGTGCTTGCAGCTAATGCCCCCTTCTGTCATCCATAATAAGGCTCACGGGATCATAGAAAAAAAATAAAGAAAGGCAAAATTATTCCATTACTTATTTGGCTTTTACTATGATACTTTGGTTTAAGGGGTCTCAAGGCAGAAAGGCTGGACACCACTCCTCTATTAGACAATAACAGGATGCTGAGAAGCTACATTTGAATCAATCAAAGGGCTAACACATGCAAGTCAGTGAAAACAAAATCACCCCACAGATAACCAATGACTCATTATTTTGCTAATCTCACAGGTGTTTGACCTGCATAATGACCTATCTGTCTCTTTCTGAAGACTAATTGAAGCTGACACATAAGGTCCCATTTTTAGCTCTCAGTTTCATGCTGGGCTGGTGAATTGAGTTTGCTTTGCTTCTCAGGTGCTCTTTGCCATCTGGCTCTGGCCTCAGTGACACACCTTTTTACCAAGGAAGAGTGTTACAATTTGCAGGTCTACAGAAGGGTTATAATCCATGTGATGCCTAATTATTCTATAATGTATTTGCTTAGTCTTTAGTTAGTCACTTATAGAAAGACTCATTTTGAAACACCTCACCGACAATAATTTATATTAACCCTAAAATAATTGTATTAGTCTGTATTTAAATCACACTGTTAGTTGTATTACATTTAATTTATACACAAATAATTGCATTTTCTCCCACCCACAAGGATAACTCAGTTGGCATTCCTGTGAATGATATTCATAATTAAGATGAACGAAAAGCCAACCAACTGTTTTCTTTGATATTTTTCATCCCAATTACATTAATATTAGAAGGATAGTTGCATAGACAATAAGCTTTGGGATAATTGAACCTCCTCCACATGAGCTCATAACAAAGAGAAAACAAGTAATTAAACAACAAAATTGCTCTTTTCTCGCAGTAATTGTCAACCTGCTGGGAAAAGAGATAATTTAATTGCAACAACACAGGGCTGCTTAACCCTTAATATCCCGCTGAATTAACAGACAACAATAATGAAGTCTGAATTACATTAAAAGGAAGAAGTAAAGAAGGAAGTGGTCCTAAATATGAGGTTTAAATCTATTGATCTAAGCTCCCTGTGAGACAGATAATCTATGAGGATATCGATCAAAAACCTTACCAACCACTTACAGTTCTATTATGTTTTGTTAGTCTATATTGAACTTTCTATAAAGTTTTCCTAGGATATTTTCTCCACTAAATTATGAAAAAATATATTTAACCTGTTGTTCCCATTTTAGAATCAAAACAAAGATGGCCGCCCGTCGGAGGAAGACAACTCTAAACTTTAAGAAATTGTTTAACAACTTATTATTTGTATCGTATAGCTGACGAAATAATACTTAAGAATAGTTGAATTTCGGTTGTTAAAATATCGTCTTAGCAATGGTGAGTTTTTAAGGGTTTTCCAAACATGGCCGATATATTTTGTAAGTGAGCTAGCTACCGAACGTGTATTATCCTAATAACGTTACAACCACTAAGAGCCGTTAGCATGTCTCTAAGTAGATTGTTCTGCTTTCTAAAGTGGATTTTAACTAGTAATGCCACAACCCAACTTCAAAATAAACTACATGTTTTTTAAACCGTTAGCCCATCCACATTAATGTCATTTTAACACCAAAATCCAGAATCTGAATTAAACCAGACCCCAACGGGTTTAATCTGACATTTTTTATTTAAAGAGAACGGTGGAATTCCCATGTATCTCCGTCATGCTATTTGGTAGTTACTACTGGATGAATACTGTACACTCCCACATCGTGTGTAGCCTGTGAGTGTGTGTGTGTGTGTGTGTGTGTGTGTGTGTGTGTGTGTGTGTGTGTGTGTGTGTGTGTGTGTGCGCGCGTGTGTTTTTCTCCCTCCCCTTCTCACAGTCCTCTCTCCTCCAGAGCACCGAGGCGCACAGAGACGCGATTCCGGCGCGCTGCAGCTCTGCGTCCGCGGTTCTCTCCCCCTTTATCTCCGCTGCTTTTCGCTTCAAGTAACGTATTTTATCGTCTCAACTCATTGCAAAGCTTCCTTTCCATACCTCTTTTTTTCGGTCCCTCTCATGCCGCCGCTAAGGCGCTGGATACGGGGCCAATTGTGATCGACCAAGCCGCGATGAATATGGCGTGTATTGGGGACGCAGACCCTTTCACCGCTGCGATACCTGCCACCAAAGTTGAACTCACGGTGTCTTGTAGGTGAGTACAAACTGCTGCAGGTGTCCCACACATGTACACATGTTTTTAAACAGTTTGCATGTTTGACACTTGACATGGAGGGAACTGCAGGGTCACCACGATGGATGTAGTGGAGAGTAAACGCACCACGCCGTTTGCGTTTTCAATGCCATTTTAGCGTGCAAAGCATCCTGATTAGGGTCAGTTTTATCTTCGTAACAGCAGTGGAAGTTGAATGATGCTGGGACTTAAATGGAGAGTTTGAAGATGAATATAGCTGAATTGTGTGCGTCTGTTGGCAGTTTGTTGCCTTTATGGTCGCCAGATGGAAGTCTGAGTTGTCTTTACTGTATTGCTCTGATCCAGGTGGTATATGCACATCTGTGAGATTTGTGTTTCTATCACAGTAAATTGCCAATTTCTCGTGCCACAAAAAACATTTTGTGGTCTGGATAAAGCAGGTGTTTGGCAGGTGTTTGGCTGGTTTGTAGCAGTTTAACTACTTTACTTCTTTCTATTATAGCAGCAATAGTAAAGGGGTGTGCTATAGATGGAGCTGGGAGGAAAGGATTAATTTCTGGAAGCTGCAACTGGCCAATGACACTCATCTGCTGTAGTCATATAATCCCAGTATGTGTATTTTATTGAATATTTCATATATATGTAATGTAATTATTATCTATCTAACTATCCATCTAACTATCCATCTATCTATCTATCTATCTATCTATCTATCTATCTATCTATCTATCTATCTATCTATCTATCTATCTATCTATCTATCTATCTAACTATCCATCTAACTATCCATCTATCAATCTATCTATCTATCTATCTATCTATCTAACTATCCATCTAACTATCCATCTATCTATCTATCTATCTATCTATCTATCTATCTATCTATCTATCTATCTATCTATCTATCTATCTATCTATCTATCTATCTATCTATCTATCTATCTATCTATCTATCTATCTATCTCTATCCATCTATCCATCCATCCATCTATCTATCTATCTATCCATCTATTTATCTATCCATCTATCCATCTATCCATCTATCCATCTATCCATCTATCCATCTATCCATCTATCCATCTATCCATCTATCCATCTATCCATCTATCCATCTATCCATCTATCCATCTATCCATCTATCCATCTATCCATCTATCCATCTATCCATCTATCCATCTATCCATCTATCCATCTATCCATCTATCCATCTATCCATCTATCTATCTATCTATCCATCTATCCATCTATCCATCTATCTAAACTTGCTTTGCTATTTTGAGCCCTTTATGGTCTTCTTGTGATTGTTTGATTAAAAGATGAGACTGAAATTGAATTCCTTGGAAATACAAAATGAATTTTCTCTTGGCTTTTGGACGATTGTCTGGACAAAGTTCTCAATTTGAATACCTCAACTTGCACCTCTTGAAATTGCAATAGCTACTTTTTTACGTTGTAATGCTAATGTATTAACCAAACCATCATAAAAATAATAATATTAATGAATAATAACATTATTTGGTAGTTATTTGACTATACATCAAAGCATTCAGTGACCTATTCTGCCCGGTATGAAAGCATCTGCATTATTTGTTTCTTCAATAATTAATGAACACTTTCCTTTTAATCACCCATCGTTATCTAGAATCTAGGACTTTGGATATGTTAATATTGTAATACACTGTAGCAGAGAGTATGTCTTAAATTGTTAATTCGACTGTTCTACTTTTACTTGTTTTGTCATTATATCCACATCATTCTAATGATGGTTTCCAAGTTTATTGTGTGTTAACTACGCATCTAAATCTTCAACTTATTAATACTTTCGTAATTGACTTTTATCTAAAATGTTTGCAGAAAATCAAGACATTTAGTTTAGTATCATACAAAAAAACAGAGAAATATGACACCTTAATGTTGAATTATTTAGGCGTAGTCAAAAATAGTGTGTTATTTGATAATTCACCTTCATCTAGTTCCAAAGTTATTATTCCACGGGAAAACTATGTAATGAAAAACTTTTTGAGAGGCATAATGAGCAGAAGAACAAAGACTTTGAAAATTATGTTTCCGCTGACCTCAAATCTGCCAGCTGCTGCAATAGACGGAGCTGCTGTTGTTGTTTTATGTGGGTCCAAGATAAAAGCCTGAATAATGACTCGACAGAAGAAGTCAGCGCGTTAATGACCTGAACCATTTGAGATCACAGCCTGTGAAGACCTTTCTTCCACAATGATGAAGCCACCATCTGGACGAAATAATTGTTTTTGTGAAATGATGGCACCATGAAAGACAATTTCCTCTATATTAACAGTGAATCATCTGTGCTTCTTAGAAAAATGCTATTCTCATTTATATAAAATGTATAAGATTGGGACCTTAGGACAAATTATAGAAAATGGGTGGATAGGCATGCAGTGCAGCATCAAATTATTTTAATGGTTGTAAAGGAGTTTGAGTCATACCACCATTAAAGGAAGGTGTTGTTTCGTCCGTGGTTATCTCCAAGGAGGAGCTGTACATAAAGCCATATGTAATCTTATATTAATTGCAATCACAATTTGGACATTTTAATGTTCATGATCTTTGCAGTGTTGATGTTTTAATGTGTTATTAGCAGGAATGTAGCACAACATGAAACTAATGGCAGTGCTTTTTATTTTCAACATTTTATTCATGTTTTGCTAAGATGCAGTGTGGAATGAAAGCAGTTGAATTTTGATACAAAGATTCATACATTAGCATGAATGAAGCACAACATTTAGTCAGTACAGCATGACATCAGTGTTGCGTGTGGTCGGGTGCAACTGACTCAAGCAGAGATGGCAGAGAAACATTTTTCAACTTGGTATTAGGTCACAGATTAAAAATCTGCCCACCATATTTAAAATAAATCTTGATTTATTATAAAAATAGTTGCTCGGGAAATTTCTCTTGATCAACTTATTGATTAAACGTTGTTACTTATGCACATAGCCTTGATAAAGTTCCATGTGGTCAATTTGTTTTATATTACCATCTGAATAATAGAGGTGTAAATCATGTTTCATCACGGTACAATATTCTATTGATTCTTTGGAAAATGATCCGATATTAGCCGGAATCCCAAATCTGCTACGGCAAGATTTCAATTCAATTAAAGTAAAAAAATGACTAAAATATGATACGATATTATGGGCTCTTACCAGTATTTATAAATTTAGTCTTTTAGTAAAATAATAAATACAGGCCTCCTGTTGTTAGAGTTGTGGTTGCTGATCAAATCTGGTGATTAGCTTGTAACTAAAGTGATAATAGCTGTTCCACTTTAACAGTCTGCCTACCTTTAGCAAACCTCCAACTTGTTGTTGCTAACTTCTATATCCAACCACCTTTAATCAGCAGATGGCTGGCAGGTAACTTAATTTGAGACTCAAAAAGTTACACTGTACACACAATGCCTGTCTCGCCAATGCTGTTTATTGAACTAACCACAACGTGCTTTGGCAGAATGATAAAACAGCTGTGCCACTGGAATGACTAGATAAAGGCGCAACAAGATGATGACAGGTATCAATGTTTTTACTCTGCAGTGATAACATGTGACATTGAATCAATATATCCATCGATATGGAGTGTTACACCTCTTCTGAATACCGTTGCTGTTATGTTATCATCGATGAGATTAAGTTGCCGGTAGAGCTCCACTATTGGACAGACATATCCATTGATTATTTCTAGGCAGAACACATTGATTGATCACTATTTTTAGCTGCTGAGCTGATGGCAGAGGCACCCTCAGCACCCTCACCCATCACAAAATTCACCAGCCCGGAGCTGGTGGGTGGTGAGATTTTCCCACTCTGGTGTCTTTGCATGTCTACAAAGCTACTGAAGCATTCATTCTGGATAGATCCCCTCCTTCGGTGAAAGCCCTCCTTCACTCGATAAATCCAGACCATGGCGGCGCTCATCAAATGTGAAGTCAAGCAGAAGAACTGACAGATTGATTAACTCTAGTCCAATGTTGTGCATTAGTGAGAAGCAAATCCCCCAGTCAGCTGCAACAGCACTGTTTGACTTGATGAGTGCCTATCACTCCCCTTCCCAAGGCCTTGATGACACACACACACACACACACACACACACACACACACACACACACACACACACACATACACGCACGCACGCACGCACGCACGCACGCACGCACGCACGCACGCACGCACACACACACACACACACACACACACACACACACAGAGCATAGTTTGCCGGAGAATGTTTGTGCAGAAAGATGTCGGTGTTCACGCCGCTGTGGCTGTCACCTGATCTGAGTGGTCCACAGCGGAGAGATAGCCGTGACCTTTGGGCACAAAAGGTAGGTAGTGTATCGCGTCGAAGAATTGACGTGTTGTGATGTGACTGTATTGAAGTCCGACGCTGACCCGCTGAGAGGCAGGTCGATGTGTCACAGCCGATGCTGCACTTTACACGAGGAAGGTGAAGAAAGAGACAGACAGACTGCTTGGAACAGGAGGAATCCTGTGTGTATGTTTCGTATGTTTTGTATGCTTCGTATGTTTAAGTAGTGTTCATGAACATCGCTGCAATATTAAGCAGGTTTGCCAGACACATTAATTTAAACAAGAGGGATATAGTTATTTAGGTGCAGTTTGTTTTTGCAATTTATCAGTTTTTCTGTTATACTTTAGCTGTCTAACCATTTTTCACACCTATTATTTTTAAACATCGATTCCATTTGTTCTAATTAATTACGATGTAAATCTGTTTGCTACCAACAAAAACCAAAGAAGTCCAACTTTAAGTTTAAACCCATTTTTAATTAAACCCCGTTAATCAAAACAGCTATAGATCCGCAGTTTCCCCTCTACTTGTCCTTCTTAGTGTTGCTTCACCCTATTATGGCTTTGCCCCCTGAATAATTAGTGCTCCGCTTTACCATTCCTCCACCATTTAGCTGGAACAGAGTAAAGAGCATTAAACCAACATATCAAGGTGGTCTCATGCGAGGGGACCAAAGCCGCAGGAGGCCTTTCGGAGGTCATGCTGAGCGGCTGCTTTAATGAGTTTTTAAAGGAGTAATTTTGCCTAATTAAGGCCCTAGCCAGCCACCGTAGCTTCACCAGGATACCCCAGAGAGCTGACACATTACTAACCAGCTCACCTCCTGCCCTCTCTGCTCCGCGGCTTTCATCTTTTGCGTAGCCATTTTCCTCCATCGCTGTGATTGATGCGGGCACATTGGAAGACTTTCTGTTGATCAGATTAGCGTTTGATGGCTTTCTGCTGAGTGCAATATGTGAGTTGAATTAAGTTGTGCTTCAAACTAAAAAGAAATCCAGGAATTTTGCCTTTCGGAGCAAGTCGTGAATACATCACAGCATAACGTTGTTGTAATATGTTATGCTTTGTATTTATTATAGCCTAAAATATGTACATATTTGATCTTTACATTTTGAAATGTGGTTTGCAGTTGCTTTCTTTTCATATATAATGAAATATGTTGATTAGCAGTGGTCAAATTTCAGTACATTTACTTTACATTGGGGGTGCTAATACACTTTACAGTACGTTACATTTAAAGTTTTGAGGTATTTGATTATTTCCATTTTAAGTTACTCTCTTCTTAAACCCCCATTTTAGATTCAAGTTTTACATCTTTCCTTTATTACATTGATTTGACAATGGAAGTCACTACTTACTTTACAGATTCACATTATTCATATATCACCTTACAAATCATGATATATATTACAAAATTACCTAGCAGTTTTGATCAAATAAATACATTTAGCTCCTTCTCCTACCCGCTGCAACATTAAAGTGCCGTACACATTAATACATGAACAATAGTAATCAACTAATATAAATGAGATGGATGATTCTGCATAAAGTGTATTTTTTTTATGCTTAATGCATATGTCATTTTACTGAAGTAGGCAAGCAAAAGTGTATTTTGTTACACAATAGCCGCTTTCACACCAAGTACTTTGCCGTACTTAGTTCCCAGCACTTAGTGCCAGCACTTAGTTCCCCCATGGAACTAAGAGCCGATCGCGTTCACACCGGAATAAGTCCCTGAGGGAAGATTACGCAAATGAAGCCGCTGACGTCACTTCTTCTTCTTCTTCTGCTTTGGGTTTACTGGCAGGCCGCAAACAACTTCACGGCGTATACTGCCACCCGTAAAGTAAATCACCAGAACGCCGACACCTCCTCATCACTCCACCGCTCCCATGTTTTTTTTTGTGTTGCCATAAGTTATTCTCTCTCCGTTGGTGCGCTGGTCTAATGCTAATGCTAATAATGCTAATGCCAGCAAATACAAAACTTTTCAGAGTTTTACGTGGCGTGGTTTGCAATCCGCCCAGCCAATCAGAAATTGGAACTTTGTTCTCCCCAGGAAAGTACCTGCTCTCTAGCAGGGACTGAAAAGGGGGGAAAAGTTCTCATGAACTAAGTTCTCTTTTTGGTGTGAACGCAAAATTCCAAGAACTATCGGAACTAAATGGGTAAAGTATGGGGAAAAGTACTCTGGTGTGAAAGCGCCTAAGTATTGCTTCAATACAAGTTTTAACTACTTCTTTAAGTTTGTTCATCAATGATGCCAGGTCCAACTCACCTGATGTTCCTGTATTCAATATATTCATGTTCACAGTAACTGTACCGTATTTTCACTGCAGACCAACAACGACATGAAACAACTTGTTAAATGTGATACTGGATGCTCTGTCTTGGCTGTGGTGAACATATACAGTCTTACACTCTAGCCCAAGTGATTTGGAGGTTTTTCAGGATCTTTTAAAAAATAAATACAGAAATTAAGTTGTAGTGCTTTAAAGCTCAATCTTAATGTTGTTAGTCACAATGGAGGACGAAGGCAGATTGATACCGATTGAAAGAGATGAATGAAGAAAAGAGTCGTTGTGCAACATCAATAAAATGCTGTACTGTAAAACTTTAGCTCGAACTGTCCAAAATGAATTATTCTCAATTTGACATGGACTGCTGATGTTGTCACTTTCTCTGAGGGGGCGTTGGATTCCTTTGGTTCATTATTGGATGCACATCACTTTGCCCTTGGAACAGAAATAAACACACACTGAGCATCTGGGGAAATCGTTGCGCGTTAAGAGTGTCTCTGGTGCTTCAAAGGTTGATTGATCGGCACAGCTCTGAGTTTTCGTCAGACTCAATTGACCTTATTGATCTGGAGTTATCCTCCCAGCAGGACACTCTTGTGCTGTTCATTACTGAGGGGACCTCTTTATTAGACAGTGCAGAACCATTTGTCTGAGGAGGAAAACCTGCACATTGGCTCGGGGGCTAAATGTCAAATTAGTGGACTGAGGTTACGCAATGGGAGTTAGTGCCCACGCTGCAATCTGGACTTTAAGAACACAACGGGAGGACGTTTTCTTGCTGAGAAGGTTTCCTTGCTGCTTCTGCTCCTGTGGATGTAGTGAGTGCAGACTGGCACTAACACTGCCTGGGTTAATGTTTCTTAATCCCTCCGGGGCTACCCAGGCTAAAAACGTAGGCACTCACATCCATCTAAGTAGATGGAGGAAGTGGAATCGTTGAGATCGTTGTGTTGATGGCTGTTTCACAAGTTTGACATACAGTATACCCGTTAACTACTACAGGTATCAAATTAAATGATATGTCATTTTAGCCGAAGCTTTTATACATATTGATTTACAGTAGACATGACTGCAGGACAGGTAGAATTTGATGTTAGTATTTGCCCAATGATACTTCGACATTGACTACATAGGGTGGGGATCAAAACACTGACCCCTTTGATGGGTAGACATTCATTTACCCATGAGTAATTTCCTAAAAAGTAATGTATAGACTCATTTAGAAGTGGTTGTCCAATCGGCCTCTTTATCACAACCCTAGACTCTGATACAGACTCTTTGTTCCTCTGATTCACTGCTTTGTTTGTGCTGAGGAGGGCGGGCCAATGTGTGTTTTCAAACAGCAATCGACACGGCTGCATACTATAAATGGCTTTTAAGTGATGATATTAAAAATGAAGGACGATAACACGTCTCAAGGGAGCATTTTAAATGATATACACAAGCTTCTATTTAGTATCAGTTAGGGAATCCCCCTTGTCCGTTAGTATTTCGGTGGGTGTTTCCAATCTATTATGGGCTTTTTTTCTGTTCATTGATTTTAAAGACAAAGATAGACAGCAGTGTTTCCCACAGAATTTGATTCTATTTGTGGGGGCACCGCACCGCACCGCACCGCAACCCACCCCACCCCAAAATATATGTTTTATTTAAATTTCATAACAAAACAATTTCCCGATTTTGGATCAACAAAGTACATCCTATTATCTTATCTTGACAGAACTACGCCTAGATTGCATACAGCGCCCATAAACTATGGCGCAAAAGCCAGCTAAAATCTTGCCTATGGCAGCAAATTGGTCAGGGCCGGCCCTGCATTTAACCTTTGGGATTCTGCAATATTTTGGGGATCTGGTGTATCCGAGACTTACTCTTCTGTTTGCTGTCATTGTTTTTAGTCTTATAGCAACTTAAAGATGCAAGAAGGGAGCTGAGAGATGACGTCTAATCGTATTGTATAACTGCATTCATATGCAGATTCCTGCTTATCGAGGTTAATAAAAAGCTAAATCGACGCCAGATAGCTGACGGGTTCCAAGATTGCATCGCGAACAATATGTCTAAGATTATAGACCAATTTTCTTTTGATTGTTTACCTGCATGACCAAAATCATGAAAACGGAAACAGGATGCTTCTGACTACCAAAATCTTTATTTGTGATGCCTTCAGATTCTACATTCATATGCATGTCTTGTTTACAGAGATGATGGGTTACTTAACCTGATAATTACATATTTTGGTTCGGTGTATAGTACATTCACACAATCTTTCCTTTGAATGCAGCGCCTTCTATCTTTCATATAATTGCTGGAAAATTATATATTATATTACGTTATATTAAATTAAATAACAAACCATCATTTAAAAATATACTTATTTCAAGCCTACACCCCTGTTGAGATCCCTTGTTATCCTCATATTATGTCTGGTTGCAGCAATGTGGGAGTGGAAGCCCTTTTTCTCAGGAACACATCTCCTGCTCTCGCAGATGGAAGTCCCCGCATCCCTCCTCTTTTTTCCTCACATACAGGTATTTAAAGCTCCAGCTGCCATGTTTAGGTGGCTGTGATGTAACTGGTGGGATTTCAAATGTAATTCTGGTGTCGAGGAGGGACCGCGCTCGTAAATGTTTGATGAACAACGAGGCACTCTGCTCGGACCGCCCAGACGTTTCCAGGGCCGCCCGCGGTGGAAAGGGCTTTTTAAAGAGTCGCCCGTGTCTATCAGGGCCAGGTGGAAGCCCCAGGGTGCTCACGAATCAGAGGGAGGTTAGCATATCCATATAAGTGTGTGCACTTCTGCCAGCACTCACACACATACACGTGCGTCCTGTCTTGCATACACTCCTTAGAGCCAACATATTACTGTATTACTTTTTATCAGACATGTATCCCATTTGGCAGGTGAAGTCGCCCACTTCTCACTCCTACACAATCTGTCAGACTTTCCGCCAGTCAAAAACACAGCCACGATGAGCCCAGGCCCGATTCTATCGCTTATTATCATTTATTTAAGGTCTCAAAGCCGGGGAAAATCCGGTAGGCGTGCCCTGACAGCATGCAGCAGAGCGTGGTGTTTTACCATCTGGGCCACACTGGGATCAGCACAACACGAGAGCCTGATCTAGATACATCACTAGCCATCAACGGCTTCAAGACGCTCGCTGCTTGTCATACAGGACAGGACGGGCGACAGAACGCTCGCCCCGCAGCTACTGTAGCATGATATCAGGAGCCTCCCTCCCCTCTCCCCCCCCCATCGTCTCTCCCTTTCTCTGTCAGGACAGCACAATATGGAAGTCACGCTGCTGCAGCTTAGAGTGATGCTCATAATCTCCCTAATAAGAATCAATATCACACTGGGAAGGCTTGGGAAGTTTGTTGTGGCTTCATGGAGCAGGAAGGCAAAGGTCAACTAAGATCTGAGTCAGTCAAAGGTCTCCTAATTTGATTGAGGAAACTGAAAATAAATGGCTTCAAATATCCATTAAAAACTTGTAAGATCTCCTGCAGCATAAAACTATTACTTCGTTTTCCATTTGAATTGCACAGTATAACCAGACACTTTTATATTCTCCAGAATATGGTTTGTAACTTCAAATCTCAATCATCTTGCTGTTAAACTCGCATTCGGCCTTAAATTATTTGATTAAAATGTTAGAGAAACGTGTGTGAGTGTCCTCGCCATAAAAAGTCAAACACATTATTCAATACGACAATGTGGTATGTAGGGCTGTGCGATTATGGCAAAAATAATAATCACGATTATTTTGGTCAATAATTGATATCACGATTATTAAATATGATTATTCATTGACTTTGAAAACATCCATTTATTGAACTTTAAAACAAATACAAATAATAATTTGAACAGTATCTTTTTAACTGTTGATTACCCTGAACGTATAATTCAACTGAAAAACCAATACAAAAATTAATTAAATGATATATTTATATTTACATTTAAATAAATAATATCAAAATAATAAATACCAATAAACAAGATCAACAAATATTTTGGAGCACACTTCAACAAGCTACTAAACATATGTAAATATGATAAATACAAATAAATGAGACTAAAATAAATTAGATCAAATATGTTGCAGTGCACGGTCACAACCAAGCAAAGCAAAATAATCGTTTTTTACGATTATGTTGTTTTCGTAATTGTGGCAGGCCAAAATCGTAATTGCGATTAAAATACGATTAATTGCACAGCCCTAGTGGTATGCATTGAATGACTGAATGTGGAGGTTGCTTGCCTTTATTATACCTGATTTAAACCCCTTCATGAGGAGGACACGTTTAATGGTTGGATATAAAAACTGTCATGATTTCAGATAAGATTGGTAGACTTGCAAAATGGTTGAATTAATCATTCTGGTCAGTCATACGGGTTTTGGATTGCTTTCACAAACCTTTCATTTAGCAAAATGGCACACTTAAACACAACATATATACTTAAGGCACCATTGTGTTACAATTGTATTATAAAAAAACAGCTTTGAAATCATTTCGATGCAACACTGACTATAATACTGAGAGTGGTGCTTCTGTCAGTCCCACTCTGCACCCTGAATGTAGCTTCGTGAGCGGGTCGTACAATCTCCTGGGAGAAGAATGGCTTTATGCCACTAAGAGGATTTGGGTGAAACCGGATCATATTATATGGAGAAAATGTTTCCTGGTTTTCCCTTTCCCTCCTCTGAATCAATCAAAAATGTAATTAAATCGAGTATAGTCAAGCATTGCATGCCTGTATTACCTTTTGATGTTGTGTAAAAAAGCTTCCCCACATTTTTTTTGGGGTAAAGAGTCCCGCAGGACTTCGTGCTGACGCTCAATGCACTCATATTATTTTGTCTTTCTGGGTTAGCTCAGTGAAAGCTTTATGTAAGATTTGGCAGGAGTACAAGCGGAGTGAAGGGTTCACAGCGGCTCCTTTGAGAGTTGTCCTTCCCCTCCCTGTCCTCCTGGGATGTCGACAGTGTAAACAAATGACCCAGAGTTAGAACCACAAATGACGTATTAGGCTGGGTTCCCCAAGTCTGAGCCTTTCTTCTTCCTTTCTCCTCCGCTCAGTGCCTTGTCGTCTCTGTGTGCATATTTAATTCCTTCAGAGCTGTTTAACCGTGGCGAGCCTCAGCATCTGCTCTGCGATGGGACTCTTCGGTGCATTTATCCCTCCCCATGCAAAGAGCAAAGACTGGAGTGTCATGTAAATTTGATGGCAGCCTGTACTGTTGTTTCTAGCACCCAGGGAGGACAGAAATGTGAAAAAGAGGTCCTCTCTTCTGCTGTTTTCTCTGTGTGTGTAAAATATAAATGGGCTCCACTTTAAGCTGGATGTTACAGTGTGTTTAATGTTGCTGCCTGAGTGGCTGGGTGAAATGGCTTTTGTTAATCAAGTTGGAGGGGGATTATGGTTAGACAAGTTGTCGGGGTCAGTGAGCGAGCTAATTAGGCCAGGTTGTAATAATGGAATAACTTCGAGTTCCACTTTCTTTGTTGAAGTGGAAGAGCTGTGCAATTATTTGTCTTATGTCCACGTGACTCTTTGTTTTCTTGTTTTTCAGAAACCTGCTGGACAGAGACACCTTCTCCAAGTCTGATCCAAGTAAGCTTCACACACACACACACACACACACACACACACACACACACACACACACACACACACACACACACACACACACACACACACACACACACACACACACACACACACAGAGAAATATCCACAGACAAACATGCACCACATGCAGGCAGATATTAACTGTACAAACTAAGGCTTGCTTGCACCACATGTCACACACACAAAAACACACACACATTTCCTCACATGCTCTGCCTCGCCTGTGTGAATCAGTAGACATTTGCATATGTCAGGGGTCGTATTCGTCACTGTTCTCTCTCCCAACGTGAGTGAGGGGAACCAGATCATCCTCACACACAAACCAGCCACTTCTCTCCTACGGATTAAAGGACACACACACACGCACGCACACACACACACGCACACGCACACACTCCCCTGACAGCAGGGGTTAAATTTGGCGACTGGTCCAGTGGTTTTTAAAGGCCCAGACTGCAATCCGACAGTAATTTGCCTTGATAGAAAGATGTGAAGTGTTGGGTTGAAGATGTTTTCTTTGTAAACATGCTGTTCTCATTAAGGATAATTGTTTTATCTTTAGCAACTCTAACAACACTAGAGTTGGGATTTCAAGCTTTATTCCTTTTTGTTACAGACTGAAATTCAGCCATAGCAAAAACTCAAATACGGAAAAACTTGCATTTAATGTAAAGTCAGGATACACCTAAATGATTACATATATGTAATATATAGTAGTGACATTACTATGTAAAACGTGGCCTTCTTTTGGCTGGCGCTCCAACACATTGTACTTGATAGCTAAGGGGCGGGACATCTCTAAGCGGTTGACCATTTCATTCATTAACTATTTCATTTAGAAATAGTCTTTTTTAAATGGACTGTACTTATATGCGCTTTATCCAGTCTTTACGACCCCTCAAAGACCCCTTTACATACTTCATGTACACCGTTGGCCATCGGGAGCAACTCAGGGTTAAGTATCTTGCCCAAGGATATATCGACATGTTGCAGGGGCTGGGATCGAACCCACAACCTTCTGGTTGAAAGACGAGAGCACTCCCTCACAGCCACAGTCGCCCCAAAACATTTGAGAAAGATATAGTTTGTCAACTGTAACTACCTTCTCAGCACGAGTGTTTAAAATGAAACCCAGCCTGACTAAATTAATAAATGTATAAAGCCTTGCGTAGGATTGGCGTGGGAAGGTTGCTTACGTAGGACAAAGCAAATAAATACGCACAGACATCTTCCGATTCATAAAAGACTGCGTACCGGAGTAGGACTTGCGTGCGGCACGTCCTACGCCGGTTTCCCTTTATAAATCACAATCAATTCGAAATGCGGCGCAGCTTTTGCGGGCTTCACGTAACGCCCATATTTGCCTATAAATAGTCAAAGAAACGCCCATTCATTCATTCATTCATTTTGACTGACGGCATGAAGAAGATCGCAGGAAATGACGACAGAACAGCTAAAAAAGACATCTCACACCGTGTCAGATTTTGGTTATTTTTCAAAGGTGGAGGCAAATCACATTGTTTGGTGGATGCAGTTTGAACCAGAGTAGCAGCATGGAGGTCGGATCGTCACCAAAATAAATAAATAAGTGGTCCGAAAAAAGTTAGTGACAAAATACACATAACCTTCCTCAGGCAGTGTGTCAGTGTGTTTGTGCCGGGGACAGGAGACCCCCCATGATGAGAAACTGTAAGAAAGTATCGGGGGATCCCTGCGGAGTGGAGTCAATTAATGTTTATTTTTTTATTTGGTGGTTTGTGTTCCAGCTGTCGATCAGCTGTCGATCAGCTGTCGATCAGCTGTGCGCAGCGTCTGCACTGAAGCAACTCTATATCCACCAGTTAAAGGAAATAAAACTAATGTGTTGTTATATCAGTTGCCAAATCTACCAAATATATGATGTTCTTAGTTTCCATACATCCTGTGTTTTATGAGCGACTTATCAAGTCTTAGCAAACGGCATAAAACACGATTAAACGTGATAGTATATAAAACCTTGCTCGTATCTATACAACCTATAGAAAAGCAAAACGGCCTCAGATTAGACGTAATTCTGTCCTCCTGCATACAACATCATTTATGAGAATATATGTCATAACATTAAGACAACATATTCGAGGTGGTTTTAAATAACATATCTGTATGTATAAGTTATGTTTGTGTGTGCACTGAGGAGTCGCAAACAGGCGTTTGTTTAATCATTTTAAGATTGGCTTTAATCAATTTGTGAAAATGAATTCTTCATATTTGATAAATGAGAGGTAACATTTTATTTATGGTATTATTTCCACATATTTCTCTCCATTCTTCCTTCTGCCAACGGTGTCGCAGTTTCTCGTCCCTCCCGTTTTTGTGCGTAGTGCATACGCATGGGTTTGCGTGGAGGACCGCACATTTTCCCGTGAAGTTTGTTTTTTATAAATCGCAAACATTGCTTACGCCATCTTTTGAGCGTACGCACCGTTTATAAATGAGGCCCCAGACCCTTTCATACTCACGTTCTCGGGCACATGTGCACATGTGCCTTGAATATAGCAAAGTAGTTCTTGCTGTTTTCATCTGTCGTGCCAGCTTTGTTTCCCGTAACAGACCTTGACAGTCCTGTCTGTTAAAAGCCCTCTAAAAATAAAAAAACATGATGGAAGGAAAATACGAAGATGAAAAATATGTATCCTTCTTTTTTTTTTACCCTCTTCTCACATGGGGTTTTGTTTCCATGCATTCCTTTTTTCAGCATCACCTTGCTTCATTCCCAAAATATTCAGCACTTTGCCACCTAGCTGATGTGTGACCCTGATAGTGTTGGTCGGTGTGCATGAACTCATAATTGATGAGCTCCCAGAATTGCGGGATTGTACCTTTAAGTGTCAGGCGATGGGAGAGGAGAATGAGCATCCGTGCCCACCCCAACATTTATGCAAGGAGGCACTTGTGCTGCGTCCATGTCTCTGCGCTGCTGACAGCACTGGCCCCAGTCACACAGCATTAGACCGCCTCAGCAGAGCCACACACACACACACACACACACACACACACACACACACACACACACACACACACACACACACACACACACACACACACACACACACACACACACATGTACACACACACGTGCACACACACACACACACACACACACACACACACACACGTGCACACACACACGTGCACACAGCCAGGGCCCCAGGCAGGCTCACGCACCATATTCATATTAGCTTATAAAGCCGGACAACAATCCTGTGTTTTGTGTGTTTATACAGTATGTGCTTTGATCAGTGTGTGGAAAAAGGACCTTTCACACCGTGGATATCTCCTGCTCTCAAAATAAAGATGGCTGTGCAATTGTCAATTTCTTTCCCCCCCCATTATCCTCCCGATGTATAGGAAGAGTTGAAAGTGCGCCGGTATGATTGCCAAAGATGCATCCCTATTTACGGGCATGTGATTGATGTATCGCTATCCCCCCTCCCGCACAATAACACAGAGGCCATGTGTCATCTGATGCTTCACTGCGAGATTAAAGGATGACTGTATATTCCAGCAGCTGAGCCCCTTTCTGCACACCACCCACAATGCAACATATACAACATCCACACTTGACATGCTGCCAAAACACGGCAAGTTTGAGCACTTCTGCCACCGCACCAGACGCACGATAATTACTGTTTTTTATGGCTGCACTCAAAAACAGTGTGACCTTTACAAGCACGGCGGTGATTTGGGAAAACTAAATGTTGGTAAATATTACAACTTCTCTGGGCTCAGCAGGTGGTTCGTTTTAAAAGATGGAAATGTCACTTTTTGGGAGGAAAAAGTAGAATTTAATCAAATAGGATGATTTTCACTCACCGTCTCAGTGTTAATGAAACCATGATTAAATCAGTCATTTCATTTCATCAGTAGCTCATACATGTACTCAGGCATAAATTTACAATTAATTAATGTTGCAATTAATGATAATGCAAGTCGCCTCAGAGGAAGGTGTTGCTTTCATAATCAGATGTCACAAGATAAACTCCAGCTCTGAGTGTCTGATTGCTTCGTGATTTTCTTTCTAGGACCCTGATTTAACATTTTTACGCTACATTAAAATAAATTCACCTTTTGGCTTCAACGTGTCTCTCGTGCATTTAAAATGTAAATTCCTGTTTTCACACCCTAATTTTTTATTTTGTACGCACACTGCTTGAACAGCTTCAAGTTGTAGAAGTAAGATTATTATTAATTATGAACAAACTTTATTTTCTTAACATTTAGAAGATTTCACTTCTAAATGTTGTAATTTTATTGTATTCCAAGACTACTAGTCCCACTATATTGTATATGATGTTATCTTTTGATCTATTTGTGGCAGGCGCAGTGACTTCCTGTTGTCTTATTGTCTCTGTTCCGTTGCCAGGCAGCTTTTCTCCTTCCTTTCCTCCTCTGTGTTTGCATCTGACAGGCTTATATTAAAATCAAGGAAAATTACATCCCTGATTCCCTGTGTTACAACACTACCACTAGCAAGAAGAATAAAAATAGGCCCCAGCAAAAAAAGAGAGAATAATTATTACATACCAACATTTTGCAGTGATACGAAACAGTTTGGGATCTAAAGGGGTTTGCTTTATTTGGAATATTTACAGAAAGCTTTCTCTGACGGGTCACTGCATTTGTTATGTAGCCTCTCTTATACTCCATTGATAAAACCAGTCATTTTACACAGAGATGTTGCTGGTCTTCTGCTGCCTGGATCCATTGGATTTGTTTCTGTTATTTTGTGACTTAAGGTTAGTTCTGTCTAGTTGGTTCGGACTGACTGAAGTCACACAATGACACAAACTAACTAACCGATACTTCCTCTCTTTTAACTGATGTTTATTTTCAAGACGTCTTTCTTTTAGATGGGTATAATCGATTCTGCTCCTGCCCCAGTCCACAGCAGTATATTGCTTTGCTACCGTTCCCATACTCTTTTACTGGAACATTGCAACCACCATCTTCTGTATGTAATTAACTAACAATACTCCCTCATAAACAACCCTACTGAACTTTTATCTGTAATCTCGAACAGATTTGGACAATGCTTTGAACCAAATCTAGCTATTTCTTTCCGTCTGCAGTCCCTGGTCAGATAAACACAACCAACCAAAACGTCACCCTTAATGTGTAAAATACATTAGTTTACTGTCTCTTTAAATGACAATGCTGGACACACATTGGTTGTTGCGATCATGAAACCTCTTAAAGGTCCCCTATTATATTGTTTTTCATCAATATATTATAGGTCTCAGATATATACAAAACATGTCTCTGAAGTGTTTGGCTCCAAACACCAAACAGATCATTGCAGCATCCCAGAATCCCCTCTGTTTCAGCCCTGTTTCAAAAGTGCTGATTCTCTGTCTGTTACTTTAGATGAAAATAAGGAGCCCCTCCCCACGCCCCTCTGAGAGATATTTGGTTACAAAGAACACAATGGTGCTCTAGGAGGAGATTCAGGTGATAAGGTGGGGGGGGGTTACCTTGGTTGGTGATTGGCTAATGGTTACACAAGACAAAACATCGTTATGACATCATAAAGTGGCCAAAATCTGATCAGCTCATTTTCAGACAGGTTTTTATATAAATGGATCAGGACAACAAGAGAGAGAATCTTTTTTCCTGAAGCTTTCAGAATCTCTTTACACAGAGGGGACACATGTTGATGTAGAAGAGACATGAATAAGTGGATTTTGCACAATAGGTGACCTTTAACTTCCTATAGAACAGTGTCTGTAATAAGCTATACAGTAGCGGCACACTGAAGGTCCCCATGGAGGGTCTTACATCCAGGCAGACCATCCTAGTGGTTACTTAGCACTCAACACGAGCTACCAGGCTCATGTCTGTTGTTTTCGTCCTTTTCTTTTCTAGTGCTGTCGTGCGACCAGATGGGACAAGGACAGTCAGAGGTTGTTGTTGTTGTGGCGTTTTTAGAGTTAGTTACCTCTGTTACTCAGGTGGAATGAGTTGAAAACGTGTTGCTCTGCCTTGCTTATGATGCGAGTCAGAACACGGCAATAAACAGCAACTACACATTAGCAGTTAGAGGTTTCTCAGTTTATAAACTTGTTACTATTTTTGTGTTGTTTAATGTCAGAGTAATTATTATCTAGTTTCAAAATACAATTGAACTTAAAGGGGACCTATCATGCAAAATGCACTTTTTGATGTCTTTTATACATAAAGATGTGTCCCCGGTGTGTCAGGGAACTCACGCAGCGTCAGAAAATAAAACCCTCTCTCTTTTCCTTCGTACCCAAATCTCTAAAAACGGGGATACAACGGAGCTGATCTAGATTTGCGTCCGATATGACGTAATATCGGAAATGTAGGCAGAAAGTTGCTATCAGAAACAATGCACGACTGTTTTAAACGTAATATGGTCGGTGTTTACATTAGCATCGCTAACACTCAGAGCTAACCTGTACTGGAGAGCATGTGTGTGAAGAAGCAGGAAATAAAAAGGAACTCACCTTGTGGTATAACCGGCAAGAGAGAAAGCCTTTGAGCTCCATACTGTTTCAGAAATAATCCTTGATAATCCATGATATGGCGTTTCATCACGGCAGTATTTAGTTTAGACAGTAGCTGCCGGGTCCCGCATGAGCTCAGACCCCTCCTTTTTTATTTTTATTTAATTTTTTTTTTTAAAGCTTTATACCCAAAATCAGCACTTTTGAAACAGGAAGTGAAATAGAGGGATATGAGGCATGGCTAGAATGGGTGATCTGTTTGGTATTTTGAGCAAAACACTTCATAGACATGTTTTTTATATTTATTTATATATCTGAGACCTATGCTATTGCCTAAAAATAGCATGATAGGTGACCTTTAATCAGGTCATTTTTTACTTGGCATACGTATTACCTTTTCAACTCAAATCTACACATCTAATGTAGTTTAGATCATTGATAAAGGCTTTTTGGATCAAGTGGTTATGGGAATATTGACCAGGCTCCATTATCTAGTTTACCCCTAGTAAAATAGGAAACCAAACAAGTACCAAACCAGAACAAACATATATCACCTTTTATTTATTTTATCAGGTTATCTCTTTGAAGTCAGGATCTCTTTTTGCAAGAGAGAGGAACAAAACATACTGCAAATGTGTATTCTGTAGATTTTTATGCAAAGAAATGTGTGGTTGTATTACTCTATTAACATAGGATTTGACCATTCGACCATTCACTGTTGCATATTTAAAACATTTCACCAGTTAAAACAGATTTCCAAGTGTCTTGTCCCGGGGGCTTTTCAGAGTAGTGAGTCGCTGCCATGTGACGGGTGTGTGTGTGAATACAGTGACGGCTGCTCGAATGCAAATGAAATGTCATTTTAGTGCCAGCTGATTGCCTCGCTGTGTTTTCACTAGTGGTTCGTAATCAAAAAACACTCTGAGACTTCATCGGATGGAGACGCTGGAATGTCAATAAGGAGGACTTCCTCCACCCACACAAACACTCACTCGCCCCATCACCCTCCTCCCCCTCCCTCCCCCTCTCTGAAATACCATCATGCTGCAAGGCAAAGTTCTAGTGACATTTAATTAGGAAGCTTTCCTCTAATGTTGAGGTCCGGGGAAAGAACACGCTCTCAGCTGACTTCTCTGCGATGCTTGCACTGTTAACACTCTTCAATCAATCCCTCCCTCTCTTGTTTCTTTCTTCTGTTTCTAATTCAACAGTTTGTGTGCTGTACACCCAAGGAATAGTCAACAGGGAATGGAGAGAGGTGAGTACAGGGGCAAAGGTGGTGGGGGAATAATTTATAACCGGTGAAAGCTTCAAAGTATCTCTAATGGCAGCCTTTCAGCAAGTTTCTTTTGGCTGTGACCCAGCTTACATTATCTGTCAAGTTATAAGTTCATGCCAAGTATTCTTGTTTTGTTATCCTTTTTTATATATATCCTGCTTACTTGAAGTAAACGGTTATTTTGTGTTTTTTTCGTAAATATTGAGTGTTCTTGTATTTTAATGTGTGTTTTTTTTATACCTCTGGACTGTGGGAAACAGTATTTCGGTCTTTCTGTGTGTACAAACATATTTTGAGATTGACAATAAAGTTGACTTTGGCTACTTGTTTTATGCTGAATAAATAACGTGCAGGCTTTTTTTCTACACGTATTAGTAATGTTTAATGAAAATGCTTCCTTTGGGCATTCATATTAAAATGTTTGTGTAGCAAAAATAGATGAAGTATATGCCCTTAGTAGTCCAAATGAAATGTATTGTGGTGTCTTTCTGTTTGGGTTGATTGCATTTTAGAACAGGTCTAATCACCCTCGGGTCTCTTTCAGATCAGGAGCTTGTTTCACAAAAGTGATCTGTAAGCACTGCTTACATGCATATTGCAAACAAAGGCAGCTTGACATGCAAAAATAATTGACGCTTGCGAAGTGCAGATTTGTTTGTGAGTGCTACAGGGTCACAAGCATTGGTTTAACTAGCAAAACATGCCATAATGAACGAGAGGAAGTGATCTTAGAAAAGTTCCCTAGGGCTCTCTACTGTATATGACCAGTGTTTCCATTGGTTCACTTTCTTACCCATTGTCCTGATTTTACGTTTAGCATCAGTCACTGAAATTAAAACAGTTTATACTAAACTAACTTAATGAGCACATTTAGCCATTTAACTATTAAAGCTTTAACGGCAATTTATAGGTAACAAAAACATTGGAAGGAGTCCGGATGGAGAGAAAAAACAGTTATACTAAAGAGGCCACAAAAGTTTGGCCTGAATTGGGGAAAGGCCATATTGTTTACCTTCTACATCTCAGACTCATCACTAAATTGAATGAAATGAGAAACCAGTGTTTATTGTTAGCTTCAAGTGACTCTTAGCCACTTTTTGGACATTTAGCTTCCAATATATAAAATATTGGCATATTGTCGTGTTTTTTAAACAATTTTGTGTGAACAGCGGTGGAATTCAAATCAAATGTTATTTAATGTCCAATATCACAAAACACATTTGTCTCAGGGGAATTTACTGATCAACAAACATGACATAACATTATACAAATATATGATATAATTACCAGGCATAAAACAAAATTGCAAAATAGAAAATGAAAAAGCTACTATAACATTTGTGATCCAGTCCATTGTCCACATTCAGTATGTATTACAGTGACTAGAACTGTATTGTACAACATTGTTTTGTTTTTTCTGGTCACTGTGTTTCCTGGTGTGTAGTTTGTTGAATGCGTCCTGCAGCCATTAACCAAAAGGTCTCCTCTCTCTTCTAGTTTGGCCGAACAGAAGTCATAGACAACACCCTGAACCCAGACTTTGTCCGCAAATTCATCCTGGACTATTTCTTTGAGGAGAGGCAGAATCTACGCTTTGACCTGTGAGTTAACAATTGACTTATGGGTGTTGGTGTGTGTGTGTGTGTGTGTCTTAGCATATTTGTGTGTGTTTGACGTATATGCGTGGGTGCTGCTCTGTGTGGAGCAAAGTTGACCTTAGACTGAAATATTCATGGTCTGCGCAGAAAAAGATGTAGTCCTCTCCCTTTTAAATAAAAGACACGTTTTCATGCCACTTTTTCCACCGGTGTTTCCATTTGAATTCATCCCGTTCGTACAATGCATTGAGACAAAATAAGGTGCTCATACACTTGGCATTTTGTGATGATTATGATGCATGTTCAGTATTGTTCATTTCACGTTGGCATCCATTGAAAGCAACGTTTGTCCTCACAGCAGTATGTTAATAGAATCATCAAGCATCAATAGAGAAACCTGCATAAAGCATCCATTTGAATGGATTTCGGCCTCTGCCAAACTCATTATATCTTTGTATAACATTCTTTTATTACATTTTTTTCCAATTTGAATCATGTTTTAGGATGCTATGTAGTTAAATGAAGCCCTTGTGAAAGTAACAAACAACCTCCTTGCTACAGCAGATGCAGGAGATTGCTCGGTCTTAATCCTTTTAGACCTAAGTGCGGTTTTTGACACAGTTGATCATACAAATTGAATTGAGTGCCTTAAGCAGTGGGTGGGTATCCCCGGGTCAGCACTGACTTCTCTCATCCCTTACTGCTCAAAATAACCAGCTCTGCTAAAAACAGATGATTCTTCAGCTGCAACACAACAACTTTAGGGCCCCATTTTGAGGCCCCATCGTGGGAATCCCTTCATTTTCCTTTGTAGTATCGTTTGTCAACGTCATTTCCTTTTTAATTGTTTGTTGATATTCAGAAGATTTATCAGTTTGTGTTATATGAGGCAACAGAAACATAGTCATAGTAGACATCAAGAATTGGATGTTGTAACCTTTTCCTATCTCCAAAATGAGATCCCAACTCTTGAAATTTGATCAAAAGGTTTTGGCATCGATAAGATGAACCAAAATCTGTCACACGATATTTTAAAAATTGGCTTTTTATTGTCTCTGTGCGTTTTAACTTGTACATTTTTAACAATAATTGGTCAACAATGAAGTGAGAGACAAGTCAAGTTATCAACCATTTGGTACAGATAGATTTGGCGGAAAAAGTCTCTTCTATTGAAGGAGCTCTCAATAATGATATTCAATCTTATTAAATCAATATTAACAACAATATAAAAAACCTAACAGTATGTAGAAGTTAAAATGTAGAGTTGTTGCTATTTTCTTTTTTGATATAAAGCTACTGTAGTTCTGTAAAAGTTCTGTAATGTAAAGGGGCTCTTTATGCTCAATTTCAGAGTTAATATTTGTATTATGTGCCTCTACTGCATGGGTCGGCAACAGGCGGTCCACGGGCCATTGTTGGCCCGCCAGCAATAATATTTGGCCAGGAAAATTATTTTGAGAATAAAAATAAAATATTATTTTGAGATTATATTATTTTACAATATCGGACCGACAGTCGCACATATAGGCTATAATGTCCGAATAGAGAATCTACCTACACCTGAATAATGCTTATTGTACTTTTATCCATGTTGAGAGTGAATGACACACAGCACAGGCACAATCTGGCAACGGGGTGCACTGACGCTGATAGTGGATCAATAAGTAGCTGGACAGCGCGTGGTGCTGAAATAGCCAACATGCGGTGTGTGGTTTTGAAAAATAACACCAGCTCACTAAATCATTCAAATGTAATGTTTACTTAGGATATCAAAACATTGACAACAAAATCGGAGAAGCCGCTTGATCAAGGAGGGCGAGGAGTGGCAGTGCATATGCTGCCACCCCAGCTGCCACCCCAGTTGGCAGCTTTGTTTTGAAAGAAAAGTTGTGGCTCATCGGACATTTATGAGAGAAAATCCCTAATGTCAGAGTGCAAGGGAATGCAGCACAAGACGCGAGCCTTGTAACCCCGGCCCTGGCGCGAACATGGAAAAGTGATTGACGGCGATTTCATTTGAACGGGACGGCGCAAAACAAGAAGCAATTTAAAAGATAAGTCTGTTAAAATACAGATAATAGCCCTGGCTTTTAACATGGGACAGAAATGGGGCTAGAGAGGACGAGCCTCCCTTTGGGCAGGTCTAGCCAGAGGCTCTGGCCTTTGATTATGTTCTGGCCCGCTATCTAGTGGCTCAGAAGAAAATGGTCCCAAGGCCAAACTTACTTGCCGACCCCTGCTCTACAGTGACATGTTGACATCCTTTAATGTTCAAAAATGTTTTTAGAGCCCAGTCTGTTCGGATTGGTTAGCTGGCCGGCTCTGTTGTGATTGGGTAACCTTGTAGAGATGTCCCGCCCCTTAGCCAATCGAAGCGTGAGTGTTACACAATGATGTCCAATGGAGGCGTTTCAGGCATGAGGGGGAGTGTGTGGGAGAGAAACTCCCTCTGGTGGGAACACAGGGATTTTAGCCTTTGCAGACCATTTACATGCACCAAAAGCTAAATAACACACTACAGGAAAGGGAAACCCCATAAAGCACAATAGGGCCTCTTTAAAAAGTGAGCCGTGCATGTGACTGACAAAGAGTTAGATAATTTTGCTGATTGGTTCATAATATTTAAGTGCATTGAGACTTACACTCCAATGAATTCTGGTGTGTGATAGAGACATATTTACTTGAGCTAATAATAGAATATTTACATATCCTCCAGTCTACATCAGATACACCTGTATGTTGTGTCTAGTGCTGTTAAAAGTTTAAAAAAGTAATATTTCCTCATGTAGCCCCAAACGTCGAGCTGTCCAAGTCATTATGATAATGTGGATTTATTCTCTGTTGTTTTCCAGCCTCACGCATTTTCACTGTATTTTCCAATGGTTGCTCATGAAATATGGAATGCCTCTTTTGTTTGTTTGCTTGTTAGCCTGTCAGCAGGGCTCCATGCTGCTTACAAGCTGTAGGAGGTTATAGTGAAGGTCAAGGAGACACGCTCACTGCTGGTCGTGTGTGTGTGTGTGTGTGTGTGTGTGTGTGTGTGTGTGTGTGTGTGTGTGTGTGTGTGTGGGTGTGTGTGTGTGTGTGTGTGTGTGTGTGTGTGTGTGTGTGTGTGTGTGTGTATCATGCAAAATGCACTTTTCGATGTATTTTATACATAAAGATGTGTCCCCGGTGTGTCGGGGAACTCACGCAGCGTCAGCAAATAAAACCCTCTCTCTTTTCCTCCGTACCCAAATCTCTAAAAACGGGGCTACAACGGAGCTGATACAGATTTGCGTCCGATATGACGTAATATCGGAAATGTAGGCTGGCTTTACACCCACGGCCCTATCAGAAACGTTGCTATCAGAATCAATGCCTGACTGTTTTGGACGTAATATGGTCGGTGTTTACATTAGCATCGCTAACACTCAGAGCTAACCTGTACTGCACAGAGCATGTGTGTGAAGAAGCAGGAAATAAAAAGGAACTCACCTTGTGGTATAACCGGCAAGAGAGAAAGCCTTTGAGCTCCATACTGTTTCAGAAATAATCCTTGATAATCCATGATATGGCGTTTCATCACCGCAGTATTTAGTTTAGACAGTAGCTGCCGGGTCCCGCATGAGCTCAGACCCCTCCTTTTTTTATTTTTATCAATTTTTTTTTTAAAGCTTTATACCCCAAATCAGCACTTTTGAAACAGGAAGTGAAATAGAGGGATATGAGACATGGCTAGAATGGGTGATCTGTCAGTGTGCAAAACACTCCATAGACATGTTTTTTATATATTTTTATATATCTGAGACCTATGCTATTGCCTAAAAATAGCATGATAGGTGACCTTTAAATAAAGTTGAGTAGAAGTATAAAGAAGCATCAAGTACATCAAAATTGTCCTTAGTATAGTACTTCAGTAAATGTACTTAGTTACTTTTCAGCACTGGCTATTTTATATCGCTTTACTAGTCTTAAAGACCACTCTAAGCACTTTTTACACACCCAATCACAGGCCAACATCAGTTGTAATATTACATGTCACTTGTTAGACGCTTTTATCCAAAGCGACTTACATACTCAATACTGTGGACAATCCCCACAGAAGCAATCCCCACAGAAGCAATTTGGGGTGAAGTGTCTTGCCCAGGGACACAACGACATGCTGACAGCAGTGGGGTTTGAACCTGTGACCCCCTGATCCGAAAACCAATGCACAACCCACTGCGCCACACGCCTAATACACATGCAATCACACTCATACACCGTGGGCAATGCCATCCAAACCAAAGTGTCTTGCCCGAAGACACTTTGACATGTTGTCGACACCACAGGGGCCAGGGATTGAACCACTGACTCCAACTCCAATTGGTAGTTGACCATCTACCTCCTGAGCCACAGCCGGAATATCATGAAGAATGCTTAAAGCTGTGTGTGTGTGTGTGTGTGTGTGTGTGTGTGTGAACTTGTGTGTAGCCGACTCCCTCTAGGACATGCTGTCGAGTGGTTGAGCATCAGGCCTCTTTAATGTCTGCTGGGCTGATGGCTCTACGATCACTTGCAGCCAGGACTTGGCTCGCCTTCCCCACTCATCCACACACACACACACACACACACACACACACACACACACACACACACACACACACACACACACACACACACACACACACACACACACACACACACACACACACACACACACACACACACACACACACACACACACACACGTCTGCCCTCAGAAAAAGAAAAATTGCTCACACACATTTACTCTTCGCTACTCATGTGGATCTTTAACACACGCACATCTCTTCTCAGATTTTCCATTACAGAACCAGTGGTTACGCCTGCTGCTTCAGCCTCTATCCTGAGGTCTGCAAGGCTTTTTACTGTAGCTCCCCCAGCCCTTCATTACCTCCACCTCCCTCCCTCCCTCCCTCCCTCCCTCACTCCCTCACTCCCTCACTCCCTCACTCCCTCACTCCCTCACTCCTTCACTCCTTCACTCCTTCACTCCTTCACTCCCTCACTCCCTCACTCCCTCCCTCACTCCCTCATCCCTTGAGGACATCCATACAGCCATGCACCACGGAGCTCCCCGCAAACCATCCCATGCTCTCTTTACCCGAAGACCCCAAAGCTACAACACACTTCACTTCCTCTGCTGCTTATCTGTGCCTGGAAATCCTGTTAACCCCCACCTCACTGGCAACCATGTTCCTCTGTGCTATTTCTTTGTTTCTGGAGCTTGAAATGCTCAGTGAAGCCAGCGGAAGCCCCCCAGGTAGATGGTTGCTTATTCAAGTATATAAAAGTGGCGCATACCCCAAACTATGATGTAAATTATCCTCCAAAAAGGGAAAAAAGAGGAATAAAGCGGTTCATTTTATTTAACTTTATTATTGCCACAAATGTGAAGATAGTCTTTCCAGAGTATACTGCAGGCAATCAATATTCTGTCTGAGGAGAAACATATTTAAAATGTACAGGAAAGAACCGTAAATAATTGAGTAACTTTTTGGAAAAGCCATGCTACATGGTGCTGGTAATGGATGTGCTTTTTATGCATACTATATGGTGGACTCGAGCTAGCACTTAACTGCAAGGCTACAGAGGCCAGACAATGTCGTTTTACATTAAAGTGTAATCACTACACTGAAATCATGATATGTAATAAAAGAAGCCGATCTTATGCAATGGAGAGTTTTCGCAGTCAGCAGTAAGTAGCACACACAATGCAGAAAATAGAAACAATAGGCTCTATTATGTTTTTGGGGGGGTTTTCCCTTCCCTGTTATGTATTACATTGGTTTACATAAATGGTCTGTAAAGGCTAAAACCCCTGTGTTCCCTCCAGAGGGGGATTCTCTCCCACACTCTGACTGAAACGCCTTCATTGGACTCCTTTGTTTAATTCTGGAACAAAGTGACATCCCTGTCCATATTGGCTATCACTCCAATACATTGTACATGATAGGCTAAGGGGCGGGACATCTCTTAGCGGTTGACCAATCACAACAGAGCCGGCCAGCTAACCAATCAGAGCGGACTGGGCTCTGGTTTCAGACAGAGGGTGAAAAGAGGTGCTGCAGCACAGGCAGTATGGGAAAAATAAAGAGTTTTTTGAACATTAAAGCATGGAGACATGTCCCAATAGAGGCACTAAATACTGATATGAAACTGAAAATAAACATTTTAGGGCCCCTTTAACATAGTTACACTGAGAATTATTGTAATATAAATATGGTGGGAATTTCTTTTTTAAAACTTGACTTTGGAAAAATAATAATCCACAAATAGATTCAATAATCGATAAGTAAACACTACAATCTAAACTTAATACCAAACCATAAAGTCCTTTAAATATATGTTTTTTTAAACACAAATGTAGATGTACTGTATATGTATTTAAAGCAACATTTGTTTAATTGACATATGACATTTAAAAAGTCTGACCCTTATTTAGTCTAAAGTGTCCCACTTGGCTGTGCAACTTAGCATGCTTTCATATCAATATTAATGTCTTTTTCATATCCTGCATTTTAATAATCAATACATTACACTCATTTAGCATATGTTTTTCGCAAAGGCAACAAATCATAAGAGGATTCATACTCCAAGGACTGCTACTCGGCTTAAAAACTCAAAGTGCATTCATACATTAAAGTGTAAGATACAGCATTCAGGGTGAAGTGTCAGGACCAATTACTGCAGCGAACATGTGCTAATAAAACATTTGTGCAGCATCTTGTATCAGTCGTTACGAAGGTTCCCGAGCTGCGAGGAGACGCAGCTCAAGTGTCAGTGTGCTGTCGTTCGTTGTTTGTCTTCCTTCACGGTGCTGTTTGTTTGTGTGTACCATCGTTAGTCATCAAGCCTCCCCTCCAAGACAGACAGACAGCTCAGGACCGAGAGAAACCCTGTCTGGCCCAGTGCCGATGCAGAGTGATGTCATCCACATAAACACACACACACACACACTCAGCTACACACAGCAAATGTGCACTCACGAGGCGCCGTGGGACATGCACACTCTGATGTGTGTTTCTAGGTGTGTGTGTGTGTGTAGACGGGTGAACATGTGCAGCCAAATGATACATTATTCATATATCATTACAATCCATCTATATTCGGCCATACTGGTCTTCGGTTTCTCATTTCACTATGCAGGCCTGTTCTGTACACACTCTTTGTCATATGAACTAGTGCAACATTCAGAAGAAGCCCAAAATGTGTTAAAGGAACCCTATTAAGCTCATGTTCAGGTTCATATTGGTTTTGTTTGCCCCTACTGTGACATGTCTCCATGCTTTAATGTTCAAAAACTCTTTACTTTTCTCATACTGCCTGTGCTGCAGCACCTCTTTTCACCCTCTGTCTGAAACCAGAGCCCAGTCTGCTCTGATTGGTTAGCTGGCCGGCTCTGTTGTGATTGGTCAAGTGATTTTTGCAAAACGGATCAGTCTGTTCTGTATCGTAGTTGCAATATCATTCAAAATAATCACAATTACGTTTTGTTCCCAGATCGTGAAACACTTACTTTAACAACAACAGTTGACTTGATTCGACTACATTCCATATATCAGCATTAAGCTTAACCCCCCCCACCCTCTCTGTCTTGCTCTCTCATTATTAAATCAAATTTCATGAATCTTTCATGAACATTTAGGAGTGACAGAGGCGAGGGGCGAATAGAACATGAAGCACACCTGTGCATTTTGCCGTCGGCGTATTGCGTAATAGCGGCGTGTTTCCTTGCTGTTACAGAATAACATTATTAACATCACTGTATTAGAGCCACCCCCCCCCCACCCCCTCCTGTAGTGACACACAGTTTTGTCAGCAGTCGCCTTATCGTACATGGCATGCTGTCTGTAGAAAGAAACACTCAGGCTCTCCCCTTTTACACACTCCGCTGCACGCTGCTGCACTCGCTCCACACACACACATATCGACACACACCAGAGACACCCTGCAAGGTGACGGGTTATAGGGAGAAAATAAAGCTGGATAAATTGCTCTACTGGCCTGCGTGATGTTACCTATGATTTTGGATGAATGCTCCTGCAGAAAAATGTGTCAGACGAAGAGAAGCTATGATAGTTGAATCCCTATTATAAGTACTGTGTAAAAAATGTGCCAGGTTTTAAAAGGAAGAGGTATGTGTGGAATAACAAAGACGATATCTCTAACTCGGGTTCTTCTGCTGCGATTCTTAATCTTTTTTTTTTTTTTTTTAAACTGTGAGTCAGACAACGTAATGGATGTACAACGATGAATCCCTCGAGTTCTCTTTTTATGCAGCGTTGAGCAAATAATTGCCATTGCTATAGTGATTCTTCACTGTTATAGGCAGTGATGGGATGCTTCATTCCTCTAAGCTTAGGCAAAGACCGGCAATCAAAAACCACATCACTTTGTTTTTGCAAAATACAATTTAATCGCTGGACTGCAGGACTTACTCTCTAAAGTTGAATCAAATGTGGCATACAAGACATTGTGCTTAAAGTAACTATATTGCTAAATATGTTTAGACTGTCTGCCGACTGTCCTGTCAGATTTTAAATGAAAGTAATTGGCCAATTGGGTTGATGATTATTTTGATGCGTGCAAGGAATTTGACACGCTTGTCAGCAGCGCTCAATACACTTACAAATACTGCTGGGGACACGTTCACAGGCAGATGCAAATATATGCTACGAGCCAAGTACTGGAATAAACATGCCTAGAAGTTGTTTCTGCTATGTACATACATAGTTGGAATATCAATCCATTAATCCACTCATCCATCCATCCATCCATACATCAGTCCATGTGTCTATCCATATATCATCAATCTATCTATCCGTCCATCTATACGTGAATCCAACCACCCACCCATTCATCTATCCCTATATCTATCTATCTATCTATCCATCCATCTATCTATCCATCCATCTATCCATCTATACGTGAATCCAACCACCCACCCATTCATCTATCCCCATATCTATATATCTATCTATCTATCCATCTATCCATCTATCTATCTATCTATCTATCCATCTATACGTGAATCCAACCACCCACCCATTCATCTATCCCTATATCTATCTATCTATCTATCCATCTATCTATCTATCCATCCATCTATCCATCTATACGTGAATCCAACCACCCACCCATTCATCTATCCCTATATCTATCTATCTATCTATCCATCTATCTATCCATCTATCCATCTATCCATCTATCCATCTATACGTGAATCCAACCACCCACCCATTCATCTATCCCTATATCCATCCATCTATCTATCCATCTATCCATCTATCTATCCATCTATCCATCTATACGTGAATCCAACCACCCACCCATTCATCTATCCCTCTATCCATCCATCTATCTATCCATCTATCCATCTATCTATCCATCTATCCATCTATCCATCTATACGTGAATCCAACCACCCACCCATCTATCTATCCATTCTTCTATCCATCCATCTATCTATCCATATATCTATCCATTCTTCTATCTCTTTTGCAGAGAGTTCTTACCATATTTACCAGCTCCTTCTTCTCCACTTTAACTTCATCATTACGTGTCATTATTCATAACATATCTTATTTTTTCCCGTGTTATCTTTTGTATATATATATCTGTTCTTCAACTGATACTAATACTTCAAATTGGTCAAATGTAAAATTAGCTGAGTGAAGTGTAAATATTTTCACTTGACAGCCATTAAAGATACTGATGCCACTCATATTGTTGTGCCCTCATGCATGAAATCGGATCACTTAAGCTTTAGAGCGCCATAATCACGAACCTACTTTAAACCTGACACGCTTCTTTTTATTGATTAACGGACAAGTGCCTCGCATGAATGACAGGTGATGAGGGAGAGAAGCTTAATTTTGTCATTTACTTTTCATTTTAGTTGTGGCTGCCTATCAGTCACAGACCTGTTCCTCAAGCCTTTTTTCTCTTCTCTTTCCTGCAGGTATGATTTGGACTGCAAGAGCGACAACCTCTCTAAACACGTGAGTCTGCCCTTCACCTCAGCTGTTCAACAATCAGTCGTGCATTCATGGAAATATGATACAGCGTAATGTTTACCCTTCCACTACAATAGCAGCTTGATATGAATCAGAATGTCACAGGTAATGGTGGCATAACAGGGGACATCATGTTGGCATTTAAAATCTCCTACAGGAAATGTGTTTATGGCTCAAACCAAATACATCACGGTTTCTGTCTCTGCTAAATGTTTCTGACCGGCTTGCTTTTGTTTTATGCAAGGCTGGTTTAAGCATCTTTCAGTTGAAACTCAGAATGAATATCTTATACGTTACCATAACTTGGCTCCAAAATGGTGGAATGAGCTCCCCATTGACATCAGGACAGCAGAAAGCCTACACATCTTCCATCGCAGACTAAAAACTCATCTCTTTCGACTCCACTTCGAGCGATAAAATGACTAACAAAGCACTTATATACTAACAAAGGACTGGCTTATCTAAAGCTAGTTGAGTAGCACTTGAAATGTTTTGGCTCTATGAAACCTGATGTACTTATATGATTCTGTTTTCTTCTAGTTTGTATCTTCTTGGTCGAATGCACTTATTGTAAGTCGCTTTGGATAAAAGCGTCAGCTAAATGTAATGTAATGTAATAACTACAGGTGTGGAGGTGTAGTGGTTTACTTATATAAAAGCTGTCAAAATAAGAACAGCAAGAACATATTAACAAAACAGCAATTAGAAACTATACAAATTGCGTCGCTGTAAATGAGTCATTTTATTCTTCCTTATATGAAAGGTCCTTGGATCATTGTTTTGTTTTTCCGGAGTTTGACTATTTTTCTAACTTGTTCTGCCTTTTATAATTCGTTCTCGTGAGGTTTAAAGAAAATCCCTTCAAAACAGGTTTTGCTCTTGCAATTGTTTCATTTCCTGAATGTCATGAGCACCAGTGTACTGAAATGTTTGTCAATTGGTTAAAATGGGTACATTATGAATGTACCTATCGCTGCATTTCCATTGCATGGTACAACATGGCTCTACTAAACTAGGCTTGATTCAAAACAGTTCTTTGGTTCTCCATTAGCATCCAATCAATTGGTACTGGTTTGGTTCCACCTCAGTCAAGGTTCCAGCTTCACTGCACCTCTTGTTGGTCAGAGAGAGTTGTGAATAGTGCCAATATCCTATCAAAGTTATCATCATTAGCAACTGCAATTTATTTTGTAATGATCTCAACCCAGACCTTTAGAAAACGTGTCAGTCTGTCAAATTGACGAGGTGCAGACTCTATTCTGTTTGGTTTTAGATAAAAGGATCAGTAAGCATCACGTTAAAGATTATTTCACTACTTTTACGCAACATTTGCTATTGACATTAAGATAAGAATCCCACCTACGCTGATGGGGCATTATCCACAGTGAAAAGCAAAGCAGAGAAAAGTACCTGGTACCAAAGGGGAATTGAGTGGAGCGGAGCTAAACGATGGCGTGCTAATGAGGCAAAAGAGATGATTTGGAATAAAAACATTGAGTTGCTCTGGGCTTTCAGCACTTACTTCAATAGGGAGTGATAGCTCATCAAAATGATCAAATGGAGGATAGGAGAAGTCATCTACATTTTGACAGGCTTTTTCTAGTCTTAAGCCAAACATAATAGTGTCAGCTGACAGGCTTTAATAACACGTTGAGATCATATCAGCTTTGTCATTCACCAGGCGTCTGTTGGTTCCTGCTTATGCTCTTTCTCATAAGGGTGTTGTTTTGCAATCACCCTGCGTGCCCTCCTGCCACTGTCAGGTTTGGGGAAAATAGACACAGGAGGGAAGCTAACGACAGGAAGGCAAACACAGGAAGTAGGACCAGACAAGACACAAGGAGGAAAACATTTAAAAATAAAAGGTGGAAAATGAAAACAACAAATCCAAAACCATGACAGCCACTGCTCATGATGAATTACAGGTTTAAGTTTCTCCCAAACACTCTCCATGCTGCCTCTCTTTGTCAGGCTCCAACTCCATCTTGATCTAAAAACCTGTAACTTGGGATCTCACTGCCCTTCAGCTCAATCCTTGGCTTTCGGTTCAAACAGAAGCTCCAGCAGCACTGCTCCAATTCTGTCCATAACCTGGACTCCATCTCCACCCCCAGCCCTATTTCCTATTACCCGGCTGCCAACTCATTGCCAACTGCAGGCACTTCTTTTCCTCAGCCTCAGCCCCCAGGCTTCTACTGAGAGCGCTGAGCAATGTGAGCGCAGCGACTCACTCTCAGCATGAAGGCTGAGGACGCTTGGATGCGTCCTGTCGTCGCTGTGGATGTGTGGGATTGGAGATCTGGCACGCAGTGATGGCTCCATTGTCCTAGAGAAGTCCATCGCTTTAAATAAGAGAAAGTAGAGGAATAAACGGAGAGAAACACAGCGTCTCTCCTGGCAGCATCAATGGCTGAGGATGCCTTCCTCCTCTCGTCACAGCAGATGTTGTTTCCTCTGCCATATGGTTTGCATACCTTGTGCCGATATGGCTGCAGGGGAGAAGATGTGCAGAGATGGAGCGTACAGTACAATCTCATTAGGGGCTGTGTATCCTGTGTGCCAGCAGATGAAGAGCATGATGTTGTTTTCTCATCCTGACAGAAGCTTGTCACGGCCCTGTGCACAATCCTTTATTTTACTCTTGTTTATTTTGGTTGTAAAATACATCAATATTCTTAGAAACAGTACGGAGTCATTATTTAAAATTTGAGGATTAGCAAGTTATTATGAGTGGGAAATTGCTCCTTTGTTTGCAGGCAGTAATTAAGTTAAATACTAGTGAGTTACCTCATCAGTATTTGAAAGCTGTCAGGATTTGACTGCAGACTTTAAGCCCCTTACTAAATGGAGCATAGCTAGAAAACCAAAAGGAATAACACATTTCCTCTTTAAGCAACAAGCAAAATATTTTATGAAGATTTCAAATTCATTGATTCAAAGGCTTTATTGTCATATGCACAATAGCTTCAGGGTAGTTTTTTTTAAGTCACAGGCTCTTTCTTCACATGTACAATATGTTGTAAGACTAAAAAATAAATGACATGAGTGAAAAAATGCATAGAAATCAAATGCAAGAGAACGGTGAAATGGACACAATGGTGCAAGTAAAACGAGGAAATAAGTATAGTTTATATAATGAAACAAAATGAAATACTGTACAATGAAATAAAATGCTGCATTTTATAATAATATAAAGCATATTGATGTTTATATAAGGATGTGGGAACCATTTTGTAAAACACTTTCACCTGACAAAGATCAAGCTTGGAGTCAGGATTCACCTTTTTGATTATTCATGGGAAAACAATATTCATAATTGAAAATCTGAATGACCAATTTGAACTAAAAGTGGATTTCCCATTCATAAGCATAATAATACATATATTATAATATGTATTTCACTACATTTAGAAAGCTAAAGAGCTTAGGAGATTTGAAAAACAGGACTTGGACTTGTGGGATTCAGCTGTGATCGTTATTACTCGCAGATACCCTCCTAACCTCTATTTTTTCCCCCTTGCCAACACTGAGCCTGTTAATGCGCGGCGCCTCAGCCTCTGGCCTCAGATCTGTGAGGGGCTCTAACTGTTGGCTAGCAGCACACTGCTGAAGTCCAGGCCAGAGCATTTTGTCATCTCTTTTTGTTTGGAGACCTCGGCTAGGCGGGGGGGGGGGGAATTTGCTCAGCACCAGCAAAGCTCTTTGAAGCAGCTTTCTGCCCGCTGGACTCAACGCTGCTCCTCTGTAATTTCACACACACGCACGCACGCACGCACGCACGCACACACACGCACGCACAGTCTGGTAGGGATGCCCCAGTAGCAGTGCGTTAACAGTCCCTCCTGCCTGTAAACAGACTTTGTATCACCCCCCCTCCCCTCTTTGCTCTTCTTGCTGGCCAGAGGCTCCTCCTCCCCAAACGGAGTCCTCTCCTCAGTCACCCTGCAGTGATCACCAAGGACACGGGACCCTCTGCACTCTTAGCTGTCAACGTGCTAATAATACAGCAAAAAAGCTGGAGTATATCAGCTATTACAATATGTTACACCAAATACCCTGAAACCCCATTGATATCAGGGAGGCATAAGGTCTCTTATTAATATATATAAGTAGTATAAAAGAAGTGTTCTGTATGTAGCTCACACAATCATTTCTTAGCTTTAGTGTTTCTTTATGAGTCGGTATGTTCTGGTTGATTTTTATCATTCGGTCGCTTTGGATGAAGCATCAGCTATATGTCATTTAATGAAATGTAAAGATATCATGGTTGCCTCTTAGTGCTTTTATAAAATAGTGACAGTAATGACATTTTTTTAAATGTATCATCAGAAATGTGGATTTAATGGGATAAGACAATAAATGACATCAATGTATGAATGTGGACTGAAGTAATAATATAAAATGTAAAAGTAGTTGCTGATTAAGTGTCCTTCGATGTATTCATTTATCAATCAACCAATCATAAAACTGTAAGTGAAAAAGATGGTTTTGTTAGTTAAATAAAATAAAAAGAAGGACATTTCCAGGAAGTAATTTGCTCAGTTAAACGTAAAACATTATTTTACAACTTCATGGTCATACAAATATAAATTATATTAACTTTCTTACAAAATAACTTATCATGGAACACTTTGAGTCACCATAATGGGGAAACCTACCACATGGTGCGTTTGGATCAGTCCTAGTACTAACCAAATAAATAATGAATGTTTCTCACTGCTCTTCCACCTCCACATTTTTCCTTTTTCCCCATTTCATGAGCCTAATTACATGTTTTTCCACACATGCAGGACTTCCTGGGCCAGGCGTTCTGCACGCTTGGCGAGATAGTGGGCTCCCTGGGAAGCCGCATGGAAAAACCTTTGATGTAAGTAGTACCACGCGCACACAAACAAACACACTCACTGCTTTTTTAATTACACACACATAATTTAAAGCAAAGAGCTTATGTTGCCTTACTCTAATCAGTGGACTACTGTCATTAGGTGACACAAAAAGCAGTTTGTGCTGAGGTGCAGATTTTAGATTCTGTTCCTACGGTGGTATGAATTGAAAATCACCGCGTTTTGATGAGATCACTTGCTGCCGTTTGTCTTTGAAGTGAAGCGAAGCAGGGGCATGAAAATGAGCCAAGACGTTGATGAAAGCAAACACTGTCTCCATCAGTCAAATGAGATGAATAGATAAACAGCAGCAGGCCTAATGACAGACTGTAAACATGTTGAGATGGTAAACAGCGTGTGGTGGAAAGGGACAGTTCACCCAAAGGGAAGCTGTCAGTGGTGAGCGCCCAGCTCCATTTCTGAGGACGCCTAAACTGAACTGAAGCCTCCACTGAAGCAGAAAGAAATAATCAGGGGGAATTTCTCTGGATGAATGTCTCAGTTTGCTCAACCAAATAGTGAAACCTGTAGCCCAGTCATGTAGATTTCACTTTCACTGCTCTTTGTGAAGCTGCTCTTATAGGTACTTCTTGAAAGGAATTTCTTGGGTGTAAACACTTCATTTAAAGTTTCATCAGGGGTTCATCAGGGTTCCAGCAAGGGTTACAATAATCAAAAGCAACTGTGGTGACTATGGCTGTGACGTAATACGGTCATCCTTCAATCGGGCTGTTGTGGGATTGATCCAACATGTTTGGGCAAGATACTTAACCTCAGTTGCTCCTGATGGCAAGGCCAACTGTGTGTAAAAGTGTTGTATGAAAGTTTCCTTGAGCAAGTGGAACATTGCTCTGTATGAATAGGGTGTGAATGGGTGAATGATGAAATATAAAACGCTATGAAGGGTCGTAACAACTGGATAAAGAGCTATATAAATACAGTCCATTCACCATTTACGAGCAAGTGATATCCAATACCAGATTCTATTGTAGAAGTTTTGTCTCCTTGGTGTTTTGCCTCACCATAAGATGAGATATAACTTTATTGATCCCAATTTGGGAAATGTTTGTGTTGCAGCAACATAAAAAGACATGGCATTGTACAATAAAAGTTAAAAGACAAGAAATAAACAAGAAAGTAGAAAAATATACATGTTGAATTTACAAATGAACAATAACAAGATATAAGCAAGGTATTATATATACCTAAGTATGTGACAGATCATGGTAACGTTTCTATATATCCAATCTGATGCCATACACTAAAATACCTGTTTTGATTCTAAGAAAATGCCCTGTTCTATTTCTATATGTTTTAATAAAGGGTTCAGTTTCGATACATGAAAGAAAAACACTACTATCGCTATGTGGAATACAAAATGTAATAACTTTTAGTTACTAACTATAGAGTCTTCTTCTTCAGCTCACCGAAGAGAATCATTTGTTGAATCCTGCTGCAGCCGGCCATCAGTAGTCTGACCCTCGCCTCAACCCCTCTCCTCCAGTGTGTGTGTGTGTGTGTGTCTGTCTGGCTGAGTGTGTGCTTTTATGTTTGTGTGTTCAAAAGAGAGAAAGGGAAATCTAGTGAGAGAGAGGAATGACTGAGCTGGTGTCTACGTCCATGTCTTTCTGTCTGTATATTATTTTATTTATTTTTTTATATATTTCTTTATTTAGTCAGGCACAATGAGTTACATTTATATGGTCTATTTTTTCCTTTCCCCCCCCCCTCCCGGTCCTAGCTAGTAAAGTAAATAAATACATATATAGGTAAAAATAAAGTAATGTAAAAGATCATTTAAAAAAAATTAATAGATAAGGAAATTAAGAATAATAACAATAATACATGTACCCATATACTCCCATATATATACAAACATATACACATACACATATATATATATGTACATACCTACACCCATACCCACACATTTACATACACATATACATACACATACATACACACACACGTACATACATACAAAAAAAACATACATTCATAGTCCCCCCTTTCTTCCTAAGTGTCTTAAGTTCAGCTATGTAGGCTACAGAGCCCCAGACAGATTCAATCATTTCTGAAGAGCCCCTCAGGTTATATTTAATCTTCTCCAAGTTCAGATACAACATTAGATCTTTAAGCCATAGAGATGCTTTAGGTGCTATCGAGGATTTCCATTCAAGTAGTATTCTTCTACGTGCTAATAGAGATGCAAAGGCTACACTGTCCTTAGTTTTCCTCCTCATCATTCGGTGGCCAGGTAGTACTCCAAAAATGGCAGTTTCTGCACATGGTGTCAATACCACGTCCAAGGCCTCAGCAAGGTGTTTGAAAATGCTTGTCCAGTATCCTTGTAGGCGAGGACAAGACCAAACCATATGAGTCATGTTTGCTGGTGACGTGTGGCATCTGTTACAGGTATCCGTGACATTAGGGTATATTTTGGAGAGTTTGGAGTTGGTGTAATAGATACGGGGGACAACTTTAAGTTGTATAAGATTGAGCCTGGAACAGGACGTACTATTGTTCACTCGCTAATGCGCCATCCCAGACGTCATCATCTATTGCTTGGACTAGTTCATCTTCCCAATCTTGTTTGATTTTACCAAGAGATGTTTCTGTGAGACGGGCGATGGCATTGTAAATTCTTGAAACCAGACCTTTTTCGGTTGTTAGAGTGTCCAGAATTCAGTCAATTATTGAATCCGGAGGGATATTTGGGAAGGAAGGGTTACTTAGTTCAACCCAGTTACGGACCTGGAAGTAGCGAAATAGATGAGAGTCTGGGAGGCTACATTTGTCAGATTGTCTGATTCGGCTAAAGCTACCGAAAACATTGTTGATGTAAAGGTCCCTTACTCTGATAAGGCCTAATCTCTGCCACGTAGAGAAGGCCCCATCAGTGTGAGGGGGGAGAAAGAGATGGTTTTTGCGAATGGGACTATGAATAGAGGATCCATGAAGTCCATGAGCACTTCTAAATTGGGACCATATTCTTAGGGTGGAAACAACTATTGGGTTATTCGAATATTGAGTTGGCCGGCTGGGTAATGTAGATGTAAGCAAAGCCAAAAGTGAGGTAGTAGGACAGGATCTCTGTCTGTATATCTGTGTGTGTGAGAAAGAGAGATTAGAATAGAGAAAGAGAGAAATCTAGTGATAGAGAAGTGGCTGCTGGCGTATACTGTACATTTATGTCAACGTGTGTGTGTGTGTGTGTGTGTGTGTGTGTGTGTGTGTGTGTGTGTGTGTGTGTGTGTGTGTGTGTGTGTGTGTGTGTGCGTGTGCGTGTGCGTGTGCGTGTGTGTGTTTGTGAAATCAATCACTGATTTCAGCTGAATGGCCCTCTGATGAAAGACGCAGATGAAATATGATGTAATAACGTGTCGCCGAGTCACGTGATCACCTCGGCCTGCAGTCTTTCTCTCGATCCAACTTTAACCCCTTTTTTTTTTATATGCAAAGCTATTTTTAGTTATCTTTATTATGTTGCAGTGCTTGTTTATACATGTGTGCAACTTTGTGTGTGTGTGTTTTGGTACTCACCCCGCTGCCTCCAAGTGAAACACAAAAAAACACATCTACAGTCAAAAGCATCACACTTCTGCTCAGTGGAGCGGAGGCACATCACAGAAATAAAGAGCAGCAGAGACGACAGATGACAATATGCTACAAACACACAAAAGAAATGTTTTGTAAGATTGTCAGTTTTTTGTGTATAATCTAAACAAACTTTAGTGACTTCACAGCACATTTTGAGTCACATAAATCAGTCATTTACTTTGTTTTGTTTCTGCTATTGGGAGACACGCAACTCTTTTCTTTATATTTTTGCTACTTTTTTATGAGCAATTGCATTTATATGAATGAAAAAGTACCTCAAGTATCCCTAAAAGTGTCTAATACAACACCATTGCCAATGGTTCTGCACAATTCTGCAAAAACCCACATAATGATGATATAATTGTACAATATTTGCACTTATATTACTATACTAAGGCATGGTCAGTCAGTACAAATGTGTCATAATGGCCTAAGTTGTAGGACTCTTACAGGACTTATTTCTGGAGTTTAAGCTTGAATCAGCTTTACTTCGTGTCTCATTTCATAACCGTCTTACTGCTTCCTCCATTTGCTCTGAATGCTGATAGTTTAAGCTATTTTACCCAATCGGGCAAGTGGTTGAAAATAATTAAAACGGCACTGAAGATTGAAGTAGCTAATGAGCAAGTTATCTCGCTTCCTACTTATCTGTAGTTAGAATAGCTCATGCTCAATAAAGATCGGGCACTTGCGAGAAAATGTTTGAAGGTAAAGACCACATTAGCTGAAACTAAAGAAACATTTAAATCATCAGGAGAAACTAACAGGAGTTTAGTTGGTTGGCAACAGAGGATGTGGGCAAAACTCCAGATGAATTTACTTGAATAAAGATTACAATCAACTTCAGTCTTTGTTCTTATTATACTTAGATGATACAATTAAAACAGATTGTAAAGTGGGAGGTAAAAACTGTACAATTGTTGATTTGTGACCGATAATAAACAGTGTGGGAGTAAGGCAAGGCAAGGCAAGTTTATTTATATAGCACCTTTCAACACAAGGCAATTCAAAGTGCTTTACAACAAATGAAAGACATTAAGAAAATGGCATTTAAAATCAGTCATTAAAAAGAAAAGATAATAAAATAAATAATTAAAAGAAAAAATACATGGATAAAAGTTAAAAGTTACAGTGCAGTTTAAGATGTGAATAGTTCAATTAAAAGCGGCGACAAAAAGAAAAGTCTTCAGCCTGGATTTAAAAGTAGTAAGAGTTGCAGCGGACCTGCAGGTTTCTGGGAGTTTGTTCCAGATATTTGGAGCATAATAACTGAACGCTGCTTCTCCATGTTTAGTTCTGACTCTGGGGACAGAAAGCTGACCAGTCCCTGAAGACCTGAGAGATCTGGATGGTTCATAATTTAGCAGGAGGTCAGAAATGTAGTATTCAAAGTACACTAATGAATTGATCCATACAGTATAGTGACGAGTCAAAACTAAAACTACTGCTTTTCTGAAACATTGTTTTTAATTTAATAGGTTTTTGTGCATGTTAATGGTCTGCAAAGGCTAAAATCTCAAAGTCCCCCCCCCCCCCCCCCCCCCCCCCCCCCCCAGGCTAAAACACCTCCTTTGGACTCCTTTGTTTACTTCCGTATCATAGTGACATCACTAGGTAACACGCGCTTGTTTTAGCTAGCACTCCAACACATTGTACGTGATAAGCTAAGGGGCGGGACATTTCTAAGTGGTTGACCAATCACAACAGAGCCAGCCAGCTAACCAATCAGAGCAGACTGGGCTCTGGTTTCAGAAAGAGGGTGAAAAGAGGTGCTGCAGCACAGGCAGTATGAGGAAAATAAAGAGCTTTGTGAACATTAAAGTATGGAGACATGTCACAGGAGAGACACTACATACTGATATACACCTGAACATCAGCAGGAGAGGACTCTTTAAAGTAGAGACACTACATACTGATATACACCTGAACATCAGCAGGAGAGGACTCTTTAAAGTAGAGACATTACATACTGATATACACCTGAACATCAGCAGGAGAGGACTCTTTAAAGTAGAGACACTACATACTGACATACACCTGAACATCAGCAGGAGAGGACTCTTTAAAGTAGAGACACTACATACTGATATACACCTGAACATCAGCAGGAGAGGACTCTTTAAAGTAGAGACACTACATACTGATATACACCTGAACATCAGCAGGAGAGGACTCTTTAAAGTAGAGACACTACATACTGATATACACCTGAACATTAGCAGGAGAGGACTCTTTAAAGTAGAGACACTACATACTGATATACACCTGAACATCAGCAGGAGAGAACTCTTTAAAGTAGAGACACTACATACTGATATACACCTGAACATCAGCAGGAGAGGACTCTTTAAAGTAGAGACACTACATACTGATATACACCTGAACATCAGCAGGAGAGGACTCTTTAAAGTAGAGACACTACATACTGATATACACCTGAACATTAGCAGGAGAGGACTCTTTAAAGTAGAGACACTACATACTGATATACACCTGAACATCAGCAGGAGAGAACTCTTTAAAGTAGAGACACTACATACTGATATACACCTGAACATCAGCAGGAGAGGACTCTTTAAAGTAGAGACACTACATACTGATATACACCTGAACATTAGCAGGAGAGGTCTCTTTAAAGTAGAGACACTACATACTGATATACACCTGAACATCAGCAGGAGAGAACTCTTTAAAGTAGAGACACTACATACTGATATACACCTGAACATTAGCAGGAGAGGACTCTTTAAAGTAGAGACACTACATACTGATATACACCTGAACATCAGCAGGAGAGGACTCTTTAAAGTAGAGACACTACATACTGATATACACCTGAACATTAGCAGGAGAGGACTCTTTAAAGTAGAGACACTACATACTGATATACACCTGAACATTAGCAGGAGAGGACTCTTTAAGGTAGAGACACTACATACTGATATACACCTGAACATCAGCAGGAGAGGACTCTTTAAAGTAGAGACACTACATACTGATATACACCTGAACATCAGCAGGAGAGGACTCTTTAAAGTAGAGACACTACATACTGATATACACCTGAACATTAGCAGGAGAGGTCTCTTTAAAGTAGAGACACTACATACTGATATACACCTGAACATCAGCAGGAGAGAACTCTTTAAAGTAGAGACACTACATACTGATATACACCTGAACATTAGCAGGAGAGGACTCTTTAAAGTAGAGACACTACATACTGATATACACCTGAACATCAGCAGGAGAGGACTCTTTAAAGTAGAGACACTAAATACTGATATACACCTGAACATCAGCAGGAGAGGACTCTTTAAAGTAGAGACACTAAATACTGATATACACCTGAACATCAGCAGGAGATCACTCTTTAAAGTAGAGACACTACATACTGATATACACCTGAACATCAGCAGGAGAGGACTCTTTAAAGTAGAGACACTACATACTGATATACACCTGAACATTAGCAGGAGAGGACTCTTTAAAGTAGAGACACTACATACTGCTATACACCTGAACATCAGCAAGAGAGGACTCTTTAAAGTAGAGACACTACATACTGATATGACCCTGAAAATGATTATAATTCGGCCCCTTTATAAAAAAAAAAGCCTACTGTCGACATCTTATTAGTTTAATATGCTGGCAATCTAGAATATAAGATATATCCGCCTTATTACTAATATGTAAGATATCTTTTATCAGCACACAAGATAATCACAGTGTAAAATCACATTTAGTCCGTGTACAGCGTCACTCAGCCGCCTCTCATCCTCCCCTCCATCTCTCTCTCTCTCTGTCTCTCTGCCATTTTTCCATCTGCCCCTTACTGAGCCATCTCTCTTCTCATACGCTAAATTAATTGCACTGAATGCTCCCCCGTACATCAAAGGGCAGCGGTGTGTCTCAGGTGACGGGGGGTGGAGGTGGGAGTGGGGGTATCAAAGCCTCGCATCAATGTGCCATCAGTGTCTCCACATCTGTTATTGTACTGGACAGTGCTTAGCCAAATGAAATTATCCCTCCCACGTCCGCGCTCTGATTCAGGCCCGCGGTCTGTGGCATTCATCCGCTCTATTTTTAGTGGTCAGCCTCCCTCGGCTTTATTGGCTGAATATTACGCCTCGCCAGCTCAGGATGTAAACAAACAAGCAGCTGAAATGTCACTGGATGTGCTTAGATTATGTTGATGCTCTTTTTCAAAGGTGTTCATTCAGCATACATTAATATGTATTAACACAATCAGGAAGATACATGTTAGAGAGACTTGAGAAGAATATATTGGATTCCCAATCTACAAGGCGTCTCAGATGACAGATTTTAAGAATATTATAGAAGAGTACTTTATTTATCCTGGAGGGAAATTTGGTTTGGTGACATTTCCTTCATCTTAAAATAAAATGAAATTAAAAAAAAACAAGTATGTACAAATGTGTGATCAATGTGTACATTACAGTATATATATAGTGGTGTAGTTTGAGTATTTAAGTGTCATCTTCAGCGCAGAATAATATAACATACTTCTGTTTGCCTGTATACAGTAGAAAACAGTATTTATCAGTATTCATTTGAGAATATTAGACTCATTCAGTACAGCAAAATGTAGTTGATCATATAACTGGAGAGCTCAAGCCTTTGTAAAGTGCATTAAGTCCTGATACTAATAAACCACAATGTACAGTGTGTGCTGTAGGATCAATGTTATTATGAAATAGACAGTGTGAAAATAGCGCAGAATGTAAAAAACACCACAGTATAGGGCTGCTCAATTAATCGTATTTTAATCGCAATTACGATTTTGGCTTGCAACGATTATGAAAACAACATAATCGAAATAAAACGATTATTTATTTAATTGTATTTATTTTTATTTATTTATTTAAAAAAAAAAATTGTATTGGTTTTTCAGTTGAATTATACTTAAAGTTCAGGGTAATCAACTGTTAAAAACATACTGTTCAAATGTTTTCAATAAATTGATGTTTTCAAAGTAAATGGATAATCGTTTTTAATAATCGTGATATCAATTATTGACCCAAATAATCGAGATTATGATTTTTGCCATAATCGAGCAGCCCTACCACAGTATCAAGAAGATTTCTCTCACAGATACAGATTTCAGTGAGCTTTTATAACAGAAAGAAGGGTAATATAATTTAAATAGAATTAGTGTAAGCAACGTTTTTTTTCTTAGGAATTGAAAGAAGATCCAAGAGATACAAAAACCAAAATAAAACTGATGTAACACGTTTAAAATGACCTACAGTATAGAGTAAAGACGACATGTTGTTTTCTTGTGTCTCTATGTTTCAGACCATAGTCCTACCTGTTATAAAAGCATTGTTTGAGGCCTTTGGCTGTTTGAAAGCAAAGGGAATATTTAATTTGTTCTCTCTTTTTGTCCAGTGGGATCCCAGGGAAGAAATGTGGCACCTTCATCGTGAGAGCAGAGGAGCTGAGCAACTGCAGGGTAAGATCTGTCTGCTTCCCCTGTTGATTCATTCAGAGGAAAACCTCAAGACTTTCAAGATACTTTTTCTCTAATTAGACCGACCTTATGGTTCATACATCTTTCAACGTGACAAGATGCACTCGTCTGGTACTTTTCAAAGTCAAAATATGACTGTTTGTAATCAAATTGCTGTAACCATTTTAAACAAATTTAGTTCATACTTTAATAAAGCCGGACAAACACGTACATTACGTGTTTATTAGGTACACTTTTACACAGGGTGTCCGCGGGGTCTTAAAAAGTATTAAAAGTTGATCAATCAATTTAGCGAAAATGAAGGCTATTAAAAAGTATTAAACGGCATTTTCCAAGTCATTACATTTTGTAGCTTGTTTTCAATAAGTATATAAATTGTCCAAAGAGGTTGTATTCTACAGTCTGCCTGAATGTAATCATTGCGTAGGTGTGTAGTGTGATTCTGTGTAGTTTATTTATGGCATCCCGTTGGATTTGACGTCATCTGAACAGGACATAGCACGCTCACTGCTTGATAGCGCGAAGGTCCGTTTACGCCGGTTGTTAAACAACATCGTTATGGGGAAATGCAAGTCTGCGTCCAAATGGTTGGAAGATAAGGAGGAAGGACAATCAATACTGTATATAGTCAATGTGAGGTAAAGTGTGTCGCCAATGTAACCGGTTAAAACTCGAAGTGGCGATGAGGTCTTAAAATGTATGGAAAGGGTCTTAAAAAAGGTCTTAAAAGGTCTTACATTTGACTTCAGGATTCCTGCATATACCCTGTTTACGTTTATTGGGAATTTGCTTCGGTGCATAATGGTGCGTTAAAATGGTGAGCAAAAATTGAAAACAAAAGAAATACATATTAAAACATTAATAAAATACATAATATGACAAAGGACTATGACAAATGTGGAAGAGCTGTGATAAAAGTGGCAGTATAGTGCAGAAATGCGAGAAAGAAAAAGTCAGAATAGCTAAAAACAATGCTGTTAAAAACAAACATTTCTGCAAAAAATCCCAATTTATTTCAATATATATTAAAAAAGGACGTACATCATTTTAGAAACACCTCTCAGTATAACTCAATACAACTCAACAAAACCACAAAGAAGTTGAGTCAACAAAAAATTAACAATATAACCTTTATGGCAGTTTGTTTTTTGTGGAGCTATAAGATTGCATTAGTTTTAATATACTTACAAACAAAACAATTATAAATAAATGTTCACTTTACACCTCCCCAACACTGTCTTAATCCCTTGTTGCACTGACTCTGATGTAAGGATGCACCAAGGACATTATTTGTGAAACACTCGCGTTGCCATGACACCAGAATTTGACCTCAATTAGAGAGCTAAGTGTACTATCTAAATGTGTATTGTCTAAAAATACCACTGTACTACTGCAATTAGGAAGAAGCATCAAGCACTATCTCACAATATTATGACTTAACTGGTTTGGTTTAACATATAAGTGGTCATTTAAACACAGAGGAGGTTTGGTCTATATATCTGCGTGCTGGAAGATCAATAAATCCACTTTTGTTCATAATGTAAGTTTTCAACCATTTTAGAAGACATAGCTTTTCTGTTTAAGACAACGCAGACTGTTTTTACGCTCTTGTCATGTCTTCATTTGAACTTTGTGATGAGCACAATAGTGACTCTAGAAAACAAACCACCTCAAACGAAATAAGCTATTTCTTGAAAAAGTGCAAAAAGGGCCCATCTGGTTGTTTTGCTGTAGAGTAGATGCGTCACTTTACAACAAGGTATTTGTAGTGAAATGTAATAGCATTTTTCTCTTTAAGGTCTAAATACTAAATGGTTAATGTCACGTTTTAGTGTCAAATGATTAGGGATGGGTACCGAGCCCGAGCCCCGGGGCTGAATTATTATTATTATTATTATAAGACCGTGGGACCGTTAAAAAAAAAAATGCGTCTGATTATTTTCGATCTTTCCAATCCAGACGAGAGATCTCTCTCCCCCGCCTGCTTGCGAGGGGGTGGGGAAGTTTACACACACATGCAGCTGCTACATGCAGCAACACACACACACGGAGGAGATGGCGGAGAGAACGCGCTCCGAGGTGTGGTTAAACTTTACCCGTCTCGATGTGGACAATGCTCGTTAGTCGTTACCAAAAGTGCAATAAGAGTTTAGCATGTAAGGGCGGTAACACGAGCAATTTGTCTAAACATTTAGCAAAAGTGCACCACATCCAGACGGAGAAATGCACCGGCTTCGAATGTCTTTCTAGTAGCGCTGTAGCCCCATCCACGAGTAACGTTTCCACGTCAGGTGTTATGTATGCTAGCAGCAACACACGGAGTTAACTCAATGATACAAACATGGGTTAATGATTAGAGGTAACTGAGTTATTCATTTTGTTAAAGTTTCAGCTATTCTGTTTACAGTTCTGTCATCACATTATTTAATAGGGTTTGTTAAAACATTGTTGTTTCTTTTGATGTGAAATATTATTTATTTTATTTAAATAAAAAGCAATGTTCATTTTGTTGACAATTTGTTTAGTTAGTTTACCTTATTTTTTTCTTCCAAAAGAACCGATAAGAGTACCGTTAAAGGACTGGATCGATAAGCGGTATCGATAGAAGTAGTAGTACCGGTAAAACCTTAACGGTACCCATCCCTACTAATGATATAGCGTGGGCTCTGAGCTGCTGTTTTGTATCAACATGTTATGAGAGAAAAATCATTGTAGAGCCATTGATTGATCTTCTAGTAATAAACAACATGCCTTGCAGTAAAGTTGATCATGTTTTGCTTTTTTCTTCAACTCGCACTCATCCGGAGAAAAAGGAAATTGCTTAATTAAGAACACAAGGAAAGGCATTGTACCGTACAACACTATTAAATATTAGATCATTAATTATAGATCTGAGATGATAAGCAAGTTTCGAAATGTTCATGGGTGGAATTAAGTGAGATTACCTTGAATTAATCTTCACTTTGTTTTCAGGAAGGATCAAATTAAGTTCTGATATTAGCTCCCAGAACTCAGTGGTCTAACAATATGAACAATTATAAATATGCAAAGTGTTCTTTAGTTTCCTGGATACACAGTACATTGTAATATTGTGCTCCAAGACGTTTCTATAACAGTATTTATTTAAAGCTAATTAACAGGAGGATCTATGATAACGTGTTGTGAAAGCAATTGTGTGTAATTTCTTCTGACCTGAGGCTGAATAACGTCTATTTTTGATTACTTCCCTCTGCTTCAGGAGTCTGTGATGCTGCAGTTTTGTGGCAACAAGCTGGACAAGAAGGACTTCTTCGGGAAATCAGATCCTTTCCTCGTCTTTTACCGCAGTAACGAAGACGGATCGTAAGTTGACAGCAGCTTCCCCCGTCAATGTTCTGAATTATCAAAAGCATCTCAGTTTTACACGCCATATACAGATGCCTGAAATGAATATAGACTGTGAGCGTGATTTTTCATGCTCCAAAAAGCCTCCATACAGACGATATAAGGACTCAACTGCCTATGTGGTGTTACATAATGCTGGGTGCAGTATATGTGACTTACGGCGTGCAGACGTTAACAGGAGAAAGCAGCAGAAGGAGGGATGAGCAGAGATAATGGGACAGAGTTGACAAGAGGAAAATAAAGGCGGAGGAGATGGAGTTATGGAGAAATGTGTACGGAGGTCGCACTTTCTTTGCCCCGCAGATGCTTTTATTCAAGTCGACTTCAGCGTCTTAGTGGAGCCACACTCTCTTGTTCTGCAGCTGGGTATTTACTGATGCAGCCTAAATGTTCCGCCGCGGGCTATAACAGCCGCACGCTGGGGTAACAAAGAGCCAGACTAGGTGCCGCATATAAAAGAACAGGAAGCTATTATTTCAGTCAAATATCATGTTTTATAAAATACTTATATCATTCCACTCCCCTCATAACAGAGAGCGAGTCACATGGTTTTGTTCTTAGCCTAAAGTAGTTTTCTGTCTAGCTCTGTAAACCACATGTCCTATGTTCTCCTTTGAGAGAAAAAGCAGAAAAGGGGAATTTATAATTCATATTATTTGGTTTTATGCACTATTTCAACTATATTGTGGTGTCTGTCTACTGCCAGCTTCAACTTTTAGTTATACATTCCTAGACACCAATTATAGGAGTGCAGGAATATGTCCTAAACACGGAAATTAGTTAGCATTTTTACACTTCTTGGTTCTGTTGTCTCAAAGTCTACTTTATTTTAATGAGTTTGTATTTAAAGGTCTGAGATGAGATCTGTAGTTAACACAAGCTAAAAAGATTTGAATGTTTTGTTCCACAACATGAAGTAGCTCAGTGTTAGGATTATGTTTTAAACAGGACCCAGGCGCAGGCAATGACTGAAGATGTTTAAATGGTTTATTGTTCGGAGACTCAGGCAGGTTTGGAGACTATGGAGGTCCGGAGTGGAGGTAGGCAGTTCAGGCTGGACTGAGAACAGGGCAGGCAGGTATGGTGAAGGAAGAAGCAGGCAGGCAGGTTGGCTGGAAGCTCTGGTGGCCGATGGCTGAGGGATCGCACTGGAAGCACAAGGAGAAACTAATTACAAAAAAGCACAGAATAACACGCAGACAGGATAACTGAATTGAGCAGCCAGGAGGATGCAATACCACTGGTGTAGAAAACAATCTGGCGGTGAGTTGCTGGGAGACTGGAGTAGATATGCTGTGTCTTGATTGGATTGATGAGGGACAGCTGAGGCGGTCGGCCAGGTGAGTGCAATCAGGCTGCTGCCTGCAAGGGAAACCACACCCCCTCCACACACACAGGGGAACAAACAGGGACACACAGGGACACAGTTTGGGCCGTGACACTCAGTACCCAAAGTGAACATCTGAAATGTTTACTTTTCTTAAACACAGTGGTTGCTAACAAGTGACTGAATGAGACTACTCAGAGTCATCGCGTCGAACATTAGCCGCCTTTAGCATAGTGGTGGTGACGTGAAGTCATGTGACCGTGATGTAGTTCTTTCTAAGCCTCACTTTAGCTTTTTACTTCTTCCGATTTATGCTGCAAAAATCATAACAGTGGTGTTAATATGTGGAGATTATCCTGCTGAACAAAATGTCTAAGTATCATTAACAGGTGTTTGCCCAATAGCTTATTTTCTGGGAGCCTTTGGGAGGCTGACTATCATGTTGGGATAAGAACATTCACCACTTTTAATATGATATGTAGAAGGATGGGTATAGCAAATATAAAAAATGTAGTGATGTATTTAACTTACTTATTTTATATGGATTCTTTTTGGAAAACTGTCAATTATGTCCAAGAAAATTATTACTTCTGCTTAACCCTTGTGTTGTGTTCAAAAGCTGTTACCGTTCATGGTGTTCGCGGGTCAATTTTAACCCATGATTTATCTCAGTCCAAAAAAAAAAAAAAAAATGACTATCATCCAATATTGTTTTAACTACATCATAACCGTACAATCCTGTTGTAATGTAATGTTATGGCCCCAAAACACATTACACCACATATTGCACACGTGCATGTGTGTGTTCAGGTTCAAGTGTTAGTGTACATATTCTTTGAGAAAGGTGGAGTTCCCGTGGGGGGAGGGGGGTAGAGGGAGGGGAGACCAGGTGCATGTTGCGAAAAATGATTGTTACAGTTGATGAAGGGGTGGGGGAGGGGTGTCTAAAGTCAAAGATGGATCTTGATTGGGCCAAATTTGACCCTGAGTCACCCACAACAATTCTGCCGGGTCTCCCCAGACACGAACACCACATGATACACTTTTTCAGAGACCTTCAGACTGGGCAAAAATTGTCAAAATCAGTTTTGTAGTGTTGATATAGCTGTTGTGGAGGATATCATGAAGCCTTGTTCCGATAAAAAAAACTAGAGCGTAGTTATTGTATAATTTTAACTTGAAACGGGTCACAGGAGAACCGAACACAACATAAGGGTTAATTTAAAAACACAAAAATGAATAACGTGTCCCCTTTAAACAGCTTTGCATTTCTCACTCCCAGGTATACCATCTGCCACAAAACAGAAGTGGTGAAGAACAATCTGGATCCGGTGTGGCAGGCCTTCAAAATCCCTGTCAGAGCGCTGTGCAACGGCGACTATGACAGGTGCAGTACACAAACCTTTCACTGACAATACTTACTGACATTTCCTCTTAAAGGTGGGGTAGGTAATTCACTTCAGAAACACTTTTTGTTATATTCCATGGAATGCTCTTAACATCCCGATAGCAATGAATATATTAAATGCTTTGACAATAAATACATAAAAAAATGTCATCTGTGGAAGCCGTGGCGCTGTAAAAAGCACGACCAATCATCTGAGCCGGCTAAAATGACTGGATGGCCTACCTGCCTGTCAGCCTTCCATCTGTGCACAAACTTATCTCGTGCCCTCATTGGTCATGTGCGCGTTCGTGTGTGTTGGAGGAGGGGCTCTGTAAGGAAGTCTGAAGGAAGGGGCAGATTTTTTCCGGCTGCGTACTTTCAAATTCTAGCGCACTCGAGCTGGTTTCTCCATTCTTACCTACCCTACCTTTAAGGAGCAGATACATGTAACTCATTGCTGTGTCTTTCTATTACAGATTTGAGGAATGGGCAGCTTTAGTGGCATAATTCTTATTATTTGTTTGATCTTTTTCCCATTCTTTTCCTATTTGCCTGTGTTACACCAGAGTATACTGATAACAACATTAAAAAAACTGCCCTCTCTGCATTACGTAGGTTTGTCCACTCGGGCCCCCGACCTTCCACGGACCAGTTACCAGCTTTTTAAGCAGAAAGACTGTAAATCAGTGCTAATTGGATTTTTAATGGGATTTCTTTCTCTCCTCTCCTCTTTCCCTACAGGAGCATTAAGGTGGAGGTGTACGACTGGGACAGAGATGGAGGGTGAGGGAACAATGCTCTTTCGTTTGTACTCTTAAACTAAGATGGACCCCACATTTTAAATCCTTGTTATCAATGTAGTTTTCTTTGGTGTGAGTTCACGAGTGTTGGAGATATTGGCTTCAAAGAGGTCTGCCTTATCTTTAATATAATCGAACTCGATGACACTCTAGTTGTGGTGGTCAAAGCTAAACATAACATGCTTTTGAATAACTCAAAGCAATGTGTCTTTCTAGAAATGATCTCATATTTAGTAAAGATAATCCATAGACCCCTTTGCGAGTAGATTCATGTAGTAACTATTTTCTTTCTAGCGATTACACACATCAACAGTATCAATGTGCAGAGAGAACTACTCATGGATAAGAGGCTCGTGACAGCATGAGATGTTAACATTAATGGCGTCATAATCTGATAAATTGAACATTATCTAGCTCGGGAAAGCCTCAAGCAAATAAGTGCACTTTTTGTCTATGCTTGATTGATTGTTGGTTGATGGATGTAGTTTGGTTGAAAGACATAGTTCCTACACCAAACTGCTCACACCCATGACAGTAGATTTTTTAGGGAAAGGGGTCATGATGTCTTTAAAACAACAAGAAAGCAGACATCTTTACTTTATGGCTGATATCTCCATGAGTCTACAACTGCTCCCCTCCTGCCTGAAACGCCTTCATTGGACTCCTTTGTTTACTTCCTGAACATAGTAACATCACTATGTAACACCTACGCTTCTATTGGCTAGCGCTCCAACACATTGTACGTGATAGGCTAAGGGGCGGGACATCTCTAAGCGATTCCCAATCACAATCACAAGCATTTGACCTATGCTGTAAAATGTATTATCTCTTCAATTTACACACGGCATCTATTGCACGTCTGTCCGTCCTGGGAGAGGGATCCCTCCTCTGTTGCTCTCCCTGAGGTCTCTCCCATGTTCCCCTTTAAACTGAGGGGTTTCTCTGGAAGTGTTTCCTTGTACGATGTGAGGGTCTAAGGACAGAGGGTGTCGTATTGTCATACTGATATTCTGTACAAACTGTGAAGTCCACTGAGACAAATGTAACATTTGTGATATTGGGCTATATAAATAAACATTGATTGATTGATTGATTGATTGAACAGGGGCTCTGGTTTCAGACAGAGGGTGAAAAGAGGTGCTGCAGCACAGGCAGTATGAGAAAAATAAAGAGCTTTTTGAACATTAAAGCATGGAGACATGTCACAGGAGAGACACACAACACAAACATGAACCTGAAAATCAGCATTATAGGGCCGCTTTAAATGTTCCTAAATGCCATTCAAAGATAAAAACATTTTTCCAGTTTGTTCATGCTCCTAAAAAATAAAAATCTGCCCTGATAGTACACGAGCATATGTGCAAAGTAGGGATGGACATTTGGGATTATGTTCACAGATTTCCCTTCAAAATGTTTGTCCTGATACGCCCTCTTGTTTTTCTCTGTTAGAGCGGATAGTGTGGAGAAACATCCCTGTAGAGCTCTTCATGTGACAACACTCCCTTCTGCTTCAAATATACATTAACTATTCATACCGCTTAAACGGTCTTTTGACAGATAACTTCATAGCGTCAGTCGGGGAATAAAGACGGTATTTATCTTTTGAAGCGAGTGAATTCCCAGTGTTCAGGGTCACAGGTCACCCTTTCATTGTTCATTTCACTGGCAGTTTTTGACACTTCAGCTACCGTTTGCTTTGAACTCCAACACATTTCTGACCCTTATTCCAATGGAGCTGATTATCCGCATTAAAATCATGGAGCCCGTTGCTACGCCCACGCCTCTGGTAACCAAGGAGCTTGTTAGTGATACTCCGGATTTTTGACAATGTGAATACAAAGAATATATACGTCCTTTTTACTGGGAAGAAATGTGACCATGTTTTTTTTTTTTTACAGGCACGACTTTATCGGGGACTTCAGCACGCGCTACAGAGAAATGTCCAGGAGCCAGTCGCAGTTTCACGTCTACGAGGTGATATTACACACACACACACACACACACACACACACACACACACACACACACACACACACACACACACACACACACACACACACACACACACACACACACACACACACACACACACACACACACACACACACACACACACACACACACACACACACACACACACACACACACACACACACACACACACACACACACACACACACACGTCTCCATGCTTGTGAGGATTCATTATCCTCCTATCCTTTCCTTTAGTCCTTTTGTCTAACCTGACCCTAATACAAATCTTAACCCTACAATATCACTTTAAAATATTTTACCTTATAATATGTGGTTTTAAATACACAGTATGGGTAATATGAGAGTCAACATACAACAGGAAGAAATAAAAACTAATAAGAACATTTAAATCACAAAATTAAAAAAAGACGATAATAACCAATGGATTATAAGACAGACACTTAAACAAGTTGCAGTTACAGAATAACATGTTGATTTAATATGTGATATATACATACAGCTGGCTAATATGTGCTAAAGTCTGCCATACTTACATAATCTGTCATTCATTAAACCCATGAATAGCACATCTAATCTTCTCTTTCAAGAACTTCAAAGTGTTCCTGCTCTATTATTTAAATATCGTGGAGAGAGGGGCTTCCTTCCAATTTAACAGGATTAAATGTTCTTGCCAGAAGAGTTCTGTGTGCAGTACATTTTGGATGTTTCATAAAGGGTTATCGTCAGGTTGAATATCAAAATGTCACCTTTGACCAAGTCTTAATCCTCAGGCGGCCCTTTTACGATAACAATAAAATATTTTAAACCTACAAAAAAGTACCTAACAAACAGTCAAATCAGTCCGTTAGCCGGAGAGCCTTGGTGAGGTGGAAGCATTCTCTGTGGAGCAAAACATTGCCTAGTTGATGGAGAAAATGAAAGGTTGTTGTCCGAAGCTAACGTTGAATTAACGGACTTCTTTCTGCAGATTGATATGAGAGAACATAGTCTTTGGCTATGCAAAAGTAAGTAAAGTAAGTAAGTAAAGTTTATTTATAAAGCGCTTTTCACAGACAAAGTTACAAAGTGCTTGACAAAACAATAAAACATCATCATAGGAATCGTACAATGATAAATGAACACACAAGCCACGTGTTAAGAAGTCATAAAAGCACCAAAACACAATGAAAACAAAATAAAAACGTAGTATAAAATAGAATCAAATCAAGCACACTGGTTACCCAAACGCCTGCCCAAACAGGAATGTCTTTAAATTAGCTTTAAAGGAGTCAACAGAGTCAGCAGACCGTAGATGAGCGGGCAGAGCGTTCCATAGCTTAGGAGCCACGGCTTCGAACGCTCGATCACCGCGGGTCTTAAGGTGGGTACGTGGGACAGACAGTAAATAGTGCATGTGTGACCTGAGTGGGCGGGCTGATGTATATGGATGAATTAGGTCAGCCACATAAGCAGGAGTCTGACCGTGCAATGCTCTGTAGGTGAGAGTGAGGATTTTGAACTGTATCCTATAAGCTACAGGGAGCCAGTGAAGAGATCTCAGTATTGGGGTAATGTTTGCTAAAACGAAAATGGTAAATGGACTATACTTATATAGCGCTTTATCCAGTCTTTAAGACCCCTCAAAGCGCTTTACATATTACATGTCTTTCACCCATTCATACAGAGCAGTTTACCTTACTCTAGGACCTAACATTCACACACATTCAAACACTGTTGGCCATCGGGAGCAACTCAGGGTTAAGTATCTTGCCCAAGGATACATCGGCATGTTGACTGCATGGGCTGGGATCGAACCCACAACCTTCTGGTTGAAAGACGACCGCACTCCCTCGCAGCTACAGTCGCCCCCGGGCCTAAAATGGTTATATAACTCAGATGTGGTGGGAAGAAGATAAGAGGGTGAAGAAGTTATCGTATTTAAAGATGCCATAACTTAGCCCTCTTGCAAGAAAAAGGGTTTATTTTACCCAAGTGGTTTTATTGCATAAACCTAAGGAGTCACTGGCAGAGGTGCCCACAGGCTAACTGCTACCGTGTGCTTAGAAATTCACTTGTAGAAAATCAAAAGGAGAATGTGAACAAAGACTTGAATTTGAGTTTATGATATTCTGAATGAAGACATGAGTAGAGATCACTTTCTGCTCCCTGAAACAAAACAAAGTGGATTCAAGCTGATGTTTTCCCCACAGGTGCTAAATCCAAAGAAAAAAGGAAAAAAGAAGAAAAAGTACCAAAACTCAGGAACGGTGAGTCAATTCATAAATGTTTCATAAATTATTCATTCATGCATTTATTACCACCAGAACATTTCACAATTTGTAGAAATACTCATTGGTTTGAGAATCAGGTGCTATATTAAGGAATACAGCAGCCACCAAAATGATGATTATATATCAAAAACTCATCTTGGTTTAACTTCATGTCCAATCAGAGCAGGCTGGGCTCTGGTTTCAGACCGAGGGAGAGAAGACAGGCAGGCAGTATGAGAAAAATAAATACTTTTTGGAACATTAAAGCTTGTGAACATGGCACAGGAGAGCCACTAAATAAATGTCTCTGTTTTTGTATTCTTTGTTTACTGCCAGAAAAGGTTTTCAGATGTTAAGGTGAAACAGGGTCAGTAAATTATATACAAATGGTCATTTTGTGGGTGAAGATAAGATAAGATAAGATAATACTTTATTGATCCCAATTTGGGAAATTGTTTGGGAAGCATTCCTTTAAAGGGGACCTATCATGCAAAATGCACTTTTTGATGTCTTTTATACATAAATATGTGTCCCCGGTGTGTCAGGGAACTCACGCAGCGTCAGAAAACAAAACCCTCTCTCTTTTCTAAAAACGGGGCTACAACGGAGCTGATCCAGATTTGCGTCCGATATGACGTAATATCGGAAATGCGGACCCACGGCCCTATCAGAAAGTTGCTATCAGAAACAATGCCCGACGTGTTTTGGACGTAATATGGTTTATTCAGCGAATCAGCGTTTCTCTAACAGGGCTGACACAGAGGGATATGAGAGATGTCTAAAATGCATGATCTGTTTGGTATTTTGGGCAAAACACATCATAGACATGTTTTTTATATATTTTTATATATCTGAGACCCATTATATATTCCTAAAAATAACATAATAGGAGACCTTTAACACACCCTGTTCATGCTGTAAACCATATTATTTCAATCCTTCTCTTTCTCCTGACTGACAGGTCACTCTCCTCTCCTGCCTCGTGGACACCGAGCTCTCCTTCCTGGACTACATCCGCGGCGGGTGAGTTCACAACAGAGGGTGGAATATGATTCTTCAGATAAATCACCAGCACTACATTCCTCATTAAATCCTTGCGGTGGTAGACTCTGCAGTGACTCATCAGAGAGGATTAGAGCACCATGTTTATCTCTTTGCTCCAACATTAAGACTGACAGCTGCCGATAACCCGCTGCCTAATTGCTCGCTGCAGCGTGCTTTGAAACATGCTGTGACATAATTCAGCGTGATTGACGGTTCCACTTTACCCCTTAACGTGATCCCTTCTCTCTTGTAGGACTCAGATTAATTTCACGGTGGCGATTGATTTCACGGCATCGAATGGTAAGTGTTTTAAAGCTCTTATCGATGAAAGTGTATCGAACTTGATCAAACTTTTGGTGGTTAACACCGTGATCTTTATGTGATGTGAACTCTTTAATGATTCAGTCAGTTTTAATTGACTTACTCTTATGACACTTCGCCCCCTTTTACTCAGCTGGAGACTAGAAATAAAGCAGCTGAAAATTGGACAATTATTCCGACATTATCTAACACTTCTAAACTCAGTTTGAAGTTTTCATCGCCTCCATAGACAGAAACTCATTACACCCACATTTTTCAAATTACATTATTTGTTTTTTTTCCCTGTGTAGTCGGTGTTTATTAAGCCCCACGGGTAAACTGCTGTACATTTATCAGTGACAACAACTTAACGACAAACAAGCAAAGTGAGCAATTCTGCGCAGTTGTGTCTCAGATGAGTGATGTTCTCATTTCACTGAGAGATGATTTAGTTAGATAATACATGTAATGCAATTTGGAGATTATGTCCTCGAAGAAAATGGTCTTTCTCTATTGCTATCCATTCAGTTTTCCCCATTTTCACTTTAGTTATAATAGTGATATAATAGCATGTAATTACATTATTTCATATCTTTGGTAATTGGGAACACACTGAAGTTTTCCTCCATATTCCATATCCGTAACAGAACATAATAACTGACTAATTTATTTTATAGCACAACATAATGCATTATCAGGGACAAGGTTATTGGTATTCTAAGTTAGCTTATTATAAAAACACAAAAAGACCAAAACCAACAATAAATTAATTGTATGAAAAGTATGACAGGTTTTCTTTGTAACCTGAGCCATATATTGTACTTTAGTGCCCTATTTTTTGTCCACTGAATTGTTAAAAATACATTCATTAGCCACACCATTGCACTAGCTGACGTGTTTCTTCATCATGATGAACCTGGGAGCTGCAGTAATTACTCACCAGAGCACCAAGTGTGTTTTGATATGTATCTCAAATGTTCTGCAACAAATAAACTATGTTCTCCTGTTTGACAAATATGAGCTATTAGCTAGTGCCAAGCTGTTTTAAATAATTACTTTTTTATGTGATTTTATTTATGTATGGAGATATTTATGACCCATTTATGAAAAATCACGTCTTCAGAAAGAACTAATGGGGTTTGGAGCTGAAGGCTAAATACGGGTTAGGGAGGTCAAAATATAAAACAACAATCAGAAATCCTTTATTTGTCCTGCAGCAGGAAATGTACGGCATTAAGGCAGCAAAGTGCAAGAAATATATGAACAAAATTGCGGGAAACAAATATGTACACCATGGTAATAAGTAGCAGTATCCTAAAGAAACGTAAATAAATGTTGAAAGTATTGAAGGAGCAAATAAGTTATCAAATGTTGTTAAATTGTGAAGTAAGAAAAATGTGTCTTGTCATTTTAATGTGAACATTATGGAAACAATTGCTTTCATGTATGTACCGGGGCCAAAAATAAAGACACAAGTAAAGGCAGACATTCAAAAAACGTTTTTATCATTCTGTTTTTATTTGCGATTGTCAAGAGCTGCTTCTTGCATTTTTGGATAGGAAAGAGTAATTGTTATCAGACACTTATGCAATATTTCTGAGGAATTACATATCGCCTGATTTTATTTATGACACTGAGAGAGAGTGTCTTGGAGGGTCCGCTGTAGCTCATGGTCTTAATAGTTTAGTATTTTTAACAGTGTAAACTTAGCTATACTGAAAAAGATGATGGTTCTTCACACTACCCGCTGTGGTTTGAGGCAACCAGCGAGATTATTTCTGCAGCCGTGCCTTAGAGAAATGTTTGTGTAACTAAAACTCCACTTTGCTTTTTATTATATTTTAATTATGACTCACAGCCCAGGGGACGCAGTCATGATTACAGTTTGATGCTGATGTAACTTTTAATGGCGCTGAACCTCTGTGGTCCCAGGCAACCCGTCCCAGCCCACCTCGCTGCACTACATGAGCCCGTACCAGCTCAACGACTACGCCATGGCGCTGCGGGCCGTCGGAGAGATCATCCAGGACTACGACAGCGACAAGATGTTTCCTGCTCTGGGCTTCGGAGCAAAGCTTCCTCCAGACGGACGGGTCTCCCACGAGTTTGCCCTGGTGAGGAAAAACAACTTTCTCCCAATTTTTTCATCATCTTAAAAGGGCACCTATTATGCAAAATCCACTTTTTCATGTCTCTTCTACATCAACATGTGTCCCCCCCTCTGTGTAAAGAGACTCTGAAAGTTTCAGGAACAAAGATTCTCTCTCTTTTTGTCCTGATCCATTTCTATAAAAACCTGTCTGAAAATGAGCTGATCAGATTTTGGCCACTTTATGATGTCATAACGATTTTTTGGCTTGAGTAACCATTAGCCAATCACCAACCAAGGTAACCCCCCCCCCCACCTTATCACCTGAATCTCCTCCTAGAGCACCATTGTGTTCTTTTTAACCAAATATCTCTCAGAGGGACGTGGGGAGGGGCTCCTTATTTTCATCTAAAGTAACAGACAGAGAATCAGCACTTTTGAAACAGGGCTGAAACAGAGGGGATTATGGGATGCTGCAATGATCTGTTTGGTGTTTGGAGCCAAACACTTCAGAGACATCTCTGGTATATATATATCTGAGACCTATGCTATATTGATGAAAAACAGTATAATAGGGGACCTTTAAGATCCAGCCGTCCACTCAAATCGGGCCATAATTTGTCCTTTCAAAAATTGGTACATGTACACCCATTTCGCTACATAAAACATGCATTTACCTGATGATTTATTCCACATAATCACTGTAACAAGGAAAAAGACATTGAGTCCTCAGTTGGTCAGATTTGTCAGGAAGTTGCAGGATTGATGTACTGCACAAAGCATATTGCTTTATAGCACAAAAGCAAGGAGTTGTCAAATAAAACAATGCTCTACTGACACTCCACTCTGCAAGGCTCGATGTAGGACCGCTCCAGATAAATATTAGACTCGATAATGCCTGTATCAAATCCAGTCCATCTGGCAGACATGACAATGGATGAAAGAAAACATTGCCCTGCTATTGGCACAAAAGGAATTAAGTTATTTGGATTTATATTCTGGGAAATGTGAATGTCTTTACCAAATGTCATGGCAATCCATCCAATAGTTGTTCTGATATTAAGCGTCTTCTGTAAGGCAAAGACCACATTCTGACATTTTTATTAGTATAAAATAATGTGTGTATACCGTGTAATCCGATCAAAATGTTATGTATTCTCCAGCAAAAATGGACAAACAAACCAAGCAGAAAACATAACCTTGGCACAAACCAGGCCTCATGGGAAAGTGATGCTCATTATGAACAATGTTAAGATTAGGACTGGCCGTACAAAAGTTGGCATGTTATCGGACTGCTGTTGAATATGGCACTGAGAATAATTCCTGTAATGGCCTTCATGGCAGCAGGAGGAAATGTGTCCGTCACAGGCAGCTTGTGTGTTTCTCAAGGCAAAATGTACATAAAGTTTAACTAGAACTCTGTAAAAGTTATCTAAAAATAAAATTGTATGAAACCAAGCACTCTCATACCCAGATGACCAATTACAGGCAACAGTTTAATGGTGGGCGGTGAACGCTGCAGTCCAAAAACATGAACAAATTGAGCTCACTGTAGTGATGGAAGCCAAATAAGCTGGTTCGTTTTTTGCAGTAGACCCACCAAGTCCATATCTAGCTGGCGGCAACAGTTTTTGCCCGAGGAGGTTGTTATTTGGCATGGAGGTCAGCTGTGTGGGTGTGTATTAGTTTGTGTGTTTGACCGTACTTGCAAAGAGCAACGTTCTTATAATGTGAATGCAGCTCAAATTCATAAAAAGTGAGAAATAATTTCTTTATGGAAATAACACCGATCACAATCCTTTGATAAATCTAACAAATCAGTCAGTCCATCCATCCGTCCATTAAATAATTCTATCTATCCATCCATCCAATGGATATATATATATACCTACCTACCTATCCATCTATCCATCCGTCTATCTATCCATCCATTTATCTAAATCAAATCAAGTTTTATTTATAAAGCACATTTAAAAGCAATTTTTGGTCGAGCCAAAGTGCTGTACATGTAATAAAAACACATTACTACAATCACAATAAAAGACAATAAATTACAACAGATATATATAAAAAATAAAAATAAAACAAGGAAAAGTCAGGAGTCGTATCTATCTATCTATCTATCTATCATTCTGTCCGTCTATCCATCCATCCATATATCTATACATCAATCAATTCATCGACCATCCATCCATCCATCCTATTGTCTATACCTCTTCTAATGTCAGGCCCTCAGGTGCTGTAGACCACTCCTCTTCCACCATTAATCCCCTCCCTGGTCTACAGTCACTTCCAGATGTTGCTCCAGAGGCGTTTTAACTTTACTTACAGCTGCTCAGCGTTGGGTAGCAGTCTCCCCTGAGGCGCCAAACCTCGAGACAAGGCTCATATGCATCGATCTTACCATTAAAGATGAAACTCTGTCAGAGGAAGGCTGCAGCTGTGGAGCCGCAGTGGGAGCAAACCACCAGTGAATCCCTCGTCATTATGCAAGCTCCATTTACAAAACAAAGGAGTCTCATGTGGGCTGTTTGTTCTCAAGGGCAACCAAGCAGAGTCATAGTCAAGATGGTTTCATACAAAGATAATTAAAAAAATAGCACAAAACATATGGGTAGCTTAAATAATGTATTGTTTGCCTCTTTGTGAGCTTCTTTTTGATATTTTAAAACCCAGTCAACCACACATCAATTTTAATATGCTGCATGGATAAAAAAAACACTTTAGTCTCAACTTCTTTTAACAAGAACTTTAGAAACCAACAGATGAGCTTCTGTTAGAGTTAGACTACTTATTCTAAGACAAGTTATCATTATGTTCTCATTGAATGCAACTTGTTGTATCTCACCACAATGGGTTTTACCAAAATACTTTTCTTAGTTCCCACTCCTCATGCAATGATTTAAAATGTGAAATGTCTCGCCTCGGGATATTCTGTTCTAAAATGCTTCAACAGGAGAATTAAACTGTCGACATTTCCCTCAAATATGTTTGAAGTAAAATTGGATTTAATGTCCTTAAGGGCTTGCAACCCCCGAGTGCCTCTTATATTTGGTGATATGTTTTAATAATATGTATTGATGTTTTAGCCCTCGGGTGGCTGTTTTTGATGTCTGCATGTAATCTTGTTATCCTTCAATTCGCTGCCACAACATGCCAGTGTTGAAAATAAAATGATGCCATCCCAGCCTTTTTCCAATAAAGGGAAATATAATCTACAAATGCTTTCGTTACCCTTCAGGGTGGCACTGTGCCTATTATGTCCCCTAACATCGAAACAAACTGTATTCAATTTCACTTTGATACATGGTGTTAAATGTGCATACAGTAGCTCCCTTGTAGCACAGAGACCCAATGTAAGCAAGTTATTGTAATTGCCCTTGAATATATTCAACTCATTTTTCAACGTTTTAGCTGGGTGACATTAAATCAATGAGGGTGACTCAATGAATGTAAACCAACTGTTAGCTGGTGGCTATTAGAGAACAAGTGAAGCAGGGAAGGGGTAGACGATGCACTCGAGGAAAAACAGAATCACCCTGAAGGAGAAAAATGAATGTGTTGTCTTTCTAGACTTCTAAAATTGACATTAAAGTGTAATCAAACTCAAAGAAAACAGAATTGTATTTTATTTTTGCTTTCGCACACAATAAAAATAATGTTTTGTCAGAGTTTTCACTGACATGAGCATTGATAAAACAATCATTTTTGGAGTTAACTATTGTCCATTTTTTATAAGCTAACAGCCCCCCATTAAAATATAAACCTTATTACAGTCACAAAAAGATTGCAATCATACAGTTAAAATCACATTAAGAGGATACTAAAATCTTCCAGGTAAACGTTTACTCGTAAAAAAGGATATTTTAAAAATATAAATATAACATTATACAACCTGAATACAATACATCTAAGCACTTCCCATCAAGCAGGGGCGTCACAAAAGTCCCCAGAAGCACACAGACTGAAAAAAAAGCTTCTATCCAAAGGTTTTGACACCACTGAACTCTCCTCAGTCTGACAACCCCGATGTGCTGCCATCATTGGAGGACATTTACTCACATCACTTTATGTCACTGATTATTTTTAGTATAAAAAAACCACACATGTCATTCAACACCTCTATACACATCACTCCAGATCTGTCATGCTGAACTTTGTCGGAACCTTTGTTGCTGAGCTTTTGCACATTTTTCGTTTGTTTTATTGTTATTGTGTCATACTAAACATGTGGTATATTTCGTATTTTAATTGCTTTCATTCTGTGCTTATATTAATTATTTCTAACCCAATACTGTCAGGGTGGGGAAAATAGGACCCAAGTGCAGTTCAAAAATACAAAAAGGTTTGTTAACAAAAAGCTGAAGACATGAAAAACAAGAAACGAATTAACAAAACCAAAACCGGGGAGCACGACAGACAGGAACAAACTTACAGACGGGAACAGGCAGGAGACATGGACAAGCATAGACGAGCATAGGCGAGGCAGGGAACATGGTCACGAAGAGACGACAGGTAGCATGGACATGAAACGACGACGAACAGACACGGAGCACAGGGGAAGACAAGACTAAATACACAGAAGGGTAATCACAGGACAAGACACAGCTGGGCAGGGGAGGCAGAAACACAAGGGCAACAGGTGAACACAATCAGACACAGGAGGGAAGCTAACGACAGGGAGGCAAACACAGGAAGTAGGATCAGACAAGACACAAGGAGGAAAACATTTCAAAATAAAAGGTGGAAAATGAAAACAACAAATCCAAAACCATGACAAATTCATGGCAGCTCAGTTGGAACAGCTTGCCGAACTGTCACTTTAACAAAAAAAAAACCTGGCTGGTTGCCCAAACATTTCCAACAAGGTTGCATAATAACAATAACGTTGTTTAATTATGAATACAAGATTAATCCCATTGGTAGTTAGTGTCTGTTGTATTAAACTTCAATTAATGTATTTTATTACAGTACTGGTATTTAATTGAGCACGGTGTAACCTTGCAAACCCCCATTTCCACAATCTTAGTTATTCCCAAGCTGCCATGAGTAATACAAATAATAAATAAGGATGTTTACGGCTCTGTCTTTAAAATCAAGACGCCCTTAGTGTCTTCTAATCTTTTCACAGAATACATTCACTGTGAGACAGTAATGCTACCACTATAACACAGTACATTTGAGCACATTTATTAACATTTCTGTCTCTTTTTGTGCAGAACGGTAATCCACAGAACCCGTACTGCAGCGGTATCGATGGGGTAATGGAAGCTTACTACCAGAGTCTCAAATCTGTGCGCCTCTACGGACCCACCCACTTCTCCCCTGTTATTAACCACGTTGCAAGGTAGGTCCACTGTAATCACAGCCATGGAGAACAATGCCACCTCGGTATTTTTACGACCCTGGTGAAGAATGACTCTGAGATCAATCCGCTTACAGTATGGTGAAGTGAGTGTGGGCTACTAGACAAACCTGCAAAGAAAAAGGGATGAGATACAGAAACGAAATGTCACCTAAGAGGAATCAATACTTACCGTGTTGCTTTTTTTACACGTGCGACAAACACAACAGAGCTTTAGAAGGTGACCTGTCTGCACGATGACTGATGAGCTGCCTGGGTTTTACTCTCTTTCTGCAGCTGCTTTAATTTCCCTTAGGGGCTCAATAAAGGTCTCTATCATGTTATCTTATATATGTTCTTAAATTGGGTTTGTATGGTAGGAAGGTAATTATCTAAAGTAAGTATGTTATCTATAATAGATGGTGGTTTGGATGCCTCGAGTTTGGAGGAGCAGAAAGGATTACATGCACTTAAGATAATCAATGTACTAATGTGAAGCAGCCCATTTCTTTTTAGCTACCAAAACAAAAAAGGCGCACCAGACCTTTAGACAGAAAACTGGAGCTGTGGTCAATGTTTTTTTCAAAGCAACCGGACTCCATTGGAAAAAAACTGTGATTTTACGACACAGAATTGGAAAGGTGCTGGCCATCCAATGCCTCACTTGGTTAATTAGTTTGTAGTTCTGTGTGACTGTAGTTAGTACGGATTCATACAAGTCACACAATAACACAAACAAATGAACCAATTGAGGCAGTGGTAGACCCAAAACATCTCCATAGAGAGTGCCACAGTGACGCATCCTAAAACCCGGAAGTAAACTCCTTCCGGTTCCTTCGACAAAAACGCAATGCAATTTCTCCATAGGATTTAGGAAAATAGCTGGAAATAAGGTCTGTGGTTGACACACATTTAAGAGACACGTTTTGTTCAGCCGGATAATATCCACATGTCTACCCTACTTTTATAGTTTTCGATTCTTAAATCTAGTCGCCAGAAGCAAAATGCTAATGTTATGCTATAAACGAACTACAGCAGGGTCGCTGCTTCAACGTCACGCCAACTTAAGATCCATATTCAAAACTACAGACTCAAAATGGTACAAGTTGAAGCGTTTGTTTTAACAGTTTGCAGGAGGCAGGTACTTGCTTTCAAGCAGAACAGGGCAAACAAACTTAGCGGGAGTGTTTACGTGTTCGGCGTAATGACGTACAACGTCCTCGACAACTTCTGTAGTCCTATTCAGCCACTTGTTAACAGCCATCGTTTTTCAGACAGGTCAACTTTTCAGAAATCACCAGTGGGGTCACTGCTGATGTATTTAATGTCGTAGAACAAAACGTGATCTGTCTCTTCAATGTGTGTCAACCACAGACCTTATTTCCAGATATTTTCCAAAATCCTATGGAGAAATTGCATTGCTTTTTGGCGAAGGAACCGGAAGTGGTACAATGCTAACTCACTTCCGGGTTTTAGGACGTGTCATTGTGGCACTCTATTCTGCGAGGTAAAATGATTGTTTTTGTCAATGGAGTCAGGTAGCTTTGAAGATAGCATCGATAACGGCTTGAATTCCCGTCCTCTTCAGAAATGTGTATTTAACTGCAAAGTAAAGGCGTGAAATATTAAAAAAATACGGTTCACTTACTGTATACTGATATTGCTTTTATTATGTAGACCTTGATTTGTTAGGTGGTTAAATATGTTACGTGCTGTCTCCACCCACAGCAGTTCATTGCTTTCCTCCATGCTGATTTCTCCAACCTGGGGGTGTGCTGTCCTTCATTTACTGAACGCAATAACTGATTATGGATAAGTACCTCATACAATCCCACCACTAACAATCCGAACTATCCCTTTAAGGCAGCCCATCAATCATTGTGCTGCCTGGTCTCCTTCATAAGGACGTGGGATGTTGTGGTTGTCCCACGTGTACGAACCACAACAGAACATTTTGATTATTGATACAAGGCACACAGCAGAAATCAATTAAACTGAAAATAGCAGTTGAAGAAACAGCACTGTAAATTATAAGCTCGCCTCCCACCATTGCTAAAACAAACAATAAATGAAGACACATAGAAAGTACCACTGCTTCACTATTAAAAACATTAACAGGAGACATGTGGACTCTCGAGTGCAGTTTTTTTATTGGAGACACAAATAATAAAAAGCTACCCTTCCACTGTTTTAAATATTTTAAACACATGAAACACACTTCATGTTGAAACCGCCAGAAGCTGTCAGCAGCACTTTCTAAATGTACTCTCACACCCGTTGATACAGCGTAATATGCTGTTTGTAGCTCGGTATTTTCCCACTTTCACCTGACGCTCCCTATTGCCCAGATCTCATGATATGATCATCAAGACTGACTGTAACAAGCACTTTTCCTACCTTTCATCAGCGGATATCAAATCCTCTCTCTCTCTCTGTCCACCCACTCAGCCTGAGAATAGCAGCATTGTTCAGCGCTCACTTCTGTGGAGCGTCGGACTAAAACCCAGGATGACCTCACTAAAGAAAAGTGACTCTGAGTCAGACAGTTACAATTCCTAACTGTCTGTGTGCGTAAAAGTGTTATGTATCAAATACTTTCAAAATACTCTTATACTACTGTGACATCAATTCAAACCTTTTTAGAGTTAAAAGAAAAATACCTGATTCCAAGGTGCATCAATTTATTTAAAGCAAAAGGTATACTGTTTTCCATGCATCTTGTTCAATTAAACACATTCTGCTCATATTCAGGTTCATACATGTTTTATGTTTCTCTACTGGGACATGTCTCCATGCTTTAATGTTCAGAAAGCTCTTTATTTGTCTCATACTGCCTGTGCTGCAGCACCTCTTTTCACCCTCTGTCTGAAACCAGAGCCCAGTCTGCTCTGATTGGTTAGCTGGCTGTCTCTGTTGTGATTGGTCAACCTTTTAGAGATGTCACACCCCTTAGCCATGTGTTGGAGCGCTAGCCAATAGAAGCGCTAGTGTTACATAGTGATGTCATTATATTATGGAAGTAAACAAAGGAGTCCAATGGAGGCGTTTCAGGCAGGACCATTTACATGCACTAAAACCTATAAAACACTTTTTCTTAAAAATCCATAATTAAAAAAAGTTTTACACAATATACATTATTTGGGCACACAACACTAAATTATATTGCATTTTAATGAAACATCAATAATAAATTCACGTAATTTAATTTGCCCTGGAGTTGTTAATAGATCGTAATATAAAAAACTTTCACAGCCATCGCAAATCTGAAACACTAAGTAATAAAACCAACCAATTATGTTTTGAGAAAAGGAGATTATAGGGATATTACAAATCGTTGGAAATGTAGAATGATATCAGAACTTTTAATGAGTCAAGCTCCAAAATCAATGGATCCCACATCTCCCAAAATGCAACACTTTTTGATGTCTTTGCACTATATACCTCAAGTTTAAATTAACTCTACTACAACACAATAAAGAATGCTAAGCCTCCAAACGTATGGACCCTCTGCAACCCTAAACTAAGAGCAGAACTCTTTCATCCTCTGCACAAGGATTTCCAAATATAACCTTGCACACATTTTAAGACTTTTCTTTCCAGTCGGCAGCCCCTAAGCTTTGGATTAGTGACCAAAAAAGTCTGGGTTCTCTGACTCTGTGGACTCATTAAAAAAGGATTTAGTTAGCATGTTGTTTTTTTATGTTTAACTTGTGTACTATGTATGCTTCCCTTCCCTTGCTTATTTTATCTCGTGAATTCTATTGGTTTGATTCCATCTCCCCTTGACTGTGAAAGCACTATGTGAAAGGTGTTGTATACAACACTTTCCAGGCTTGCTTCACCAAGATAACTGCCCTGACATCTTTCTGGTTATTTTTCTAGACTTTATAAAGATCTGAAGATATTATACGAATGTTTAAAAGGTTGAGTAGTACTCCCTGCGACCTGTTAATTGGTCTTGATGTGTCATATCCGTGGAGGTACCCTTTCTAAATGGATATAGAGTTCAGCAGAAAATCCCTTTCAACGTTTATAAAAGGTTAGAAGAAGTGCAGTTTTTTCTCTGTGCCTCTATTTCATGTTTGCTCATTTAACCTCAGACCCCACTTTCCTATTTTCTTTCCTCCCCCTCTTTCTCCAGGTATGCGTCAGCAGTGACGGACGGCTCTCAGTACTTCATCCTGCTCATCATCTCTGACGGCGTCATCACGGACATGGCGCAGACAAAGGAGTCCATAGTCAATGTACAGAACCAGATTTAAACTCTATCGATGTCCTCTATGTGTTTTTGTCTAAACCTTTAACCTTGAAACATTAACATTTTAGTGGGGAAAGAAGTAGTCAGATGTCTTACCAGTGGCGAGCCGTCAGGGCCCTCTCTAAGATATTCTACAAAATAATATTTAAAAACATTAAAAAATATATTTTTTTTTTTAGTTATATTTTTCATTAGTTTTACCAAAATAACTTGATTTAATTGTATTTAAAATAACATTTCCAAAGAAATAAATCCTTTGAATCTGCCTATTCAATTTCTGTTTGAATGTGAAGGGTTAAATGAAAGAAGCTCGTCTCTGCGAGTTACTGTGAAGAGAGGAGCTGATTGGTGGTCCTGCTGTGAATTCACAGAGGGCCCGCGATAGTAACTGAACGAGAGAGTAATGTCAAATGACAGTACAATTGACCAATCATATCTTCCCTCTAAATGGGTGGGTTTTATTATCGCGGACTTTATGACAAGTTCCGCCCGCTGTGAAGCTTTTCTTGTTTCCATAGCAACAACAACTTCCTGTTAACAGCGTAAACTCACCTTCAAAATAAAAGCATGCCAAATTACACTTAAGACATACAACTGCAACGAAAGTAACAAACACAATGCAATATCCTTTTCAATGTCAAAGAACACAAATTGTGTTATTTACAGGTGTTGTTTTGTGTGGTAGAGGGTCGCTGTCATTGATGCGTTTTGCACCCCGGGCCGTTGTTTGGATATTCCGCTGAAGTATACGCTGTGACGTAATTACTCTTTTTTTTTTTTTTTTTTGAGGGAAGGGGTGGGGGTCAGAGGGCGTAGGTATAAAAGTCACGGCTCGCCACTGTGTCTTTCTGCAGTAAAAGTATCAAAACTGTACTGTCAAAGTGCTACACTACATGTTAAATAGTTGGCTAGTTTAATCCACAACAGTGCGTCATATTCCACAAGATCATCATATGTTTGTAGTGTCGCTGTCCTGTCTGAACCACTTATCTCTACAAATGCAACTTTTACTCATAAAAACAGCTCTGTCTTCAGCTTTGGGACGATCCTTTCCAGCTCATCCAAGAGGTTTTCAAAACAGTTCATTAAGCTTAATAAGCAGGAATTATTGGTCCTCCAAAAACATTTAAAATCAACTCAACAGGAGATGTATGAACAATTGTAAAGTAACTAAAGCTCTCAGGAGTATAAATTACCATATTAACCATTTAGATGTATTAGAGCAGAACTATAAAATAGCTCAAATAGCACTTCTCAAGTAAACTATAAGGGCTTCAAATTGTACATTTACTAGAAATTCGATAACCTATTTAAAGTGTACATTTTTGAGGTATTTCTACTCTACCTTATGCTACTTTATACTTCTACGCCGCTAATTTTGCAAGCTACCGTTGTACTTTTTAACTCCACTACTATTATTTAATAAGTAGTTAATACAAAACATAAAGTAACTAAATAATTAATCATTGATATATTGTTATAGTTTGAGATATTGACAAGCAGAACATATGATATTTTTAACTAGCTCCAATTTAATCAGCTGCATTCAGTAATTTAATGTTTATGATTCTTTAATGTGCCATTAGACATAACAAATCCTTTTACTTTTATTGCTTTAAGTATCCATGCTTATACTTTTGTCCTTTCACTTCAGTTTTGAATGTAGGACATTCTGTAACAGCGTATTTCTATTACCATTTAGTACTGCTTCTTATACTCCTCCACTGTATCAGTTACAGTGTGATGTGCAGCAGCAGAACTCCATGTACTGTGTGCTAATATTCATTCAGCTAATTTACTGTAAAGCGTGTGTGGCCCCCCGGAGGTCCGTCTAAGATTAAGCCACTAATGGACATCCTAATAAACCAACACGCAAACAAAATGAAGGGGCAGCATATGAAAATCTCTCCTTCTCTTTTATTGCTTCCCTCTCTCTCTCTCTCTGTTCTCCACTAATGAAGGGAGTGAGGGGAGAGGGGGGGGGGGATCGGTCACCCTCCCTCCACCTTCCCCTCACCCCGTTCAGCTCTAATAACTATGCTTTCTAATTAGACTGATCAGAGCTAATGTGTATAAAGATTTTTCATATATTTAGAGCCTCAGTGCGATGTCATGTTATTGTAAAGTCAGATTTGAGAGTAATTATGTACTAGCCCGCGGAGAATACATGCCCCTCATATCTCAAGCAATTTAGAGCTTCTATCTAATAACTACGGGAAGTTATGAAGCGCTATAAAAAACACCCTCATCCATCATTCAACACTGGAACTGTACTTCGCTGTCCCACCCGGATAAGATTTAATAAACTATATTGCGATGCAGGGCGGAGGCAGATGTAAATAGGAGTCATTCGGAAGCTGTTGGGCTTTAGACAAAGTTTTAGATGCATGAAATTAGAAAAGCAGGCTGCAGAGGGCAGGTGGATTTGCACCGACCCCTGTCTGTCTTAACAATGCCATTGAATTTTGCTATTGAGCTTCCTTTCTATGCACTGTTAGCTTTCATTTAGTAATTCCCGCGGCTGTAGCATTGACAGCCTGCGGCGTTAAAGATAGCAAATAGTGAAAAGACTGTCTTTCCCCGCCTTTGATGAGGCTATTTTCTCTCCTTTCCCCCTTGTTACAGGCTGCCTCTCTGCCGATGTCAATTATAATAGTTGGTGTTGGACCAGCGGAATTTGATGGTAAGAGAGTGTGTGTGTGTGTGTGTGTGTGTGTGTGTGTGTGTGTGTGTGTGTGTGTGTGTGTGTGTGTGTGTGTGTGTGTGTGCGTATGTGTGTGTGTGTGTGTGTGTGTGTGTGTGTGTGTGTGTGTGTGTGTGTGTGTGTGTGTGTGTGTGTGTGTGTGTGTGTGTGTGTGTGTGTGTGTGTGTGTGTGTGTGTGTGTGTGTGTGTGTGTGTGTGTGTGTGTGGATGTGTATTTGCTTGCAGTAATCCTTCGCCTTCATCCTATCTCTCCTCCCACATGGTTGCACCCTTTCCTTGTGCATCTCCTTTCTTCTCTCCTCACCTCCTCCTCCTCCTCCTCCACTGATTCTGAGGTTAAGTGGATTCTCATTTGTCAGTTCAGAGGTGGTGCTATTCTCCTTTATTTTGCTAATGGCCGACAGCCATGTTTCACTTCTCGTTTCCTTTTCTTCACTTCTTTGCCGTCCTTTATTTTCCCCCTTTCCTTCTTTCCTCGACTCTCCCTATCGTTGTTCGGTGTTTCTTCTTCTCTCTTTGTTTGTTCTCCTTTCCTTATGTCCTCTCCTCCTCTCTCCCTTTCTTATCTCCTCTTCTTGTTTCCATCCCTTTTCTCATCTCCTCTCCTTGGTTCCTCTCCTCTGGTGTTTTTCTTTTTCTCTTATTTTGTTGTTAATGCCCGACAGCCACGTTTCACACCTTTCCTTCTCGTGTTTACAATTCACAGAGCAGTAAAAACAAACTCGCTCTCGATGAGCAATTAGCCTGCAAAGTCAACAGGATGGCAGCGATTGTCACGCTCCTGGAGCCAGTGTGTGCACGGCTGCATGATGTCCCCGCGGTGCACATCGCTGCCTCTGCTTACCCATATTTCTAGCTTGTTTCACCCCTTATGTGCACATTCATGTGCGACCCACAGCTTCACGCTCAGCGACGCAAATCCTGTGTACTCCCAACACTCAGAGGAGATGTAACCCAGTGGCACGCTAATGGCTCCGGCAGACAAACACACACACACAGACACACACTGTGGGCCATGTTTGCTCAGCGTAGCTTTGACATGACTGATGTGCTTCCCTCCCTCAGAAATGATCGAGCTGGACGGGGACGAGGAGAGGATTTCCTCCCAAGGACGCTACGCAGAGCGGGACATTGTTCAGGTACGCAGAACACCCCGGAGAGGACGTTGCTGTGAGACTGTTCCCTCAGCACAATGTCTTCTGAGAAATGTGGGATTTATGATGAATGCGGAAAGGTCACGGTGCTTGACCCTCTGCTGGGCTCTTGTTCTCAGTCTGCCATCTCTCTTCTTTCTCCCTCCTACTGTCTCCTCTAAACTCAATCTATATTATAATAATATATATTATTATCCCTCCTCGTCCCTACTCTACTTGCTCTCCTCTCCTTACGTCCTTTTTTTTCATTTTCATGTACCCACTTATATCTGTTTTTCTCATCTCTCCTTGTTCCTCTCTTCTCCTCTTGCCTCCTCTCATTCTCTCTCCTCTCTTGTTTCCTCTCCTCACCTTGTCCCCTCTCCTCTCCCCCCCACAGTTCGTCCCCTTCAGAGACTACATCGACCGGCGGGGGAACCACATCCTCAGCATGGCTCGCCTCGCTAAGGAAGTTCTCGCCGAAATCCCGGACCAGTTCCTGTCCTACATGAGGACCCGAGGGATCAAACCGGGCCCCCTGCCGCCCCCCTACACCCCCTGTCCCCCCTCGGCCGTCCACCCCCTCCTCTGCAGACGGGTAAGCCGAATCTAAAGGACGGAGGCCTCGTTTCAGCGCCGGCCTGCCAACTCTCCTCTCCTCTCTCTGCTTCTTCTTCTTCCTACTCTTCACTGGAAGCTTTTGAGCAACACGGCGAAACTCCATCGCTCTCATGGTGCACTTTCGGGAACGTTGAGCCGAGGGAATGATCCGGATAACCCCAAATAGGATGCGTCTACCTTTTAGAAGACAGGATTTTCTCCCATAGTGGACGAAGGTGGGGGTTTTGCCGGGTCGTGGGGGGGGGGTCTCCGCTCACGTTCCTCCACCTGGAAGCGTGAACAGGAAACAGATCGCTTGAAGGTGTCAGACCTAAAGGGACCAAACTGCCCAGGCCCTTTTTCTTCTATTTCTATTTCCACTTCCTCTGTCTTTCACAAAATCTCTCGATATATAAATGTTTACAGATTTATACCGCTCAATGTGAAAACCTTTCAGAAGAGTCTTATTTTTCGGGTGCGTAAACTGGAGGTTGTTCAAAGGCCCTGGTGCCACATTCTTTGTTTTGTTTTTTTTATAAATGGAGCATGTGCTAGTTAAAGAGAAGCATGCACTGTTGTCCTGCACTCAGGGCTTTGTCCCTTCCACACCAACCCCCCCCACTGCCATGTTTCATTAAGAACAAGCCAATCATCCACCTGAAATCTTCCCGCCTCCTGCTCCGTCCACCTGCCTCGACTCTAAGGAAGCTGTGCTCCCTGGGAGTCGGCTCAAATCAAATGCAGCAGGGACTTGAACCAGCCTTACTCTTTTGTCGGAAATAAATGTCCACCATGGGTTCTCTCCAAGCCCAGAAGTCAAAAACACACATCACTGCCGAACCTGACTGTGTGTTCGAGTCTCTTGTACATCAGAAGCATTTTTTGTTCGGTTTGACGTCTTTCTACCTCTCACTTTGTTTCGTATTGCCAAGAAAAAAATAAGGTTGTTTGAATAGCAAAGTGTTAGTTCACAGTTTTACATTTCACACATAGTATTCATGAATTATTTGCCAAACTGTAGGGGGAGAATAAAAGCACTTCCGTAGCTTTCAGATCAGGTGACTCACACCTTTGTGTTGGAAACACACTGTGAATAAGTGCACAGAAAAAAACTAACTAACCAAAATGCAAGGATGCTTTTATTTTAGCAGCTCCCCGACTGTGAGCACAGTTTCTAACTCCATTTTGTCCAACTATATTGTAACTAAAGGCCAGTAATAATCAGTAGCAGGTAGCAAATCACTTCCTTTGGGAAAAGTCACCAAAACAAGACAATGTTTTCAGTATCAAACTCTCACCTCCTGAAGCAGCAGCTGCTCTCAGTTTTCACACTTACAATGGATTCCTGTGGCACTTCCCCTGTTTGCACCTATTGATTGGAATAGGTGTTGTGTTTATTGGAAACTTTTTAGGTGGAAAACAACTGAGGCTTTCAGAGTTGTGTCTGGGAAATTAAGATTTGGTCATTTACCTGTGGCAGAAACTAAAAAAATAACCATAACAAGTTTATCTCCAAATTGGCAACATACATTGATGAATCAACACATTCCTACGAGTTGTTGTTACTCCACTTCAACATATTTATTTTAGGAAAAAAAAACACATTTGAACTAATTTACCAATCACAGTTTAGCACCATTTGAATCAAACAAGAGAGTTGTTTTTGTTTATTTTCCCAGCCCTTTCAATCTAATCTGATCGAATCAAACAGCCCTGATAATGCAGATTAACTGAGTTTTTGAGGGGTGAATTATACAATGAAGTGGAAACAAATTGACAATCTGGTCAGATTATCCTATTTACATGACAAAATAAACATTTGTAACCACCATTGGAATCCATTTTAAGTGTCATCTGCAAAAGAGCAAGATACAAACTCTTCAGAGAGTCTACAGATGGTGAGTGTTTGATGCCCAAAACTTGGTAGTTTACGTGAAGTATTCCTTTATAAAGTGGGGCAAAGTAACACTAAGATAAAACAGGTAATTGCACTAAACTTTCAGCCAAGTTTCGGGCTGAAACTCAAATGCAACCTTGCTGTTTTTTGCCAATTAATGAAACCTGTAAAGCAAAGCACAAACTCTTTCCTATCAGAGCAGACCGCCGTCCGTAGAGGTGTACATGTGTGAATATCAGCATGTATATATTCGACGCACTGTTGATCCTTTCAGTACTTTTTCCGGGCCCTATTCAGTCAAGGAATCCATGTGAGAGAAGGTTTACAGCATTTTTCTAAACGTACGCCTCAAAGTCATCTTATATTCTTGGCTGATGATGCTTAACTAAGATATCTACTTATAAACTGCTTGTGAAACATTTTCTTAGACATTTATACACTGTACAAATGTTTGCCTTTTTTTGTGTATGGGTCAATATACTGTATATGTAAATGCTGCTTCTTTACTGCTGATACAACATTTTATACTGAGGCCTGTAATCATATTTAAATCATGACTAACAGGCCTTATTCATGTTTATACATAAGTTAATCATATTTAAATCATGAACGACAGGCCTGTATTTTTTATAAGCAAATGGTTAGATAAATATGTTTAAAGTAGACCACTCCGTAGCAACATTTTTCTGCCAAATCCGACATTTTGTTAGGTGTAGCGTCTCACTGTTGGCCGAGACTCATTTCAGAACAGACGGTTATTCAGTTTGACTCAATAGGGTACTTCAGTGTGGGCACAGGTGGGCCGCTAGATTTTGTACTCTTCTGTATTGTCGGGACCCTGTTTTCGACAGCGGGGATGTCTTATTGCACAATGTAGCACTGGAACAGGCAGGACAAGTGTTTTTATAGGTACATATGTGTATAAACTCTGTATATACTGTATATGTATGTTTTGTGGAGAGTAGACTTGCAGCAAACTGCCGGGACTCTGTGACTCTCCTCCTGAAACACAAGGCAGGGCCTTTCATTTATTCATCACAACATCATGTCAACTTCATCTCACACCCACACTCTCGTATACACTGTAAATCCAGTACATGTATTTGTATATGAAACATGCATGACACTTACATAACTTGGCCAAGGTTGAGTGAGGATTAAGAGTTTTATCGCTTGGTTTTTTTCTCAGAGAAACAGCGGTTTCAAAGACGTGATATTTATGCTCGATACATCTACTTAAGCAGAATTCCTCAACCTTTTTTAAGTCAACGACGTTAGCCAGCTGTTATGCAAATTTCTGAATGGCATATACAGTATTCTGTTTAACGACCTTTGAGGCAACTCAAGATGAATTATTTAAAAAGTAAAAAGCACTTAGTGAGAAAAATTCTCCATAAAAGCTGTGCATTCCTTGAATTGCACAATTTAGATCTTCATCAAATACATGGTAGAGAATAATGACACGCATGAGGCAAATTCTTTGTACAAAGTGCAGACCGACAAAATAGTGGCAATACTATCTCAAAGAGCCCCTATTATTGTTTTGGGGGTTTTCCCTTCCCTCTAGCCTGTTTCCATGTAACACTCACGCTTCTATTGGCTAGCGCTCCAACACATTGTACGTGATAGGCTAAGGGGCGGGACATCTCTAAGCAGTTGACCAATCACAACAGAGCCGGCCAGCTAACCAATCACATAAACGTGTCACAGTAGAGTCACAAAATACAAACATATGAGCCTGAAAATGAGCATAATGTGTTCTCTTTAAACTCTTAAGAGAAAATGAACAAAATGCCAAATCCTTGAATCCATACTTTTCACCGATCCAACAAGTGTGACCAAAAAAACAACATCCTTAGCTGAGATATTCAAACCAATTTACCAGTTTCTAAGCTTTAGCACCCTTAGTTAGAGCCCCTCCCTCAAACCTTCTGTTCTCGCACAAATTGTCATGGTTAGTTTATTTCTCTCCGCTTTGTAATATGCCTAAATTCTGCGGTTTGCCTCGATCTGAGGTGATAGTCGAAGGATTTACTAATGCCTGAATCATTTATATCAAGAATAACATTTAACTGAGACACATTTCAAAGACCTAGAACTAAATTGTTAATATATAAATATAAAACTTTGGTGTGAAAACATCTCTTTTCATGGCCACGTTTCTCAGTAATATGAAATCAACACAGCATTCAGGTGAATATCCAGTGTCCATTCTGATTATTCCGACACCAGCTTCAACATGAGAAGAAATCCTAAGCTTAACAGGCCTAAATTAGCTGCTGATTGGACAGGAGGGTATTAACAAATTGATTTTAAATCAAGCACAGCTATAAATAGGTCCGAGCCACAAAGGGCTTGAGAAACTCTGTGCAGAGGACTACAAAGCGGCGTCATAATAAAACTACCATGCTACTCTGTGATTTGCAGGATAAAAATGTAGGTCTTTTCTTTGGCATGCATACATTTGCCCTCAGGAGGAGATAATGAAATGCAGAGGAACCCCGTGGAGTTTAAGGACTTAACATGTAGCGCTAGGTTTGTCACGGGCACAGCAACGTGAGAAACCGCTGTTCCTCTGAGGCTGCGTCAGTGTAGGAGTGACAATCAAAAGCATTCATTGTGTAGGAGACTACAAGGCCAATAACATTTACAAAGAGACACACAACATTTTAATGAAGTAGTCTCACACCGCTCATTGTTCGTGTCACCAAGGCGGCACCGTGTCAGCATGCGCGGCCTTATCAACGCCCACGTAATCTTCACACAACATTAAAGTTGTTTACTGTACCTTTATAATATTAACAAAGTGGTTCAATCGAATGCTCGTGATGAATATCCTGTTTTATTCTGATGTTTTCTTTTAAAAAGCATGCATTGAGTTTGCATGGGTGGATTTTGTTACGGACAGAGATGCATCGGTGGGGTTTAACAAATAATTGTAATATGACATCATTACGTGGTTTTTCTGAGTATTTTCGACAACTTTTTTGCCTTAAAAATCTCACTGATTAATCTTGGAAATGTGCAATGCCTTTGGTTGTTTTTTTGAAGCCTTTTCTTTCTTTTTCTGGTATACGCTCATGCACGGCCACTCATCAGACATCATCTCACAGCATTGTTCTCTCAGACTCAGTGGTTGAAGTGATGTGAATAAGAGGGAGAATGATTTGAACGGAGAAATGTCTCGCTCTCAGCAAAGGGACAGACGCATTCAGATGAGAATGATGTTATCCAGCCACATTTCAAATGTACCACACGTCTGTATTTAATCATAAACAGATACAATTAATCCGCCAAGACTCATCTATTCATTTTTCATCAGAGTGATTCATGGCTTCTGCATGATGCTTGTGATGACACTTAAAATGATTTGTCCATCGATACATATTGTATACTTTTAATCAGTTCTTGAGGTCAGTGATATTGTAAGACAGCACAGGTTTTACTGTTCTACTATGAAATATGGAAGCCACTACATATTGATCTAAAATGACTATTTCTGTAAGAAGTCTTTAAATAAATATTCATATCAAACCTTTATTTGTTTGTTCACTTAATCCTCAGAAGAACATCTGTGTCGCCTCGAAAGAAAACATATTATTAAAGCCTTTCATAAACAAACATTATTATCATGTTGCTTTATGGTTGCCTGTTGAAAGCACAAAAAACACGTTCTTTTTTTCTACTCTTTGATTGACACCTGTCCTGATTGAGGTTGCCAATAAAGTCTGTTCAATCAGCGCCAGCTCACTGGAATAGATGTACTTCACAGCATTGCACCTCTGAAGTGCGCATCTTAAGATATAATACGTTATAACACGGTGACAGGCTGCCTTTTTCAAAACCCTCCCTCAAGTGTGGCTGAGAAATTCAGCCTTCAAATTGAGATTCTAAAGAAAAAACAGCCCCAGTCTATAAGGCCGGTTGTTATTTTATCATTTCATTGTCTTTCTGTCACAGATGTCATAAAAAGACAAAAATGAACAATCTGGCTCGGTTTGAAATAGCGTTTGAACAATATTCTAATGGACCAGAAGTTGTTCAGAATCAGAATACCTTTATTAGTCAAATGTAAGTTATTACAGCAGAAAAAAGCCAAAGACAGCTTAATGTTACGTAGAAGCATGCATACAAAAATTAAAGTTTTAATATAATTAAAAAAATTAAAAAAATTACACAATTTACAAAATACACATCCTGTAACAGTTCTGAGGATTTAGCAGCCAGGTTTATATTGTACAGTTATTAACGGCATATATATATATATCGCACATATTGCACATAGTTGGTTGGTATTTACTGTAAAGGTCCTTACACACCAAGCCGATTTCGGCCGTCGATAGATGTCGATAGATGTCGGGCCGTCGATGAGCGTCCTGTCGCCCTACTCAGATTGGTGTGTCCCGCCCCGTCGTGTCTTTTCGGCCGCGCCGACAGCTTCCGCCGCCGATTCAACATGTTGAATCGGGAGGCTGTCGGCTAAAGGCAGTCGGCCAAAGAGATCACTCTGATTGGCTGTTCAGCTAGCGAATCAGTGCATGAGAAGCGAAACGGAAGTGAGGGACCCAAACAAACTATTAAGAAGGCAAATCTGAGATTTCATTTAACTCCAGCTCTCGACACAGGTTCAGGAAAGCCCCATGAGCTTCTCGCTGTAGAGTGAAAATGGAACGCACACGCTATTTGTTGTTTGTTTATATCACGCAAACTGTTCTTCTTCTCTCGGTGTATCACGCAGTCTGTCTTCCGGTTGCCTCTTTTGAATGACGAATACACACTACCGCCGCCTGCTGGTAAGGAGAGTTATTGCCACTCACGCATGCACAGTTCGTACGTGCTTCTTGGCCATCGGCTGAAGTCTTTGCGGTGTGTTCCAGTGCGACGCAGGAGACGTGAGGCGACACAACAGTCGTGTTCCATCAGGACGTGTTCTTTGGTGCCAGTTTGGTGTGTAGGCCCCTTAACAGCAAGGGGTGTTATAGTCTGTGTTGTTGTGTGTGTGTGGGCCTACTAGTGGCCGTGCTGGTTATATAGTTCCAGTTTGGTGTAAGTATGATGATGATTTGTTACTTTTAGAAACGTCTCTCTTAATTTGTCCATCTTGAATCACAGCTCAAGCTCTCGGCCATTGGCTTCCTTTCAGGGAAAATAAGGTCATAGTTCTACAAATGGAACTTTCCCTGAACCGTTAAAGATCACTAGAAGAGTAATCGGAGAGAGCATCCCTTTCCCTTTGTTTCCTTAGTGCGAATAATGTGTTTATCTGACCCATGACTCAAATCTGCTTAATTTTCTTATGTTACAGAAATCCGCCAAACTGAATGAAAACCATAATCCTGCTTACAAACAAATGATCCGAACGGAAAACATCATTCCCATTTTTAGAGGTAAAAAGAGTAGGCATGTTTTCTGCAATAATTGTAATACTGCGTCCTCGAAAAGCTCCTGTAACTTTGTATTTTCATTCTTCTGAATCTTTTATATAAATCCTCGTGCACACGTCACCACTTATTGCATTTAGCCTGATTTGATTAACAGGAAGTCTTCCAGGTGAAGCATCATTTGATTATCTCCGGCTGCTAGAGAGAGCAACAACATCCATATAAGAAAAACAGGTCTCAGTTGTAAAGTATTTCTGCATCTATAAAATCTCAGTGATTTAGGAACTAATAAAAATGGGACCTGTTTTGAAACTCACTTGATCTTCTATTTATCCAAAGGGGTTTGAAAGAGGAGTTTTTACATGACAACAGAAGTCAGATGTTAGAGGGAATGCTGTCAAAAACTGGGAAATGTCTCACTCACTTCAGAGCCATCTGGAGTTGAAGGATTCCTTAAAGCTCTTTCACTTTTGACGATATCTGACATTCTTTATACCAACACATTTTATGGGAAAAAAGCTGTATTATTTAGTATCATGTGGCGCCTAAAGAGAGTACAAAGACGATGTGGAACTGGAATAACAACTCCGCTTCACTGTGCAGCGAAACAGACTTTCAAAAAGATATGATTTGTCCACAAAAACATCACATGAGAATATTTCGTGTTGTGCGTGTCATATTTTATTCATTCAGTTGTTTACTGAACTGACAACCAGTAAAAGGCATGTCGTGTGAGAGCAGAAGCCTACTGTCTTTATAGATAAACAGTCCAATGTTTCTCTGTTATATCTGATGTGTGCTTTATTACCTGGCACAGCTTTGAGAATAGCAACAAAACAACCTATGATGCTGTTGGGAAGTGATCTGACATGCAAACAGCGTGGGCTGCTTTGTAACAAGTGACAGTGTGCTAATTAAAGCCGGTACACTTTTTTTTTTCTTTCTTCATCCTGTACAATGTTTTAATGAGCGCTCATGCTATCTGCTCTCTTTGTGTTTTCTTGCATATGACTTTGAACTCCATGTTGAGTTATTATATTGTTATGTTTCACCTCCCACTTAAAGCTATAATCAGAAACTGTAATTGGCACTCCAAGCCAAAAACATGGTAGATTTGTGTTTTCTCGTCAATTCAAGAACAAAGTGGACATCTGGTGTATTTGCTGCGAGGGATTCTAGAATTGCATGGTGTCTTAGTGAAGTAATTCTAATTATCTTTGCCTGTGTATAATCTTTCAAGGAAATAACATGTATAATTTAATGAATAAGAGAAAATATGTGTGCTGTAGGAGGAAAATAAGGTACAGAAAAGGTTTTCCCTTCCCGGTAATGTGTTATAAGCCGCTTTCACACCAAGTACTTTGCCGTACTTAGTTCCCAGCACTTAGTTCCCAGCACTTAGTACCCCATGGAACTAAGAGCCGATCGCGTTCACACCGGAATAAGTCCCTGAGGGAAGATTACGCAAATGAAGCCGCTGACGTCACTTCTTCTTCTTCTGCTTTGGGTTTACTGGCAGGCCGCAAACAACTTCACGGCGTATACTGCCACCCGAAGTCCCCGGCCGGAAGTCCCCGGAGTCACTCCACCGCTCCCATTTGTTTTTTTGTGTTGCCATAAGTTATTCTCTCTCCGTTGGTGCGCGGGGCTAATGCTAATGCTAATAATGCTAATGCCAGCAAATACAATGGCGGCTTAAAAAAACCTTTCCGAGTTTTACGGGGCGTGGTTTGCAATTCGCCCAGCCAATCAGAAATTGGAACTTTTGCGCCTCTACTAGCTCTAATCAAGCCCCCAGGAAGTGCTCCGGACTCTGAGGAAGAAATTCGTAGTGTCCAAACGGCGGTACTACAATTTCCGTATCAGTCCGTGACGTCACCCGGCCCAGAAATACTTTTTCCCATTGACTAACATGAGGAAAGAAACGTCTGTAAATCAGCGGATACTTTTTTTTAAACTAAATAAACTACCCAGTATGAACTATACTAAAAGCCGAATCTAGATTTATTTTCTGTCTCCATTCATTCTAGTGAGCCGAGAGTGGGAGCTCGGGGGGTGGGGCTTAAGGGGCGCATGCTCTGTGAGCGCACACACGGGTTCTTCTGCTCTGACAACCAGACATGATGGGTAATCTGTGACGTTTCGCTCTCTCAAAAGTTGGAACATTTTGTCCTCATACGCCAATGAGCAGCTCTCATAGGAACGAACGAGACCCCGCCTCCCACGCTGTATCCAGTTCTTATTATATGGCTCTAATTAACTAGGGAAAAGGCCTCATCACAGTAAAGAGGAATCTTACAAGCAGAGACACACACATGTCTTACAGCAAAATCTTGATCACATTTAGCTTAAAACAGTTGAAGAGGACCTTTAGGAAACTAAGGGTGCAGAAGTTGGGTGAAATAATCAGGAAAATGCAAAGCCCCTTTTGTGATTAATAGTAGTTTTTAATGATGTTGTCAACCAGTGCAATGAAGCCCAAATTGGAGTGTGTGATGTGTGAAAAACACCTTTTTCTAGTCAGTAGTCTTTCTGCCAAATGTTGTAAAATTGGAATCTGTTCAGTAGCTTGACTGTAATCCAGGCATCAAGGCGTGAAGTAATAAAATCACCACATCCTTGCTCTTATTACCATCATTTATCTAATTTTTTTACACTTTGAGCCTCCCTCAGTTGATAAAACATCACTGATTAACAAGTCCAGGGCCGATTATCATCACGTGTCTTGTCAGTTGTAGATATTAAAACGTTGTGGTGCGTATTTAGCATCTCCTTAGCAGCTATGCAGTGAAGCCCATGTCTTGAATAAATACTCCTAAAAATAACCAATTGTATATCAATAACTCACTTTGAACAACATGATACCTATAATTCTTTATGAAAACCTTTTCTCTCATTCCTTTACAGAGATTTAAGAGTCCAGAAACAGAATTTTCTTGTTGAATTTTGGGGTAACTTTTAATAACAGCTGTTTACAAACTCTCAAACGACTTGTGCAGTATAATCAACGTATCATCGATCCAGTCACATGTACCCTACTCCACAGACATGCATATTTATTAAGACCTGGCAGTTTTTAAACTATTAATTTCTGTTAAACCGTGTCCTCCATTTACTTAAATTCATTAATTCATTCATTTTGGATACTTTTTCTGCAGGCAAATAATAAATTATACCTTTTACGGTCCGTGAGTTTGAATGAGAGATAGTACTTTATCGTCTGCAAAGAGTGATAGTGAATGATTTGTAGGTGTAGCTTGTAGTGAGTAAATTGAAAAGGTCCCAGTATTGTTCCTTGTGGAACTCCTCGGTTGGTCTCAGCAGAGGGAATTTCATTCAAACTAGATTTAACCTGTGAGCTGAGCTAATCATCTCCTCCCTCTAGCTATTATCATTAACAAAACCAATAAGAGAGTGGTATTGATCTTCTCGTCTTCCTTAACAAGCCAAGGATTAAGCATATTTCCCAAACGTCCAGCTATTCCTTTAATAAGAACGGTGTCATTGATGATATCCAACACTGCACTAAAGTCAAAGAATAGTAACACGATCAATATAAACCAAAATCAATGCAATAGGCCATCTGTTCATAAAAACAAATCTATAATAGTGTGTTTTAGTAAAGAGGATGCTGATTTGGCCAATTTCATTTCATTTTACAATACCTAAATGAATCAAATACATATATTTCATTGATGTTTTACATATTTCAGTGAATATATCAGGCTTTGCCCCATCTTATCACACTCAAAAAATAATATCCACTTCCTGGGAATCACACTTTGCAGATTCTTTGCACCACAGGGACGCCACGAGCATTAAGCACCGGAGAATCTAAAGCAATAAAGCAGACTCGAACAAGCTCAGCATGAATCCAATATCACTTGAGTCGATGTGGGGAGCTACTGGAGTCTCTTGGCTGACACTTTTATTTCCCTCCGCTCCCCTTTATAAGCTCATCAGCTGCAAGATGCCTGCACGCAGAAATGGGGCGGCGGTGAGTAATGGAATAAGGACTAGTGTGTGAAATTTTGATGACATGCACCTCAGAAAGCCTGCAGCCAGCTCCCAAACACACATGCAGCCTGATGAAAGAGGCGTGTGTCCTCTCCACTCACAAAGTACAAAGATGGAAATATTCCGGCGAAGACGAGGCAGAGTCTTGTGTTGAATATGAAACATCTCCTCTGCTATTTTTAGAAACGGAGAGGGGGGCAGTTTCTAAATATAGCCGGATCGTTTCGTGCCTGCAATGCTATTTTTACGCAGGCTGAGGCCTTCCTGGGCTGTTCTGGTCTTTTCTTAGACTATTACGTAATGGTGTCAAGGCACGAGGCTTTAATGCAGAGTCAGATTGAAGTGCATCATTCAATCATGTAATGGTTGGGAGGGGTTACTTTAACAATGTAATCTGTTAGAATGACTGTTTATCAGTGTAATACGCTCTTTTTTTGTTTTTTAAATAACATTGTAATCCTGCTAGTCATCCCCATTTTTTTATAAATTGATCACGTGATCCCGTTACATGTAATCCGTTACTCTCCAAGACTGTTTATATATTTAAAAAAAAAAGGTTTTAGAAGGTTTGGATGCAGGATTTTATTGTAGAGATGAAAAGAAAAGACTTGATGTGTGCGGGTTAAACAGCCCAAGGGACAATTTGTCAGCTCGCTGTTAACTCGGATGTTTGACAGGGAGGGAAAGGTAATGAGTAATTCTTCAGGGAGACATGTCATCATCAGTATGGAGAAGTGGCAATATTTAAAGCTGATTTTCACCATTAAATGATGTGCCTGGGACTGTAAAAAAATCACTGCGAGATCTTACATATTCAATAACAAGCCTGTCCGGTTTCTGCGTCTCTGCTGTCACGCAGATGTTCGGCTCCATCAACACTCAATTGGCAGAAATGGAGAATGCAAATGTGACAGCGCCATGGAGAGCTTATATAATCTTTACACTGATCAGTGTAAACGCCTGAGCAGATATATTTAACAAACTCAGTGTGAAAGGGAAAGACTTTCAACCATGCAGAATCAAGATAATGGATTTGTATGCTTTTGCACAAATATGAATTTGTAGAAAGTGAATCATATTGAATCATTTTTATGTCAACAATGAATTCAATCTCAGAATAATTTTAAAGGAGTCACTTACACAGGGTGTCCGCGGGGTCTTAAAAAGTATTAAAAGTTGATAAATCAATTTAGCGAAAATGAAGGCTATTAAAAAGTATTAAACGGCATTTTCCAAGGTATTACATTTTGTAGCTTGTTTTCAATAAGTATATAAATTGTCCAAAGAGGTTGTATTCTACAGTTTGCCTGAATGTAATCATTGCGTAGGTGTGTAGTGTGATTCTGTGTAGTTTATTTATGGCATCCCGTTGGGTTTGACGTCATCTGAACAGGACATCGCGCGCTCACTGCTTGATAGCGCGAAGGTCCGTTTACGCCGGTTGTTAAACAACATCGTTATGGGGAAATGCAAGTCTGCGTCCAAATGGTTGAAAGATAAGGAGGAAGGACAATCAATACTGTATATAGTCAATGTGCAGTGGCGACTGGTCATTAGGGGCAGGTGGGGCACAGCCCCACCTAGTGTCAGCAGAAAGTATTACAAATAATGATTACAAAAATGCAAAAAAATAAATAAAAAAATATATAAAATATATTTTAAGATCATGTTTAATCATCTGATTCGTCTGTACATTGCTGTTTTAGTCTGTGTTCTTCTAATTAGTGTGTCTACAGTCACAGTGTGTGCCTATTGAGCTGCTTAGAGCCATGTGGGACAAAACCTGATTATGCCCCTTCCTCTCGCTGTGAAGTGAACGTTGACTGTAAAAACTACACTGCGCATGCTCAGAGTATTTTGTAATGAAATGTGTGTGGCAAAAAAATAATGACCAGAGGGGCACGGAGCTACCATCCCCACCATACGTCATCTCAAATCATTCAGAGCTGATTGGCTGTAAGTACGTGTGCCGCGAAAAGTGTGGTGTGTGAAGAGGAGACGAGAGAGCTGCAGTGGCGCGTCCTAAAACCAGGAAGTAAGCACAAAAAAGCAATGAGATTTCTCCAGAGGATTTTAGAAAATAGCTCGAAATAAGATCTGTGGGAAACGTACCTGTTAGATAAATGCACGTTTTGTTCAGCTGGATAACATCCACATGTCTACCCCACTTTTATAATTTTTTTATCATAAATCTATGGATTACATTTATGATAGACTTTTGAAACTACAAGAACATAAGGAGGACTTTTACAAAAAAGTAATAGAAATGTTTGTCCAGAAGGATAGGCAAATGGACTTCATCTTCAAGTCAAGGTAAGACCGCCATTTTATTGAAAATGGGATCTTACTAAGAGAGAACAATTCAATATTTAAATGATAAAATGACATTTTTTGGGTATCCTTTTGTTGAACTGTCTGTTTAAAATTAATCGAAGCATCAGACAAAAAAAGCTTTTGAAAATAATATTATATTTTGGTTTAGGTCAAAATATAATATTTGTAAACCTGAAGAGTCAGTGCCAGTGCCTCACCAGCCATGAACCTCACTGCACGTCACTGCAGAAGCTTATATATAGACATCTAAGTTTTTTGTGCCCCACCACTTTTGTACATATAAAAACGCCACTGTCAATGTGAGGTAAAGCGTGTCGCCAATGTAACCGGTTAGAACTCCAAGTGGCGATGAGGTCTTAAAATGTATGGAAATGGTCTTAAAAAAGGTCTTAAAAGGTATTACATCTGACTTCAGGATTCCTGCGTATACCCTGTTATAACAGTTTATGAGACTCAGTGCCTAAAGGTATGTGATTATTTTAAGCTGGTTGATTACTGCTGCCTTATAAAGCTGGCTTTAGGGCGCAAAAGTGACCATTTTGATCACAGATCTTGACACAGATATTAGCATCTTTCAGCCTCCCACAGTGTTTGCTTCTTCATTACAGATATTGTTATGTCTCGCTGCTCTTACCAACTTTCCCATATACAATTTATAAAAAAACAACAGTTTGCAGCAAACAAGCTCAAACTCGACCATAACCCTTCTTCTCTGTAAACAACAGATAAAAGGCCTTCAATTAAACACAGTGCTGGTGAAGAATGTAAAGAGTTAGATATTCGTCCAAAGGTAACTTAACAGAGCTAAAACATACTTATTTGAACTGATGGCTTGACAAAATTATGAAAGTATTACCACTACAGAAGATACATTATGTAAGCTATGGAAATCTCCATTTTAAATATGAACAACCTGTGTCCCTCAGAGTCAGAGAGCATCTTTCTCGCCCTGAGCGGCATCAGCTAATATTTAGTATTCAATGCAGGAGGGAGCTGAGAGCATTTGTGTATTAAACAGATCAGAAAGTTCAGCAGTGTGTCACGGCGCATTTTAAATCAGACATACTTTTCCAGCAGCGAGAGGAACTGTCACTTACTTTCTCTCACCCTGCTCTCATTATGTCTTGTTCACACCCGCTGCTCCGAGTTATTCTCAGGATGAAGGAGAGCTGGAGCAGCAAATTATTAAACTACAGCTCGAGTTATAAAAGAAACTAAAGATGATATCGAACAGAGTTTTAATCAGAAGAAGGATTGTTTCTGGACGAAGGAAGAAAGGAAGGTGACTAACTGTGACCACGTACATTTACTAAAGTACTATACTTAAGTATAATTTTGAGGTATAAATACTTGATTATTTACATTATTTTACTAGATATCATTGAGTAAGATTTATTTGTTCTTCTCCACAACATTCATTTGACACTTTAGTTACTTTTTAGATAGATAACATGATGTTTTGATAACAACATTGAGTATATTTTTCTGATTTTATTCCTGTCCTTTAAAGTGGACCTATCATGCTATATTTGAATAATATAGTGTAGGACCATACCTATATAAGGCATATTTATACTTTTTTTTTTCAAAATACCAAACAGATCATGCATTTTAGCCATGCCTCATTTTGCTCAATTTGACAATTTCTAGCTCAAGGGCAGATTCTGTGAGAACAGCACCATCTACTGGCCTGACATATGTACTACAGCGTCTCCAGCGCTTTCGAACGGCAATGGCCGTGGCTGTCTCCTCCTGATTGGTGGAGTTGGCCCAATAGCCGTAGCGCCACTGTCCTGACGTCAGGACAGTGTTCAAATCTGGATCAGTTTTTATCAGATCCGTTGCAGCCCCTTTTTTAGAGATTTGGGTATGGAGGAAAATAGAGAGGGTTGTGTTTTCTGACACTTGGTGAGTTCCCTGGAACACCGGGGACACATATTCATGTATAAAAGACGTACAAAAGTGCATTTTGCATGATAGGTCCCCTTTAACCTAAGTAAAAAATGTTTTGAATAAGATAAGATAGGATATACTTTAGTGATGCCAAATTGGGAAATGTTTGCGTTGCAGCAGCATACAAAACAAAACAAGGCATTGCACATACTGTAAGTAGAAATGAAAGAGTAGAAATAAACAATGTTAACATTTCCAAATAGAAATAAAACTGACAATAAAAGACTATTGAAGGGTCGACTTTTACTTGTATTGGAGTTTTTTTAGACTGTGATATTATACGTTTACCAAAGTAAAAGGTCTGAGTACTTTTTCCTACAGTACACTGGTACACATAGTATACAAAATGTGCTTCACATCGACAAATCAGACTATTAAAAACTCATATTTGTTGTTAGTGATAAGAACAGCTAGTATAATATTTATAATAATACAACACAAGAACAAGAACCACCCTGCTAAATGTACCTTTACGTTGACTCTGGTTACCTTTTCCAACACTGCCAACGTACTGAAGCGGGAAAACTCATCACAAACCAAGATAGAAAATACAGAATACACGGATCAAAAATACAGATTGTTTTGTTGCATATGCTTTGTAACTAACCAAACAAGCTATGTGCAAAATGAGAAGAATAAGTGAGCAATAAATGATTAATGATCAATTTACTGGTGGGCTTCTGAAATATTGAGAGAGAGCTCAGCCATGAAATGCAATGTAAATGGATCTATTTATAGCGGAGCACAGGAAGTCATGTGGAACCAGCCTGGCCAGTGTGTGTGTGTGTGTGTGTGTGTGTGTGTGTGTGTGTGTGTGTGTGTGTGTGTGTGTGTGTGTGTGTGTGTGTGTGTGTGTGTGTGTGTGTGTGTGTGTGTGTGTGTGTGTGTGTGTGTGTGTGTGTGTGTGTGTGTGTGTGTGTGTGTGTGTGTGTGTGTGTGTGTGTGTGTGTGTGTGTGTGTGTGTGGTGTGTGTGGTGTGGTGTGTGTGTGTGTGTGTGTGTGTGTGTGTGTGTGTGTGTGTGTGTGTGTGTGTGTGTGTGTGTGTGTGTGTGTGTGTGTGTGTGTGTGTGTGTGTGTGTGCGCGCGTGTGGGCGGGGGGGGGATGCCTTGTTCTTATAGCTTTTAGAGGCAAATGGAAGAAAAAAAAACACCCACATTTGCATGTAAAGCCACTTTTCTTGGCGACATTAAAGTTTTAGACCCAGCAGGAATAGCGATGAATAATTTCCACTTTGAGAAACATGGAAAGCCCCCGCTCACCTCCCACGCCCCCCCCCGTAGCCTCCCACTCCTATTAACCTCCCTTTATATCTGGTGGGAGTGAAAGGGAAGGGAAGTAACATGTTCAACCCCTCTTTTTATTCATTCTGGGAGCAGAGGAGGGTTTAGCGGCGTGCGATGCTCGTTCTGATATCGGTCAGCGGATATCTGGATGAATAACTTCACACGAAAGCCCAATCCTCTGCTGACAGTCGTTATGTATTATGGTATTGTAGATTGAGAGCTTCTCACTCTATTTGACTGCATATTGAAGTTTGAGAATGTGTTGTAATGGTCAATTGTTTGCAACATAACAGATATACATAACAAAAACTCAGTGGTGATATGTAACTAAGTACATTTACTCAATCACTGTGGTTTTTTAATTTTCATTGTATGCTACTTTCTACTTCTACTCCACTACAGTTTGAAGGAAAGTAATCCTTACACCACTACATTTTCTCACACTTACGTTTAACAGAAAAAGATATGAAACATAACATACACCATTTATATTTAAAAAAACATAACAATAACTGCAGAACTAATTAACGAATAATGTACCCGGCATGAAATGTGCTTGAGACCAACACACGTCATTAAAACACTTTGAGTGAGACTAGTGTTGTGATCCTGGTGTTCTGCCGTTTCCTGTTTTATTTTGAAATGTATTTTCTGTTTGTCTCTTGTCTGGTTTTCCTTCCTGTGTGATTGTGTTGACCTGCTGCTGTGTTTTCACCACAGACTTGTGTGTAAATAAGTTCTCTGCCTGCTTTCCTTCGTTTGCTCCTCGTGTCCTCCGGTCTGTTCTCGTTTAGTTTCTCTTTATTCTTGTTTTTGGGATTAGCTTTTTTTAATTAAAAGCTCAATTTGTGTTACTGTCTCCCTCATTTTAGTGCATTTGGGTCGAACCTCTTGTTAAAAAGTGCGGTGGTAGCGAAGTCCATAGGGACAACTTGGCAACTTGGAAGGTCACCAGTTCAAGTCCCGGAAAGACTAAGTGCTACCGAGGTGTCCCTGAGCAAGGCACCGTTCCCTACACTGCTCCCCGGGCGCCGTACATAATGGCAGCCCACTGCTCCTTACACTAGGATGGGTCAAATGCAGAGAAAACGTTTTGTTACATAGTACCTGTACTACGTAATGACAATAAGTTGAATCTTAAGTACTTTGAGGTACATTTAGCTTATAATACTTCTGTACTTTTACTGAAGTAACATTTGGAATTGAGGACTTATATTTCTATTAGAGTTTACTTTTACTTAATTAAAATATCTTCATAAGTACTTCTTCCAAATCTGCAAGAGCTAGGTCTACATTTTTAAATAATGTAACAAATATTTCCATTTCTGTTTTACTGCTTTTTACATTGAAGTTATTTTTATTTGTATTTGTTTTGCCTATAACATTTCT